>NC_140297.1:35646685-36246685 GCF_964211825.1 Aythya ferina | reverse complement strand
TTTTAGATCATGCTAGGAAATTAAGAATAGTTGGCTACGCTGATATTTGTAAAATTTACCAAGGTGGAACACTAAAACGTAACCACTTGTAGGTGAATTTCATTTCTTAATTGGAAACACTTTAGCACCTTTATATAAGAAGGAAGTAATACCGACCCACGTTCCGAGCATAAGGAGTATCTTGTTCCACGTGTGTTGTTTTGCCTAACGGTGTATATCTGTGAGTATAAAAACAAATTAAAGACACAAGATTGAGTAAAACCTCTCAGAAATTAAGCTCAACATGTGGGATTGATGCTGTAAGTTCACAAGTCTTTCAACTTTCCATATGGCTAATTAAAAAGAAAAAAGTGGCTGAATTTTAGAACAGAAATGTGTATGTCACATTGGCAACTCGCAGAGTGCCTCCTCTGTTAAAGGACCTATGCACAAGTTTTACATCCAATTTCCTGCCCTTATCTTCCTTATGCCAGCTCACAGTGTGGTTCATTGGGAAACAGTTTGCTTTTTTTTTTTCCCTTTTTCTTTTTTTCACAACATAAAAAAAATTCCCATGAAGGTTTTTTCCACTACAACTGCCTACCCTTTATGTTCTGCAGTCTGCCAAGCTTGCCAAAACTCAGCAGGTAGCCCACATGGTATGCATGTCTGTGTGAGAACGCTCCCCTGATGTGGACAAGATGTTGGTTGTAAAATGAAGCCAACATCTTGTCCACAAGTGTGCAAAAAAAATATCCTCAATCTGGACAGACGTGTTTTTGTAGGCTGAATGCATCGACTGTACTAATTCAAAGACTAAACCTTTTAAAACCAGGCAAAAATAATTATATCGTTAGAATACCAACACTGCTATCAATAGGGGTAAGCTGCAGATGTATTTGTTAATCTGAGACCGTTTGGTCAGACTTTTCCTTCCCCTGTATTTACAGTAATTCTGTTGGCATCTGTAACTTCAGGGGTTTTGTCGCTGCTATTTTAGTCTCTGCAAGCTGGACAACGAATGTAACCCCAAGACTGTGGGCTAGCAAGGAATGATGCTGTAGGTTCAGCCCATAGTTAGCCCAGACCTCCCTACAAAGTGGTTGTTTTTGCTCTGTTCCTATGTCCTGTGCATATGAGGAGGGAGGGAAGGGATAATGTATAGACAGAGAGGGCTACTAGCGACAGATAATCTTAAACCAGGCTCTGGTACTCTGAACTCTGACATAAGTGATTGAGGCAAAGCTGGTTGCATAACACATAAAAATAAAAATAAAAAATATAAAGTAAAAAATAATAATGAAGCCCTGCAGGGTTGTTCCCTGGAACTCTGTATGCCTCATATTTTCCAAACTGAAATTGTTGAAGTGTTGTGATTAGTTTAAAACTTGCAAGTATTAAAATTAGATTTTCCTGTGTGAACAAACCAAAATATTGACACAAAAGTTGAGGCTAAATTTTGATGCTTTCACTTAATTTAGGCTAAATTACGAAAAGGGATGGAATTTGGTTTAGTTTCACTCTGGTCTTACCAGTCTGGGCTTGTGGTTTAAACTTTTATCTATCAGATTTGGAGCGTTGTTTGGTGGTTTTTTTTGGTAAGAAGTTGAGAACTGTTACATTACACGTACTGGTGCACATAGTGACTAAGGTATATCTTCACTTCTGATCAAGATGAGAACTCCTGCTGATTCATACAGCTCTCTTGGTGAGCCCTGTAGGTAGGTTCCCTCTTTATTTTAAAGAGCATCTTTCCATAGGATTTGCCTTAATATGCCTGGCTCGGGTGCCACTGTTCTTCCCCGTGTGACACCTGTGACACCTGGGCTCCAGAGCATTTCCTGCACTAGCATCCATCTTCTGCAGAGGTAACCTTTGAGCACCAGTTGCCTCTTCTAGATTCTTTTAGGCTTGGTCAACATAAATATTTTCTACTGATACTTTTTTTCCTCCTGATTTGTGCCTTATCAGGGCCTTATCTGATTTTGCAAAATTGCCATTGTGGTTCCATCAGAAGTTACTGGAATCTGGGGATGCTTGACGTACCTGAACTTCTTCAGTAATACTGATTCACAGCACTTACTTCAGACATTTCATTTGGTAAAAAAAAAAAAAAAAAAAAAAAGAAAGAAAAAAAAAAAAAAAAAAAAAGGAATATCAAAAAAATCCACACTTTTACTTGGCAAGTACGTATTACATATTCTTCATTTACGTAGCCTGTGCATACATTATTATTTTTTTTTTTTTTTCAGATTTAATGATCAGCAGCTTTGAAAGAGTCTTTGACTGTTTCAAATGTGCAAATTAATATCTGGGAGATGTTCGGGCATGTTTTTCCATACAATGCCTTTCATATCTGGATCATCCAAGCATATAGTTGGTGTGTGGTTGGTGTAAACAGCTTCTGCTTTTCTGCTTTTGTCCTTATGCATTTTGGTTTGAAATTTCACATGATTAAAAAACTGAATTTTGGGATAGCAGTGTAATGGGAAGAGAAGATTATCTTGATTTTTTTTTTCTTTTTAAAAAAAGATGAAACCTGTTATATTTTAGGGGATTGTCTTATGAATAGTTTATGCTCTATTGCAGGGAGGTAATTTTATAGTCATGCATAGCAGTGCATCAAGAAAGATCTCATAAAGGAGTGAAAAATGACTGCATGCTGGTGTTCAGTATGCAAGAAAAAAATTACCATCTACATAAAAGTCTCCTTGATCATGCATGACATTGCCCAGTTTATGAGATCTTGGGTCTAAAGAGTAATCTATTTCTAAGTATGTAATTGTTTTTGGCAGGCAGGTATTTCAAAACACAGAACTTAACTTTCTTCTGCTCTGGGTCTGCTGCAGATTGTGGGCTGCGCCCATTCTCCTGATGGAAAAGGACTTTTTCATTTTTCTTCATAAATGTCAATTTTGAAGTTTCATTTCAGTCTATTACAGGTGAACATGGCTCATAATTTATGTGTTGTACTGGCAGACTACAAATAATAATGTCTCTTGGAAGAGCAAGTCAGAAAATCACCCAGCATATTAATTCCAATTGTCAAGCAATGACTGGTCATAAATTTAATATCAAAGACCCAGATTTCTTAAGCAAGTATCTTAAATATTCTGTTAAAATATTTGCCCTTGAGATTGTATGTTGGACAGTATATATTAAAGTGTTAGAGTGATATATATTTTTTTCTGCTGGAAACATCTTTTTAAATAACAAATTGGTAGGAAAGGTATTTTTTTGTTTTGTTTTGTTTTGTTTTTCCTTTTTAATCGCTGTTACATTATCTAGCCAATACAAGGATTCTATAACTACATATCATTAAAGTTAATTACTGGGTTTGGCTGCTTAATAACCCTTCTGATACACCTCAAAAGCTTAACGAGGCAAAGCTGCTTCTGCACGTGTGACGTACGGTGCGGTGTGGCTGAGGCACAGCATCCTCTGCGAGCCCCCGTGTCTCTGTCTTTGCAACCCATCAGCTGCATGTTTCTGAGGAGCGAGCAGCACACGTGCCCTGATCGAGGGCTCAGCATCCTGCATAGCTCTGGGCTGCGAGGCCACGCAAGGTCAGCTTCTTCAAAGAAAGATCCCAGCTGGACTTCCCAGCGTAGATGGTGGGATTTTGCTCCAGCACAGAAGGTAGTAAATGGCAGGGGTCTGACCACCTCTTCCGTGCCTTACAGCCGGGTCTCTCTCGAGTTCCCCGTGTGAAAGCAGCCCAGCTTTAAGCTTTCTCTCCCCGCCGTGGGCTGGAAGCCGCACGCTGCGCTATCTGCACAGCTTGCTGCACGCAGCTGGGAGGGGAGCCAAGCTCGGGCTGCAGCGCAAAGCCCAGCCCAGCCTCAGAAGGCTTCCTGGGGTACCGGCTGGGGCGGGTGGGGGTTTTGGGCTCAAGACCAACAGTCAGGATTCTGCATGAGGATTTCGAAGTGACTAGCGGTTTGGAGAAGCCAACTCTAGGTGCCTTTTTGCAAAGGCCTCATTTTCAGAGAATAATGCTATTTTCAGAAAACGAGGCTGCTTCTGGAGCTATCTAAAGTCAGTGGGCTACAGAGAACATACAGAGATTTGTCTGAGGTTCCAACTGAGGTTGAACCAGCTTTAAACACAGCAAGAGAGGGTGGACCTGAATGTGGTGGGAAGCCTGTGAAATGGAAGCCTGTGGAGGAAAATGAACCTGAAGGGGGGTGAGTGGCAGAAGACACAGAAGGAGCTGGTGTTTATTGCAGTAGGAGGTTGAAGGAAGTGGTTTGCTTGTCCATAGGAAATCCATCTTTGTGAGTTCTGTTCTTTACATAACTTTTTAATTTAAGCTGGATGGGTAGTGGACTCGCAATTTGGGAATGACGTGGTGACAAACAGCTTCTAGGCTTTTGCACAGTGGAAGCCCTTTCTTTTTTCTCCTGCGTATCTTAGAAATTGTTCCCATGGTATCCTTCCAGCCCCATGCCTGGATCAGGGTATGGGAACAGGCAATGGAAAGGCTTGTCATGCACAAAATTTATTTGGGGAATAGTTGGAGAGAGTCCGTGATGAGGCAAGTCAGTCTGAGGCTGTCATCACTTCCATTTGGCGCAGGCTGGTGGTGCCGCAGAAGGGGATGATTGCCTCTCCCCGCCTGGGCTGCCCGCTCCCTTTGGGTGCTGCCTGTGCGCATCCGATGCGGTTTTGCTCAGGTTGGTTTTCACTCGGATCCAGGGCCGTGTTCCAGCTTGCCCACAAGTGCACAAACACTGCTGCTGGGAAGGAGGAAGGAGCGGTGGTGAGAACGGGCAGGTTGGGGTGGGAGCAAGGTGGAGCCGCGCGCCGTGCCTGGGCAGCAGCGGGGCGTTGCGCCAGCTCCAACATTGTGAAACCAGCACCTCCAAAGGGGCAGCAGGAGGGTCCGGGCATTTTTAGGCCTTCTTAAAGCCATTAAAATGACATGTTGTATCGCTGAAGTTCTTGATTTTTTAATATTTACACTGTGTTTACTACAGCATCAGTATTTCTGTGCCTGTGTTTCACCATCCTCAAGTAAAAAGCAGTTGAGTATTCCTACCTGGACCCAAGCAAGACAAAGAGGTGGGTAGATTTAGCAAGAAGGTGATGCATCTTTGGCAGTCATCTGGTTCTTGCTTCTCTTTATTCCCCTCCCCTTTTTTCCCAGAAGATCAAAACCTACGAAGAGTCCTTGTGACCGTGTGAAGTTTGTTCTCCCAAATGAGTTGTTCACGTGTGTGTTTCTCCTTGTTCATATTTTGTAAAAAAGATATTTGGGGTTCGTACTGTTGTTTTGTTCCTGTTATTAAAAAAAAAAAAAAAAAAAGTCTATCTTTCTCTCCAAACCATGTTCAGTAATTATAGTTTTATTGACTCTTGACATTTAATATTGATAGCATAATACTGAGCCTTTTTTCCTCCCCTCACTTTCTCTTTTTTTCTCTCTTTATTGACTCTCATTAGAGCACTTCTTTAGGATTTAGGAGCATTGTACTTGGGGGTAAAATCTGTATTAAAAGACATTTCTTGCCCTGAGACCTTAGAGCCTATAGTGCAAACCATGATGTCAAGTAGGGACTCTGGGAATTGGATAAAAGACCCTTGGAACATCCAAATAGGTTTGCCAGCAGGTGTTAGATGGCAACTTTGGTTTTGGTTGTTTGTTTTTTTTTTTTTGTAAGGACTAGTTTTCACTGAGATGAACTAGTCTGAAATAGGTGGAAACATCCAAGAAAAAGCCCCTTAGTTGTCTCAGAGATGTTATCTCTTACTTGGGTTCAAGGCATCTTGACAGTTAGGTTGAGTTTTCAGAAAAGATAAATTCAGGGTTAGATTTGAACTGCATGCAAGCAAACCAAATTTCCTAATATTTAGAATGCCAATTACATTGCAGAGAAGTGCTCCGTGGTTTTAATGCCACTACCTGAAATACAGAGACCAAGCTGCAGTAAAGCAGGATGCTAACAGAAGACTTACTACAGTTGGTTGACGTTGCTCATGATATATTTCCACATCACAGTGAGGTACTGTTCGTGATGTAGACGCCTGTCTTCTGTTCCTGATGGAAGATGAGCTGACAGTAGGGTAGAGTTCCTGGCGACCATCAGATATTGGATGTCATTCTCACCAGGGGGAGATTTCTTGGGGCCTGATCCTTTCTGAGGGAACAGCCCCACATCACAGTGACACTGCTCCTGCAGCGAATGGGGGGTCTGGGACCTGGCGGTGGTAGGGATTTAAATATTTTTGGCTGTTTCATTATGAAAAAAAAAAAAATAGCAGGTCTGTCAGCTGGGAGGCATTAGTAAGATTGCAAATCTCCGTATGTAACCTTATAGAGAGAGAGTTACAGTGCTAGAGTAAGTGCTAGAGGGTAATAGGCATATATTTCTGCAATTTGCTTCCTGAAAAGCAATGCGGATGTGGAAATCTGTGCCCTGTTTTCAGCTCTTCTTGAGTGACTTTTTGCAAGCTTCTATCTCTTTTGTGAAGCAGAATGCCGGTTATCATGAAGCCTTGGCTGGCAGTAGAGACACTGAAAAATGAAGAAGCAGTAAAACTAGCACAGTTCATAAAAGTAACTTGGTTAGGTCTGCTGGTTTTCAGATTTCCCCTGAAATTACACAAAGGCTGTGTAGAGTTATCTGAGAGCTGGAGGGGAGGATCGATACACGGTTGTAAGATGGTTTTCAAGCTCTTGAGAAATGAAAATGGGGAGAACAGAGACAGCCTGAGGCTCTGATCTTACCTTTCCTTTGTTGCTTTCCCATGTGAACTGGATCAGGGAGTTTACTTGAGGAATGTGTGACTTGTCCTGTAGAGCGGCTTCTCCTCGGTTTCCCTAGAAGAGGCATGGGAATCTTTAAAGACAAATACGTCCTTTATTTATTTATTTATATTAATTGGCTTCAGTTCAGCCAGCCCTGCTGCCTGGGCAGTGGGGGGAGCCCTGCCATGCTTTTAGGTAAGTGGAGGACCACGTGAGCAAGTGGAGAGGGAACTTGGGACCTGAAAATGCGTATACCACTGCCTAGTTCCAGATGCAATTTATAACATATGAGAATAATCAAGCCCTGAAAGGGCAAAAGCAGAACAAGAGGTCCCCTTGCATTCTTTACCGAAATCCGTTGTTAGTGTGGTCTTTTGTGTGTGAATAGCTGAGGAGTTCTAGATGGGAAGCTCAATACTTAAGGGCCAAATAAAATCCGCCGCATTGGATTAGGCTAAAAGGTAGTAAGAGCAGCCCCTGTTACAATTAGGTTTTATTTCTCATTAGAGTGTAAATTGCAAAAGATTGTCAGCAATAAATTTGGAATTAGCTTGATAAAAGACACCTTCTACAACTTGTGAAATCTAATAAAAATCATTAATATGCCATGATTCAAGATTTCTATAAAGGTTGAGTAAAATGTGGCTAAACCTAAATAAAATATTATTAATCGTGTGTGTATTCTAGACTTAAGCCACGTTAGCAATTACATTTTCACTTCATTGTTCAGCAGTTGCAAATGTACCAAAAAAATTTGGCAGAAGACTGTTGCTTAAGTGAAAACAGATAGCCTTAAACTTAGGAAAGACCTGAAGAAATGCTATTTAACTGTTAAATATATAAATAATCCCATTAACGTTAGGAAGAGAGCAAATGATTCTTTTCAGATTCCATTATGACCTTGCATTAAAACAGATAACTTTTCAGAATCTGTTTGTACAAGGCAAGTCCTGACTTTGGAGGCCAAGCAATTTCCTGAAAGAGCTCGTTACATGGGCTGCGTGTTTGTTGTCATTGGAGGTGATGAGTTGTTCGGTGTAGGCTTTGTCATCTTGGCTTTCGGAAGCATGTGAACAGTAATGGGTTTCTAGATAAGAAGTACTGAAGAGCCGGAGGAAACCTAGAACTATATAAATAAACTTGAGGAAAATGCTTGCCTTTACAAAAGCATTACAAAAGCCCATAGGTGTGTGTAGGGGCTAGTAGCCACACTCAAAAACTCAACTGAATGGGTTATTGCTGAAAAACAAAGATTGAAAGAGTGGGCAAGTCATCCCAGAGGTTGGTTGGGGTTGCTTATTTTAGGGTGCGATTGCCCTTCTCCAACTCTGTGCCTACAGGACAGATGGAGTGCGTTGCCCCAGCTGAGCTGCAGCCAGTCTTAGGTGCAACAGGTAGGAAAGAGAGATTTGAATGCTTTCTTGCATTGCAGTAACTCCTGCAAGCAAATAAAATAGCAACTAGCTTGGTTTCAAACACCAGTAGAGAGAGATTTCCTCCAGAGGACATGAAGTTAGCTGCTGCTTTCTCTGAGCTGGCTTCTCTTTACGCTGTAAGTCCCCGTTCCACTACTATATGTGAAGAAAAACTCAGAACTTCCCAAATTTGACTTAACCTTTATACCAAAATTTCCAACTAGTTCTCATCCTTTTTTTTTTTTTTTTTTTTTTTTTTTTCTTCTCTCATCAGAGTCCTACGTGTCCTGGTTTTAATTATTTAATGTTTTTTCGTTTTGAAAAGATGACACTGAGATAGTATCTTGTGAACCCAGAGGTGATGATTATCCCAACAGAGAAACCAGTTGTGGGCTCTTTCGTCAGTTCCTGGATGATGATGATAGAGGAATGGGAAAAGTACGTTCTGATTCAGCTGTTTATTCCCACATGTAGTTACTAGTTTCTTAGTGATGTTCGTTTCCTTGACTAAGAATTGCAAAACCAAGAACAACACTGGTAAAATAGCCAGAATACTTGAAAGTGCTTTATTCCAAAGTGGAAATAAATGAGACGTATCAAGAATTAAATCTTTATGGTTCTTTCTTCCTGCTGATTTTCTTGGTATTTTTTGTTTCAGAAACAAAAGCAAACAACAACACAGAAACAACTAATCCTTCAAGACCAGGTCCTGATTTTTAAAAGGCTAGGTTTGTACATCAAAACATCTCTTTTGTTTACCTGTGGAATTAAGTTTATGATGACAGTAGAGAGCTGTCATGGGAAGAGAACTGCAGTGTTGATGTTACACATCTTTTCTAGTCTGTAATTTTGCATTTTGGAGTTAAAATTCTTACTGCATGTCTTTTGTGTTTGAGGAATCTCTCCAAAATTTGCCCAAAGTGCAAAAATGTGGTCATTTATTTTGCATATGTATAAGTTGTATCAGTATTGCCAATAGGCCCTAGCAAACCTAAATGTGTAAGTAGAAAATCCATGCTCTGGGGTATTTACATTGTGACTACCAGAAGAAGGTGTCATTCTTAGTAATCCTGAATTTGCAAATGAGTTTTGTTCCCTTCCCGCTTCACCATCAGAAAGGCAGAAGATATTTGTTATGGTTTGGGGAATTGGGGGAGGAAATAGATTCATGTCAGTGTGCAGCAGGAGCTTTGACATCAGGCAACCCAACCACAGCTCTCCCAGGACAGCACTACAGATTTCTCTTGGTGGTGTGGTCTTTCCTTATTTTCTCTGAATAATTGCACTTTTTTCTAAGAATCTGAGAGCAGATGGGTGCTCACATGGAAATGTGGGCTCTTGGAAATTTATGTTGTTAAACTTGTGGCCACCTTTTTACATGCAGCCTCATATTCAATGTCATATTCATATCCAGGCAACACACGGGTTAGAAGCCAACGCTCTGTAGGCACTAACAGCAGTGATACTTGCTGCTTGTCTTATTTGTACTGTACGCAAAAAATGATTTCAGAGGTTCAGTTTGGCCTTCTTATCTTACTTGTTCTGTGCAATTTCCCTGGCAAATTGAAGTACAGTGGACTCGGTAGATTAGTAGGTTTATCCATATTGCATGGAGATGAGTTGGTAGGGACTTGGAAAGATGAACTTGGTTTGTGTTTGATCTACGGAGGTTCCTGCCACATAATGGTTGTTTCCTGCTCTCATTTCCTGAATGGCTCTAGAGAGACATTCCCAATTAAGAGCTGTGATTAAGATTGTGTATCAGGATTTACAAAGCATTTGATAGTACAGGAGGGATCCTTACGGTTATTAGTCTTACCTGAGGCATGACACAGGCAAGGGAGTTCCCTCTCTGCTTCCGCAAAGGAGTTTCATGAAGTGAGTTTGCTGCATGAGTGAGTATAGACCAAATTTTGTATTGTGCCTTGAAATAGAGCATACGTTTTAGAAAAGCATCCAATAACGGTTTGAAGCCAAATGACAAACTTCTTTTTTTCCTCACAACTAATTAGATTTTTTTTAATTTTTATTTTTATTCAAAGTCAGAATGTTTCCAGCTCCCATCCAGTAGATCATGTTATTCCTTTGCTTATTTAAATGTATGGACCTTTATGTATGTTTATAATGCCCAGTGAATGAATTACAAAGTTATTCTTTGAAAAATTAAGAGTTATTTAAAATGCTGCCTCTAAAATGCCGGCTGTTGTGGTGCTTGCGTGCTCTGGTGAAGGTTCTTTCTTTAGTGGCTAAAAACTATGAAGAATTACTTTCCAATTTCTAGCTTGCTGGGATAGCCAAAGGCTTAGGAAGACAAGTCAACCACTGCATCAGCTCTTGGAAAGGAAATCAGCAGAGCATCTCTATCTGGTTTAGCACCAGATCTTGGCAGAGAGGCAGCATTTTTGATAGTAAATCGGTTAATATGGGTAATAATTTTTAGCTTGCATACATTGTTTTTCAGAGTGTTATGAACTAATAATGACAATCATTAGTCCATTGCTAAAGTGAGTCTTAAGCTCTCTGTTCTCATCTCTATTTTTGTTTTGTTTGCTTTATAGATTTTTAATGTGATAGTGACCAGATTGTTTTTGATAGCCTGATGTCATCGGTGATTGAACTGCTAGCTCTGTTTCTTCCATTAGCTCTCGTCTGTTCATCACTGCCAGTATTACACTGAGCAGCTTCCCTCCTCCACTCCTACACCAGTTGTGTGGGCTGGTGGATGGGAGGGTTGGTGTTCAGGGTTTTTGGTTCTTTTTCTGCTCCCTCAGAGTTTGCTTTGAATTTTATGCTTTTCCTGTTCGTGTTTCTGCCATTAAATCATGACACTGCGGTGTGGTTTTCCTCAGCTATGCTGAAGACATGCAAATTTTATTTTCTCTTAATCCTCATCACCTGTCCTCTCCCATATTCTGCACGAGGAAAGCATCGGTGTTGTTGAAACTGCTCTTTGGTCCATAAGAGTTAAGCAGCAATGCTTTGGGGAGGATGGGGGAGCAGTCTGTAAGCATTGCTGGGACTTTAATCCCATAAACCATGCCAGCTCTTACTCAGCTCCTGTTCTCTTGGCAGTCCAGTACACCGAGGCATGTGGTGTGCTAAAGTGCTTCTCCAGTCGTGCACTGTCAGAGCAGACCAAGCGAGGGCGATGCTCCCCTCCAGCTGGGAGAGCTGAGGGTGTTGGTCTGGAAGAGTTTCCTCGCTGAGCTCACTGCATGCAGACACAGCCAGTGCCGTCCTTAGCTGGAGAGCTGGGCAGTGCCTTACCTTGAGATTTCAGGACACTTACACGAGGCCAGTAGTTTGGAATGAGAGTCTCATTTTTCCTATTTGTTTATTATTGCTGAGCTTTAACCCTTCTCCATTCCTGTCACTGTGGGGCTGTTGCCGGCGGTGCACCCAGCTGCACCACTCCTGACTTTCCTCTCCACCCTTCCTCAGCCCAGTTCTGCTCATTTCAATCCACCTTCGCGGCGTCTTGTCCTGCAAAGTTTGTCCCTGCTGTTTTGAATTGCTGCTGACAAGAATGTTAACACCCATGGTACTGAGCCCTTTTATGGTAGCACTCCCATTTTATTCTACTTACCTTGGCTCCCAGTCAAGCGCTGCGGTGACCCCGATGGTTTTGCTCCTCTGCATGAAGGCCTCTAGCAGCGCTGAGGCTCGCTTGTGTTTGTGTTAGATTCTGCGAGTTGCTGAGCACCTCGGGCAAGTGTTTTCAATTACTCCGATGTCAGTGGGAGATGAGGATAAAAATGGTGCTGAGCTGCTCCAGCATGTTGCTGCTATGTTGCCACTGAAAATAGGCCAGCCTGCATCGCTGTCAAGTTTATTATCCCTGAAGAGGGAAGAAGCTAACTTTGGGGGGGACGCTGCTGGTGAAGTTCAGTGCTAAGTGTCACAGTTTTTACTGCAAATACGTATTTCTCAATTTTTTACTTCTCATTTTTACTGTAGTTGGTGAACTACAATGCTTTACAACAATTTCCAGCAAAAGCAAGTAAAAATACTGCATCTACTTAAGTCTTCTGACTCTCCTAGCGTAAAGAATTTTCCAGTTGAGCAGTGTGTTCCAACTCCATTCCAATGTATTTCATCTGAAAATATCATTTAGAGTTATCAAAGTAGGATTAAGTTAAGCTTTGCAATAATTATTCTGCAGCTATTGAAAAATGCCCTGAACCGAACCTCTTAGGTTGCATGGGACATCCAGGGCTTTTGGACAATACCAAAATCAATTTAAGATGCTTTTAACATTTAAATTAGTATATTTTATTACTCTCATTTTCATCGTTGTCATTAAAATTCATATTTTTCTTAAATTTACATTTTGTTTTTTAAAAATTCAGACCTTTATGAGACTTTTTGTGGGGAGGGGTGTGAACCCTGCATAGAGGATTTTATTTGTTCCTCTCGATTATGTAGCACAATAGATAGTATTTATTATGAGATAGTGAGGAATTTAACTATTATAATTGATTATAAGTGAGCATTCACTTCACAACTTATGTAGGAAAATACTACAAAGGCAGTTTCAGAGCTCTTCCCTTTCTATAAAGGGATTTGCGTCAAGGGGTAAGCATATCCAAGCAATCTGGAAAATCCCAGTGGCTTTAAAAATTCTTGAATAAAATTCGTTGGAAAATGCACTGTTCCTATATTGTTTAGTCATGCTGTGAGTTTCTTATAAAGAAGTGGCAATTCAAGTAGAAATTGGTTTCTGTGAATGAAAACTGGTCATAAAATTGGCTTGGACAGAAAAAAAGAAAAGGATGTTAGCATGGAAGGAAAAAGCTAATGATTATGGGAAGACGCTTCATCACACAACCTTTGCATTTGTAGGTGTTAAACAAAATTCCTTTTTGCCACCTTTGAAATGTTCAAAGCAACAAAGTTTCTTTGTCCCTCTCTTCTTGCAAAGATGGATAGCAATTATCTTTTAGTCATTCTGAACTGTGATCTGAGGTTTGCTTTAAGGCTTATGAATAGAACAGCCTGTAAATTTTATATCATCATCATCATCATTATTATTATTATTGATAAATTTAGAAATTTAAAAGACATTTTAAGAAGCTACTCTTAGGAGCACCTGAAATGTTTCTGAGGACTTGGATTAAATCCAGGGACTATGCTTGAGGATTAAAAGCTCTTGCTTAACAATTTGCAAGATGAAAAGTGTTTTGTGTTGGTGCACCATCCTAAAAGCATGCAGATTTACGTAGTAGTTCATCTGTAAATAAAAAGCCTTAGAATCAGCTGGCACTGGCTTGCAGTGACAGCAGTCCATAGGTTGTTTCCAAGGGCAAATTGTAAATTGTAAAATGACTGCTCTGGTACTTGACACAGGTTTTAGGAAATGAAAAGTTCATGCAGCTCATCTGTTTCTTAGCATTTTTGGATAGTTTATGCAATAAGAATACAGCAAATGAGACTGGAAAGTGGACAGAGTGTGTGTGTGTGTAGGGCTTAACAGGTTTTTAGCCTGTAATAAAATTAAGTTTAAAAAATGAGTATCTAAAACATTAGGGGGGGGGGGGGGGAAGTCCTTCCCTCTCCAAAGGCAGTAGTGTCCTAATAATATGCAAAGTAAATTTTGTGGAAACTGTTGTGAGAAGAAAGCAACGAGAAGTTATTTCATTGTCTGCTTTTTAACTCTCTCTACCTCCTTGATGTTGCTGATGCTGGCAGCCTGCCCTTCCTGTGCTGCTCCGTGGCCGAAGGGCCACTTGGCCTGGGCTTGATGTGGAGCAAGCATGTGAGTGAGAAATGCCCTCATGGATGTGTCTGTGATGCTTGGGGCAGAAGTGGCAGCAAGGCCTGGACCTGCGCCTTTCCACCAGCACAGCAATTCTCCAGTGTAGGAGTTCAGCAGACCAGAGCCAACCCTCAATATTTTTCTCAGACCATAATGCACCAAATCTTGCCCTCTGGTTTCTAATGAACAACTGGTTAATATAATTTTGTAGACCATCGAGTTACCACTAAGCATACGCTGTGGAACCACTGTGCTAGTTGACAGGGCCAGAGGAAAGTTTCAAGTCCCTGTAGTCAGCCAGGTCAGCTATTAAACACAGCTGATGTTTGCACAGAGCTTGTTGGTGGGTTTTAGAATCTACGTAGGATGAGCAGTAATTTGAATGTGAGGCATTTTATTGTGTCTGCTATTTGCAGGTAGGCAAAATGAAATAGGAATTGCAGTGGGATAGTGTCTTGAGCACTGACTGAACACTGGTGGTGCTGGTGTAGTGGTGGTTTGAGGGTGTTTCTGAATTTGCCATGGCATGTTCCCTCTGCTTGACAGTATTTCTGGAAGCAGAAATGGATGCAGGGAAGTGTTGTGCTTGTCTGGTAATGTGTTTCAGAATAGACAACATCAGAAATTCAAAACTCACATCAGACCTGATCACAAGTTACTATGGTTCAAAAGTTGACTAATAGCAAAGTTTCTCTTTGCTTACTTTCTGGTTTGTGAGCTTTTCAGATGTTTTCACAGTGTTGTCTCTAGTGTTTCAAATTGTCTCTAGAGTTTAAACCAAGTTTAAAAATAAATATATATATGTGCAACTATAGGGGTTAGATCATTTTCCTTTATATAACTGCCATGGTTCTCCTCTCCACATTGATTCTTTCATCAGGACTTACCTTAGAGAAACACTGGCAGACTTGGAGTCATACAGGTTGGTAACTTTGTTGTGTGTGCTGAATCTCATTATCTGCACACTGTGAGTAAGAGCACTCCACAAGCTGTTTTATCTTGGCCGCGTTTTTTTTTTTTTTTTTTTTTTTTAAAACTTCCTTATTTGATTACTTTGGCACTTGAAAGCAGTGATTTCACTAGGCTATTAAAATGCAAAAAGAATATACATAGATGCATAGTGAGTGTACATATATTTCATTTCTATCTATTAAATATGCATGCAGTAGTGTATATGTGCATACATGTACGTATTTGTATGTGTGTATTTATAAATACACATGAAGAAGCCGAAAATACAGTGCTACCTAAATCGGGGAAATCAATTTTTAATGAGGGCTGATGACTCGAAGCAGAGCAGCAGTGTGGTTTGGAGAGGGCAGGAATTAAAAGGACCTTATGTGAGGAGGAGTGGTGGAATGACGCATAGGGCACACGTGTCACTTGGAGAGCCAGAATTGCAGGTATGGATTGGTAATACGTGTAAACCTAACGGGGGTGTAAAGGAACAACTGTACCTGTAGAGCTCTTTTCTTTTCCAGAAGAGTAGTAAGTGGAAATGATGATGGTAAATCTCCCGAAAGAGCTATGGAGATTAGTTAGAGAAAGCTCTCCCTTTATCTTTGATGCTGTAAGATTATGTAAAGCACAAACTGCAAAGATCAAGGAAGTGGATAAAGTACACTTCTTGGCACACAAACCAACTTAAAAATAATACAGGAAAATTACACCAGCACCCCCTGGGTACCAGCTGGGCGTTTGAGCCAAGGTAGGCAGACAGTGCTTTAGGCAACGTAGTAATGTGCACGTGCTGTGGGGATTTTGGAGGCAGACGCACGGTGTGGTGGGGAAATTGCGTGTCAGTGCGTGACAGGGTTGGCAGTTTCACCGTTCCTGTCGCAAATTGGTGCTGCTGGTGATGTTTCTGAACCGATGTACAACATGAAGGAGGTCATGGAGAACACCACCACATGGCTGGGGCCACCAGCCCCCTTCCCTCCCACCCCCTGGCATCAGGCAGGCGCTGTGCGGAGCACCTCCAAAATCCTCCCCACAGCTCCCCAGCCACCCCAGCTCGGCAGGGGCAGCCTGGTCGGTGCCAGCCCTGCATCTTGGGGTGCTCTGGGCTCTTTGGGGCCCGTCCCTTAGCAGGTGGGCCTGTGGCTTGGGGCCGGGGCGGCCTGCAGAGGGCTCTGTGAGACCGCCTTTGGGGCGGCGTGAGGGGGAGGGAGCGGCGGCGCGGCTGCCAGCGGTCTGGTCGCAGTCTGGTAAACAGAGTAGGAATTGTGGGCTAAGTCCTTTTCCTCAGGCTTTGCACCGAGCCCGAGATCAGATGACTCAGTCCGGACTCATTATTTTAATAGCCTACAGCTAGTTCACATAGCAGCGGGAGTCCACAAAAAAGGCATTTAATTGTTGAAACTCAAACTGGTACATTGTAACTGCAGATTATAGTATTCGGATTTAAGTGATTCAAGTAATTTATAAAGCTTTTGCACAAGCAAACTGAAAGTTAAAATGCTGATATTGTAATAAAAAGTAAATAAAACATACTTTTGTACATTAAGACCCAATTAAAGAGCATGATTTCATTTAACAAACTTAAAACAGGCAGGTGATATTTGCCAACATTACTACAGCTGTGTTTTACATTAGGAAATTAATTAAAATAGTCATTTATACTTTTTTTCCACTGACAAGTATTAGGCCTTTCTGTATTACACCATATATTTTCTCTTCGCTCTTTGTGTTACGGTGCATTTGTAACCTCGCTTAGCGGGCAGCATCTCAACGTTGTTGTGTTTTTGTTTTTTTTTTTCCCCCTTACCTAATGAAAACCCGGCTTTCTGCAGCCACGCCAGCGAAGCAGATCAAACAGGGCTGAAGGAACTTCCCTGCTGTCTGCCTGAGAGGCAGCGCCTTGTGCCTTGTTCAGATGTCAGGCCTTTCTTCCGCATCCTCGCAGGGTCTCGCTGCTTTCAGCAGCTCGCTGCGAGCTGGAGGTGGGAGGGAAGCGATGGAAATGGTTTCTGTCAGACCGGGCGAAACCAGGGAGTTTACTGCTTTCGTGTACGTGCCTGGTTCTGGTGCCATAGCACACCCCGAGACTTAATGGGACAAATGGGACACCAAAGTTTCAAAATGCAAATCTCCTTTTGTACCTCACAGCTGAATAAGGGGACCTCGGGAGTTATTCTTGATTCTTAGGTACTTTTTTTTTTTTTTTTTTTCCTTCCTAATACAGTGATTACATAATGAACTGTTAACTTTGTCAGTCATTCGTTCCTCCAGGCAAATCAGCTTGAAGTGTAGAAAGGTATATTTTAAAAATAGCATGTAATTACAGAAATGAGAGTTCATTCTTTTTGCATGAAAGAGCAAAACCCATGAATGATGGTTATCTTCTTCCTACTCTGCTTTCCCTTGTCTACCTTCACCTTGAAGTTTCTTTTAGGAGGAATCTTTGACATCAGCTATTTTACAGATGTGTGACTAATTGCTGCAGAGTCTGGAACACTGGGACTGTTCAGTTTGCCATTTCAGCAAGGGTGAGTTGTTAGCAAGTTGCTATCGTCCTTCCAAACAACTCACGATGCCTGAAAATTTGGTTTATTAAGACCAGACATTTCACATTCCTAATGTTAAGATTGCTGCAATTTTCCATTATAAGCTTCACCCCACCCAGTCTTCTGAATACAGATTTATAAATCAGTTTTTAAAAATGTTTTTCCATCTAAATCTTCACTTAGGTTTTAAGCTTGGAACAGCATCTTCTGAGCTGAATGATCCTTCTTAATGGGAGAATTGTATTTTGTATCATTGTCCTCCCAGATAGATGCAGTATTTTGTTTAAAAATAAAATTAAATGGTGACTGCATTGTAAGAAATTTTAGGGGTCTTTGTATTTAAAAGACAATCAGCAACTATAGGTCTTAAGAGTTTTTTTATTATGCAGGTTATTATTACCAGAGCTTCTTTTTGTCATATTTCAGTGAACGAGTATCTTGGATTTCTTACTGTAGAGATGCTACTGAAGGAGCCACTATAGGCAGTATGTGATGCATTTCTGCAAGACCGGAAAATGTGTTGGTTAGTGCATTCGACTAATACTGTATAAATTATTGAAGACTGGCTTATTTATGCAGATGATATTAGACATCCTTATAGCTAATAAGCAGTGATTTGTGGTAGGATCTATTTTTGACTTCTTCCTTGATGAATCTGTCTTTGGGTGTTGACTTGAATTCTCAGAAGAACTTGGTATGAAATGACACAAAAATACCGTGACATAAATGGAACATTACAGGAATAAAATACTTGACATTTCAGCTCCCTGCTTCTTAAAGTTAAAAGTCCTGGAGGCATCAATGAAGTCCAACAGTAAAAGTGGATGTCACGAATACACAGATCTATTTCTCTGTAGGGCTGACTGCAAGAACTTGTTTTTACATAAATAGTTACAATAAACTCTTCAAGAAGGAAAGAGGGTGGACCAGTAATGGAAAAAAATATGGTATTCTAGGTTAAGCACATCTGAAAGTAAAATGTCCTACTGGAACTAGGCAATTTGACAGTACTCGAGCCTGTGCAGTGAGCCAGAGCAGGGCTGGTACACTACTTAAGTCTCACATAAGAACTATTTTCAGATTTGAGTCAAACTCAGGAGATACAGACTCATTATTTTTTATTCTATGAGCAGCCTAATTTCACCGTCTTCAAAGAGACTGGGCATTAAAGATTAGAATTTATACAAATGAAAAAAAAATAAATAAATCATTCCCCTGTACTTCCTTCCCATTAACATAAATGTTACATTTTTATTCTGCCTTCAAGAATTTTGCATTTAGTTCATGTTAAAGCACAGATTAGCCTAACAAGTAAAAAAATAAAAATAAAAATAACAGAATAACAGTCTTTAAAATATTTTAATTGGATAAGTGATATGTTAAGTTAGAGTATTACTGAAAAGATACCATCAGTAGTCTTTCATGTGAGATCATCTTTAGTCAGTATAGTAACTTCCTGCCAAGAAAATGAATTTGTTCATTTTGCATATGTGATGCAAATTTAAAAAGTGACAGCATGGATTTTTAAAGCCGTATTTTAAAAATACTTTAATATATGTCTTGTTGGAAAAACTCTTATTAGTAAAACTTTGTATTTCACATTACTGATGTCAATTAAAATTTTAATTTGGGGTTTTGTAATATTTTATGGCTATAACATTAGATTATTCTTGTGTATTAGCTAGGATATAAACTGAAATGTAAGGATTTGTGAAGTTATATTTAACAATTAATTAAGCACTAATCCATGTCTGTTGTTAGAAGCGGGCAATGACCGGTTTGTTCATTAATGACCATAAGCAAAGCCACGGCTGACGGAGTGCCCTAACGAGGCAGTCAGTAAATGCAGGGAGGATGTTTTATGAAATGACAACTGCTACATTACGCTAAAGGCAAGGGTTTGCTGCAGTGTTTGGAAACCTAGCCCAAATGTGAGAAACCCTGCAAGTGTGTCACGACATGCAAATGCTTCTTTTTTGCCAACAGCAAAATTCTGGAATTAGTTTGATAACTAATAACTCAACCTAGAGGTAGAGCACAGCATAGTATCATGCTGATAGGATATGCTTGAGAGGGTTATCACAACTTTGTAAACTCTTTATTTATTTGTGAAAGAGGTGTGACAGTATCATGACAAATGGTGGATGCCTTCCTGCATCTCGCTCTATGGAAATTACAGAAATCTGAAGTTGCAGATAAGTTATAGTTTCTTTCTGTAACTTGCTCTTTCACTTCAAAATAGAGCGGGAAAAGAGTGGCAGAGAAACAAAGAGATAGAAATATGTTTCTAATGTTTGGGAAGCTTTCTTAAGTTGATTTCCGTGACCTCTGTTGTTTTTTGTTGCTGTTGTGTGTTTTTTTTTTAAGCATAGAAATATTATTTGTTATTTTAACAAAAGCAGAAAACCCTTGTGGGCTCTTGTCTTCTTCTAGTCCCCATCGTCAGTCCACAGCACAAGTAATGAATTTTCATTATGAATGAAATATCTGAAAAAAGACTTCATCTTCTCTGGTTACATTATTGTTCTAATGTTTTCTGTGCAGGGCAGAATTTTTATGTCAATGTAATTATAAATAAATAAATCGGACATAGTCCTGGATTTTGCATTTTCTGCATGACCTACACAAATTGAAGGAAGAAAAGGTCAAAATACCATTTTTGCTATAAATAAACAATATCCTTTTTTGGAAGGTTCAGAACAAAACATTTCTAAGTAAACAGTTGCTTTTATGGTGGGGAAATGTACAACACTGACTTTGTTATTATTTTTTTAATTAATTTAATTACTTTGTTGCCCTGTGAAAAGTTGATACAGTACAGTAAATATAAGTGTCTTACAAAAAGAATGGAGGGGAAAAAAAGGCAGAAAAAAAAATAAAAAAATATTAATGTAGAAAAATGGGAAGGTAGGGCTTATGTTCAGTGTTAATTATTTACATTAACCTAAATATGATGTGTAATTCACACTGAAGTTTGTCTGTTTATTCATGAAAGAGAGAGAGACTAAATTCCTTTTCTGTACTTTTAACCCTGCTTGTATTGACCAACAGCAAATAAACACACATTTTACTCTGGGGAAGTATATGGTTTGGGATGATTAAGTAATTGCTGCTTTATTTTCATTCATTTGGAGTGATAATAGATTATTTGGCATGTCACCGTCCATTAGCTCTACTTACATATGTTTAAATGTGAAATTACTCAATCTTTTGAATCAATTTTCCATGCTGGAAGCACAAAACATGTACTTGGTGGGTATTTTATTGTATATTTTAAGAATGTGTGTGACGAGCAGACAATTAAATTAAATGCAGTGAACTCTTGCTCATATTGAACAGATTTCCCCAGGTTGCACCCTGAGTGTAGTGACAGCAATGTGAACAAGACTGCATGTTGTGTCCTAGTCTTATCAGTGCTGCAGCAAAAATGCAATGCAAAGTCTGTTTTTTCACCTTTTTTTTTTTTTTTTGTTACGTGGGCATCCTCATAACCTGTAATACAACTGCTGAAGGTGCACGTATTCAGAAAAATGTTTTTGTATTCCATTATATCTGGTTTTGTGGTGATAATAATATTAACATCGTGAGAAAATAGTCTGAATAATGGAAATGAAAGACTTGTACCAGCACTAAATTATTCCTAGGACTAATAATAAAAAGAAATCTGATTTTGGCCTGTCTATCTAAGATAGTCATCAGTTTGTCAGAAATATTCCTTATTTAGGACATAGGGAAGGCTTTTAACAGATCAGTCTTGGTAAGACTTGCATGGAGAATGAACACTGAATTCCTTTGTAAGACCTGATCTCGTGAATGTGCCATGCTGAAGCCCAACACAGATGCCTTGTGTTTCTATACTGCATCTTGGGCTGGAAGAATTCTTTTCCTGAAACTTAGAAAAGCCCTTTAACGAGTTGTTCGGTCTGCTTAGGGTCTGTTATGAAATACAGGTTTTAGGAAATAATTGAGAATTATTATTTTGTGTTTTTTCTTCCCCATTTTTGGATGTTTTTGTGAAATCAGAAAAAAAGCTAGAGGGAGTTTCGTATAAATCACACATTTTAGCATGCGCGGATACTGGCGGAGGAATGTGTGTGATTATGCACGCGTCTTTATTGGGCTTTGTCACACTGACACTTCTTTTTAGGGTTTTGCTAAGACTGTAATGGAAGATCTCTAAAGGAAAAAATGGTTGATAGCTTCTGTGAAGCAACGTGGTTTTTTTTTCCAGAGTGTTTTTGCAGGATATTTCTGTTTCTCCCAGACTACAAAGAAAGGTATGTGAAAGTGCTCAGGAGATTCCTCAAATAATTTGAGTAATGGTATGAAACTTGCTTATCTATTTCTTTCCTCATTATCACGTAAGTAGTGTGCAAGGCATTACTGAGGACATGGATTGTCTTTGCTTCGGCCCAGTTTTGTGAAGTTCAGCTGAGAAAAGCCTTCCATCCTTCCCAGGAGACAAGGCAGCCTACTGCCGAGCTCCAGCAGTGTAGGTTTCATCAGATCTCTACTTAACCCGATAACGGTTCAACTTAACAATTGACTCCTTTTCCCGGTGTTAGCTGAACCAAACCTTGCTGCTTTGTAGGGGCAGCAAAGGGTGTGGGGGAGAGACAGTTCCTGACTAAGAAGTTCAAGGGTTTGCAGAGCCCCACCCTCCTGAAATAGGGTCCCACCATGAGAAATGGACCCTCCTAACCCCCTCCTCAACGTAGAGGTCTCCTGAAGTTTTAACATACTGTACTACTAGAGGGGCTTCACACCTAGCATTTTTTAAATTCCTAAACACTACTAATAGGAGGAATGCTAGGAGCTAAACTTAGCATCCCCACCTCCTCCTTTCTCTTCATACAGCAGTGACAAAGAACTGCACGCACATCTGGGGACAAAAGTGGAAAAAGATTGAGGGGAAAATCAAATACATAACGAGCACTTTGGTAGGTGTAAAGCCTAGCAGGAGAATCAGTATGTGGCCTTCAGTATGTAGTTAAGCTAGTGTGTGGCCCATCTGACAAGCAAATTTCACCATTTCTAACCTAAATATAATACCACCAGAAGACAGCACAAATCTGCTATGAAGCACCTTGTGTTGTTTTTTTTTCCTCTTTCCAGTCAATCTTGAAGTTGACCAACTGTTGGGTTAGGGAGCAGCCTGCTGAAATAAGAGTGGTGGAAGCACAGCCGCTTGGTTTCTCGTGTTCTGGGAAAGGTGAGGAGCTTTTCCCAGTGCAGGCTAACAAAATTAGGCAAACATGAAGCTGAGCTGAACATCAGTATCAGTGTTTTTCCATAATTATCTGTGTGATAATGAGAAGAAGGGTCAGAACTAATTCTGTTCTACTCCCTTTTACTGTTATGGTCTAGTACAACATGTCATTGGTGAGGCACAGGACAAGGTGTATATCTATTACTGTCAAGTAGCGCTGTTATTATTATTATTTTTTTTTAAGCTTGGGTGCAATCACACAATGTTACGGAGCAGTCCTAGGCATGAGCATCTCTGCCATATAAACTGTTTGTTCTGCAAGCTCAGCATATTCCCTCTCCCCTCTCTTGTGTGGGTGTGCAGGAGTTGGAGGATGATAGACTTGTGATTGTGTCATCTTGACTGTTGGTATGTTTTAGAGTCTAGATCATGAAGAAACCAAGGCTAGAAAATCAATATTCAGTTGCACAAAGTAGCTGTAATGCACCATTCTCATTGTCCATATGAATGTCTGTGGATGTAGATCTGGCCAAAGAGGGCTAGCTTCCCACATCAACAAGCTGCAACAGTGAGGAGGAGGAGGAGGAAAGAGCACCTCCTACCCTACTGACCATCAGTAAGAAGATAGATTCTGCAGGGCAGCCTATTTTTATGACTGCCCTTGCCCTCGGTTCGGGTGTATGAGTGCAGAACGCTTCAGCTATCTCAGAATTGAGCGCAGGAAGAGGTTTATGATAAACTAACCCCGGCGTCACGGTGTGAGTCACACGGGGGCATGATCCTGAAGCAGTCCGTGCGAGTATATTTAGCAGAGATTTCTGGGAGCAGGCTTCTGCTTCTGCTCCCTCTTGATTGCAAAGCTGGTTTTGGCATGGGGGCTGGGAGGGAGGAATACTCACAAACATTGCAAAGGGTTGATTTTAAAAAAAAAACGTTTTAATTTGGATGTCACCTCTGCTTTTTGTGACTTTTGTTATTGTTGTTAACAACAGTTCGTGCTATTTGTATCGCATTGCCACCTATATGGAAGGTTGTGCAATACTTTCCATTATAAGGCTGTTTCGGTTGCTTATTATGTTGCCAACATTCAGCTGTTTGGGCTGAATTTTTCCGTGCTGGGTGTCTCCTTCAGGCAGAATTTGTTGGGAAAGTTTCAATAAAAATACTTGAACCATTCCAGGGAATGAGAGGAGGGGGAAATACTATATTTTGCTCATGTTTATTGAAGTTTGCTGCAAGCGCTTGGTTCGGAAATCATTGCACCTACGTGTTTTGGAGCAGGGATTTGAATTACTAGGAAGGTGAAAGGGAGAGGAAAGAAAAAACGGGCTAGAAGAGGTTTCTTTCTAAGGAATAGGTTTCTTCCAAACCATCTGCAAGGAAGCACACACAAAAAAAAAAAAAAAAATTACTTGTCAAAACAGGATCAGTGAGTGGCAGGGAACTGAATGATTATTCTCCCCGTTCCGCTGCACCTATGTGGTATGTTGCACTTGGAGAGAGAGAGAGAGAATTACGAGGTGCAAACACAATCCTCTGCAATAGGGAACACGGCTATAAGATTTGGAGGGCAAGGTTATGGAGCTGGGAATAAGGCTTGAGAAGAGCAGAGGGAGACTTGCTCAGCAAAAAGATAGCGAGAGGGACTATTAAGCAAGGAGGTGAGATATGACCTAAGTGGTCTTATGGCAGCCCTTTTTAGTTACAGTTCATTGTCTGTGTCCCATACATCTTGGTGCATTTAAATGAGGCAGGGAAAATTTTATGCAGTTGTGTAATTTAGAGACCAATATTCAACCTTAAATCCAATATGTTTCATTTCCGTGCACTTGATGCTGCAACCGTAATGTACCTTCAACATGAAAATTAAAGGTTTAGTCGGAAATGTCATCCAATACTCATCATTAAAATGCTTATATTATAGGCTTTGAAGAACACCACCATCATTAAGCATGAGTATAATATTGTGTTTCAATTAAAATGTTATATTTTAATCCATTTAGACAAGCTTTCTTTTCAAAAGCTCAGCACTGTCAGTGCTTCAGCAAACACGCGTAAGGGACGATTTGGATCTGAAGAAGTTAATTTCGTACTTCACGTATCAGGAACTGACCTTCTCAGCAGACTCTGCCCTCCGTTTCTCCCAGGTTCACAGTGTAGACAACAAACGACCTTCTGGAACGTACCCAGCCTGCTCAGCCCGAAGGGGAGTGAGTTAAGAGGACAGGGAGAAGTCTCAGCTATAACTTCAAATTTTCCTGATTTTTATGGACCTCAACCAGACTGGTTATACCTCAATATTATTTTAACATTGTTATTTGTGGCTGAGTTTATTAAATAACGGCGTTCATGCCGGTGCTTTTAACATCTCACACTTGAGGTTATCATCCAAGTTTTCAAGGATTTATAATGTTGCCATAACGTTTTCATGAGGAATAAGGCTTCCCATCCAGAAGCAAGCACACATCGTGCTACAAATTCCAAAAATAGTGAATTAGATGTTTCCTGGTTAGAGGAAAAGCAAATGTGTACTGAATGGCCGTTTTATTGAGATCCTTTTTTTTTTTTCTTTAATGAAATGTAGAGTTCTCTTTGGGGACTGTTTTGCCAATATCTGCACCCTTGTTGAGAGAAGAAAAATATAAAACTGAGCCGTTACTATGGATATCTGCTTTTTAAATATTAACTTCATAAAACTGCCATATCTGGGTTTGACATGATGCATTGTCCCTGTTTGAAAGAAGATAAGCCGTCATGTCATATACCTGTTTATTAAAGTCTGCAGTTTGTGTGCATGATGCTATCATGGCAAAGATCCACTTATTAATGCCTTCATGGCATGGTTGGACAGGATACAGCTTTATTGCTCTATGGGTAGTTAAATTTTTATGCCCTAGTGTTTTGAGGCTGTGTTAAAGTACCTAAATTTCTTTTTCAAAAGAGCAATTTTTGGAGATCCGGGCCAATTTTTTCTTTCATAGTTGGCGCACGTACCTAAAAACCCGATTTCTTCCTTCCTCCCCTCCCTTTCCCTGTGCACCCTTTACTGTTCCTTCCCCAGGAGCTGTTTTTTCTTAGTGACCTCTCCATAAATGCTATCAGGTCTGGACTGGTGGCCAGCAGAGTCTACACAGCTTCCACTCAACAGCCCGGGGGCTGCAAGCAGTCGCAAAATGCGGGGTTTCCATGGAGCCCAACTAGATCTCCCTGTCCTATGTTGGATTCAAGATGTTGATCAGGGCTTGCTTCCATGTCTTCTCTCACGATGAGGTGTGTCAAGTCACACAGCAGGTAGAGTGCCAAGAATTTGGTGGAGGGCTGGGTTAGCCCCTGCTAGCCACCAAGCACCCGCGGAGCTGCTCGCTCACTGAGCCCCTGCCTGACCCCCAGCCCCAGCAGGATGAGGAGAAAACAAGAGGAGCAGGAGAGGGAAAACTCCTGGCTTGAAGTAAAGAGAGGGAGATGATTTACCAAGCGCCGTCACAAGCAAAACAGAGTCACTTTGGGGAATTAAACTTAATTTATTGCCAACTAGCAGAAATATTTAACTCTTGATTCAGGTATTGGTTATTAAGAAGCAAAAGCCAAGCATTAAAACATTTGGGGAGGGAGCCACTTTTTGCAGGCTCACTTCACATCACTCCCCTCTCGTGCCTGCCTTTCTGGTCCCCAGGGCACTGCTTCACTCAGACACCTCTTCTGCTGCGTTGTCACCACTGATGGTCACAATCACTCCCTTCAGTGAGGGAACAAGTGGCGCTGGCGTCAGGATGTAATGGATTTTCTCTGCTGCTCCTTGTTCCACACCATTTTCCTGATGTTGGTTGTCCACAGGCTGCAGTCCCTTCAGGGCTGTGCTTGCTCTCCACCCAGGAGCACCCCATCTCCCACTCCTCTGACCTTTTTTTTCTCTCATTCCCTCAGTTTCCTCCTCTCTCTCTCCCTCCAGCATTTCCTACCTCTTCTTAAATGTGCTTTCACAGAGGTGCCGCCACCTTTGCTGCTGGGCTCAGCTGTGTTTTGCAGTGGGTCAGCGCTGGGGCTGGCTGGAATGGGCCGTGTCCAGCACAGGGTGGCCTCCAAGCTCTTCTCACAGAGGTCCCCAGCACCTCGCCCTGCCACCAAAACCGTGCCACCTACACCCAGTACAGCAACTCAGCATCTTCATTATTTCCTCTGCGGATGTGTACTCTGCTGCTGTTTCCATCCCTGGGTCTGCCTCATTCTCTTAGGCTCCTCTGAGGAGAGTGTGACTATTGAAAGAAAGCCAGGTTGCCTTTCCTTAGTCCAATACAAATAATTGCTGGTATTTTTTGTCATCTGTTTCCTTAGTGGATTGCAAATATGAGTTTCTGGGTGACAGCTGGCTCCAAGGTGACTGCAGCACACAGGCTGAGCGCAGTTCTCAGCTGAATACAGCCTTCACCATTTGCCC
Source organism: Aythya ferina (assembly GCF_964211825.1). Lineage (NCBI taxonomy): Eukaryota > Metazoa > Chordata > Aves > Anseriformes > Anatidae > Aythya > Aythya ferina. Next base: position 36,219,635 of record NC_140297.1, on the reverse strand, counting down.
AGGTTGCTTGTCATTTAAACTTGGTATCTTGACTAAAACCTGGCTTATTCTGTCTAACTGAAGTCAGACAAATGTCTGGTTGTAACTTAGGCATAATTCAGTATCACGTACTGTTGTGTATTGTATTATTTACTGAGAGGCATAGTTTATATCTTAGCACAAAGTACAGAGGACTGTATAGAAAAGGTGATTTACTCCAGGCTGTCTTTTTAGGAATCCTTCAGGATGGCTCCTTGTGCAGTGGAAGTGAAAGAAAGGAACCCTCGGTGCATGATCTCTGGTTGCAGAGGTCATTTGGGGGATCCCCAGTTCTTTCAAGTGAGGCTTAACACAGGTGCCAGTGGTGATGCTTTGAAATGTCAGCATCGGATGTTCTGGTGTAACTGTGTGTAGGCACTTTCACTTAGAATAAAAGTGGCATTTTCCTTCCAGCTGTTATTTTTTTTGGAAGGAATCAGAATAAAAAGTGAAAAAAAAACTATTTTTGTTCCAAGTGAGAGAACCCATGCGTGAAGTTGCACTGCTGGAATTAGGGTACTACTAGCATACACCTTGCATTGTGCTGGTGGAATTTCCTCTTAGCACCCCACTGAGATGAACCTTGAGTTGCATTAGGCATTCAGCAGCATGTACCAAAGCTCTGCACAGAGGTCTAATTCAGTTTTCAGGAGATGGGAGCTCCTGTTTGAGGAATTACAGTTTAATTGGACATGTCATATCAGGCAACACTGTCTAAAACTCTTAAGAAAAAAAGATGTGATTATCCAAAGCTGGAAATGATGTGCACAATGTAATTCCTAATACCATTTTGACATTCTTACTCAGTATGTTTGCCCCTAACATTTGTCTCCACTAGAGCTACTCAGCTACTTTTTAATGGAAGGATTAAGTGTAGTTAGTGTGATATGTGCAAGACTGATCTTTGGTTGGAGATTCAAAAAGCTTGTGCACGATGCGAATGTCTAATGTAAATTATATCAAAATCAGAAACAAATGCCCCAGATCTTGAACTCTATGTGAATAAAGTTGATAAGAGAGGTTTGTATTCTTGAAATCTCTCTGTATTCTGGAGGAACTTGTCGTGGCTGAATATGAAGCTCCATTTTGCTACAGAAAGCAAAATATACTTATTTTTTTTTTACCTATAGCTTGTGTGCTGATAGTGTTTCAAGCCTCTCATCCTCATGATTGTCCTTGTTCTAGATTTATGACTGATGCAGCTCGACGTGAGCAGGAATCTTTGAAGAAAAAGATTCAGCCAAAACTCTCTTTGACTTTGTCAAGCACAGTATCCCGTGGGAATGTATCTACTCCACCTCGCCACAGCAGTGGAAGCCTTACTCCTCCAGTTACCCCTCCAATCACTCCTTCCTCTTCGTTTCGTAGTAGTACTCCTACAGGTAAGCATATACTGTGTTGTTTATCCCCACATCAGCTAGCGTTTTTTCTGTGTGGCTTTCAGAGAACAGTAGATGTACTGAGGCATCAGGAAGAAGAACCTCTAAAAGTAAAACAGAAAAGCTTTAGGCTTTGAGAGGGCCAAAATCATAGGTAATTTTTCTCACACAGATTACAGAATAGCTAAGTGTTGAACACTCTTCCATCTTCTCTTTGTTGGTGGTATTAACGTATTACATCCACTGAGTAAAAAAAGGAAATAAAAAGCAATGTATGAAAAAAGTGATCTGTGTTTTCTTCAAAACCAAGTCTTCCTCAGGTTCTCCCAGGTATTAAAATTCCAAGGAACTGAAGAAACTAAAATTTGCTTTCTGTGTTAAATCAGATCTTGTAGCCCAAGTCATTCTGGCTTACATTAGGTAGATCTTGTCAGGCTATGGTGATACACTTCAGGCTAAATAACTTTTTTTTTCTTCTAAAAAGATGGACACATTTATCTATGCTATTTTGTAATAAATAGGCTCAACATATTCTTCTTACTAGGAAATAACATGAGCATCCCTGCCTTGATAAACTGCCTTGCCATGTGTTTTGCATAAGCTAGTTAACATTTTGGTATTAATGATGAAGTGGAAAAGTTGTAGTTGAGACACTCTGTTTGGAAGTTCTGAAACGAATCATTTGTTCAGTATGTCCCTGGGGCATGAAAAAGGGAAACATGTTGAGTACAGCTAAATGATGAAGTCCTAATGTAATACAGGAAATTTTAGAAGTAAGAATTTGTTAATTATCTCCCATTTGGAATGAACTGATTAAATTCCTTCACTACAGATGTGAAGGAATTTCTCCTTTCTTTTGCTTTGCTTTTTGTTCAGCTCTTACTGAGCAGCCTAATTTATGATGTGGTTAGGTAATACGACTTTGCACATTTATCAGTAACATTGGTTAACTATATGATCTTTGAAATACACTCCATCAAACATGAAAGAAAAAAAAAGTCTACTAAAAAAATCTATTTTTATTATTTATATATTTTTTTCAAACTTTTAAAGTTATTCAGAATGTTGTTTTACCTGTAGTTAGGAGAATAAGCTTGTTTTGGCCAAGTGAGTTTCTGGATTAACCGAGTCCTGCTTGCCAAGATATAAATAATACCAGCTTCCACTTTCTGTATCCTTTGTTCCAATTTTCCCCTTGGAGCCATATTACAAGGTTAGGATTTGGAATAGCCTGGTAGCAAAAACCACATATAAAATAGATACTCTTTCTTGGAGGTCTTTTTTTTTTTTTTAGTTAGCTATCAATTGAGTTATATTTCAGCAGCCTCACCCCAGAATTTCCATTTTTGCCAGTTAAAGTTTTTCTGGACCTAAAATAGGCAGAATTGAGATTTTTCTGATAACCTTCTCTAAGTCTCCTTGCTTGAGCAGGGAGGTTGGACCAGATGACCTCCAGAGGTCCCTTCCAGCCCTAACCATTCAGTGATTCTCTGATACGTAGGTCAGGTGCTCAGTCCTATCTGGCTGAGTTTCTCCCTCTCTCTCCTCCTCCCTGTTCAGTGCCTGCAGAGGGAGCCCAGGAAGGCAGGCAGGCTAATTCTAGATAAGCAGTTCACACGTCTGTTGTTAGCTGGTGTGAATTTTTTTCCCTCGAGTGCAAATACATATGGCAATCAACTAGCAAGGTGATAAAACCAAGGATAGCCAGGCAAGATCCATTTCAGGGAGACAAGGTACGTAAATCATCCTGCACTTCAGTCTCTCAGTTCCTACACAACCTTCAAGCCCCATGCTGCATCCAGTGAAAATGAAGAATATTGCTGTGTTCCTTCTGTGCAATCCTATTTGATTTGTACTCTTAGCAAATCCTGTTAACTCATCTTCAAATACAGGTAAACGTGACTTCTGGTGAGTTCAGACAACAAAGAGGATGTTTTTCCTTAGATTGTCTGACAGCGTGTTGTCTGGGTTGGTGTTAACTGGTATAATCCAAACATAATCGTTGTCCTCCTCATCCTTCAGACCTGCGTCCTCTGTTTAGGTTTGCTACTTGTCTTGGCTTTTCTAGATGTAGTAGTCTTGTCTTGAATGAAGCTGTCTGAATCTGTCATCTGTCTGCGTCCTTACAGCTAAGTCCTGCCATTGCCTGATGCCGTCAAGCTGCTGTTGTCATTTCTCAGCAAAGCTGAATAAATTTCGTATAATGATCTCCCATCCACATATTGACCAGACTCGAACCCATTTTGCTTATGAAATTTGATAAGAAACAGTTCAAGGTGGGTTGGCTGCAGAGAACGTTTAAGTTTAGCAGTAAAAATCTGTGCCAAAGGACTAGGGGCCAAATTCTCAGACGGAGCTGAGCAGCTTCCAAGCTGACACACATACATGCTGCAAACGTTGCATGTGTATGTACAGCACCTTCTTCTGTATAAATGGGATTATTCACGTAGAAGCAGAAATATTCAGCAAAGAAGTGTGCTCTTGAAGGCTCTTCCCAGGTAATGAGGTAGACATGTATTTATCTGCAAGCTCTGTGTGTGTTAGTCCCCTGAAATGGCCCATTTGTGGTTTTGGTGGGAAGTAGAAATGCAGCAGTTAATTTTCTATACCTCCCCTCTGTTCCCTCAGGGGTGACTGGCATGTGCTCTCTGCTTACATTTGGCTTTTTGTTCCCTCTGCTGTAACAAGTTTTCTCTTCTTCCGAAGACCTACATCCTCTAGTAATTGCCTAACGTTCACTTTAAGAAATTTCTTCCATTTTTTGTTGCAACAATAGTGTCTCCCAGGAGATGTTGTTTAAGGCTTAAAGCTCTTGTTAGGATTCGCGGGCAGGATTTAGTGAAAGAAATGGCTTCCATCAGTAATAGACTCCTTAGGGTGCGAGGGAAGTACAGCTAAGTAGCAGCAGCACATAGCTTATTTTGGAAAGGCATTAACATTCTGCAAACATTGAAATATCTCTTTATTTAAGAAGTGCTCAATTAAGTCACAAAAATTTGTGTTGCCTTTATTTTTAAATGTCAATTTTAAAGCCACAAAGCTAATGAAGTCTAGTTATGGATAAAAATGGGGCTGACATTGCGTCTTTAACATACGCTGTTAATTTCTTAAACATTTTTATACATCTGTGTGGCTCACAGATGAAATTTCCACCCCTAATTTCCTGGCTTTTGAGCGCAAGTCAGAGCATTGACATTCCTTTTAAAACTATGATATCTGGTCATGCTGAAAAGCTTTAGAAAAGATTCAGTGATAGTGACTTACTGGTAATTCATTACAAAAAACAACCTGGTCCCGATTTTAGTTACAAAAGTAATTCATAGTAATGAGTCTCAGGCTTATAAAATAAAATAAAGCCACTTTTGCATTGAAGAAGTGCCAAAAATCAGAACTCATCTGAAACCACTGTTTTGTGTTTGTTTTTCTTCTGTATGATTTTCATCTTTATGAAAACTTTTTTTTTTTTTTTTTTTTTCCTTAATGATTCCAGGCGTGGGATTCTAGATTTAAGCCTGGAGTGAATGTTTGGCCTTATAAATCTTCAAGAAAGGGTTTAACACTACCAACTGGCTTTTTAATGGTTCGACCCTAAGTCTTGTCCCCTTCACCCCTACATCCCCCCCAGAAAAAAGGCTGGAATATTTGAAAACCTCATAATTGGCATTGCATTTTGCTCTGAAGAAATTGGCTCTCAGACCTCCTTTCCTGTTTATTTTGATTTTAATAGATTGCAAGGTATAACATTTATGCAGTTTTAATAGGTTTATAAACCTACTTACTGCCTGATCGCGTTGGGCAGCTGATGGCAGCGAGTCCTGGCAGCCAGCGCCGAGGATGCTGTGGTTGGCTGCAAGAGCTGCAGCCGTCTGTCAGTCCTTCCACTTGTAAAGGAGATGAAAGGGCGAAGTTCTCCTGGGTGGTCAGAGCTGACCCTAGGAGAGAGTTGGCAAGGCCCATTTTGATTTGCAGCTGTCATTTAAATAGCTGACTAACTGTTGGTTTATCTTATTAATTAGGATAAATGCCTTTCTGGGGAGTCGTATATGTGCAGTCCTTTCTGACTGACTGCATGAGGAGGTTTTACTTTTCTATACCATGGCCAACTTCTTTGAAATTTGCACTAGTATTTACAAAAATGGCCCAATTTCCCACCCACAGGAAAACTGTGACTTTTCAACCTCCTCCTTTTCTTTTTCTTTCTTTTTTTTTTTTTAATGCAATATGAAATCAATAATTATTATTATTTTTACTTTGTAGAATTGCCTTTAACGTTTAATGAATCTAAGATGTGAAGAGTGAAGTTATAATCAAGTATGCCCCAAGATTCAAAACAGAAATATTTTTAGACATAAAGGAAAAGAAAACTCAGGCTTTCATATTAGTGCTGTTCATGTAGAAACCCTTATATTTACCATCTGAGGGTATTCAACACTGCTTTGTAGCTTTGTCAGTAACCCTAAAACTGCATCATTTCAGCCACTTAGAACATACTGTGTGAAATGGGCTTTTTTTTTCTAATAAATCTTACCAGTGGTGAACCATGCCTTTCTAAAATACAGTACATGACTTAAAGAAAGGAAGTGAAATTGAATATATTTTCAGTCAAAAAAAATAAAAAAAAAAAAAAAAAGGCAGACCTCAGCTAGTGTGGCCTATTGTAATTAAAAGTACTTTTGATACCCAGCACGACTGAATTCTTAAATCTGTACAATGATTTTAAATATCTTTGGTTTTGTTGTGAATTTAGTTTCAGGTGAATTGTTCCCCACTTACACCATTATAGAATATCTTCTAAGATTAAAATAATGTATGTGTAAGCATCTATGCAATGAAGTTAATAGACTCTTACAACTCGGACCATTAATCTTTCCTCTTATTCGGCTGGATTTGCTTCAGTATTCAAATGCAACTCCTGGCCAAACAGTGACCAAAAAATTACAGCTTCCTTCTCGTGGTAATGAGTGTTGCTACTGATGAAATAATTTAGAGCTTCATTGTTCCCTCTCCGGGTGACTAATCTAAAGGAGAGGAAACTCTGTGTTACGATTTAGGATCTCCTTTCTCCTTGCATCAAAGGGAATCGGGACTCAGAAATGAAATTAGTAAGGATCCACCTCACTGCTGGTCCATCAGGGACTCATTTATTGTGGCAGCTTTGGTTTGGAGAAGATTGCAAAGCAGTGTGTGGCAATTTGGGTGTTTTCCCAATAAGCCTGATTAACTCAAGTAATATTATCTCAGTGACATGAGATATTACGTATACAATTTGCCTGTATAGCATTTTCCTCCTTGGATAACTCATGAAGGGATCCCAAGGGCCTTCTCTTGGACCTATTCATTTTCTTTTTTGGGAATGCAGAAGTTAAAAGCAAGCCACCCATTGTTCGCTGGTAATAGCGATCAAAAACACAACAGTAACTGGAACTGGAACTGGGCACTGAAACAGAGCGAGAGACATGCCAGAAACTAATATGGTTTAGATTCTAAATGTGTGTTTAATTTTTGTTACTCGGAGTTGTTTGAAAAATACGTTGTCTTTTTGTAATGCAAAAGCTCATTCCTCTTCATAGGTATCAAAGCAACTAACATTTTAGTACAGTTTCCATATGTTATGCTTTCAACAATGAAGTAATCATATGGCACAGGCAGCTGTTGTGCAGAGTGCCATAACAGCACGTTAAACAGTCCGTCCAGCAAAGAAAGAGATCTGCGCAGCTAAGCTACTTTGTGAGTTTCAAGTGGACAGTAGAAATGTAAAATAACTGGGTTCCTCCCCCCAGAATGAACTGAGGACTGAAAGGGGGAGGAATTCAGTGTTCGAACCTTTTCTGTTTATGGCTGTCCTATCAGTGTGTAGCCAAATGAATCTGAATTTGGAGCAGAACTGCTATTTATATCAGAATCTCTTTAGTTTCTGTCAGCAGGTGGTATTTCTGAACTCCATGTTAGGGTGAATCAGAGTAGACTGTGAACCATTAAATCCACTATTCACATGATAATCTGCAACAGCTTTTTCCTTGAGCCATGCAGATTGGCTCAATGCTGGTATCTGTAGAGGGAGCTTGCTCTTTTGTGGTCTGCTGCTTTTTTTTTAAGGATAGTATGCAGCAAAATATTCCACAATTAAGATTTTGTATGTGCTTGAAATTAGCTTTGAGAGTCAGGACAACCAAGTCAATGGAAACAAGTACGAGTTGATGGGTAGTTTGGTTTTTGTTTTGTTTTGTTTTTTGTAAATCATGCTGCAGATTCAGCTCCTACACACTTAAGCACAGGATTAGTGATAAGCAACAGACTGCTCACTGAGGAGGTGAATGCCTCACTCTGAGCATTTAACAAGCGTTTTGTCAGAGTGGAATAAAGTCTCCTGCACTTTGCAGACTTGCAAACTCAAAAATTTATATAAGCACAAAAACCTAACTTCAGCCATTCGTTTCAAAAAAAAAAAAAAATCTTCACCTGAATTAGCGTCTTTGAAATGCTCAGGTTTAATTATTACTCCCTATGTTAATGTATTATAGTATCATGCAGATGTAATTGAAAAAAATAATGAAAAGTAGAAATATGAGCGCAAATCCCAGGGCTCTTTAATTAAATTGTCGCTGAGAAGCGGGTTGAGTGCTACATTTTTGTGTGTATGACTTATGGGGTGTCTAGGGTAGTAAAGCACGAACCAACCAAGTTCTACTGTAACTTGAAAAAACACACTTTCAGATGTCTGAGGAACCATCTCATTAGTTGTTCCGATTGACAGAGGTTTCTACTCGCCTAATTGCTCGTTCTGAAGACTAAAGAACTTGTATGGTATGTTTTTATTAAAAAATTAGATATATAGACCCACTCTTGTATAAACAGAAAGAGCAAATAACTAAGCCATGCTTCGCAAAATGAAGACCAGACCAAATTCTGTTCTCTAGCATAATGGAAGTTTGTCTGAATGCGTTCGGTATTTCAGGCCTGCAAAGGACGATAAAATATATGATAAAATATCTTGAGGCAACTGCATTGTGGTCTGTGGCAAAGCTTCCCTCCGAGGGACTCCACTGGTGCCAAGATTTCACATTTTCTGTGCAGATGACGAAAGAGAACTTTGTTTATAATTATGGGAGCCAAAATGGTTCCATCTAATTGCAGGTTTGGGGGCCTATATTAGTCCTGCACGCTAATTAATATATACATGTGTTTGCCCAGCATTTAGCAGTCTGAGGCGTCTATTCTAACAGAGCCTTATGGGTGTTCTTGTAAAAAGTAAATGCATAAATAATAATTAAAAAAAATAATGAGGGACATTGTGCAAAACAGTTGATCTACATATGAGTTGACTATAATATATGTGTGTGTTGAGAGTTGGTATGAGATTTTAGCACAAGCTTTTGGCTGAGGTCGCGCCTGAGCATGAATAATAAGTAAAATCTGGGGTAGTTTCTAGTTTCTGCCTTAAGGAATAAAGCTATGGTGGGAGGTTTCCAATAACAATGAAAAATAATAAGTAAAAGTGCAATTATTTCCTATAGGCATTTTCTTAGCACAGGTGGGATTTGTTCCCAGCACCAGCTATAAAGAATTTTGTTTTTTTTTTCAGAGCTTGATGCCACATTTCCCTGACTTCTAGGAAGCCAGGCTTTAACCTTGTCCATATCCAACTCTTTCTTTCCACAGAGTGAAAAATGCACAAGTGCCCATCGCTGTGTGTGTTTGGCTGAGCACTTCAGAAAGGGATTTGTCTTTCCAGCAGTCATCTGCTGTCAGATGGCCATACAGGTCCCTTAAAGAGGCAAGAATGTTGTGTTGGTTACTCACTGGCAAAAGCACATCAAAAAACAAATATAAATATATATATATGTATATATATATATTATTTTATATATATATAAATATTCTCAGGACACAGGGAAACTTGGGCTTGGAGGATCTCACGAGCAGAGATGATTTTGTATAGCATGCATGGCCCCAGTGCTTTTGTCATGTGCTTGCGGATGACTGCGTGGCAAACAGTAATTAATAACTCATCTTAAAGCCCCAAATCAAGCAGCTGGAAATTGTCATGAAGGCCAAGAACACTTAGTCAAATCTACAAGAATATCTTGATGTCCTCTCACACAGTGAACACCAAAGCGACTGGAGTTACAGTTCTGCTCTAACTCTTGCTGCTCCTATTTCTGAAGAAAAATTTTTAGAAATTCCAATTTCTGTTGAAATTCTTGTGGAATTCTAATAAAGCACAGCAGTAGGTAAAAGCAACTTCCAGTGACGGATTAATTTCTCATCCCTATTGCTGGAGGTAAGCAACAACATCCAGCGAGCTTGTGGAGGGAACTCTGGCAACAAGATGTTGCTGAGGGTCAGGAGTCAGGATGGGAAGCGGAATAGGTGTACAGAAAGGAAAGGACTTGACCTAAAAGTACAGACAGGACAAAAGTTTTTGGCATTTAATGAAACGTAGCTGTGTTACCTGGGTACCTGCTCTGTGGTTTGGCTGGACCCTAAAAAGAAGGATGAGAGCTGGCCCAGGCCTGATGGCAATTTTTCTTACCAGGGTGCCAGGGAGGCCTACCCATGTGGTGTTGGTTTTGTTTTGTTTTGTTTTTTTTATTGTCTCTCTGACAAAACTGGAGTCTTTAAGCACCCAGCAAACCACAGCCCCCATCTGCCTTACAGGAATTAATTGGTTTGGTTTACACTGAGCTTGGAACTTCCAGAGGCGGCTCCTTTCAGCTGAGGATGGCCCAGGTGAAAGAGGAGTGTTGGAGAAGTGTTTGCAAGGAGGAACAGAGGAAGGTTTCTGCAGCACAGCAGTGTCCCTGTGACCTGTGGGAAGTTGTTTGGACTAAAAGCTGCAAACTGGCCGGCTGGTGGGCTGCCCTGGGCTTGTTCTTCTGCAGAAGAAATCAGAACCTTTATCAGGTTTATCAAGGACACATATCATGATGACCTCCCCTGCTTAGTCCTTTATTTAACTTCATCCTAAACCAGTTTATAACCAATTTATAAAGTACAAAAAGTACACTACATTCAGGAAATCAAATTATTTTAAATAGCTGATAGAGGAAAATAGGGCTGTGCTATGAGGAGAAAATACGTGAAGGCTATTTTTTTTATTCCCAATTTTTCTTGTAGCTTTCTTCTGCGCTTTCTTTTTTTCTGCTTTATGGGTGCATTTCCCTCAAAATTCTGCTAAATTTCTGATCTTTTCTTTAACTTGGCAGGAAAAATGTGTTGAACACAGTTTTCTGTAAGAATATGTTCTGGAAAGATTGGCTCAGCCTTCTGATTTTGTGCTCTCCAGTAGAACTCTGCATCTTGCTAGAGGAGAAGGTGCATCAAAAATTCCACGTTGCATCCTATTTGTCTCATCTCCCTCACTTTGGGTAGCTTTGCATGTAACGTGTTCATTATATTTCCTCTTCCCAGTTCATTCTTGCTTGATACAGACATAAATGGGCCAGCAAATGTAGAGCTACTGTGCAGTAGATTTGTATTTTAGTAGCACGTACCTGTAATTAATTGTATGGGAATTTTCACAGTACTCTCCCTGAGGAACAATTTCATTGAAAAGTAACCATGTTGTCTAGACTATAGCAACTCATAAAATCATCACTAGTTTTGATTTTTGAGCTACAAAGCAGTAACAGAACTGTGGCTCATAGATTTTAAAGTACTTTCAAGTGCAGGAACTGTTTTATAATCCCCATCTTAGTGGTCTAACCTGGCAAACCATTATTAACAGGGTCAAGAACAGAAAATGTACAATAAGCTGAAAGTAAAGGTTATCTCTGTGTTAATTTGTGGTAGGGTTTGGGGTTTGTTTTTGGTGTAGAAGTGCCTCCATTGCACATGGATCTCTTTCCCCAAATGTGTAAAACAAAAAAAAAAAAAAAAAAAAAGGACATAAGTTTTGTAGAATGCATGTTGTCTAAATGTTACTGCTTTCCATGGTTTGTGGCACAATTGGTTTAATGTAGGAATAGCTTGACAGTCAAAAAGGAATTTTGGTGGTTCTGGGTAACAATGCCAGCATTCAGGTTTGTGTGTCTACGCTGCAAGGTCCAACTGGTGGAAAGATCTTAAAAAGAAAAAAAAAAAAAAAAAAAACTATTTAGATTTATGAATAATGTGCTAATTACCTTGAAAATCACTAACTGAAAGCACAAATGTATTTCAGAAAGCTGGAAACTGGAGTTGGGCACAGGGAACCTTTAGGTGCTTATTTAAAATGTGTATCTGTATATGCACACGTATATCCACGCACAGGTTCACATAAAACACTACACTGTGAGATTGAATGGGATTTATTTGCACCATTATAGTACAGAAGAGAGTGAACTGAAGAAAACGCTTGAGCAATACTAGTGCTGTACGTCTGCATACTGAAAGCAGTTAGGGTTTTCAAAGCTTTTTAGCTGAAAAAAAAAAAAAAAAAATCCTACTTACTTAGGCCAGCACTTCAATGTGCTGAAGATGGTGAAACTTAAGCAAATGTTTGAGTTTTCCTTGCACTTTAGCCAAAGCAAATCAGAAGTAGAAAAAAGCAAGGGCTAACGTACCATTTCACACTTGATGACTTGAAACACAGAGAGGTTTATTTCACAGGGGAAACGGTGTATTATGAGTTGATGTTAGCCAGTACGTGATCACCAAAGTGATGTAAAATGCCAGGAAAAACAGTGGTTTAGCTCTCATACGTTACCAAGCGAGGTATGGGCTTGCTGACCCCAAAACTAAATATTCTCCTGTCTTTTTAGCAGTTGTGGCCTTGCAGTTGAGGGACACCACCCCAACTCTTGCTGAAGATCAGATCTGATGCTTTCTCCACACTAGCATAGCCTCTGTCTCGTGAAGTTTTTCCTAACGTAGTCAGACAGCATCAATCAGAGCAGTTTCCCAACACTTCTGCCTCTAATGCCAAAGGATACAAGAAGCCAAGGAGCAGTGGAAAATAACAACTTGAAAAGTACTTTAATTTCAACCGTAGGCCAGTAATATATCATCTGAAACAACTCACACCTGCTCACATGTGTTCCGTGCACCTGACTGAAACTGTGAGAGCTTCAAAGAAAGGTTTGTGACAGCATACCAAAAAGTAGTGCAGATTTTATTTCATCAAAAAAAGAGATGGGAGTCGTGACTCCCTACTGAATGTGTTCTTACGTTTGGATGTTAAAAATGAGTATCTTTTTAAGAAGAAGAACATAGGTTTAATTGTAAAAAGTTAACATCTCTCTTGTAGACTTTATGTGTAGGTAGGAGGACAACATCCTGACTCAGTAATGAACTTAGTCCTTGCACTTGTTTCTGAGTTATCCTGGGTTAGCTTTCAAAAGTTAGGGAGTTTCTTAAATCTAGGTGGTCAGAGCACGTAAAGGCAGGTAGAACAAAGTGCTAAGTATATTTTTGTGCAAAATAAACCCTCCCAGCCTTCAGTGCATCGAGGTGGAGAATCTGCCATTGCCTCCCTCGTTGCTGGGCAAGAGTCTGTAATCCTCCCAGGGTGTGAAATTCTTCCTGCCCCAAACTGCTTAAGGAGTGCTGAGCCACCTCAGGTCTCCACAGCTTCACTTACACCATGGTCCCCCACGGGCAGACTGCTGCAGGAGGGGTTGGCACAATTCAGCCCCTTGGTTGCACCAGCTTGGTGCATCCTTTTTGGGGTTGCCCGCTGAGAAATGGGAAGCCCTGAGCAGTTGGGGTAGGTGAGGGCTGTGCGCGTTGCGGGTTTTATGGCCTGTGCTCTAAGTGGCTGAATGGCTTTTGTGCAGCTGTAAAGCATGTTTAACCTGGTGTTATAAAACACGTCTCCAATGCGTTTTCATAGCTTCATAAACTGCAGTTCATTTATGTAGGTACTTTTTATTGTAATCCTTTATCTTAAACATGAAACTGTTTCCTGATACTGTTTCTATTTTTTTTCCCTCCTTTTTATGAAAAAAAACGGGAAAGAAAAAGAAAAGAAAATCTGCCTTTTTGTTATATGCATCAGGAGAGTCCTAAAGTACAGTAACAGTGCCCTGAACTTGTATTTTTGTGTCTGTAACCTCAGAATGCAGGCCTAGCAACTAAAAAAGCCAAAATAACATTAATTATGGATGTTCTTCGCTGTGGTTTGTGGAGTATAAGTTTGGAACAGATGTTTGGGGGGGGAGGAGAGCAAGGGGGAAGAAGGATGAATTTATTTTTTTTTTCTCAGCCCCAACTGGTTTTAATTCTTTCTTGAACGTTTTGAGACTATCTTTAAACATTTGCCAGAGTTCAATTAACATCCCGTGACTAAAGGTGGAAAATGTCCTGCTTTGTTTTTCTTCAAACGTATACCTGCTCGTGTGGCTCATGCCAAAGCCAGAGAAAGAAAGGATTCCAGCTGGCACAGGTTTTATTGCTGCTACATTAATTTACAGGTTAAGCCTTGAGTTGGGAGGGGTCTGCTGGATTGATTTATTTATTTACTTTTTTATTTTCATGATTTAAAAAAAAAAAAAAAATTGCCATGTAAAACACTGCCGTTTAATTACAGGAAGCTTATACTCTCTTTTGGTGAGCGTTTAATAGCTTATTCTTGTTTATACGAAGTTGTAGAAATCTACGTTTAAAATATGTTTAAAGTCGAGATTGTGTTCTTGGGTTTATCGTGTTTTTCCTGTACTACGTATAAACAGAAGATTGTACATTATTGAAAGCCCTTTTTTGTGGAAAACAGGATTGGGAAAAAAAGTTTATATAAGAATGCAAAATAACTTCCCGAGACTATTGGCGCAGTGTGACCATAAAACCTCAACAGCACATTGTGCAGTGACATTACAACAATTTGCTTTAGCACCTCTGCAGCGTTTTTCAGAAAGTCCTGTTCTCCAAAACACATGCCACGGTATCAGTTGACTGTTTTTGCCAGAATTGGTTCTTTACATGCATGTTTTTGTGATTAGTTGCCGTTTCACTCCTAATTGAAAATAGAGATTTATTTTTTTTATCCAGCTTGTTGCATGTATGTTTTATTTGCATTTAGACATTCAGTAAGTTACAGCGTGTCTGTTTATAGGGGTGTGCAAACTGCTCGTAATGGATTTATAATCTCTGGGTTGGGATTTTCTGTGTTTTACTTTCAAAGAGAGTGCCCTTTGGTACGTGTATATCGACACATTTATACAAAGACAGATATCCACCTTACCCCTATATTGGCTCTAGCAGATTTTTTTTAAACCTAGCTTGATTAGCTTTGATTTTTTTGTAGCCCAGAAAGTTGAACAGATCCAATTTGGAAGGAGTTCCCAATTTTAGTGACAGCAAATAAAAATATATAATGCTAATATCATACTAATAGTACTTCAAAGAAACAGCATGATGTTTATTTTTTACCATTGTTGTTTTCATAGCTTTACCTCCAGGATTTTAGAGTGATTTCCCAAGTGGACTTGCTCAGCTGAAACCATTCTACGTGAAAATACAGCCTGCGCTTCTGTTACACCTCCAGGATCTGAGGTCTTCCTGTGATTTCCAAAGCAGATTCAGACGTAGTAAAATTGAATGCGTCTTAGGTCACTTAAAACTCAGCATGTGCTTATGCTGAATGTTTGAATGAAACGTAAAGGTGCTTTAAAATTCGGGAATAGAGCAGTCTACCATGTTACTTAAAGCACTGAGGTTGTCAGTGGGTGCATCGCTGTACTTGTGGGTCAGTCCTGGTTGAGGTACCACAACTCATACCAGCTTTTCAGGCCCTCTCTGTGACTGTCCAAGTTGCAGTTGCCATTTCTATGGCTACTTCACATGCCTCAGAGGAAGTCCAGAAACCCCAAAATACCTTCTTGCCTACTTTAATGTTCCCCCTCAGTGGAGCAGGCCCTGGTGGCTGAAAGCTACTCTTCAATTGAGGCAACCAAATGAGGAAAAAGTCATTTTTTGTCTAACAATTCTCCAGAGCCATTTTTTTTAAGTACTTTGTGCGTTTAAATAATGTTGAAAGTCATATTGCTCTTTGTGTTTGAGTCCGTATGCACATCATTACACGAGGCACATTTTTGAAATGCTCGTGGTGCTTATTCACTAACCCAGCCTTGCTGCAGCCAGAAACAATAGAAAATTAGTTCCTCTAAATAGTCGTCGTTCCTAAACAGCTCGTTACTTAGCGCCTGACACTTGATCTCTGCTCGGAGAGGGCTGGGAGGAAGGGCGGGTACTCCAGAAGCCATTTTTCTGGCCAAATCCTGCTCTGACTAGCGTTGTGAGGAAGGGCAGGAGGCGGATGGAGCTGGCACGAGCGCGCTGCCCGGCAGCGGCACCGCAGACCACACAGCCACCGGGACCCGCTGCGAGGGGGCTGGCAGCATCCCCGGGGCATGCCCCTCGTGGCCACACAGCTTCGTGAGGGTCCAAGTCAGTAATAAGCAGTAATTGCTGTTTTGATGGCTCTTTTGTGATCGCGCCGAGGGATGGAGGTCTCTGCCAGCCTTGGCAGGCGCCCATTTGACAAACCATAACCATCTCAAGCAGCTCCCTCAAGTGACAGCAGGGCTGCCAAGCCTTCAGCTGGCTCGGAGAGCAAATCTGCCTCTCGCTCGGGAGCGAGGTTCAGAGATGCTGGCTGGGGTAAGAGCGAAGGCAACGGTGTGCGTTGTGCCTGGATGATGAAAGTCCAGCCTCACCACGGGGAACCTAGCACTCACTTCATGAAGGGGCTTAATCCAAACGCCAACACTGCACTGGCAGTCTAAAATACCAGCACTACGCCCTGGGCTGCTTAAGCTACCCTTTTTTTGTTCTTTTTTTCTTGTATTCCACGTGCGCACATCATTTTTTGTGGACATCAGTGATTAAAATGGTTTTGGAAATACAAAATCTCAATCTAAATAGACCTGTCACCAAGGCTGAAAAGCATTTTTGTCCTCTCAATCCCTTCTCCTCCCAACCCCCAAAAGAACAACCCATCGTAGGCTCTTGGGATGATCCATTGTTGGGAATTTGTTGCAGTTTCCAGAGCCCAATGCGTTGTGCCAGTTGTACCAGCTCCTGGTCCTGCTGCAGCCCCTAAACTAAAGCCTTGCCTAGCAGCTGTGACACGTGTTATTTAACTGCTTTGTGTTTCATTGCTCCTAGCATTTATTTCCTGTGCTTTCTGTGAAGGAAGAATATTTTGTTTCGAATGACTCGATAAGCCCTGGGATCACCAGCGAGTGTCAGCTGTGGGAATGTTCTCCCTGCTGGCGAGCACGGAGGGAGGCTGGGCGCATCCATGGACATGTAGGAAGGACTTTGACAAACCCACCAATGTGCTTTAGTGGTAGACCAAAATTCACATAACATCAATAATTCACTTTTTTTTTTTTTTTTTTTTTTTAATCAAGGAAGCTGTCACGGTATATGGGAATGCAAGCTTCTTAACATAAGAAGTGCTCTCATAAAACTGGTTCTGTGAAATACAAACTGCGAGTCCCGCATGGGACAAAGTGTGAAGCTGAATTTTTATGAGAGATCATTGGAACAACCGTGAACTTTCGGTGACATTGGCGATGTTGCTTCCCGCTGCAGTAAGCTATTTGCTCTTAGTTATTCATTGTATACTTGAATGTATGCTTTCTGGTCACAAAGGCAATTGGCAAGGATGTTTTGTTTTGCTTTTTTTTTTTCCTTGGGAGGAGAAAGGAAGAACTCGTAATGTTCTTGATTTTAGATCAAGACGGATCATATTCGTTGTAATGGCGCACGCAGCTTGTGCTGGTTTTAATCAGCTTTGTCTTTTTTATTTTCCAGTGCACACTACAGAAGTCTTTAGATTTTACACATCAAACAACTACAAATGATGTGCACCTGCTAGAACCAAGCTTCATGGGAAGTTGAGGAAAAAACTGCCTTTGTAAATCTCACGGTAGAAAGAGTGCATGGACACAAAAGGTAGAACTGGGTCTTGGCCACCATGGCATCAATGCCAAGTACCCTTAACAAGTCTAAAAGATAAGGCTCCA
Source organism: Aythya ferina (assembly GCF_964211825.1). NCBI lineage: Eukaryota > Metazoa > Chordata > Aves > Anseriformes > Anatidae > Aythya > Aythya ferina. The sequence goes on along the minus strand of NC_140297.1, from coordinate 36,202,288 downwards.
GATCCTCAGCAGGGTAACGGGGATGTTGTCAATTCCAGAATGTCAGATGATTAACTCCCTGCCAGATGCTTTTGAGCTATTTAAAGTGCTGACTTCATCTGCTGGAGGAACGAAGAGAAGAAGATAGGCGTTCAAGAGGTCAGGTCTTTGCCGTAGGCGTAAGCGGCATTCTCACTGCCTTCAGTGGCAAAACCGACTGGAGGAAGAGGTAGAGCAAGTCTTGATGGTACAACTTTGCTCTTCGTTACACTACAAAGACGTTTTAGCAGTAATCATAATCCCTTTTAGTGCGTGTTTTCTTTTGGCAAATAAGCTGCCATGGTGCCGCCAGCCATCTCACTTGCGATGGCTTTTGTTTAAACGCAGTATAAAAATTGAAAGGAAAATAACTTGGTGGTGTAGTTCTGTGAGCCTGGGTAATTTCTGCCTTTTCCTAGCTGGTAATTTTCTGTCACACCTGGCATCTGACAGGGCAGTCGATGCCAGCTGCGCCTCGTGGTATCCTTCTCCACCAGTGGAGCCCACCTCTTGCTTGAGGGGCAGTGGCATAGTGTGCAACGTGAAAAAAAATACACAACCATAGCATTCTTTCCATGCTTTTGTGTTGTTTTGTTTCGGTTTTTAATCATCTAGGGGTGGCCCAGATGAAGTGAGCAAACTTTTGGCACAGCTGCTGGAGTGAGGACAGAGGAAACAGCTTTGGGGGCCGGGACTGGAGCACGCTGCTGTGTGCGAGGGCAGGGGCAGCGCCGGGAGGATGTCACCTGGGCTCTGGGAGGGTGCAGCACGGGGTCTCGGCTGGCTGAGCTACAGCTGGGCAGGGTCCCAAAATGAAAGCTCTGTGGTACAGCTGGCTTGGTAAGAAGCAGTGAGCTAGCAGGGAGACTCGGAAAGACCATTGCTAGAGGAGAGAGGTGGAGAAGGCAGGATTTTGCTGTTGCAGAACTAGTATTTGGTTACGGTAATAATATGGTGAGCTGACATGCCGAGCTGCTCTGCTCGGTCCCCCAAAGGAGCAGCGTGCCCCAGCAGAGCATCCCGGCCCCTTTCCCATGCACAGGGCAGCACCCTGGCAGAGCTCAGCGAGCCGGGTCACCAGGAGCTCCTTTAACAGTTCCTTCAGATGCCTCTCCGAGTCCGATGGTCGGGCTGTCATACCCCAAAACAGGCCACAGGTTAGATGCAAACGTGCTTAAACATTTGCCTTCCCTCTTCAGATCAAATATTTACACTTAATATCGTGCGACACCACCCCGGTCCTTTTCCTTTTTCTTTTTTTTAAGGCAAGCAGGAGCCCTTTCACGGATCAAAGCACGGTGCTGCGTGCTTCCCCGCGCAGTGCCGCCGCCCTGGCCAGCTGCCCGGAGGGATCGAGGCACCGCCGCCGGCTCGAGTTGCAGCCATGGTGGTGTTGCAGCTCCTACACCTGACGTGCGGCCCAGGGCCGGGGACCCCGCTTGCCGTGGGAACCGCTTGGCCCAGCCGCCGGCCCCGCTGCGCATAGGCACCGACAGCGGAGGAAATTAAATTCCGAGGCGGAATCGGGTAAAAGCCCGGCTGAATCCGTGTTGTTTTCCTATGGCAACTGAAACAACATCATTATTTAAAGGATAAATTTTTATTGCTAATGAATTTTATTTTTTTTTAAGACAGTAAGTTTTACATTTTGTTTATATCAGGGCCCCTCTTAAAGACATTTTGGGATTTGTTTATATTTTTTTTTAGAAGAGTAGAAGCCATGAGTTCAGTAGGATGCTGTCAGATAAGAGCAGCGATGGGCCCTGCAGTTCCAGCTCGTACAAAGTGCTGTGCCTTCAAGGTGCTTCGCATCATTAGCGGGATGCCTGGCTAGGGAAAGAAGGAAAGCATATCCCTATGGTTATTCATACCATCCTACTTGTAAAATCCCTAATGGCAGGTCTTGGTTTAGAGACCCGAGGCACTAGAGAATTTGTTTGTACTGTTTAAACAACTCTTTTCACTGTACTAGACAAAATCTTGCATTTCTGTTCAGGTAAGCTAATTAAAGTGAAACCATAGGGATGCTCTGACCTTGCAGGTGCTCATGCATCCTTTTTGATCGCTCCTCTCTCTCCTTCGGTGAGCCTACCTGTAAGTGAAGAGCAGGCAGAAGTTGTTACAGAATTGGACCTATACAAAGTTACTAGAAAAATTAAAGGATGCCTTAACGTAAAGGAAAACCTATGGAGATGTATAATTACGATTACTTCTACTCCCTTTTTTTCCACATACCTTTTTTTCTTGTGCAGCGCATTGCACATTAGGTTTTCTAAGGCACCGATGGTTGTTTGATCCTTGTTACCCTTGAAAGTGGTGATATCCTTAGTGACATCGTGGTCTTGGGTGATATTTTGGGGGGAGGACAAAATCCTATTCGTGGGGAAATCAGCCCCCTTTTAAGGGGCTGTTTACAATGGCAGAAATCATTGGTATCGGCGTCCAGAGGGGTTGAATATGTTCTCATCCTAGAAATGCGTGTATCTATTTACAATAGTTTTTTCTGTTGCATTTGCCAAAAAAAAAAAAAAAAAAGTGAGCTAAAAAGTTTGAAAGGAACAGCTTGAGGAATTTTTTCCATCGAGATACAATCAAGGGCAGGAAATCGTAGAAGCAGAGTTGTGGTTTTGCCTCCTTTTTTTTTTTTTTATTGGTTAATTAAACTATAACAACTCTTAACTTCATTTTAGGTTAACTGTTCCTAGAGTTCAGGAATATTTTAAGAGGTCAATAATGCTTTCCTTGGCGTTCAGTCCTTCTGTGTGGGATGGGGGACCTGGGGCAGCGGCGCGCTGTTCCAGCTGTCCCGCAGAAAGCCGTGTGCGTGCGCCCACGGCCGCGCTTGGCGGTGGTGGGAAGGGATCCCTCCTCCCTCATCTGCGCACCACCCCGCCAGGATGGGAGCCGCAGGAAAGAACCGTGAATGGCCTGACATCTGTAAGCTGACTTCCAATATCTGATTAAAGCTCGGGAGCCCGAAGCGCTCCCAGCTACCAGTTGACATGCGTTTTGCGCTTAATGACGGGGAGGTGCCGAGCAAGAGGGGGGGAGCGCATGGGGAGGAGGGGGATATCGGGAGAGAAAAATGAAGGCGATAGGTGCGGATCCAGTTTCATGAGAAGCGAGAAAAACAAAGCCTCCATTGTACAGTGCTGCACGGGTTTTCTGTGTGAAGTCGTGATGTTTCTTTTTTAAAGTGCCATAAGGCATCTGTCTGCGCCTTCCCCTCGCTGCCTCGAGCTGCTCGGAGGCATGCACTTAAAGGGCAAATGAGGGAAGCAAATAGAGCCATGCAAGTGTCATATAACTGTCTTTAATAACGGGAGCTATTCCAGCACTCGGAGCCAAATCGTCTTTCAGCAGAAAGGATAAAATTTAGCAGAGCTGGGAAAGGGAAAGAATAAAGGGGAGGGGAAACACAGCACCACCTCCTGCTGACACCACAGAAGTTTCCCTAAGCTTTCCCTCTCTCTCCCTCTGTGTATATATTTTCTTTTTAATCAGCTGGGGCTCTTCCCTCCCTTGCCTTTTTTTTTTTTTTTTTTTTAACTGTATTTTTACAGTTGGAATTCTGCTTTCCCAATTTCTCTTGTTTCACATTTAACTTCTTCAGAGAATTTCATTAATAGTTATTGCAATTAAAAATAATAAATAAACTCAGCACCAGCTGCTCAAACGGCTCTTGTAGCATATCTGGAACATAATGTGGTCTGCGCAGGGCAGCCACACAATGCAATTTATCCCCACACCTGAGGGAATGAATTTCACAACTATAATTGCTACAATATAATTCTTATTAATGTTGTGCTATAATTCCTATTAATTCCAAAGGGCTAGTAAATGCATTAGGACTTGTCAACATATTATTTTACACTGTTTATGATCTGTAGAATTACGCTCCTCAGTATTGTATTGCATAAAGAAAAGCCTTAAAATTAGCTTTAATTGCAGGGGGGAGGAAAAACACATTTTCTGTTTGGGCCCTGGGAAAGAAGGAGGGATCCTGTTGTTTGCGGGGTAATGAAACTGCAGTTTAAAATCAATCCTTTGAACTTCCTGCGCCACACAGTTAACTGTTTATGAAAATAACAGGAATAATGCCTGTCTCAGTTATCAGAAAAAGAGCCACCGGTGCCTTCAGGAAAGAAAAAATGGCTATAAGGAGAAGAGGTTTATGAAATTAAAACTGTCTTCCAGCAAAGACAAAAGTGGGGAAATGACAAGTCATTGTAACTGATGTGATAAATACAGAATGCGTTATCTTGCCGTGCTCCTTTATCCTTATCTCACCACCCTGCTTTTCTAGGTAGTGAATATGATGAGGAGGAAGTAGACTATGAAGAATCAGACAGTGATGAGTCCTGGACTACAGAAAGTGCTATCAGCTCTGAAGCTATCCTTAGTTCAATGTGCATGAATGGAGGGGATGAGAAACCTTTTGCCTGTCCTGTTCCTGGATGTAAAAAAAGATATAAGGTAAGCAGTAGTGCAAACCTATCTTACTTCCAGCTGCTGCAGAGAGGCGAGGGGAAAAAAAAAAGGAAAGCCTGTAAAATCACTTTATACCCTTCTTGTTTAATAGACTTGTCATATTTATTTTTGTGGTATTTTAGCAGAGTATGTATTTTATTCACCGCTTTCCTCTGAAGCGCAGCCAAGTTATAAGGTTTTTAAATGTGGCCTTTGCATCCTGGTCTGTCAAACGGGATTACGTATGGTGACTTTCCTAGGACTTACGCTTTCCACGTTTTAATTAGTTTTCTATAATTCAGACAAATTAAGTGCAGAACCCAGGAGGCAATACCAGCAAAATGATCTCATGGGTCCCTTTCAGAGGCACTAAGTAAAAAGCTTCTGCCCGTCAATGCCGGGATGAAATCCTTCTGTGTAAGTAAACTGAGAGGGATGCTGCCTCTCCTGCAGAGACACCGTGCCCGGTGTACTCCTTCTGGTACAGGCGATGTGCGGGAAGGTGGTGGTTAATGTTTCACGAGTCAGAGGTCACCTCGAGAAGGCAGAGCCTTGGAGAAGTTCTGGCATCCTTCTGTGCTGGGTCAGTGTCCCAGTGACTCATGTGCGCAGCAGTCGCTGTGTCTGGCCCTGAGCGCTGGGCTTGCGTCCCTCTGCGTGACATGCTGGGAAACTTTTTTTTTTCCCCTTTCTGATTACACTCCATCATGAGAAAATTTTCTCTGTTTATGGGAGTGAAACGTCTTTAACTTTGAACCTTGAGCTGGCTGGTAAAGAACACGCTGTGACGGTGCGAGGACAGGAATATTGCTTCACGTGAACGGGTGCGGGGGCAGATTAGGTTTTATTGACCACTTTGGACTTCAGTATTGTATAGACACTGAAATTTGGGATCAGAAATAGTGTACTGGCTGCAATTCCTTTAAATAACTTCGTGCATGAAGTCCTAGAAAATTCAACCACTGACCTACACCCTAGAAAAACCGGTAGTGGTGGGCTTTGTTTTTATACTTGTTCTATTTTATGGCTTTGCCTTTAAATAACTGAAAAGCAGGGACTTAAAAGAGAGCAGAAATATGAAAGAGAAATATAGGAAGACCAATAACGTTTGAGATAAAACAGTTGTGACAAGAACGAATAAACTGTGCGTGAAAACGTGTAGTGGATGAAAATGTGTTGCAGCGATCCTGCAGCTGTTCTGGGCTGCGCCTTCGCCGTTAGCAGCAGGTCACGAGACTGGGGCTCGTGCACGGTGCTCGGGGATCAGCTAATGCTTGCCTAAAATCCTGGTAACGCGAGCAGGGAAGCAGCGTGCTCCCTTCTTAGCGACGGACAAGCCTGGTTTTGCGGAGCTGCGTCTGACCTGTGCAATGATTATTCTCCATCTCAGGGCGCAGGGCAGAGGGAAAGCTGTTTTGAGCCTATTTTCCAAGTATTACTTTGCAGATAAAACCGCTTTAAGTGAGATTAATACTTTTCCTGTGTGTGGCAGAAGCTGTGTCGGACGGAGGGTATGGCATAAATGCTAAACCCCTAGCTCAGGAAGCAAACAAGCCATGGTGATTGTTAGAAGTCAGTATGCCCACAGGGCATCTATGCGTTGCAGAAAACATTCATTTAATGGCACAGGCTAGAAGGAGAACCCTGTAATTTGCTATATCCTGTCTGTTCTCTGTTTGACTGCCAGCCCTCTGTCTTTTTATTGCCCAAATAAGCAAGCTGTTCCTGCCTGCTTCTGCTATCTCACTACCTTCATCTCAAATGCATGAGGACTGTCTAAGGGATATCTCGTACACCATTAATGTTTGAGCAGTCGGACAGGGAACAAATTAATGACCCAGAGAGAGGCTGGCAGACAGAGAGCAGCAGCAAATAAAAAGTGCCGTATTTTCCTCAGAGACTCACCTCTGTTCAATCCAGATAGGAAAATACATTTCCTTTAGTTCTGCCTCACCTCATCTCTCTTTTCTGTGAGCTCTGCTTCCTTCCTTTTTTTCTTTTCAGCCTTTTTTTTCCTGCTTTTTACATTTTTATCTTTGTTTCCTTCCTTTTAGTTTCGTGTCAGCTGTGTTTCTTGTTTCCTCTTCGTCTTCCTCCTACTTAACCCCCTCCTCAGATGAATTATTTGCTGAGTCTGGGTAGGGAGTCCTGTGATCAAAGCGCTGGGATTTTCTGGTGGGTACTGGATAATCACAGCCAGGGCTGTAAAACAATTATAGAGCCACAAACAGGAACACGGACATGCACATACAGTAATTGCCAGGCTCCCTTCACGGCTGAGAAAGGATGCATTCTTTTAGGGAGTGAGGAGGAAAGGAGAATGTACACAGTTTTCTTTTGTCTGGCCCTAGGTGACGTACGTTTGAGAAGCAGAGATGTTATTTTTAGGTGTGTTATTTGTACTGCAGGACTGCCCAAAGGACCCGGTAGGGTTTGGGTCTCCTTTTTGCAAACAATGTACAAGGATAAAAGATGGCCTCTGCACTGAAAAGTCATTATGGAAAGGTAAATACAACAAGAATGAGTACAACAAATACTCCCAAGGAGTGGGTTGGGGCGGACAATGGAAACTGTAATAAGAACATGTTTATACACAAGCCCAGATGAGTATCAGAAGACCCTACTGGCCTTCTGCCCAGCTGCTATCTGCTGGCAGTTTCCCATAGGCACTGCAGCAGAAGGCAGTCATAAACATTTAATTGTTCTTCAAGAACTTTTATTTTTTTAAGAAAATAAAATTGCTTGCTTATAAAATGCATTGGTACTAAGCCCTCTGTACAGTATGGCACAGATTTTTCTTGAAGGGCCAAAGATTCTGGAGAGAAAAAAAAAAGAAAAAGAAAAAGAAAACAACTTTAGTGGCTTGTAAACTTGTTTGTTGGGATATTCTGAAACAGCTAAAGGCATCTGGAGCACGCTGACTTCTAGGTGCCTAACACCCTCTGAAGTAGTTTCTGGAGCTTGCTTTCTTTGTCATTTTACAGTTGCTGAGAGAGGAAATGTTGAGTATCTAAGAGTTTGTCATTTGCTGTTTCACTGTGATTTATCTGCTTTGCATTTGAAGCCATTAATTTGATTTTAGAAAATCATCCAAGTGATTGAAAGGAACCTTAACATCTTGTTTCTTCAGAGTTCACCCTGGCCAAATTCAGGCTTCACATTGACATTTAGGTGACCTCTCCAGTAGTCGGTGGGTGATGAGTTCTTAACGTGCTTTGCAAGATGCCACCTGTGGGAGCTGCAGTGTGGATTGGTGAAGCTGGCGATTGGCTTTCCTTTTAGTACACCCCACCTGTTTGTATCAGTTACTTGGGTGCCAACTCAGGAGAAGGACATTCAAAATGCATGTGATGTAGATAAACTGATTCAGGCAACTTCCAATAAAAGTTCAATGCACAATAAAGACAAAAATGCCATAAATTATGTGTATATACTACTACAGACAAAACCCTGGAGTATTTGTCATAGTTTTTGCGGACTGTGCAAATACAATAACACGAGAATAGTTGTACATACACCCAAAACGTAGTTATATGCATCTCTATCAGTGCAATCATGAAATACAAAAGACGTCAGCAGCTGATCTCATCAAAGCAACCCTCAGTTCTCATCTCTCACCTACAGGCACTCTAGAAAAGCAAATTAGCCTGGGCTTCTCTTGGCCTTTGTAAAATTTCTAGCTACACAGAAGGTACAAGCTTGGTTTCTCTGTGCAGTCTGTGGATTATTCCTGAAGTTACGTGCTCTTCCTACATGAAAAGCTAACAGTTTATCGGTGTGGGTGCATTACCCAGGACTGAAATTCACAGGGTTGGTAGAGGTGCTTTCCTGAGTGCACCCAGTTTATGATGGTGTTTGAAAGGGCATATAAACCATGGCTCATCTGTGTCCGTACATTGCCTTCGCAAGGGTGTTTTTTTAATTACTGTTGGTGTGTTGGTCATTACGGTTGTTCCAGATTGTCTCACTTAGATATATTTGGCGTGTTCCCTTACTCATGGTAGTGCTCAGTAGGGCACAAGTTGCGTGAGAAGCCAGAGCAGCACAGTTATGGGGCGAGGAGGAGGGAGGGGACACAAGGATGTTCCCGTTTCCCTGCCCTCCCTTAGAGGACACAGAAGCAGGTAGGCCGGGCTGCTAGGCTGGGTGGGATTTTTGTGAAGGAACAGCCCGGAGATGAGTCTGGAAAAAGAAATCCACCTGAACCAGCCCTACTTGAAGAGTGTGGCATGCTCGTGTGGCTTCTGGCATGTGGTGGCTTCGTGGGTCCGTCCAGTGTCCTCGTGTCCCTGCAGACCGGGCAGTGCCAGGCTGAACTCCCCCGCCTCCTCCTGATCTGGTCCCGGGTTAATAATTGTTTCCTCCTGGTGAAGGTTTGTGAGTGCCCTTCCATGCTGCCATCTTCTTCCTCAATCACTTGTGAGAGTAAATAACGAGCAACCCAAGTAACCGGAGCAATAAAAGTGATGTATGGGTTTGGCAGCGTTTTTTGCCATACCTCAACAAACTCAACCCAGACATACAACAAAGTGTTTACATTGCAGCAGTGGAAAAAGTGCTGAAGAGTTGACTGTAATTCTAACAACAGCTTTCTTTTAGACACAAGTGCAGATCGGATTTCATCTTACACTGGCTCCTCATACCCCGCGTGTTTTACTATTTCTCAAACCTTCCACGGCCCAATTAATTCCACACAGGTTGCTGTTTTAGCATTTCCTTAAATTTTTCTGCCTGAAATTACTTTCCCCTTTCATCAAAGCATGTGGTGCGTCCCGTACTTGAGGCTGAGTGGATCATTAAAAAAAATCTGGAAGAGGAGAAGAGCACAGTTGGCACGGAGCAGTGAGGGCGTTCGTGATCTGGGGAGTCCGTAACAATTGGTGCTGGTCGCTTAAAAGTACCTCAAAATGATTGCTTATAAAGAGTGAAAGTCTGAGCAGGCTTCTGTAGTTTCTAAGATAAACAGAGGGTTTGGTGTTTACTTTGTTTTTAAAGTTTCACTGCAGCAGCAACATTTAGCAGGTCGCCCTCTGATCAGCACCATCGGGGCACTGGGCGGTGGCTGCTGCAGCCACGCTCCTCCCGGCTTCGTGATGGGGGCCACAAGTTCCTCTCGGCCCTTTCTTGCTCGGCGTTGTGCGGGCAGCATGTGGAGGGGACTGCCAGGAGCATCACCGAGCACTCGGGATTTTGATGCAAAGTAAATCGGGTTAGGAGGGAGGGGAGGAGAAGGAAAGTGTTGGCAGGAGAGCGGTACCAAAGGTGGTTACCTCGTGCCTCTCTGATGTTAGATTTGTGATACGTGTAGAGTCTGGTGAAGTTCGAGGAGTTTCAGCTCGGTTCTGTTTACAGAAGGCTTTTAAGTCTTTTTTTCTCTTTCTCCTTCTCTTTTCTTCTTCCTCGTCCAATTGCTGCGAGTTCCAAGCTGGAGCTTCCCCCGTAAGCTGCCTGCTAACACAGCTGAGCTTGCTGCTCCAAGAGCCACGGGGACATTTTGTCATTTGTAACAACAGCCCAGGGCTCAGCAAAGACAAAATTCCTTAAGCTCTTACTTAGTGGGCTAAATTAATTAATATCTAGGCTGTTAATTGATTTTGGCTTTTCTTAGTTAAAAAATAATAATAATCTGAGGCAGACATCTAGAAACTTTAGACAGGATATGGTAGAGCCTCAGAGCTGTACCTTTGCTACCAGTCATCTTGGCTCCTTTTTTGGTTTTCTTGCTAGGAGAAGCTCTAATGAAACACAGTTTGCATTCCCCTCTCCTCTCCCTTTTTTTCCCCAAAAAATCCAAGCTCTCTTGGTGGAAGCTGGTGTATACTGTGTGAAAGGGACTCTGTTAGGATTAACCCTAGAGAAAGTGGTATCACGTGCTGGTTAGACCACAACAGCTCCTTCCATTTTTGCCAGAAAGATGCGAGGAGAGCAGTGGTAGGTTTTAGCTGCAGGATCCTCCAGTTTTAGCTGTAGGATCTTCCCAAACAATAGCTGTTTTGAAGACTGCTTCTCTGGATTATTTTCTGAGTGCCCTGCGCAACTCCGAGTTAGCTGCTCCCTGCAGTTAATTCTTTGGAGACAATGTGTAAACTATCAGAAGTTGCTGGTGCCTAAAGACATATCTACAAACAATGACACAGAGCGGAACAAAAACACCATGGGGGGAGCTCCAGCTTTTTGAAGAAGTGTGACTCGAGTCTTGATGCCAAACCTTTGTTTGCTTGTAAATGAACCTCGGGATAACATTTTTCAATGCTATATGAAAAAAAAATAATAATAATAAAAAATGGCAGGAAGCAAAGAACATTTATGTATGATCCCACTAAGCAAGCAATATTTCTGGAAAGTGCCATGCGCTGGGAGATAACAATCAGAACTACCCAGGTGTGATACATTAGGACTGCACAGATCACTCTCCTTCCTGTCCCACCCTGTCTTGGAGCACAACACATGCACAACACCTGGAGGGTTCCTAGCAATTTGAGTAATTCTGCCCGTAACCATTAGCCGGGTTGTGTTTTTCAGCAGACACCGAGGCGTTTCGAGGCCAATCGACCACTAACGCTCTGCTTTCTCGCTCACAGAATGTGAATGGCATAAAGTACCACGCCAAGAACGGCCACAGAACGCAAATCCGCGTACGCAAACCATTCAAATGTCGCTGTGGAAAGAGTTACAAGACAGCTCAGGGCCTGCGGCACCACACAATCAATTTCCATCCCCCCGTGTCTGCTGAGATTATCAGGAAGATGCAGCAATAACATGCTGGTCACAAATGTGCCAAGAAATCCTCACCAGCAGTTGCTGATTTTGAGAACAGCCACCTTTTTCAGGGGAAGCATTCAGCAACCCTTTAAACAATTAAATGCATGCTTTAAAATTTTCTGTAATTTTGGAATGATGTATCTTTGTAGAGTTAATGATTTTGTACATTTGCACATGTAATCATCATACCCATTTTCATTACTTTGAGATAAGGTGCTATAAAAGCTATAGGTTCTTCAGAACTTTTTTTCTCCAAAAACAAAAAAATTAGGGGGCGTCGCGTATTTAGTTGTACTGAAGTGTTGAATAGGAGTAAGGGGAGGAGAGCTTGGCACTGATGTAATTTCAAGATTGTAATGTGATGAAGACTTCCGATGCATCTGTCAGTGTGTGTGCAAAACCAAAACAATACCACCATTGTCAAACTATAGTTAACATGCCTTACATTATGGAGTTATCAGTGGAGTAGCAAGTCTTTTAGGTAATGGAAATATAAATAAGAAAGAATGTTTAACATAATATGCTAAAAATATTTTCATACTTAAATAACATACATAAAAATGTGTGCTTGCTGTATTTTATATTATCTTGCAAATCTTTTTTTTTTTTTTTTTTTTTTCCCCTCTTGAAATGCTGAAAATCTTGCCATTTGAACTAGTAAACAATCACTTTAGTGTTAGGAATTACTTTTTTTTTTTTTTTTTTTTTTTGTACAAGATGTTATATTATGTTCATGCCCATCAAACTTTTGAGGACCAATATCCCAGTCCAACTAAATATTTACCCCTGAAATATCTGTTAGAAAGACATTTGGAAATACTTAAGTGCAAATTTATGTGTGTGTGAGAAAGAATTATCTTCATCTCAGATGAAGTCTTAAAGCACTTTGTAGTTCTCTATTGCCAACAGATTTAATGTTTTATGTGTTGCCAATTCTTGCAACTACTGTACTAGCATGTGCCTGTGGTTGCAAATAAAAATTAAAAATTCTGCGCATGGTTTAAGGAGGTCCATTATTTGTGCTCAGGGAGCTGCCAATGTCGCTCCCTCCTGTTCATTGTATTTTGAGGTTTTCTTTGTACGTTTTTTGCTTCTCGTTGTAGGTCACTGCATTCCATTTGGAAGTGTCTGTTTAGCTTTACAGTTAATTTTGCTGAAATATGACATATGAGCCTTATCGAAGATTTAAGTGCTTCTTGCAGCAGGTGGTCAGAGAGTGTCTTAGAGCTAAAGTCAGCATGAGAGAGCTTCGTGTCTGGGCCATACCTGAACATTTGTTGCTTACCATCCTGCCTTGAGCATTCTTCTCTCACAAGTGCTATTCTTGGAATTGAGCTGGCCAGTTGCATCGAGGGGGCACTCCCCGCCCTGCCCCAACCTTGAAACACTGCTTACGTGGCAAGGGTCAGGGAGGAATGCAAAACGTTCAGTACAGTAATCGCCTTTGCTTATTTCCCATCCTTTTAAGTGCAAAAGAAAGCTCAAAACGTGAGGAATAAGCCTTTCCCTTTATTTTTTTTTCCAAAGCTTTAAAGGAAAATGTTTTAAGGATGACAATTGCCTATTTTTTCAGCTGAGTAAAAAAAAAATCTCTCTAAAAAACTGGGAATCATCCTAAACGCTAAGGTTCGAACATCTGTATTTAAATAAAACACCACTTTTTCAAATCCTAAAGAGATGACAGTGGTTGTATTGCACAGTGCTGTCAGCTGGGTTTTGAGGATGATCCAGACATGAGAATTATTGGTACACAAAAGGCCCCATGGGGCCATTTCCTACCTTCTGCAGTTTTGGCAACAGACGTGGCCAACAACTCTGTTTTGGCTCTGCTCCTAGTGCAAGAAACTACAGGCTGGGTAAGTAAATTCAACAGCTAAACAGTCGTAAAATGTCATTGTTGCATGTAAATTCCTTTCAACTATAAAAACAAAATTCCAGTTTCTATTTACCTATTCATTGTGACAGTATTATTAAACAGGTAAAGATGGGACTATTTTGTTATACTGTGTATAGTGAATGTATTGTACTGTGTCTGTGAAAAAGTGTGCTTTAAATTATATTTTCATATGTTTTGTTGGGGACAAAGTACTTTAAGTTTGAAAGTGACAGAGGTTTGTTTTAGAACTGAAGGCAACTTAACGAATTCCTGTCAAGAAAGCTGCTTATAAATGTAAATCAAATCACATTTAAAATAAACTGCCTCTGACCTAAAATGACTGCTCTCTACTTGTCACTAACATGGAGTGAAGCTCTTGGGCTGTCTACTGTCATATTTGTGTATTTTTACTTTGGGCTCATCAAACTCTGTTCTGTAACACCTGCAGCAGCTTGAGAGCTGCACCCTTCACACAGCCAAATACACAGGGTGCTGCAGCCGGGAGGAGAAAACGGAGCATTTGGATGTAAGCAGCCAAAAGGACACTCAGGTTGCAGAGGATGCTTCCTACCAGCATCACACCAGGGCTCAGCCTGCCAGGTAAGAGGTGGTGGTGATGCTCTTGAATTCTCCCCTTCTAATGGTAGGGTATGAGAACCTTTCTTGTGAAGGTTTTTCACAAATGAAGCCTCTAGCCCTAAGAAAAGAGGAATCCTTAAAATCCAAATTGCTATTTTAAGTGGCTGTGTGAGGGTGGCTATTTAATAGGGAAACTTCAGCAATTCCCTGTGTATGCACCTCAAAGAAGTCTGCTTTGGCACAACCAGGGTGTGAGGTTGTCTTGCCTGTGTAGGATACCAACATCTGAGACTTCAGACACCTTTACTAATGTGACTGTAACTTGAATAATGTTTATTTTTTATAGCGAGTTCTGTTTTCATACACTACTGAGTTATTAAAAAAAAATGGTAAAATATTGTTTCAGTACTTCCATGCCTTACCTTGGACTGTCTACTGACAGGAGTTTGGGAGTTTAAAAAAAACGTAAAAACCTAACCTGGAATGCAGAGGACTGCTGTAGTAGCTGCTGCTCAGTGCCCTGCAGTCTATCTGTGTCATGCAGCTTTTAATAAACCCTGCACTGAACAGGATATTGCCTGTGTTCACAAGTAAGAGCTGCACACAACAGAAGTTACTCAAACACTAAATCCCCAAGTCTCCCTAAAACAAGGCACATAAATAGATGTGAGCAGCAGGTACTTTGTCATACAAAACTGAACCATCATTTACTGCAATTACGTAAAGCCTAAACTCCAGCTTATTTTATGTCGAAATAAGCAGTGGGGAAAAAAACGACCACTGACTCCATGAATAATTCTGCTTTTAATGTAACAAGACTACTGTACAACAAGTGGAAAGCAATTTACTTAATACAGTTAGGTAAATATAAAATGTTTAGATATACACACATGTTTTTACTTACTGGAAAGAAATACATAAAGTTAAAATGCAGAAGGTTTTAAAAGCCCTAAGCAAAAATGAACACAATTCACTGTTGTGAAAATATAACAATATTTTCTACTGAATGCAATTGCAACATAATGGCAATGACTTTTTAAACAATTAATTTCTAGGCATTTAAGCACAACGGTTTCTTTCAACTCAAAAATTCTGCCTTAAAGTATAACGTACTTCACTGAACATTATTCCTTAAGGCAAACACTGCATATGTAAAACTGAAGGATCTGCCATTACCTTTGTTGCAGGCATGTAATCTCACAGTACGTGCATGTACATTTCAGAAATGTGCTAGAAAACTATAGTTTCATTGGGTAAATTATGTAAATTATGCAACTCCCTGGTTTAACTGTTACTGGTGAAAAGAGACTACACAACTTTGCTAGGAGAAACACCTGTTTATTACGTTTTTAATCACACCTCAGTTCTCACGGTCAAGATAAACCATAGGAGCTTTGGTGGTGTTTTACACAGCTGAAGAGCATCACGAAGCTGGTCTCCTTTGTTCTGAGGCTGAGTCGTTCCTGTGTCCTTACAAATTCCAAATTCTACTGGATAGGGGAATAAATAGCTACATACACAACAAGGTCTTTTTTTTTGTTTTTGTTTTTTTTTAGTATAATGTTAGGTAGAGGGAGAAGGTAACTCAAATAGCAGCTTACAGCCAGGATTTATCATGGCTCCCGTTAGAGTACACTAGCTTTTAATCAGAAATCTGCACTGTTAAAGAAAAGCTGTACTGTTGTTTTGTGGTTTGTTTTTCCATAGGTGGACTACTCAAAGTTGTTTCTTTTTAAGCTACACTGCAAACAAAAGATTTAATCAAAATTTAAAACGTTCTGATCAAAGTGTGTCTGGACGTGCCTCTCAAAGCCCTGCTGGTCGTAGTCAGGCGGGAACTGCTCGCTGCACATGGGGCACACCTTCCAGTGACTTTCCACGTGCTCCTCAAACTTGCTCTGATCATAGTTAGGGGGAAACATCACATCACAAAGGGGGCATTTCTTGTGCACATCAAAGCTTCACGAAGAGGTGGAGAGAAAGGAAAAAAAAAAAAAAAAAAAAAAGGAAAGTTATTTAATCTGTTACTGCCAAATAAAATACAGAGGTAGGCTCCTGCTGCTGCTGTACTACTAATTTAAATTTGAGCAGACTTGGTATCTGTGTACGTATCACACAGTTAATTAAAATGTCTTAGCCGTAAGCCTTCAATACGGTTAATGTAGTTTTTTATACAGGGATTCCAAAGTAACTTGGCGCTTAAAAAGTTACATCATTTTGACATAATTCCAACCTCCACTGAATACAAATCTATTGAATGTCTTAATGGCCAAGCGGTTTCATGGGAAACCACTCTCTCTGCTCATAAATGCTTGCTCTTAGCAAACATAACACTTTATAAAAGCTCTAAACTTAGGTTCACAATTAGGTTGGAAAGAGGGAGAAAGAAAACAAAAGTTACTCATTCATTCACCAAACGACATTTGACATTCAGTCAAAATAAGGTACAACAAATAGTCTGCCCTGTGGAACAGCGAATTCTGATGGTTAATTGTAAACCAAACATCAATTGAAAATGTTTAAAAGTATTTCTCCTTCCTTTTCCAACCCCTCTTCCCCAAATTGAGTAAAGGTGAGTAAAGGACCCCATCGATATAGAAGCCGATCCATCCCATTAAAGAGCAATAAAAGATAAACATTTACCTGGAATCAAAGCAAAAACCTGTTCCACGCTCATGCAAAAGAAGGCTGGGAGGATTGGGAGCAGAAGGTACGGTGTTGTCATCGTCCTGTTAAAAAAACAGTGGTATTTTAAATAAGAGGCAGCTACTTTCCCCCCTCTCAATAGATCTTCTTGCTATCAAGCAGAACATGGCTGAAACTTAACCTTCCATGTTATAATCTCTGCAGGACGAGTTTTACTTCGGTGTACAAAAGGGAGCCAAACAGACTGCCTTTTGACCACGTCCATGTAACAGAAACCTGTGCCAGGACTACTAGAAAGCTTCTACTGATAGAGTAACTACGGAAATGCAGGTCACCTCACTGTTACTGCCTGGGGGCTCAACCAGAACAGAAAAACCTGTGTTAAACCACGTACAGGGCACCGCACTCCATACTGTAATAGCCTGCTACCAAGAGCCAAAATTCAAAAATGGATTCTACACAATAGAACATCAAGTCAGGTTCTTAAAA
The DNA here is from genome assembly GCF_964211825.1 of Aythya ferina. Lineage (NCBI taxonomy): Eukaryota > Metazoa > Chordata > Aves > Anseriformes > Anatidae > Aythya > Aythya ferina. The sequence goes on along the minus strand of NC_140297.1, from coordinate 36,185,448 downwards.
TCTGTCAATCTTAAATTACAGTAACAGTAAAGATAGATAGATAGATAGATAGATAGATAGATAGATAGATAGATAGATAGATAGATGCATGCTGGTGCACGTGTTTGCCTCCCCACAGTCAGGTTTGAGCGATCTGCCTGGGCTGCCATCGCCAGCCAAGCATGCCCCGCGCTGCGCGCCGCAGTGAGGCGCGTCAGCTAAATTGCCCTGTTGGGCTGCTTCCCCCATCAGCCCTGTCAGTTGTGCTCCCGGCACCACCACCACCAGCACGTGAGGAGCTGCAGCTGCAGCGCATGCTGATGAGGATGGTGGGGCTGACGCCTCTCAGGTTTGCCTCAGAGCCTCCATCAAGTGCAGGAGGAAGGCAGCTCAGCCTCCGGAGAATGCAAGCGCTGCTCCTCGCTGCTCACGAGAGAAGAAATTTGATCGTAACAGGAACAGGGAACTCCTAAGCAGAAAAATGAAGAATACCAACAGGGACTGATTCTGAAAACTTCCTTTCTGACATGCTCAGGGCCACAATTTTTTGTTGGTCTTTGTTTTTTATATATATTCTATATATATATTTATTTATTATAGAAATATATACATATATATATAATGTTCACTATGTATTATTATTATACATTATATATTATATATAAATATATATTTATATTTGGTATGATATATAATATATATTTAATATAGTATATATCGTAGATATATTTATTTAAAAGATAGGTATGATTTTTAATATAATTATTATAATTTATGTTATGTGAATATTATTATATGTATTTAATATGATATTTAGTATATATATTTATATGTTTTATATATGTGATATTTTTAGGAATCAAGATTTACACAAGCACAGCAATTTAAGCAAACACATTTAGGGGAAGAAACCAGCAACAGGAAAATAAATTGAAGGAAGGGGAAGAAAATGAGAACTGTGTTTTTAAGTCAATTCTTTATGCAGCACCGAACTAATATACAGCACCGTGGTTCTGTTCTACGATAACGCAGCACAAACCTATTAATCTCAAGGTGGGAAAACAGGTACATTCAGCAAGATTTTTGAAACTCCAACTCCTAAATAATTTTCCCTCTCATTTCAAAGACACAGTACATGCCAGAATTATTAATTATTTAGCTGGTCTGCAAAAACAGATGCAAGGGAGCATATATAACATGCAGTATGTTTCATACAGGTAGCTAACAAGTACAGTCAAACGTATTTCACTTTAAGGCTAACGTACTTTGTCCTTATGAAGAGTTAATGGAAATAGGGCAGGATGGGAAGATTCCCTCAATATTTTTCTTCTCCTGACAACAGCTGTTTAGCTTCAACCATTTAACATTTCCATTAAGCAGCTAGTGGGGCTTGCTGTGACAGATGCTAGTAACAGACATATTTTCCTGTCTAACTTGCTTGCTTTGCACCTGCAGTAAAAAGGGCATATGGGTTTTAAAATACTATTTGTTCCTTTTGTCACGGAAGAGGTAGGATGTATGTATTAAAGAAGAAAAACTATTTAAAGTACTCTCATACTACAATGCTACAGCTTACGTGGTGCCAGAAACATGACAAATTTGTTGAATACCAGACTTGTAAGTTCACCAGGACTTATCTGAAAAAATGAATCTGCATCTTTCTTGGGGAAAAAATACTTTCACTGCAAATACAGGCTCAATTAATACTTTAGAAAATACTTGCTTATAATCCTTTACTGTTTGTCACTCAGTTGTTTCTTGACCACGAGGCATTTTTTGTCAGCACTTACTTATTAACACTTCGCTAAAAATGGCAAGGTGGACAAGGTGCTCCTCTGGTGAAAGGGCTCCTTCAATACCTTCAGGCCCTGCAGAAACCTTTGCGTAGGACAGATGAGCAGACCCAACGACAAGTGCACAGGCTATTTGTTTTATGAAGGGTTATTAACTGTTCAGCTATTTGAGCAAGTAGTCAGGATTTACCAATACCAAATATCAACTAGGTGTGAGGGCATTAACCGTAACTATGTGACTGATGTGATGGGTCTCCTCTCCCATTCAAAAGTACCAATGGATACAACAACAAAAAAACAACTTTTGGAACAGGTCTTTACAGGGACCTGAAAGAAACTGCTCACCTGGATGCCCAACTGTACCAGCATTCAGGACTGAGCATTCCTGAAGTAATTCATTTTCCACATGAAGGTTACACTACCACAAAAATCAGAGTCTTCCCTATTGCGAAAGAGAATATCTAAGTCTTTAGGCGTGCATTACTCAAATACAAAAACAGTGAGTGGCAGTGCCTTGCAAGCACTGGCTTCAACAAAGGTTTGAATTACAGTTTCAAAAAGGCTTTTCTCATGTCAGAATAACATTGTTCTGTGCCTCCCAAGGATATAACTTCTCAGGAACCAGTTCAATTAATGATAGAAATCATACTGTGACCTCCTTCCCGTACCTTCTGACCTGTGCACCATGCAGGAATAGCCATATTAAACAGCGTGGTATCTTGAGATATGGAGAGTCTGTCTCCTCACCGTACTTTTGCTCTTGGCCAAGTAAGTATGTATGGGAAGATCAGTTCTTAACCTTTTCTTAAGCTTAACCCAAAAAAGAAGAAAGCAAATCTATACAGAGGATCCCTCGCAGTACATATCACAGGGATCACTGTATAATTAAGAAACAGTACATTAAGAACAGACAATAACTGGTAACATAATGGTAACTCTCTTCTGTTTGGACACCAAATACATCACGAGCAAAGAGTTCCTTATCTAGAAGTTCATATGGGGCTCTAATACAGGACTTCATCACTGCCTGGCAGTATTTCACAGCTATTCTGATCACAACTTATGCTTAAGGAATACACAATGAACAATAACTAAGAATTCTCAGACATTCCCCTAGAGGTAACTTGGAGAAAAAAAACAGGAAAATGTGCCGTTTTATTGGATTCATCCAGCAGTCTATTTCTAGCATTTCAGATAGACAAAACTCCCAAAGTGCACCCCATAAAAGTCAGGCCTATATGAAGGGAGGACAGCTCTTACAGGTCCACAGTCACTGAGGGCCTGGTTTCTTCCAGTTAGTAAAACCAGTGATGCATTCCTCATTCCTACAAAGGATGTCAGGTTGGAAAGCACTGTGTAACATTTTAAAACCGGCCACTCTCCCGTAGTAAAACCAAGCACCCCCTGAAAACCACAAAGCCGAAGCGGGAAGGCCAGCTGAAGCTGCTTTACAGAAGGAGTTTGGCAATAACTGCATTATCACACAGCACTTAGACAATTACACACAACAAAGTGTGATTTAAAAAAAAAAAAAAAAAAAAAAATGAAGGGAAAGTAGACATTAATAGTCAAATACAACCACAACTCTCCTTATTTTACCAAAACTAACCAACACTGTCTCAGGTAATACGTACTGCTTTACTGATTACAATCAAAAGCTCACGTAATCAGTTCCAAGTCTGCCAGACGGAAATTAGCAACAGGGCCCTGTGACCCCAAACAAAACCCCCAGACCTGACCCATCCCCGTCTCCAGGTTGCAGAGAGCGTTCACACATGACCATCAGCAAGGTGACACCATCTCAAGCTCTAAACCATCAAAAAAGTATGAAAGTAGTTAAGTGGTTGTGTGTTTTTTTAATGTTATTTGGCTAAAAGAAAGAACATTGTGGATTCATCTCAAGAAATATCCCTGGAAGTCTTCAAAAGACGTTTAGATGTAGAGCTTAGGGAAATGGTTTAGTGGGGACTGTTAGCGTTAGGTCAGAGGTTGGACTTGATGATCTTGAGGTCTCTTCCAACCTAGAAATTCTGTGAAATTCTGTGATATCCTCACCTGGCCATCAGTTGCCAAATGTTACACTCCACACTTTTCCTGTGACTCACAACATTCTTTAAGAGTCTCGGGACAGTTATTCTGGGCTTACTGCCAACCGTAATCAGGTCTATATTTCTAAAACTCACTTTATTATTAAAAATATATTTTTGTTTATGGATCTCTCCCATGCATACCTGCTTCTAGAAGTGACTTGCTCCAAACGATTACATTTGGTTCAGTTACGAGAGCATGAGCAAATGGAAAGCCAGTGCTGAGCAGATGATGGCAGGAACTTGTGGCAAATCAAATATTCTACACAAAATCAATACCACATGCATGCTTATCTGCCATGATTAACACAGGGCAGCTTATCCCTCTCAGAAATCACTGTTTAACTGGCCCTAGGTAGTAGTACAGTTGCAGAGGAGTGATTCTACCTCATCTCCTGTCAGAAAACACGGCGTGGAGAAGCATTCTGAATTCCTCCTCTGCCATCCAGATTAATAAAGCTTATAAAGTTACTCAACTGCACGGAAATGAGAGCAGCAACTACAGCAGGTAAGTCTGACTTGCTAGGCTGCCTCAGTTTGCTGAACTATTCCTTACGTTAGACGGATACCTGAAAGAAAACGAAGTGCCATTCCTGTTCTTCCCCATTCTGGAGAAGCAAGTGGAAAAGGTTTCTTAAACATGTATGCATGCACTTCCACCCCCTTGCCTTACAGACTGAAAAAAAGTCAATTTTGGTCAAATCTGCGTATTACAGTTGTGTGTATACAGCTTCTACTTCAAATCCCATACGTATCATAGTCTCAGGGCCCAGAAGATACCTCCTCTTAGACAAGATAAATATTGTAGGCATTTTCATCACCGTACAAGAGATACCACCAAAACATCCATGCTGTGGTGGAAGTGACAGTACCCCCAAGCTCTTAACCTAACATAAGATGCAGTAATAGCAATGCGGAGAGGAAGACAACCATTATGTATGGACAACCATGTCCATACAATGGTAACACAGCAGCAAGACTACCAGAGTTTTTCTTCTGGGAAGGAACCTTCTGCCAACCAAGAGCTCTGTATGTTTTTGGTTTTAAAATGCACATAATTACATTTCATACAGCTTATTTTGAAAACCAATAAAACAAACAGTAATCTTCATATGTGTATATTTGTATCTGCTGATTTGAGTCAGCCATGTGCCCTTGTGGCCAAGAAGGCAATGGTATCCTGGGGAGCATTAGGAAAAGTGCTGCCAGCATGTTGAGGGTGGTGATCCTCCGCTTCTGCTCAGCCCTGGTGAGGCCTCACCTGGAGAGGGCTGGGCCTGCTGAGCCTGGGGAAGACCAAGAGGGGATCTTACCCATGTGTACAAATATCTGAGGGGAAGATGTCAAGAGGATGGGGCCAGGATCTTTTCAGCGGTGCCCAGCACAAGAGGCAACAGGCACAAACTGCAGCAAAGGAAGTTCCAGCTCAATATGAGGGGGCACTTCTTTACTGTGAGGGTGACAGCGCACTGGTTGCCCAGAGAGGTTACAGAGTCTCTCTCTCTGGAGATATTCCAAAATTGACAGGATGCCATCCTGCACTACATGCTCTAGGTGATCCTGCTCGGCAGGGGGTTGGACTATGTGTTCTCCAGAGGTCCCTTCCTACCTCAGCCATTTTGTGATTCTTCATGAGGTAGAGCCTGTCATTTCTGCAGAACTTACCTACACATATGGAAATTCTCCCTCATTACTTAAGTTTTGCATTAGAACTATTTTATCTTTAGCATATTACTAGATCTCTCTAGAAAGATTTTTGCAACTGCTCATTTCCATGTACACTCTATACATATAGCCTATTTTTGGGGTGAGAAAGTAACAGATTCTCATTTGAAAGTAAAAAATATATATATAAATTACTTGATTTAAAGGCACCTTTTCACAAGTTGAACTTTATTTAAGCCTGTTATATTCCATCTCATTACAAAAATCTAAGCTGTGTCAGCAAATGAGCACAAGACTCTAGCACTGTTTCTCTTGGGTTTGCAAGAGGGCAAAGCACATAGATCAGAAAGAACACCCTGCTAATTAAACTGAAGCAGATGACTAAAGAAGAGAAGAGCTTGTCATATGTAGTATCTACGCCAAGAATGATCAGTTTAAATATGCAAAATGTGAAGTAAAGGTGGGCAACAGCGTTAAGCTCACATTCTAGATCTTAAACAGGCTGGAGAAGTACTGACAGTTTTTCTAATTATTCACAGTAATGGACATTGGGGGCAAAAGGTAGGAGGGAGAAATACATTTTTCTCCATTATAGGTGCTGAGCACCAGGGCTAAAATCATGCCTGTCTGAACACTGATCAGCTTCTGCAAAGGTTAATAGCAATTAAATGTGGCAAACTAGACTAAATGAGAAACAGGTCATGATACCACTGTACTTGCAAAGAGCACAATACTTTGCAGAAAAGTATTTCTTGTTTAATATTTTTGAAGGTGCAAGGGTTCTTGGAATAAAAAAAGAATAATAAGCCTGTTCCTGTTCAAATGAAGACATATGGTCCAGTTCATTACAGAAGCCAATTTACTAAAAGTGTATCTTATAGTGGAATACAAAAGTTAACTGTATTAGAAAGAAAGCTAACCAGTTTCCACTTAAAACATAAAAAAAAAGGAATCAGTGAGAATCTGTCACTTTCAGTTTCACCAGTTTTAGATAACAGTCAATTAGCGGCTCTTCCAAATAGATACTTAACAGGAAAAAAATAAAATAAAATAAAACAATGAATTTAACAAGTACAGATTCATAAAAGACAGAAAGAGAGATTAATATATAGGGATAAAATATCTAATACTACGGGAATTTTCTTTCAGTGTTTAACTGAAAATACCAGTACCAGAATCCTTTAAGTTTTCATTTGTTCTGATACAACCCACTTTCCACATAAAAACTAGGAAGTGATTAAAAAAAAAAAATCCATATTTAAAAAATAGGATCACGCTTCTTAGATACTGAAAACCTATGGGCAACTCTTGAATACTCAGTAGTGAATATATCATCAACGAAAAATGAAGATGATATAAAAGGTTAACTTACATTGCTGTCCTCAGGATCTTCTAAACCATCAGGCCGACTAAGATTGCGTGAAGGCTGACTACACACTACATCATCTTCCAGTTCCCAAAAGGAAGTTCTAACAGGTGGTCTTTGGATCTCATCAGGATTAAAGGCGCCATCTGCTCCATCTGAAGAAAAATTAATTAGCTCATCTTTGTTCAGTACTATTTTGAGATTACAGATGTGCTACGTTACATTTAAAATCAGGGCTTTCAAACATTTTTGGCTTTGATAGGATAAAAGAAGAGAAATCTTTTTTCTAAAGGTGTCTCTAAAATTTTGTTTCCCATACTGATTCTCATCAATAAAATAAAGGTCCTTAATGGTATTCAGTAGCCAATAAAGAAACTGTACATCAGTGTACAGATGGTTGGTACTTAAGCTGCACTGAATGAAACATGGTTTTTGAAATGGTAAGAGAGAAGTTATATTTGGGGGAAAAAAAAATACTCACACCCCCTTACTTACCTCGTCTTTCCTGAATTGCATAAGGGTTTCCATATTGCAATACTGGTAGCCTACTTGTCACTGCAGGAACTGGTCCATTTTCTTCTGAGTATGGGTTGCGAAAATGCAATGTTGGCTGTGAAATCTGTCCTTCCATCATCCTTCCAGCTTGATTTCCTGGTGTATTGCCAAGTTTCTAAATAATACAAAGTTTAAAATGTAATTACTCTATGGAGTCACAGCAAAAGTTTTAGATTTTTATGAAATATTTAGATTGGTTTTTAAAAACACATCTGCTAATCTTCACACCCTCCTTTCTTCTTGATCTAGAGTCAGATGAACAAAGAAAAGAAAACACAGGATATTTTGAAAAATTCTTCTGTTTTGTTGTCACTTAATTCAAATTGCATCAACTCAACTGCCACGTTTTTCAAGAAGTATCTGCATCTTACGAAATGAAGAAAGATCAGTGAAACAAGTAAAGAATGGAGGTGTTCAAGGAAAGGTTGGACATAGTGCTTAGGGACATGGTTTAGCGGGTGACATTGGTGGTTGGACCAGATGATCTTGGAGGTCTTTCCAACCTTAATGATTTTATGACATACATACATATATATACACACACATATACATATACACATATATATTTATATATGAATGTATGTTCAACACCAGCACTATTAGACTGATAGCTCATTCTCTACCATTGATAAAATTCAGACAAATTTTTCAGACAATTGATTCGCGGAAGTAAAACCTATTACTCAGGTTTGGTTATTCTTGTTTATGTTAACAAATAGAAATTATTGCCAGTTTTCACAAAGATAATCCAGATCAGGTTAGTTATTTAAAGTATAATACTTATATTTTTAAGCATCATACAGAACAAAACTGCATGTATATTACTACACAATTTCAAATGAGCAGCTTCTCAATGGGAAGTTGTATATTTTCATACATAGATTTCAAAGTTATTGCACTTCTTCTGAAAAATAATTTGCACTTTAAAGGTTTGATGAGCAAAGTTTTAACTCATCCATATTTATCCCTCCCTACATTTATTTGTAAAGTTAAAATGAAAATCATTTTCCTCAACTATTTTAATATGTGTGAACTTGCAGTTTAACAAAAGTAAACGTGTATCTTACTTCCAAAATTCAATGTTTTCATCCAAAATATTAAATTGCTGAATTTATTCAGGGGCTCAAAGAACCTGCTTTATTTAATTATTTGTATCAGAAAGGCAATTAAATTTTCCAGAAAAGCTCAAGCAGAACTCTTCAAGATATTCATATATGTAAAATCATGAATTGTTACATATAAGCCATACAGACAGTAATTATTACGAGCTACTAAAGGATTTAAATAACTTACATACCATCAAAACTCTAAGCCAATATATACATTAAAAGACAGAAATTAAAATGACTTAATTGAGCAGTGACTGAGCCAGTGCCTCAGCTATAATTCATCCAAAGAAAAGTCTTTTTCTTTTCCTTCCATTTAATAAAATGAGTTCTGCAAAGAGCTCATGTCACAAACTCCAAAGGAAAAATGTCATTTACAGTTCAGAGCCAGACAAAAATTTCTGAGATATAAGAATAAAAATAATAATAAATGTTTTTAGGACAGAGGTTTCCCGATCAATTTTTTTTCCTTTCTGGTTAGCATTTTCTTTTAGGTTCTCATTTAACATGTGCTAATGTAACGTTAACAAAAACCTCTAACCCAGAAGTGTGTCTTTTCCCCAGAAGGCTTTCAATTTAAACTTAAAACCAAGACCTAAAACACTTATTTAACTACACGAGAAGTAAAATGTCTCAGCTATTAAAAGGAACAACCCAAAACGTTTTTCTTAACAACAAACAGGTAAGCATCAGCCCAAACTCTAGAGCCCAAAAATGCAACATCAGCTTTCAGTCTCTGAAACAGTAAATACTCAAATGAAAAAAGATGGAAACTACACATTTACATCAGGCACTGGCACAGGTTGCCCAGAGAAGCTGTGGATGCCCCATCCCTGGAGGTGTTCAAGGCCAGGCCAGATGGGGCTTTGAGCAACCTGGTCTGGTGGGAGGTGTCCCTGCCCATGGCAGGGGGTTGGAACCAGATGATTTTTAAGGTCCCTTCCAACCCAAACCACTCCACAATTCTACATACTATCAGGTTTCAGACATTGAGGGCTTGGACTCCCAACAGCAACAACGAAGTCTTTTTCAAATAGGATAGAAGTGCTATCCACAAACAAGAAAGGCAGCTTACAGAAAATTATCTTTTTTTTTTGAGTGCTGGCTGTAAACACAATACTTCAATTACTTTTTATGTTCTTTTAGAAAACATTCTAAAAGAGGACAGCAGATTTTCTGCACAACACCCTTCAAGTAAAATATCCTCCTGTTGATATGATATAAAACTAAGCTAATGTTACTTTAGATTTATAGACTAAATTCCATATATGATTGAAATGGTTAGGGTTAAATGGTTAGGATTACGTCTTAAAATTTTAGTGAGCATGTAAAATCTAAATAATTAATCTTTACTCAATACAAAGCAGGAACAATTAATTATCAGTGAAATTAAGACTTTCCTTTTTAAAATCAATTTCTCCTGCAATATGGAAGCAGTTTAGAATGAGAAGCAATGGCATTAATACTTTAATTTTAGCATCACGTAAGATTAAAACGGAGTGTAGATCAAAGTGATTGTAAAAAGGTGCTGTAAAATAGTCTTAGCCAGAAGTTGGACAGCTAGGGTAGAGACCGATTAAAAATCAAAGGCTGTAAGTATGTAAATAAAATAGAAACCAAGTAATTTTATAGGCTTGAAGAGACAGCAAATGAACATTTTTAGCATGCTATGTTTGGTGACATTTATAAACAAACACTGATAATGGAGCATAAATTGAAAAGCTGTTTACTATACTGTGCTTAACCTTTTAAATCATGGTTCCAGTCTAGCAAGGCACTTTGATTCTTCTTTGTAATGTAAATATCTATAAATTTGGTAGACAAAGTTCCAAGGTTTTATAAGTTCCATACATTATTATTACAGTTGCTCTCCTTCTTATGTGTGGTGTTTAGAATTACTGCCTCCAGCTAAACTAGATTAATTAAAACTTAACTTTTATTGTGCTTTCTTTTGAATTAGAAAAATATGAAAGCTGTATTAAAATTACATCATTGTTTAAACAAAGAGAATTTAAATACCAACTACTTGAGATTCTAGAGTTCTACAAAACGGTATCTTAATCTGAAATTAGTTCAATTTCAATTTACCAGTGTGTAAATTTCTGTGTTTAACAGATATCTGTTCATACTGGATTTTTTTTTTCACAGGATGTGTTTAAGTAGTCTGAACAATCATAACTTTTCCACAATATCATGCAATACTGTCTGAATGTGAATTGATTTTATTGCTTCGCTTTTCACAAAAACACCGTTTTGATTAATTGCCATATAATACCTAAGAGGTACTTCCAGCAGTAGCACATTAGCATTAATATTTCAGAATGCACTTGTCTGATTTTTACAGTAATGGTAATGAATTTGATTAGACAGAGAGCTCTTGAAAGCAGCATCCCATTTTCTATCATATAGTTAAAAAGCAGAGTACTGCTTGTTTATCCTTCTTCTCTGATAAAGGTATTTTTTTCAGTTGTAGTTTACTTAAGTCACTGCTGCCACATATGTCAAGCTGCTCTTATTATTACAAGTGGTCAACAAAGAGAACCGCAGATGTCAAACGGACTTGGTTGTATGCACACATCATGAAAAACCTACAGATTTTACTGCTGAAACATGTGCATCTCTAGTTATAGGCCACGACTGGATAAAAGCAAAAACAACCCTAACCAGTGATGGAAAAAATAAACTGTCAGGCTAGGTATGTAGTATTGACATCTTACACCAAGATTTCAAAGGGAATAGGGTTTACTAATCATGCTGCCTGTCAGCCAGTAACTCCTGAAAATATCAGAGAGTGTCTCTTGCAAAGAAATGAAATTCTTCCAACTTTATGCTCTGTTAAGAGGAGAGAACAGCTGCAGCATGAAGCCAAGAATTATCTTTTCTGTTTGGCCAGGAAGCACATGCACGCATCAGACATCAGCCTCTAGCCACAAAAGGAGTGAACCTCTTTCAATGAGGGATACCAAGGAGTAGAACAGGAAGGAGGCTCAAAGTTCACTGAAAACCTGCTGAAAAGCAGGGATGCTACTGAGGTGAGAAAGGAAAAAGTGACAGAAATCCGAACATTTGGTAAAATGTGGAGCTAACTGCAATCTGAAATTATTAACTTACAGCACAATCTGCAATCAGAAAATTATTTTAGATCCTAGATAGAGTATTATTCTAGACAGAATGGAAGAAAACTTGTGGCACTGTAATGTTTTTGTTAGAGTTTATGTAGAAATTTATGTAGAAATGTTAGAGTTTATCTAACATTTAGAAATGTTAGAGTTTATCTAGAAAATGTTCTAGAACACTATTACAGAACAGTAACAACTATTTTCAAAGGTTGAGTCAGTTTTGGGAAATTGGTATTCTGTGGTTTACTTTTTTCTTTTTAGTGTTACCATCTGAACTTGCAGTTTAAAATGCTAATTCGTTTTGGCAAAATATTCAAACATGGAGAAGTACCTTTGAACTGTAAACAAATTATCACTTAAAAGTAAACTGCAATTCCTCAAATCAAAGAGCCCCACAGCTGCCAGTTTACAATATTTAACAGCAGTCCTGACAATACCTTCTCACTGGTAAAGAGTTCCAGCTGTGATGCCAGTTCCTTTATTCGTCTCTCTTTTTCCGCCAGCTGAACCTATATGAAAATCAGATTCAGTTTACAGTTCTTATATTACTGAATAGACATTACTTCCCTGCATAATATATTGTGAAAACAGTGCATTCAATTACTTCAGTTCAGCTTTCAGATGGAAAAAGAACTTGTCTACTACATTCACATGAAACACCTACTACTACTACAAATAATCAAACATTCTCCATAAATTTATCTATGGGGTAACAGCAAGACACTGGCAACCTTCTCTTGTCAGTTTTCAGAAAACAGACATGGAATGATGAAATCCCAGGTAAAAAAAAAAAAAAAAAAAAAAAAAACAAGAGGAACACCAGTGTTACTGAAGGCAGAGGGACACTGCTCTCTAGAAACAGCTGCAGGTTTGCAAGCTTCATCACACTATTTCTAAGGAATTTGCCAGCAAGTACTTCAGTGATTTCTTCCATTCACTTCTCTCCATCTCATGTCCCACAACAGAACTGAGAGAACCAAACCACCCTCCCAACTCAAAGAGACTACATTTGTTTCACAAACATCCACCACGTGGCCCTGTTGGGTGATCAGGGAGAAGACAGATGCAACTGACATATTACAGAAAGCTTTTTCCTCTTTGTTTCCAAATTATTACTTAAATAACCTTTCTCTTCAAAGTGCTGTTTTATTTGGATCCTGGTTTACTTTGAAAACCACCTTTCCACTTATTTATCTGGCATATAAATGCAATACTTTGTATAGTTAAATATCTTTTTGTTTTTGTGTTTTTGTTTGTTCGAGTTTTTTTTCGTTGGTTGGTTGTCCTTTTTTTAATTCTGAAATTTTCTCCCTTAGTAGAGTTCATACTGACTGGGACAAAAAGCTCATTTTTTCCTCCCCTCCTTGCACCCTCCTGAATAAGAAGCAGTTTTGAATTGCAGCCAAAATACTTTCAGTTCTGGAACCAATTATTTATTACTCCTGCTGTTGAGAAGTTAAAAAAGAAACTGTTTTTTCATTAAATTATGTGTGGCAACTGATCACCGTTAATTAATGAAGTTAAATAAATTTGGAAGAGTCATGCATTTTATTAAAGTGAAATTAGAGCTTTAAAAGAAGTATTGAAAATCACACAGTGACTACACAGCCTACATAGTGCTGAAATGCTCCATAGAGTATTTCAGTATTTTATAAAGAAAAAGTGTGGTAATTTCTAACGAGGTAGGGCTCCTACTAGAACTAATATAATCACAATTGTGTTTAAATCCTGTTCATTGCAATGGGTAAAGATGGGCAATATAGAGCATTTCTACCCTACTGCACTAACAATCACCATTAGATTGAGCAGAAGCATAAAAGCTGGTCTTGGGGAAATCCATTGCATTTATCTTTCCCTTGTTTACCCAACAAGCCACCGCAACATATGTTCCAGTATCACAGCCTCAACGATTAAGGTTCTGTGTAAGAAAGCTGTCCATTACGCTTGACTTTCTGGTGCATGCACGTTACGTCACCGTACCAAGATTATAGTTGAGCTCCTCTAAATTAAATCTCTCAAAAACATTTTAAAAACAACACATCATTTATAGCGAATCTCTCGTTAATTCAGGTGAAATGCATTAGATGTTAGTACACTGGTAACATTGCATGCAGTAGGAAGACTGCATGAAGTAGGAAGATAAATATGCCAATCGATATTCCTGCTAGTATTATTGTAAGCAACAGAAATTAGAACTCTCTAGCCCTTTTTTCCTGTAACACAAGACTAAAGTCATTTAAAGGTTTCTTTAAATCCACAATATGAGAAGACTGATAGCCATTTAGTAAGTAGGTCTTACTAGACTTAGCAGGTCTGTCTTACTTTAAAAGAAGCATTAAAAGAACATGCTGTTCCTACAGATTTTCTATTCAGGGCAAAAGTATATTTAGTGTTTTTGTCTCATTAAAACCCTTATTACTCCAACTATCAGAAATGAGCATGTAAGTTAAGAACAGGACACCATTCATTGTCACAAACAAAATCCATAACTTACTTTATACTGATCCTCCTTTGCTGCCAGCTGTAATTTTATGCCCTCATTGATTTTCACTTGTTCTTTCCACTTCAGCTCCAGTTTAGCAAGTTCATCAGCATAAACACTGCATTTCATCTTTTCACCCTATAGTGGTTCATAGCACAGCATTAAGCATTTTTTTTCCAAACAATGACACTGAATAACTCTATGCTTTCAGAACTATTTACCTCATTATTACTATTTTACCGATTTTTACCATTTACAGAAGTCTTCAACAAATCTAGCCTGACTCAATTACAAGGCTTTGAGCATAGAAAATTGTGAACATGATGTTTAATACACTTTTTTTTCTTGCTTAAGTTTCCAACAAGCTGCTATTCCTCTTTAACTTAACTGTTTCGAGTTTCGTTGTACAAACACAATCCTAACACCATACTGTAATCATGCTTACCCTTTCCAGTGTCTCGCTTCAATACAAAACCTTCCCCCATGATACTTTTACAATCACCCTAAATATCTTTCATCCAGAAGGTCAAAGGCAAGGCTTTACTCAAGCACTACTACAGAAGAAATAGCCAGTGGAAGCCACTGAAGGCTTTCTTTAGACAGGGCAGTGAGCAGAATTACATGGTAGTTATTACATCCTGGAGAGCACATTAAAAAAGTAATCTCCTTCTGGTAAGTAAGAGAAACAAGATGATAAGCTGAGTTCATGGCAGTTTAGGAATGTGTTATGACCATTTGAGAAGAAAACACATTGGTGTAGAGAAAAAAAACACCACAGTTTTTAATTCTAAACTTAACTCTAACTGTTCTGACTTCATAATGTTATTTTTTAATCCCCAAAGGAGAAGCAAACAACTGAAGAGACGAGACAATCCAGCACCCAGATGGCATTTCTTAAACACTTCTACAGCCATCAGTTTTTCATGATCACTACTAATGAAACACTCCATCATTACACATACATCCAAACTAGCTGCGTGAAAATCAAACTCATACTGAGATGTATTAACATTTGAGGGGTCTTACTATTATGGCACTGCTAGTGCCAACGTTGGTTCAGAGAACAGTGCAAGTGCACTTATGTACCACTGAGCCTAAGCTACTAAGCCCCACCCACCTGGATATCAAAACCATATAAAAACCCAGGACAGTCAGATTTGGAGGGAATTATTGCACTTGAACATCACTTCAGCTTAATAACTGCTCTACTTTTTCCAAACATCAACTGGCTTAGAGCAACGTGCTGTATTTGATGTATTAAAGCAATTACATTTAACATATACAGTTAAAAAACGTGTTCAAAAGCTTGAGCACAGAAGTAACAATAGTTTTGTTCGTTTGTTTTTCCTGCATTTGAGTTATCCTGAGCAGTCTCCATCTGGGCTCCCTAACACCACAGGTAATTGAGAGCTGACTCAATAAAAATGTGTTTTCTAATGTCAACATTTCTACCTTAAGCATGGAGTATCACACAAATAAGCAGCAAGGCAACTCAGTTGGGTAGGCTTTGTGGTTTTAAGATTTAGCACCTAGAGCTTTCTGTTCAGCTTTCCGAAGCAGCCATTTACTTACTGCCAACATTTGCTTGCATTTCTTATACTTCTCTGTTTTCTCAGCAATTTCTTTATTCATTTCACGTACTTGCTCCTTTACCATGAATTCCGAAACTACATCAGGTGAAATGGGGCTAACTGTGAACATTGAAGAAAAAAACATGAACATTGATTTTTTGTTCCATAAATAAAGTATGCATCAAAGAGATGATAGGCTAAATTTGACAATGCGTCAAGAACAGAGTGCTCCATGTCATCCAATAAATACTTATTCAGAGACAAACACATCAGTAGCCACATGACACTGAAGGATCAGCAGTCATATCAGCAAGGCAGTGTTCAGCACCCTCTCTCATACTGCAGATGAACATAACTTTTTTACATTGATCTGTGCAGTATATATAGTTATCTAGTTATATATAGTTATATAGTTATCTCTCCCATGAGCTCCCAAGAAAGTAAACACCAGAATACCTTCTTATCAATATTATTCTAGATACTTTATTCTTCTGCAAAATTATTAAATTCCTCAGCAATCTACTTCATCCCATCACATATTATAACTAGACTTACTGGGATTTTATTTGTTTTAGGAAACACTTGTATTTAATTAAGATGGGATGAAAGTGACCAGAAATTACACCCTAGAGTCTCCACACAGAGAAAGAATGTGTGACCTTGTAAGGCAACAACAAAATTAGTCAGCGTTTACTAGCATTTATCGATTTAAATTGAATATTAAACTAGGTTCAGTTATAACCTATTATATGTTTATTTTAGAAGATTAGTTTTGTAAGAACTTAATAGTTCATAAAGATTATAACCTAGTTAATTTTCTAATAAACTACTATTGCCTATAAATCACAAGAACAGTCTGTAGACTTGACCTTGTCATCAAATAATCAGAACTTTACTGTGGATTTGATTTTACAGCAGAATGCTCCAGTGAACGTTCATTGTACGGTGACTGCAAAATTTTCACACTACTGTACACAAACTGAGAATTTGGGGTGGAATTTTTTTTTTCCTAAATGAACTCTGTTTGTTAGCTTGGCTAAACCCACTCTGTTAACTATCAAGTAAAATTTATTATTTCAGTCCTACTTGCATTAATATTAATAATATTAATTGAACTGTTTTGAAAAGATACAATAAAATAACTTATGAATGCTAGTACTTGGAAAAAAATCAGCTTTTTTGATGCATTCTCACATTTCTAACCAGCTTCCTTTACTTCAAAGTAGACTGAACGACATCACCTAGTCTATAGTAGAAAAACTATTAGGGACTACTTCACATAGACAACGCTTTCAGGATGATATAAACATATAAAATTTAAGCTGTTGATACCTGGAGATGCAGACAACTTTTTGTCTGTAACGACGGCAGTAGCTGTCTCAATGTTAGATGCATCTGTCAGTTTCTGTTGACTCCCTGCAATTTTCTTGGTGAAAAGAAATTTTGTTTTGGTATTTTATTAAATGAAAACCAAAGCACAAAGTAACATATTTCTTCCACTATCACCTCCTCCAAAATTGGATGAGGAAGAACTGCTCATGAAAACAGGAGAAAATAATAAATATGTAAACATAATTTATTCTACTAACACTGAAACAGTCTCAGACAATGATTTTTATAATCTTATTTCATAAAGATCTTTTTTTTCCTTCCATAGAAATAGCAATTTTAAAGGAAATTATTAGAAAATCTTGTTCTCTAGATAATAGGTTATACTTAAATCCATCAACTTAAATCTAACATTTCATTACAAAATGTAGTCAGTATTACTAATGAATAATTATAGGGCACTTCTGGTGCCCTAAGTCAAATTAGTAATATTCAGTGTTTCTATCAGATCTACAATATAGCCAAAGATACGGAACATTTTTAAGGAGAAGCCACAGTCATTATGATATGATACCTTGTTTACCATTGACCTTCTGGATGAGAATCAAACTCTGAAAGTAATTTGTGGATCAAAACTGGGTAGCTTCCCTGTTTGTTCTGGAGATCACAGAAATAATAAAGACTTTGTCCTAAGAAATCACGTTTGTACATCTTGCCATTGACATTTTGCCCACTGAAGTCTCTCTGCTACTCGGTCCCAGATTTCCCCAGATTTTTTAAGAACTCTGCTCTAAAATCAGGGTTTTTTTTTGCAGAAAGAAGTTAAACAGTTGCTGAAAAGCTACAAAAAAACTGCAATTTCTCCATTCTACTTACTGCCTGTTCTGTGAACTTGTTTACTTGTTTTTGAAGTTTCTGACATTCTTTGAATTTTTCCTTGTAATGGTCAGCAGCCATTTGTAGACGAAGCTTCAGATCTTCAACTTCTCTGCGCAGTTCCTGCTCCACTGTGTTTGAAGTTTCCTTTTAAAAAATAAAAACTGTTATCCCTTTTGTTCAAATAGTACTACTCCCTGAAAAGCCTTTTTTTTTATTATTATTATTATTAAAGAAAGCAAAGTAGTCTATGTAAGTACAAAAGGCTGTCCTATTTTGTAATAATTACCCAAAAAAGCATATTTTAAACTCCAGGATTAACTAAGCTGACTGACAGATTTTGTGAATATATATAAACTCCAGTAAGGAAAACTAACAATTACCTGTTCATTTTTCAAAGCTGTGATTTTTTTAAGTTCAGCTAAAGCATCAGCAAGCTGCTTTTTCAACTTTTCATTTTCCAGACGTGCACTGTGAAGATCTGCCATTGTCTTATCTCTCACGTTTACGGCATCGCTCAACTCTTTTGACATTAGGACAGCTTCTTGTTTGCTAGCCTGAATCTGATCCTCAGCTTTCCTCAGCTGTTCTTTTAAAATACTTGCATCCTCCTGTGAAAGAGAGAAGGGAAAGAGAATTGATCAAATTTTAATTCAACATTTAAATCAAGATTGTTAAAGGTAGGAGAAACATTCACAAGAAAAATCAGCTTGTTCTGGTGGCTCTGGCAAAAATACCAAATCCAGAAGTTTGTGCACTAGTATCATTTTCCCCATTTGCCTTCTTTGCCAACAATGGTATCCATATTTCACTAGGATATAAAGGTCTTTGCACAATCACCATTTCAAAACGCATGTTTAGGCATCATCATTTTACCTATATTGGATTTTTGTTGTAGTTTCAGCTTTAGTTTAAGCTTATTGCAGAACATCTTATTACCACAGAGCTCCTAACAGGCATAAATGGCCATCCAGCTTCAAAAACAGAGTTGATCCCAGAGTAAGACACTGCAGGTTCCAGCAGAATAGGAAGCCTTACAATGCCTACAAGTGGTTTACGTCAAACAACACAGAATAGAGCGTTGGAATGTTTTTCCAAACAACTCCATGTCCCAGGATCTTGCATAATAAGCGTTTCAGAAGGAAAAGAGAAGAATTAACAGAGAATTAGCTGCAGCATGCAGCACTATAAGGCTCTTGGCATCGCTGCAGCTCGATAAAGCAGACCAAGGGCCCACTGACCAAACTGTGAAACTGGTCTCTCAACACCCAGAAAAGCCCAGAATTATAAAAAAAATAACATAAAAAATAAAAGCTGTTATAAGCCAGTTGCAGCCATTGGGCTTCCTGAAGACATTATGAGCTCATATTCTTGAGTCTAGACATAAATTCAAGCATCTCTAGTCCACTATTTGTTCATTTCTAATAATCACATAGAAGATTGCACAGCAAGTCCAGTGGAATAGTAATACATCCTGTAATCATTTAAAAAGATGGATGAACTAGTAGGTGCCCTAAAGAACTATACCTTAACTATTTTTTACAGCAAATCCTACATCAGTTACATGTTTCAGTAAACGTATTGTTTCCAGTAAACAATTTCGGTGTAAGGCAAAAATGTTAATGATCCCACCAGAAAAGTTATAAATGCTTCTCAAGATAACCAGATGACGTTTGTTTGCTCCAGTACACACGCTACGTTTTTAATTCTCAAGTAAAATAGTGTAGTAGCTTAACATATTCAGAAACAAAACTGTAGAGCAGTCACAAGACAAAAAGAATGTAAACTGTAATTTAAGCAAAATAGTGGGTTCTTTTTGTGCTCTTGCTACTTCCACTCTTATTAGCACTTGTATTTTACATTTCTAACTTTAACACAATGTCTCTTCTTTCAAAAACTAGATTGCTTTTTCAGTAAGACAACAGACAAGACACATGAGATGGAAATAAAGTCAGTGCATCACCTGGATGACCTGACTTTTCCATGATGGCTCCTAAAACTGTGTCTAAATTAACTCTGGTTTGGATCAAGAGCACATTTCTGAAGCAAAACCCCCAGTCATTCCACCATTACCTATCATGCTAGATCACATCACAGAACAGTCTCAAGGCACAGACACTGGGTTCCTTTCAGATGAAATGAAACAGGAAGATAGATGCTCATCAAGGACAAACCTAATGCACTTCAACCACAGCACCACACTAAAACTAATCTCAAGTACCCTTTCCAGACCACAGACAGCACGGATACCAGTTCTTAAGCACATTCACTATCGTGTTGCACCACACTGCTTGCTAACCATAGTCCTATCACACTGAATAGCAAAAGTCACCTCCTCTTTTGATGTCCTACCAACACTCATACTGCTGACTTGTCAGTTGGTTTAGTCCATTTATGCGGCATCTTATCCCTCCTCAGGTTTTATACCATTGTATCTTGACAGCAACTGAGTCCCTCAGTACATCTTCTGAATTTTCCTTTTTTTTTTTCCACCATCATCCTCTTCATTCTCAACATGGCTGCATTCTCTTCTCTATTCTCTCTATTCTTCATTTTCTTTCCTCTTTCATGAAGCTATATGCAACTCAGAGGAGTGCACCACTTTCACTGAACTCATAAATTACTTTTTCCACAGAGTTCACCTCAAGCTGTCTCATGTGAGACACCTCAAGAAACAAAACGAAACTGAATTTACTTTCTCCTTTGTTTATTTTCTGCATCTGCTGAGAACACCACAATCCTCCTGGCTCTCAACCTATACATAGGAAATATCAATTCTTCCTTTCTCTTGTAAAGCACATACTACCCTGGATATATTTATTTTAAAGTAGGCCAATTATAGTAGTAGCAATGCTTACCTTATTTGATGAGGAGAGCAAAAAAGCTTTCTTCATATTTTCTTTTTCAGCTATAAATAGCTGTAATCTGCCAACCTCCTCTTTATAATACGATATCATGTTTTCTTTGTTTGCATCCAAATTCTTAAACGTCTGGATCTCTTTTACTAGTTTGGTGTTTTCTATTTCTGTATTCTTCAAGTGTATCTGTAATGATGCTAAAAAATGTCAAACTCTTCTTCCACATTAAAAAAAAACTGCTGTTTATCTGTCCATTTAAGTGTTTGCTAAATTCTAGCTCATCTCTGAGACAGATTAGGACAGGAAAAGAAAAAAAAAAAATTAAACATTTGATAATATCACTGCCCTCACAGCAGAAGATTTCTGGTTGGAATCCTTTCAGCTTGATTTCAGCTCTAACAACAGCTCCTCCACTCTACAGATTGAAGGTAAGCTCCCATTTTCTATACAAAACACGCTAAGCTTTTCAAAACTAACTCTTTTCTTCACAAATGCAGGAAAACGAAACACAAGCAAGAAAATGACTTAAAGAAAGCTACAGAGAAATTAATCTTCTGGTAGCATCTACTTGAAGTTGTCTAAGCAAACAGGACTATACCACCAATATCCAGTTACCAAGACAGCAAACTACTTTAACAACCCTAAAGCTGTTTTTAAGATGTCACAAAGTCTATCATATAATGCCTAAAAAATGCTAATTGTTGTATTCAAGTGCTGTTCGAAGACTATAAGATTTGAGTTGCTTATTTACAGCCAAATCCCATGCTCGCAAAAAACATTTTGAAATTTTAAGATGAATTCCAGTATAAATCTAATGTTGCCTGCCACATACAAGATGTTTTCCTATGAACATGAATAATCTTTTAAACACATCTGATTTGTTTTATACAACCCAAGGAGTTCCTTATTACAATAAGTAAAACAGAAACAGGATTTTTTCTTCAAAAGAAGGAGTAAGAAAACTAACAGTCATCATCTCAAGACAAGTTAGGGGGTGACACTGCTAAAGCCTGATCAGTTTCTCTATTTACTTTTCTAAGCAAATGGACACATCAAATTAGGCAGGGCAGTACAACAAGCTCCTATAAAAATTAAACATACATGTTTGCTGTAAGGATGGTTCCAGCAGTCCACTTAATTCAGAACTTCTGTCTAGTTAAGTCGAAGACTATTTACAAGACTTTTTGTTTGTTTGTTTGTTTTAAATACGGATGTTTCTCAATACCACCAAAATAAATCATTTATGCTAGTGAAAAATCAGTGCAGCACAACTCCTCCTATACTTTCTCAAAGTTACTCAAAGGACTAAGGACCTAGAAAACGTACTCTTGGGAGAGAGCTTGTATGAGTAAAAAGTAATTTATTTTTTCATAGGTATGTTAAGATAACCAGTTACTGGATGATGCACTGCATATACCTAAAGAACCTAAGAATTTTAGGTTACTGTGCTTGCATTTCAACAAACTGTTGGTACATTCTCCTTACAAAACTTTTTTACATGATGGGACGAATTCAAATGCCATTTTCCCCATTCATTCTTATATAACAACTTCTGTAACTCTTAAAAATCTATTCACAGAAATGCCCCTTTTCACTTATTCCTTAATAAATATCATTTATCAGATCTCTCTGTAAAACATTATTACCTTTATTTCAAACCACTTCATTTCAGTGTACACAGGTACAAGGAATAAAGTTACCTTATAAAGTTCTTTTTCATCCTTTTCTGTCTTTAACACACATTCAAGTTGCTCCTTCTCAAGCATCACTTTCTTTAGTTTGTCCTTCATACTAAGAAATAAGCAAATTAATGGTACAGAATTATTAATGCAGAAAAATCATACATATATTAAAAAGTGATAGTTTAAAAAACACACATGGAAAGAAACCATAAAATAAGGAAGGTAAGGGTCAAAATGACTAAATACCTGTCTAACTCTGTTTCTTTCGCAATGGCTTTTTGAGTAACAGTCATGATGTCTTCTTCAAGCTGGAGAACTTTTGAAGCAGCCTCTTCATGCTTTTTCTTCAAATCATCATTTTCAGTTTTAAGAGTTTCTGATGCTTGAATATTAGCCTTTAAAAACAATTGCAAATATTTCATTTAATAATGCACTTCTCCAGAACTACAAAATGCTACTTGAATTAATGTTCAAATATATAAATTCAGTTAATTTCTAGGTTATATGTATATATATATATATATATATATATATATATATGCATCATATATATTTTATTTCAAATAAGGGAATATTTCACAAACATTCCATTATTTACTTCAAGTTTTTTAAGCTTTCTACACAAAACATTGTTTCTATAAATATTCAATAATACCTATTAATTTACTATCAGAAAAAAAGATCAAAATTCACATTTCAAGTAACATTTAGCATTCTCAATCATCTATTAATGCAATAAGCAGTGCAGCATCCATATATGAACTTGAACTTTCTGCTTAAACAGTATCACATTTATCAACTAAAATAAATTACATGATTTAAAACTTTCTAAAAATGTACAATATTTGAAATTACTCAGTGCTTTTAGTTTAGAATACATATAAAGCTATAACATAAGGCAGATGGTCATTAGATTTCTTCTCTTCTGTAAGCTGTATGACAGGCCCATTTTGAACCTCCTACCTGGTATTTACAAACATTAAATTCACTGTGCTTATTTAATAAAAATAATGAGTCAATAAGGCGTTTGTTTCAGTGCAAGCATTCAGTTTTGCAGAGACTATTGGAAGAGAGGCTGGAAAGCTGCCCATCAGAAAAGGACCTGGGGGTATTGGACTATAACCAAGGTGGCCAAGAAGGCCAACAGCATCCTGGCCGGCATCAGAAATAGCCCAGCCAGCAGGACTAGGGACTCAAGCAAGCCACAGTAAAGACAACTGCAAGCAAGAAGGAGAAAAAATAGAAGCAGTGATACTCCTGATGATGAGCAGTTAAGCTATAAGGCTACATTCTACCAGCTAGCCCATTTGGAAGGCCTCATAAAGCTCACAGAGGACCACGAAACAATTGCAGGATTCAAGTCATAGAGATTGGAAGCTAAAACTGGATGATTACAACACCCAGTACGGATTCCCTTGTAACACTCACAGATACAAGATGAGCAGTCACTGCAAGTACAGCATGCATTCGTTACTCTAATTACTGTAATGTCTATCTATACCATCCAAGGCAGTGCACAGTTAAAAGTCATCTTCACCACAGTAAAACGACCATTTAAAAACAGGCCATCTTAAGCCAGAAAAACGTGATTTTTAATATAATGCTATTTTCCTGAGAAAATAAATCAGAAACACTAAATACATTACCATTTCTGTTATCAAAATTCAATAAAGCTTCCCCGTGGCAGTGATAAAAATCAAAGTGTAAACAAGGTCAAGACAGACTGACCAACACAACTGACTACAGCGTGACTTACAATGTTTGCGCAGACACTAAGGTACAAATTGTCTTTTCACCCTGCATTTGGAAGATTAAAGCGCTAGTTCATCTGTTCATCATTTTTAAACAAAACTTAATGCCCTGAAACAACAAAACTGTACTGTTACATCATGAGAAACACATCAAGCAGAGTTCATGGAGAACCCCTACTGGCCAGATTCCACTTAACTAACAATGTTTTAAGTACAATAAAATATAATGAGGACTGTTTTTACTCATTAATTGTCAAAAATACGCTGTTTGCAAGCGTAATTAAGCCCTGCTTTTACAAGCAACTAAACAGAGGTTTGGGTATTATGATTTGGGGGCGGGGGGCAGTGAATTGTGAGGGTGGCAAATGTAACTGATGTCTCAAATACTTCCTGAACCCTAAACAGGCACCTAAAGTAGATTTTAATTTTTGTTACAGATACTATTAAAAAGGAAGAGGACCAATCCATTCCAACTATTTGAACTCTTAATTGGCTTTATTATATGCCTTAATAGAATAAAGTATTTAGAGAAGGGATCATGAATGCACTGTTTGTTGAAAACAGTATTAAAGACAAGACCAAGAACTCCTGCAAGGCTTTCATTTTTGAAGAGCTATCAGTTCCCTGCAAACAAAAGTGCACGTACTTTGGTGTAATGAAGGCAGGATATTTTAATTAAAGTCGGTATTCCAAGTAAAACTTGCTATATAACCAGCAGCAACAACACACATTACAACTGCTTGTCCTTCTCTAGTGCAGTGGAGACTAATTACCTGCCCCTGTTTTGAAAGTCTAGTATAGTAAAAAGCCTATTTCAATGCATATCTGTTTTCTCTAAACACCACTTTGGCATAACTGTAACTGCTGTAACCCAAGTGCCTTCAAAAGAATTTAATCTGATACATTATATATACAAACTGTACAAACAGTTCAAACAGGCTGCCAAAGGTAACATATATTAAAAGGAATTAATAGCCTGAAAAAATACACTCCACAAACAGCATTACAATTGATGCTGCTTTGCTAGTTATTCTAAAGGGACATGGTATTAAAATGTAAAAGTTCCATACTTAACAGATTCTCACCTAATAAACTTGTTTAGATACAACTAAAGCCCACAGTTTTGAAAGAAGAAAGGATTAATTTTTAGAGACGACTTGTTATTTTACAGAATTCTTAGCAATTCAATTTAGATGCTGCAGTCCCAGTCCCATACACTCTGGTTACAGTGGTTTCAGAGCCTATAAAATTTAAAATGAGTACTCTCAGACTATTTTACAGGTACAGGTCGGCTGTGTTTTAGGCAGAGTCTCAAGTGGAAGAATATAATAAACGTATCAACACATACAACCACTGCTACCAAGATGATAATTAAACTGCTGCTTAATTAATTTCTTTTAATTTATCTGAAACATCTACAAATATATCTTTCCTTCCACTGTTTTAACAGAAAGAAAAACAAACCAAGAGCATGGATCATTTCAATGAATCGGTTTAAAAACATGTGACAGTTTCGAGATTATTTTTACATTGGATCTTATCTTTAATTCAACTTAGAAATGCACCCCCTCCTCCAAAAGAGTTGCAAGAGTATTATGGGTGGAGGGGAAAAGCAAACTGCATCACAAGGGGCAGAATAAGAAGCCAGAAGTTACTTAAGTCAGCTTCACTGCTGCAAAACAAAAGCTATCAGAACAAAAACTCCTGTAATTACCCAGAGTCTCACTAATGAAATGCAACAAAAAAAAAATTAAGGTAGCTGTTAAGTGGATCTGTTTTCCCAGAATCAAAATCCTACATTGAAAAGTCTGATGTACCACCCCCAGATAGGGAAGGGAAAGAAAGATGAGACATCAATATATTTATTTTTTTATTGCTATTCTAAAGTGGCAAAAGACTTTAAACTGATTATTGTAAAATTAATTTTATTGAAATCACATGACAAACTGTCCCCCTGGTGCAAAAACTGCCATTATAGATAATTTACTTATTACACTTCATTTACTTATTTACACTTCATTACAAAAAGATGCTATAAGAACAGTGATTTTACATCATCTAGTGTATCCTGATAAATACATCTAATACCCCTACCCATGTTTTAAAAGCTATTCTATACCAGAAAGTGTCACCTTTGAGTAACAGCTAGTATCTGCAACCTGGATTTCATTTTTTACAGAATTCATCCATTATGAAAGAAGAATGAAAGGCTAAAAGCGACCTATGAAACTCTCAGACTAAAGAGGTCAATTCACCAAATGCAAGATGACTTCAAAATAATAATAATAAAAATAAAAACTGCCATCACTTTTCAAGTTTTAGCCGGATTGATTCATTTGGACGTAACTTACTGTCAGGGGAACCATTACCCTTCATACCCCATAGAGAATTTAGGAAATCGAGATTAATTATCTGCTGGAGCCTTTTGTTTACCCCCCTGACATCGTAGGAGCTCCAACAGAATTGTGTAAAACACTTGGCTGACATCATGCCCCGTTTAAAGGACCTCTGAGGACAAGTGATGAACACAACACAGTACCATTGCAGCCACCGCAAAGCTGTCTGAGTATTCTCATGACACAGGGCCCAAATGTTCTGAAAGGAAACCTCAAATTGTGTTTCCTCTCCCAAGTAAAATTTAATAATGCAGCAAAGTAAAACAGGAAACCAATCCCAAACATACTGCCTGATTTTAAGTTTTTATCTTTGTCGCTATGGTTGGCCACAGAAATACCGCACTAAACACCTCTAATACAAAATTTAATACATCACAGCAGCAGTGATATAAAATTAACGTTACTGAACAGAATAAAAACTCTCTCTCTCTACAAAACTAAGGCCTAACTCGGTAAAAGTTCATCTAAGCAACATCAGTCATACCATTACTTTCATGAACTGACTACAGACATACAAGTTTTTGCAGGAGGCAGCCAAAGTGGTTACACACACACTGATTCTGCAGCATGCACTTACATTTCAGAATGTTAGATGCTTAATGTTTCTTATAATTTCACTTTAAACTGCAAAAAATCACTCTCACAAACATATAATTTGAATTAAAGTACAGGCAGAATACCTAACTAAAACATGTAAGAGCATCTCCAATCACTCAGTGAAATAAATATAAATTGATCAGTTTAGGACATATTCATATACCGAACAATCACTGACACCTTAAAACTGGGTTTGCTCTTTACCGAATGTTTACAGCACCCGTCGGTCCTATAACTGCTGGTTTCAACCCGAGCATTTCTGAACGTTTTCTTTGTATCTTTAAGTCATTATTTTACATGATGGGGCTTTGTTTTGTTTTACAAACGATGCATTTCCCTGACTCTTGGCTTTTTGTACAAACAAAACCAACATAACTTGATTTAAAGGGCTACAGAAAAAAATACTCAACTTGTTTACTTTTACGAACCGGGCACTTGTACTGCAGACACACTGCACTGCACGGCATCCTTCTGTCACTGTCTAACCAGAGAAACTCCCTAACTCTTTCGTGTATAAAGCTACTATGCAGGAAAAATACCTTAGTAGAATTGGGATTTGGATGGATATCCCATTAAAACTGCCTATCAAATAGATGAATTAGCCCAGTTTTGAGAAGTTAAATGGTGAAGTAAACTTTCAAAAGCTGATGAGAGAACAAGTTATCGAGTCAGTAAGTTCACTCATGCCTCACTTTATGTCAGTGTCGTAATGGAAACGCTTTTCAAATATACCCAGGGTCAAATAACGTGCAGGTTAATTAATAAATCTGCTGCTTCTGTCTCAAGTTAAACCTTAGAGAACACCACTGCCACAGAAATATGACTTGTCACCACTCTAACCTGATAGAAATCAGTCCAGAAGTGCTCTTTGCCCACTAGAGGGAGACAAATGACTGCAAAAGGATCTGATGTGCAAGCTGTGCTCTCCCTACAAAAACGTTTAAAACCCGTGTGTACAAATCTGAATGGTTGCTCAGTGTCAGACAAGCAAATGCATGAGTGATACTATAGCTACTGTATATTCCCCCCCCTTCAAGAAAGTAATATTAAACCTTGAGGGAGTAGACAAGGGCAGTGCTGCCAGAGAACACAAAAAAATGCATTGTTTTTATTTACACAGGTATATATATATTTTTTATATAAATAGCATGTAAGATATATAGGAGAAATATTTGTGTTGCTATTTTATTTGTATTGCCTTTTTTATATATAAAAATGCAACTGATTTTTTGATTCAATGTTCTTCAACTTTCTTGAAAGGAAAGTATTTTCAGGTAAAAGCAGCTTAGCAGTGCAGCTCTCACACCAGGGTGTGTACCAGTAAAAAGTGATCTCAGTAGGAAACCAAAGGAAAAAATTAAATGTTAAAAGAAACCTGGAAGAGTTCTGGTGACCATGCATCTTGTGTCTTTGTAAGTAAAATTATCATAGTGAGTAAGTGCATCATTATTTTAACAGTGTTATATTACTAGAGTTGCAAGCTATATATGCAATATGATTCAAAATTAAAAAAAAAAAAAGTTATCAGGGAACATCATCCTTGTAAAAATATTACTTCATTTTATTCCCCAGATGGCATGAAATTAAGCATAGGAGTGGTTTAACTGGCATGAAAACAGGCTGCAGAAGGATAGAGTGTATTTCTGTACCAGGACATGCAGCCCTTTTCGAGACTAAAAAGAATGTGCATGTTGGGGGGCAGGAGAAGGTGGGGGTCAACTGGAAAGAATCGCTTCCTTCCCCCAAATCTGATCTTCTTGTAACAGCTACATACTGCATCTGCTAAAAGGCCCTTAGATGAGAGAGGAGGAAGAGACCAACCTAACGCAGTGAAGACTGAATTTGGAGACTGAAGTTCTACAATAGCTTCACATATTTAGTGGCTAGGGGGGAAGGTTGGCTAAGGGGCCCACGGTGGCAATTACAAGACATGAAGCTGTACTGGTGTTGACTGGGACAGAAATACTTTTCTTCCTAGTGGTTTGTATGATGCTGTGGTTTGGATTTGTGATGAAAACAGTGTTGACAACACACTGATCGTGTAGTTATTGCTGAGCAGTGCTTACACAGCAACAAGGCCTTTTGCTACTCACACTGCCCTGCCAGTGAGCAGGCTGGGGATCCACAAGAAGCTGGGAGGAAACACAGCCAGGACAGCTGACCCACACTGACCAAACTGACCACGCCATATGACAGCATGCTTGGCAATTTAAAATAAAAATAAATTTAAAAAAAAAAAATGTAGGACTGCAGTTGCTCAGAAACTGTCTGGGCATCAGTCAACTGGTGGTGAACAACTGTGTTGCCCATCACTTGTTTCTTCTTGTTTTTGTTTTCTTTTTTTTACTTATTAGATGGACTATATCTCATCCCATGAGTCTGCTAACTTTTACCCGTCTGATTCTCTTCCCCCCTCCCCCTGGAGGGGAAGGCGAAAAAGTGGTTGGGTGGTGCTCAGCTGCCTATCAGGGTTAAACCACAGTAGCAGTGTGTACTAATCTAGTCTACCAAAATATTGTGTAAAATCCATCCTGCTTTTTGCACTTGTGATCCACTAAAGGAAAATAAGAATATGCATGTTTCAAGTGGAGACCTGGTGAAGTTTTTCAAACTTCACTCCATATACTGGAGAATACAAACATGCCTCAAGCCATCTCCTTTTCTATATAAAGGGCAACAGATAATTTCAGTAGACAGAACTGCTGAAAGAACTGAATATCTATCCACTTGCAGCACAAAGCTAGGGATTCCATATGAAGCACAACAGCAGGGCTGGAGCATATGGTCCCTGTGAGCACAAACACTGGCAAGCACAAAGCTGTGCGTCTTGCAGATATTCTTCTTCTGTGATGGTGGTGATGACAAACTGAGAAAACTAGGTCTGCAGAACCACTGTGTTGAATACCAGAAAAAATATACTTTTTTTTTTACTCCAATGTGGTAAAATAAGATGCTAACCCTAAAATAAAAGCCTTTAGAAATAAGAAGGGAATTGGAGTACTGTAATATGCAGGACTTGAATGAGAAGCAATGTTTCAACAACTCAAATAACACAATCACTTTATGCCTTGAATTCATTTATTCTGCCCATTTTTGGTAGGAAATGAGATAGAAATCTTGTAAGAAGGCAACAAAAGCCTGTATCTCCTGAACAGCAAGAACACTTAGCAAACCAAAACCTGTAGTTTGTTGTGATCTTTACAGTTACCCGTCAGGAGTGATACACAGGGACTCACCTGTTCTTGAAACTCAAGAAAGCCAATCTTTGCATCACTTAGATTACTGCCCAATGTTCAAACTGTGTGGAATACTGACTGTATTACACCTGAACAGATTTACTTATTTATTTATACAGATACAGATATACGGATTTATTTTAGCATAGACTTTGTTCCTAAAAGATTGAATCTAACTTTAGTGTGTTTCTTCCTAATATTTGTCCCAAAGAGCCTCTAAAGAACCACTTTAAAAGCATCCCAACCAGTCGAAAATCAGACACAGAAGACAATACCCCAATGCCCAGAACTCCATGACAGTAACTAGGAAGAGAAGAGAGCAAATGTTTAAAAGTGGGAGGGAAACTTTAATTTGGATAGAGCTGTGACATAGTCCATCAACAACTACCCTGCCTGTATCAGGAAAGCAATGTTTCTATGGATATTTCTCAATAGTCCCAAATACTCCTGAGCTATTTGTGAAGACTGAAAAAAGTCAGTACTAAAAAGAGAAAAATATCTTAAACACATATGAAAAAATATAAATACACAGGAGATATTAAGAAAACTGTTTTAACAAACTACAGTAGCACGAATGATCTCAATTCTAAACTAAAGTAAGGTAGATTTAGATTAAAGAAGAAATTATTTACTACGAAGGTGGTGAGACACTGGAACAGGCTACCCAGACAAGTTGTGGATGCCCCATCTCTGAAAATGCTCAAGACCAGGCTGAATGGGGCTTTTGAGCAAGTCTAGTGGAAGATGTCCCTGTCTGCATCAGGTGGACTGGAACTAGATAATCTTTAACAATCCCTTCCAACATCAACCATTCTGTGATTCTATGGTAAAAAAAAATACAGGGTGGCTTAATAACACATATCATTAAAAGACAAGGATACTAGGTCAGATATCCACACTATTTGCTCTGAGGAAATTGAGGTTTTTTTGTTTGTTTTTAGAAAAGAGGAAAACAGATTGACAAGTATGTTATATAAAGGGGTTCGTGATTATTTGTATCTGAATTTAATGGCAATAAATGTGTAACAGTTACCAACACACCAGAAGAATAAAGAGCTCTGCACTCCAAATCAGTTGTGTACATCTATACAGACTTATCTACTTGTAAGTAATCGTTTTTCTTAAATTAATTAACAACAAACAACTTTCAATATACTTAGAGCACATTAAGTTATTTAATGAATAAACTAAACATTTTTTTAAAAATAAATAGATTAAAAAGTGGAGTTGATGAAATTAAGATTTTTGTGTCAAAGGTTTAGACCATAACTAAATATCCAGCTGCATGTGACTTGCACCAGAGGACTAGGAGTAAAAGAAGAAAAAGAACCCACAGAATCACTTTGTTAAAGCAGTCATTCTGTAACTTAGAAGTGAAACCAAACAACAACAAAAACAATTCAAAAACAAAATCACCTACTTCATCCTAAGCACAGGTGAAGCCTCTGCTGTTATATAAAATATAACTGTATTTTGATTACGTAACATTTCAAGGTTATCCCTTGTGGTCTTACAAACAAGATTTGGATTAATGGACTGTTTAGGTTTATTGCCAGTAACAATTATTCACATCACATGAAGCTGACTAGATTTATTTTAAACAAACCAGAAGGAAAATAAAACCTAGCTATTGTAATTGAAATGAGTGCTGCATAACTGCTGCTCAGGAATCTTTAAATCAATCTATTAACCCACTGTACAATGCTCCCAGCAAAGATAAATCATATAGCCTGTTAGCCTGCTTCTGTATTGCAAGTATTGGGGTACGGATGTAAGGAGAGCAAGAAAGAAGGAAAGTCATCTTTAGGCTTGGAATGGCTAGAGAGAAAGCTGTATATGAAGTGCTCTTTATTAAACTTTCTGATGATGAACAAGTTAAATTAATGCATCTGATTTAGAATATGCAAGCTGAATTTTCAGAAGTAACACTGGATTTATGTTCTGCTAATGTATGTAGGCATTTATTATATGCATATTGTAATATACATAGAAACAAATGCAAGTTTCAACTCAGAAACTCTTTTTAAAAAAGGGAAAAACAGAAAACATAAAAGTAGTAAAATAAGAAAATGACAAAGACTTGAGAGACAAAGTAAGTGCCTGGGTTAGGAAACTGCTATAGTATTCCAGATAGGTGAAGCGTTTGATCAACTATTGCCTAACTACCCTTGCTAGACAGTTATCGAAGTCCCATTTGACAAATTGTTCTAAAAACGCATTCTAGAGCTCATGTGGATCACAACTGACAATCTTTCAAGCTATTTTTAAATAAGAACCTCAAATAATAATGAAAGATTTCTATATAGCTTATTCAAATTTATTCATCAAGCTTCTAATTCTGTAGATACATTAAATGTGTACTTTTAAGTATTTAATTCTAGTCTTGTTAAACTGGTCCTCCCATGTGCTTGAAATTAAAATAAGTCTTTTATATGAAAGATTTTACACTTTTTTCCCCTAAAATAGATCTTATCATTGACTTTTTCCTTACCTAATGTTATAGCTCATTTAATTATGACTGTTGAAAAGTAGACTATGAAATTTCAACAGTTTCAAATTCCTTCAACAAATTCCTTTCTACCAAAGGTGTATCGTGCAGAACTGTTGACATATACATAACCAGTACTTAGAAATAGCCTATTAACTGCTGTCCACAGCTAAATTATATAGGCTTCATTACTTCAAATTTGTCCATGTCACCACCTCCCTCCCACATGTTTTTAATCTTCTCCTAAAAGGTTGTTGTTGTTGTTGGGTTTTTTTAAGCATCAGCTGAAATATATACTAAGTCGAACTTTTGTGTGCCTTTTTTATAATACTGTATTTCCTCACTATTTGTAGCGTTCCAAAGTAAAGTTCTAGCCTGCTTTGGTGCAGGCTAGATTTATATTTCCACTACCAATTAAAAATGTAACTTAATTTTTAGGTTTGTTCTTTTCCCTTTCAAAATCATTAGGCCTTTATGAAATCTTTAAGAGAAGCCACAGTTAACTTTTCACTCTTAGTATGTTCTGACAGTAGCACTCTGTTCAGTCTTGATTTTTTTTTTAAATACCAACTTTTTTTTTTTTTTTTTTGCTTTATTACCATTTTCAATATCCTGTGTTCTGTGAAATTATTCCTTAACAGGCATTATTTGAAAAGCCATCCTCCATTTTAAACTAACATAAGCAAACTTTTAACTGTCAACTACTTTTCCACTATGAATTTCACAATTAAATGTCAAACATCTGGTAACAGTTGTCATCGATTATCTTACCAAGCCTGGTACCAAAAGCCTTAAATATTTTAACCATTTTACGACATAAAAGGAATAGTGGCAGGAGGTTAATAGGAACTGACCTATTCTAGTGTAAATGTCTATCTAACTGCTGAGAGGTTTTGATAGCTGATTTTCACCCAGTTTAACTGGTTCTCGAAAAAGAAGGATTACAGACATTATGAGTCAGCTTTAATCAGTAAAACAACTAACCTTTTGCTCTGTTTGCAGTTGGTCACATCTCTGCTTTTCATGGTTAAGTTCTTTTTCCAGTCTTTCAACTTGATCTCTGAGTTGTGTTGTTTCCTTCTCCAGAACAGAAGTTACTTTTAATAGCTCTTCTTTTTCTTTTATTATCTTTTCAATTTTAAACTGTAAAACACAAAAACATTCTTTCTTGGCATCTTTTCTCTCCTTGATTTCAGTCCAATACATGGATGACAAATTACTCCAGTGTTTGGGCAGAATCACAAAACATGTGCCTTCTGGCCAGGTGATGTTACAGTTTTGTCCTTCTTCACAAATTTCTGAAGTTTCACTACTCTAACTACATTACCATTACAGTACTACATTATCATTAGACAGCACATTTTGTACAACGTTAATTTCTGCTTGTTCTTCCTCCGTAAGTGAAGTGTTTTTACTGTTCCCAAGTGACAGCAACTATGGAAAAGCCAATTAACATGATGACAGCTTGGTGACGAAATGGCCGCTGAGCGTATGCATGCGCACACACACACACTAGAACAATGTTGAAGAAATTTTTTTTTTAAATACAAACATTGCCAAACGTAAGGACTGGCACAGAAATCAAGATAATCACAGAAGTTTGAAAAATCCTTTTTCTTTTTAGTATTTAGTACTATTTAGTACTATGGGTACATACCCTAAGACTTTAAATGAAAAAACATCCCAGCTGTACCTCTGTACTGTGTCTCTCATCCTAAATTTCAAAAGCTGTAAATCAAATACATGTGCTTCTTGTGCACAACTAAAAGCATATCAGTTCCTTTTTTCCTTACAGTGAGTACTCTTGCACACAAAGGTTATTCACTGTAAGGAATCTTCCCCCTGTGCCCCCAACCCACTTAAGTTGGAGAGTACAGATGGCAGAGATGGACAACTAGCTACTGTCTTATGATTTCCCAGTTTATACCAAGTGTTATGCCATACCTGTAGCTAGTTTAAATATTTATTCATTTGATCTGCAAATGTTCTTAACTCCATTCAACAATTGAAAATCAAGCCAGAAATATGCATTATATATACACATAACATAGTTTTTTTTCCTGGC
Source organism: Aythya ferina (assembly GCF_964211825.1). Taxonomy (NCBI): domain Eukaryota; kingdom Metazoa; phylum Chordata; class Aves; order Anseriformes; family Anatidae; genus Aythya; species Aythya ferina. The sequence goes on along the minus strand of NC_140297.1, from coordinate 36,150,447 downwards.
TTGTTCTTGAATATTATATTCTATGTACTTATGTATGCGTGTAGGTATGTACATATAAAAACTAAGTGGAAAGATATGTACATACAAAAACTAAGTGGAAAGACTGATAACATTTTAAGAATTTTTGAATCAAACCTCGAGAAGTCCAGCTTTTGTGGTCACCACTAACATATCAGAGTTTCCTTCATCCTCCATAGTGAGCAATTCTTCAACAGGAGAAGAGGTACGAAACTGGAAAGGTGTGCTCGCTCCACGTATTTCTCCTTTATGAGTCACATAACAGAACTGGTAGAATTCTCCATCATCATTTGGTAGGTAATATCCTATCAAAATAAATTCGTATTTGAAGAAACATTTGGCACTAACAAATCTATTATGCAATTCTCCATGTGGAAATACATTATCAGATCATATTTGACTTATGATTTTCACCCTCATCATTTCCAGAAGACACAGACATGATCACAGCAATACAAAGGAAAAGTTACCCTTTTCACTAATTTTGATCCCACCCCCTAATTTCTCCTAGTTCTCCTAGTTCTTCTGTTTTTGTTTTTTATTTCTTTTTTTTCTTTACTTCTTACTGTACCAGGCCTAGGACAGTAAAAAGTAACAACACTATAGAACTATATATAACTATCACCTTACATACGTTAGGTAATGGCTGATGATTATATTCTTATTGAATACAAAGACTCATACACATCAAGATGCCCTGAAGATCTAAACATGGAACAGGACTACATTATTACATAACTGTTGTACAATAAGAGAACAAAGAGTAAGTGATTTGGGGACTGGGAATACCTCTACAGCCAAAAGACAAGAGAGAAAAAAAAAAAAAAAAGAAAAAACCAATAACATGTTAAGCAACCGTTTTCAGAACTAATGAGATTTTTATCTTTATTAGTAAATGCAAGAAACCCAACTTAATGGTAAGAAAACCACTTGGTTTTTATGTAGAATACTTAATTGTCAGACACTTTAGCTCACTTAAGACACCAGCATAACAAATCCTCACCTAGCAGGTGATGTCACCCATTTCTATCCATATCTCACCACAATTTAATCTGCCCCCTTTACAACTTCCTCATCATTAAATTGCATTCACCAACTAAAAGTCCAGTACTTCCAGAAACAGATGCTGAATTCCACAACAATTTTGGCATGAGTACTTTTTTCTAACACTGTCCCTCACACTTTGTCCTCTTTCCATCAGCTTGCTTAAAATCCGCTTACCTCCTTTATTGCAGATGAGAAAGATACAAAAAAAAAGCAAGAGAAGTGAGCATAATATATATTTCTGAAGTTACTTTTCAGCACCACCCAAAAAAAACAAAACAAACAAAAAAAAACCAACAAAGTGTTTGATAAAATTCTAACAGCAGCTAAGTAAATGAACGTAGGCTAGAAACTTAATTCATGCGCCTTCTCAGATACTCCCTCAGTTCTGACTGAACTATAACATTAAAATCCCTATTTAAATCACTATGTTGGTTTGGGGGGAATTTTTTGTTTGTTTTGTTGTTGCTGTTTTTTAAGTTTTCATTCCAGACTACTGGAGGACTTCTTCAAGTAATCTTAGCTGCTCTTCCTGAAAACGGTAGAACTCATTACATCTGCTATACAGGCATTTATATAACGGGCTTCGTATTTCCATCAGCCTTGTACTTTATTAACTATAGCTTAGGGAATAATATCTTACTATCTTCTTACTTGCAGGTTTGAACATGTGTAGATCTTCTAACATCCATAACATCCTGTTGCAAGAAGTTCTGCACCTGACTGTGTACCATCTCTATCTCTGTTATGAACCTCTCACTGGTAGTTTACACTGACAGCCCCTGCTTCTTTCAACATGAACAATGGAAAATTGACTTGTTCCATGGGTAGCTGGTTTTAAAAATGTCTTCCTTGTTCATTTCCTAGTTGTGCTACATGTTTGAGACTCGCAAGGGAAGGTAGAGCATCTGATTTCCACACAGTACTGAAAATGCAGTTATAATATAGACTTGTGTAGTGGTGTACTTGTATAGTGGTGTACCATTTTCTGTTTTGTTCTTTATTCTTCTCTTAAAATTTAGCGATTTTCAGCAATTCCTCACTATCAAAAGGTCTTCTGCAGCTCTGAACAGAACTGAACCTTCACCAAACTGTCACTTACACTATTTATCTTTTTCTTTCTTTGACAAGAATGACTTTACACTGAAATGGTCTAAAGTTCAGAGACTGAAAACAGACAATGTAAAGACACAGTGCTTTACGAGATGCCAAGATTTAAAAAAAGACTTCCAATGATTAAACAGCATCACTTTTGGTGTCTGAATAATTTCCAGCAGAGCTTCCTCTTTCCATCAGTCCTGAACACTGTCCATTTTATTATGTAAAAATATGCTGAGTCACACAATTACTCACACAATTTCGTTGACATCTGAAATAAAAATGAACTTTACACAGGTAACAAAAAGAGCACGCAAAAGACTGACGTGGTAAACTTTCCTTCCTACAATTTGCATTTCTAAAGATCTAAAGCTGTTTTGCATCCCTCAATATCTTAACACATAGATAAGTGTTTAAATAACTATGGAAGCTAGAAAATACAGGTAGATACTGCATTATTTCAATTCACCTTGAAAAGTCAGCACACAGTTAACAGTTGATCCTTCCACATAGTTTTCTGGCATAGGTGACCAAAGAAACGTGTAATAATCTCTTGCAGTACTCCAACCAACCTAAAATAAAATAAACCACAACAACAAAAAGAAAAGAAAATATTAGGCAGAAAAAATTGCTTCATATAGTTAAGATATCACAGCCTGGCCTTTACAACATACTGTAATATGAATATTTCTGCTTCAACATGCAATAAAAAGATATTTAACAATGTTTACAAATCAAGAATATTTTTAACAAGCATGTCAAAGATTTAGCATGAATTTTATTAAGCTTGTTACCTAAGGCAATAAATGGGTCTAAGGCAATAAAAGGGTCTATATAAATTAAAACACCAGACAGTTTTCACTATACTTTTAGACTATTATTTGGTACATTTACATTTTTTTTCTATAAAGATACACTATTATACATTGACAATAGAAAAAGATTAATTCAGAAGTTTATACTGAGATTTTCTTAGGGCAATTTCTGCCAATATCGACTGTTTTGTGTCCACAATCCAACAGGTTCATCAAAAAACAAGGAGGAGGAAGGAGAACACACCTCTTCCCTACTGAAAATGCCAAATTTGACAGGTCTAAGCTAGCTTTTTGTTTGCTTGACAACTTCTGCAATACTAACTAAAGACCAGCATTTCACCAGAATGCTAACTCTTCCATATATACTACATGATGTAACTGCAGGGAACAAAAAAAAAAAATGCATTAAAAGCTAACTCAGCTAAGTTAGTGCAGTTTCCCCAGTAACTTCAATAAACACCTACTTTCTAATGTTTCATAAAGCCTGCAGTTCCTTGAAATAAGAAATGATATCCCCCAAAGAAATATATTCCAACAAGCTTGAAATACATGCATCTAAACCTGAAACCCTGAGCAACCAGTTACTATAAAGCAGCATAGAACAATAATAGTGTAATGATAAAGGAGTGCGATGAAACAGATGTATTTGTTCTAACTAAAAGAAAATATCGAAAACCTGGTCAAAAAGTATTAACGTGTTTTGTCAGTAACTGTGTATGGTGTCTTGGAAGAGTTAAGAAGGAAAGAGGGCAAATTGTACACCAATTTTATCAACACTATTGGGGAGGGGAACATGACAAAAAAGATGGAGTTGGTAATCATGACTTCTATTATTTCATTGGACAAGATTTCTAAACTTTAAGTTCATATCAAATCCTCCTTTATAAAGGATACATTGCAATAGTGTATCTTGCAAGGACTAAGAACTGTTTCCTAAGAGGCTGTCAGCTTTACAAAAACAAAAAGGAGAGAAAAAAAATGTTTATATGGGTAATGAGAACAGTAGAACCAAAGTAATTAAATAGTATTTCTACAGCTACAGATTTCAAGTAGTATGAAAATTAATAATTAGCATTGGAAAAAAAAAAATCTGAAGACTATTCCATAGCTGCCTTTTACAAAACTACTTCTCCACTTTGTATTAAAAGCATGGCAATAGCTACTGTTTGGGGAAAAGTAATTGCTCTATAACCTGGCCTTTTTTACAATTAATAAAAAGCAAAGATGAACAACAGCAAAAGCAGTTCAAAACTTTCTTTTGCTAGCTATAGTCACTTTTTTAAGGCAATATTCATTAGACAGAACAGCTTACGACTGTTCTGCTGACTCAATAAAACAACCAAAACGGAACCAACTACTGTATCTTAAGCCTATTCTTAGACAATAATGATTCTGTGATATCCCCTACTGAGGAACTTTTAAAAACATGAATGAAATGAGAACTCCTGAGGTTGTCATTCCCACACTTTTAGAAATAGGAAGGGAAGTTCCTCTCGTGCCTTGGGATGTCAGTGACATTGGGAGGTACAGGGCAGGTGGAAGAGGGAATAAAAGCAATTTTTCTGTAATAAAAATCCACAGAAAATTTTGTAAATTTTCACGTTAGTTATGTTTTCATATCCAATTCAGACGTTAAGACCCCTTTTTCACTGAAGGTACTTTCACCTCTGTAAAGGGAAGTGAAATTACTTCCCTTTAGATTACCATTACTTGCATACGACGCAGAAAGCAGAGAGCTTTTTAAACACAGAAAGCAGGTTGTTAAGGAGTGAAAAGCCTGTCTCATTCTTTTTAATTTCAGAAGGGAAACTGACTTACTGTGTTCAGAACAAATATGGTAAAGAACTGAAGCAATCTCTTCATCCTACTCTAGTTTCTAATTCTGTTTTAAACAAAGAAATAAAATAAAAAGGAAAAAAGTAACCAAACAAAAAAGAACCAATGTACACACACATTCTATTTTCCTGAATAAAATGAGCATTCCTTCTGAAAATGAAAACTTCAGAAAGTGTAGAGAGAGGGAGCAAAATCCATATAAATATATGAATATAAAACCAAAAATGGTTGCTAGCACAATCTCTTTCCTAGGTGATCAATTCAGCTTCCAATTCAATGTTTCTCTATCCTGAAACCAAAAGTTCTAGGAATACTTTACCTCTAAAAGTAATGCACGTAGGTTTGTGGGTTTTTTTTAGGTCATTTGAAATTCTATTCATACTAATAAAAAGAGACAAATTATGTAGAAAGCAAATTACCCAAATCTTCTGGCCTGTTTCTGAGCTGGTACTGTATTTTCATGTGTAACTCCAATCTGTGGGTTATTGGTAAAGTGAGAACCGTGACACATCACCAGCTAGTGGGCAATACCCTGGGAAGTTTACCAGGCACGTATTTTCTCAATCAATTTGCCCTATTTCCTGTCACCCATCATCTGCTTCCCCTACCAAAGCTCCCCATCTCATACTGTCTTGATTCTTAGAAACGAAGCTACTTAACAGGGCACATGCAAGCAGCTCTTCTCACACATGACTTCAGAGGATGGGCTTCCCTGCTAGGGGTTATACATATCAAAATGTGACACTGTTGCAAAGAAAATAGGAACAAATATCATTCTCACACCTGCATAAATTAAAATATGAGAAGTTTGTGTATAGTGCAGCAAAAAAGCTGAATTAGTAACATCATTCAATGTCTTTTTTACTGAACAATGATTGTCATCCATTTTCATAGGATTATTTCTTTGGTGACAAAAACAAGGAGTAAAACCAAGGTAAATGACATTCCAAGAAGAAAACGACAATAAGAGTAAGTAATAGATATTTTAGGTCAACAATCTAGATCTTTAAAACATTTTTCTATCAATAGGTTTTAATTAAACACGAAGTACACAGTGATTTACAAATAGAGTCTTCCATGTTCATAACCTTCTCTATGGCAACAGATTATACAGTCACAGACTGTACGAGCACGCTGAAAGACTTCACAATGGCCTAGATGTAACTGTTGAGCAAAAAAAAAAGAATACATACATGTGTATATATATATATATAAAAAAAAAGAATACATACATGTGTATATATATATACACATGTATGTATTCTTTTTTTTTTTGCTCAACAGTATATATATATACAGTATATATATATATACACTGTATATATATATATATATTCTTTTATATACATATATATATATATATATAAAAGAATATATACATATATGTGTGCGTGTGTTTCATTCACCTCAGCAAGAAAGCTAATAGTTGCCTAAAGTAGGACTAAAACTTTATAAAGAATTTTTAGAATTGCTTGAGGGACAGAAAATAAAAACAGAAATACTGTCAACTGAAAGTAGGGGGAAAAACTACAGAGGAAATCAACCAAGAGTAAAAATGATGAAGAGAAAGATGGGAACACTTGTCAACCAGCCCACAACAAATTTGCATGGGGGGGAGGGAGGGATTTTTTTTAAATTTAAAAAAAAAAAAAAAAAAAAAAAAAAAAAAAAAAAAAAAAAAAAAGGAAACTACTTCTAAGAGCAAAATGGAGAACAGCATCCTCCTCAAGGCTTGGAAAAACTACCTTCATTTTAATGACAGGGATGAGAAATGCTAAACCGTTTCTCTGACCACTGATCAGCATGACAAAACATACCAGAAACAACTCATATAGACTACTTCTAAGGTCAGACTCCACTAGGGCACAGGGGTGACACCCTTCAAAGCCCCTACAAGAAGCCATTTGTTGTAAAGACGTTTTCTGGGTTACACTGGCAGGAAAAAGATCTTTATGTAAGGTAATGTCCATGAAGGTGCTTTTGCTTGGTTTTGTTGGTTTTAATTGAAAAGACCATTATGGCAAGTGAACCAATTAAACTGTTTGGGATGCAGTGAAAAACGGCAAGCTGAAGCTTTTCTTGCCAAAAGAAAAAATTGTGCATCTTCCTGGTAACAGTGCAGGACTCGAGAAGTAATCAACATGCATCAACAGTTGTGGCAATCAGTTGTATATATCAGAGAAAACCTGAAGAAAGAGTTTATTAAAAAATGTATTTACTTATTGAATACCTATACTTCTTTAAATGACACCTTCTGTGAGACTTGTAGAACCTGTAAGAAGCAATAACTGAGCACAGACTAAAACAAAGAGTTCCTGGGCCAACACAGCATTTAATTGAATTCTTTTAATTTAATTTTAAACTCAAAAGATAAGATTTGTTAAGTTAAAAACAAATAAAGTAGACCTAATGTTTCATTTTCAGAAATATATTCTCCATAGAATGACGTTCAAGTAGCAGGTGAGGGCTATCCTGCCACCCTGCAAACCTTTTGCAACTTATGCCCCTGTTCTTGCAGTGACGTGGCTCCTTTGACCCTGCTGCATTTGCACTTACAGCAGCAGCAAATAAACTACTTTGATAAGAGAACAAAAAAAAAAAAAAATCCAACCCTAAATCTGTTTTCTTTATTCATATCTACAAACTTATCTATGCAGGGGTACCCAGGAAAATCCCTGAACAGTAACAGAAGAAAAGCTTCAAACAGATTTTACATAAAGAATTGGAAATTGCTGTAACAAGCAGATGCAAAGAAATCCTCCAATATTTGAGAAGCCATCAGCACGAAAACAGAAAGAAGCAGAGCTTCTTCAGTGCCTGTCCAAACTCTCTCCAGTACTCTACTGGAACTACAAGATGAGTGCACATTAGAAGTAAATACAGGCGCTGTTTACATGCTATTTAAATGCCTCAGAGAACTCTGATCGCAGATCACATCAGTTCATTTTTTGCTTCCTGCAGTTACTGACCAAGTTCTAAAAAGTTACGATCTAACTATTCAAGCTGCAAACATATTTACTGACATCAATATCTTGAACATAAAAGCTGTCCAAAGAAAAAAAAAAAAAAAAAAGGAACTGGAGGGAAAGAGATGGAAATTCACACTTAATTCCTGTTTAGGCCTCACACAAAGTTTCAGCCCTGTTCTCCTATGAAGAATGTACTCTAACATACACAAAAGTAAAAACAAAACAAAAACTTTCATTAGAATACTGATTAAAATGGCACATGAACAAATCAGACAAATAATTTTGTATTTTTTTTTTAGTTGATACTATTAACTGGAATAGTATTTTGCATTTAAACAAACAGAAAAAAAGGCAACAAAAACCAGTCCTCCCTCAAAACAAACAAAAATCTGAAAAATTGGAATAAGACCTTCAATATGAGAGCACCATCACGTAAAACAGTACTTGGATCAGAACAGCTACAGAATTTGTTGATGTACGAGAAGTCGGTTGGGATACCCTTAATAATAGTAACTATGGAAAAAAAAAATAATAAATAAAAAATAAAGCACTGTCAACTACTAACAAAGCCAAGTTCCAAAGTGTTAAAACTGAAAGAAGCATACGCTATCAAATATACACTTTCTTCCCATCAGAAGTATTACATAAATGAGAAATCTTGACAGGACATACAGTAGACCTTCCTGTGAGCAAGGAGGAGTGCAAAAGGCACAGTCTACTACTAGTCTAATTTAAAAGTGTGGCAACAGCAGATATTAAAACATCCACATTCGAGTACACAAACATTATAAAGTACACAAACATTATAAAGTACACAAGAAATCTAGTATATTAGTTTCTGAAGTTCAGAGGAGGAAAACAGAGAACAGCCCATCAAACTGAACACAAGACCTGTTGTGAACTCTGACCTCAAGCCCAACATCCAATGCACTGCCTGGCTGTGCTGATGCTAGAAGGAATCACTTTTTAAGGAATTCACTGAAAACCCTGAAAGTATCTTGCTCAGAGTTAAAAACTCTAAATATTTTTGATGTCCTTATTTCTTAGCAAAAAGAACAAACAAGACTTAGATGATGCAACTCCCCTAAACCATACATATACACAAAAACATATATTTAATTTTTATACATAGTTTTTAACCAGAATTAAAGTCTCTGCTACTAACCTGGTACTCAGCACACCCTTCTAGCCCCTCCGCTTCTCTACTTTTAATTCTCACAAGCTCTGCTCAGCAATCCTTTTTCAAAAGGAAAAGCTGTGTATACGTGCCAACGCTCTTGCTTTCCATACGTTAACCAACAGATTAATAGTCCAGAATCCAAACCCTACGTTCACCGTCCCTACCCATGTTTTTAAACCAAACACAAAATATATGACTAAACATCGTGTCATAATGAGTTTAGTTTATTATGTACAATGTGTTACTCAAACAATACTTAGTTTATGTAGTTCACTTTGTTCCCATAAAACTGAAAGTTTTAATAGGTCATTACAGAGTAATCCATTCGCTATATTCCTGTTTCCTACTTCTGAGCAAAAGGGCTTATTTCATTTTAAGACATCATAAACTACTTTTTAGTTATGTAAACCAAATCTGTAGTCACAATGGAAATGTTGAAGTTTAACAAAGTTTAAGATGTCTAACACTGGCTGGGTGAGTGGGGACAACTGAACCGTCTGCAATACTCACACCAGGCAGCGCTTCCTTTACCAGTAGCTACGTAGGTGTCACAGTTCTTTCTTCTTCTGTGCTGCCCCCCACGTACAAACCCTTCTCTCATTAAAACGGCCCACAGTGCAATTTTTACATTTCACCCACAGTACATTCCCACCAAGTAGCTAGAAGAAAATTAGCTAACTAGTAAACTAAATGATTAAAATCACACACAAAAAAAAAAAGTCATAGAGTTAGGAATTGTCTGTTTCTCAATAATATACTACTGAGGAAAAGTAACAACCAACTCTTCTAGTTTTGCTCTGTTTCCTTTAACTTACATCTGATTTATCTTAAAGAGTGTACAGACTTAAAGAGTGTAAGACTTACTGTCTTACAACTGCACAGTTTACAGTGTAAAAATACTTTCAAGCTTCCTTTTTAATTTCTTGAGTTTTAGATGAACATGGGGAATGAATACTTCCATCCCTCCACACTAATGTTGTGCTTTCCCTTATAATGCCTTCACAACTTGGTCTTGAACATGACAGCTTTAAGGCAACACAACTGCAAGAAAAGCTAATTCGGCCCTTGCTCCACTAACCTCAGAAAGCTGTCGTGCAACTGGATGAGCAGCAGCTTTTATTCACGTAAGGTAGCAGCTTGGTACATGTGTTGTGCAGAGAGGTAACAGCAACAGAGCAAAGAAGCAAACCCAGGAAACACTTGTTTAGCCGAACCAATGCAGGCATAACCAGTTGGCCTTTATTGTAAATACCTAGTATGATGCAATTCTAAAATAATAATAATAATTTTATCTCTGTTGATGTTATTATGTCCTTTTTGTAATTCAGAAGGGAAACCATGCAGTTTAGAATGTAATTTGGCAAAGTACTCTTCAGTACGGCAAAAATACATGAACTGCCTCTGAAAGAAGAAAATCGCATGCCCAAACCCAAAGTTGTCCATCTCTGCTGAATGTTATAAACACGTACAGGTAATCTTTTAACCCAGGCTATTGAGAACATATGGCATTTCTTGCTGTATCAAGGTACTATCAGGTTCCTACCCTATTATCATCTCTTGTTGGTTGTATTTCTACCTCATAGTTCAGAGGAATATGTCAAAATAGCATTGACAAAGTGCCTAGACCATCGGATCGACTTTCTCTCCTATTGGGTATAAATCAAAATAAATACAGAAAAAATAGGAATGCTCTAAAAAGAAAACCTGATACATATGTAAATGACTGCCCAAGGAAATGTTATGACAGATCAAAGAGCAACAAAGTTACTGTTTGCTTTAAAAGATAAGCATAGAAAGGTAGTAAAAAGGGTGATTAATCAAGTATTATTATACCATCACATTTCATGAAAACTATAAAGTAGCACAACTTTTTTTTTTTTATTATTATTTCTACTGGCCACTTTGTTATGCCATTTTTGTCTCTTAACACACAAACCTACCACAATAAATATTTTTAGAAAATCAGTGACACTTTGGATTGAATGTCAGAACTTCTTATCAAAGGTAGCACCACGTAAACCCAGCTAATCTTTCTCTGTCTAGTTAGGAAACAGTGAATGACGGTATCGCAGCGTTTTATTTTTTTAATTTTATTTTAAAGAAAAATATTATCTCAGCTATTTGAGGCATCCTTCCAAAGAAGGCAAACCAGAAGAGAATCGCTCTAATTGGCGGCCATCGTAATTCTCGAAACACTCCGAATTCCGGTAATTCTATTCCCTACTATTTTAAAAACAGCACATACTGTTCACTACTCATTTCTGTATCCATCATATCCTGTTGTGCAGTGATGATTCCATGCCAGAAAAATTGTATTACAGCATGCATGTGGTCAATAACACATCCAGCTGTTGCCCTACACTTCACAATTGATCTGTAGATATGGAAGTAATTCTTATCTGGAATATCAATCTCTGACAAAACCAGGACTTTGAAACTGCTCACACAAGTTGTGCTGGTATTTGTAGTCAAAGTTCAAAGCAAACTAACCCAGAGGACTACACAAAAGCCTATCTATGTTGCTTTGCTACAACACAGCAACCAAGCTATTTGTTAGCTGTCCATTCAACCCACTGCTGATTTTACAGAGGTTCTGAGCACAGACAGCTAAATTTGAGGTCCACTATAAACCAGGGAACTGCAGAGCGAGAAATGAAGGTGCACGTAAGCACATGCGTTGTACCAATATATAAACAGTAGCTGAGGTGTGGCCTCTTAAATAATGAGTAGCCTTTCAGAGCAAGTCTGTGCTTACTGTGTACAAATAATCTTTCAAGATTTTCCCAATCCTTTATATATATATATTAAGATACCAGAAAGCCAGATCACTGTTTTTAATTTGTGGATATTAAAAATGTATACATTAGGAAAGAATTTCTTTTTCTTCTCTAGGGGTACGCTGAGACAGTCAATACCAAACTATGTCTAAAATTAAAGTCAACACCCTAGAAGAACAGCAATGCGGATGACTTAAGAAAAAGATAACAGTGGGAACTAACGAGAAAGCAAAACTGAAACCATTATCTTTAAACGTGTAAGATTCCCAGCTGATATTACAGACTTTTCCAGCGTGCCGACCTCAGCAAAATTAAATCTTCAGAAACCTAGATGCTATTACGATGCACGCCATAAACACATACATCTGTAACTCTACTCTCTTGGAGCAATATCTTATCACATCCCAAACATGACTTCATTGTGCCTTTGAGATGCACAGTAAACATGCATCTATTGTATACTGAACATCTGTGAGTCCTACTTGCCCACACATGCCCTAAACAGAGGCATAAGCAATTCTTCCTAAAAGCCAAACACTTTTTTTCAAACACTTCTGCAAGTCTGGGCATTATGTATTAATAATGAAAAAAATATCATGTGGCCACATGATTATTTCACTTTATTGCAAAATAAAGTAACAAACTGTAGACTTCCCATCCGGAGATGAGGACCACCTACCAGCCAATTTTTGCAAACAGATGCAGTATACATATTAATTGGTTTTCCTCATTTCAAAGGTTTAGATTTAGATTGCCCTAGGAGCCTTTCCAGATTTCAATTAGTCAAAACAGAAGGAGAGAAGAGGATGATGGGGGGCACTGGGCTTAGATCATTCTGGGAATACAGATCTCTTATCAACACTTTCAGGAAGAACAAGCCTTCTCCTCTCCAACTCCACACTAGTAACTCTGGTTCTTCTGCACAGAAACATCCAATAAAGGGAAAGCAGATCTCAAATCATAGCTCCCACAAAATATCCCAAAGAGAGATTCAGGGTAAGAAAGTACATGCTGAGCACTAAACCAGTACTCAGCTGTAAAATTTTTTTGTCCCCCCCTTTAGTAACAAGCAGCAATAAAACTGATGGAGAACTTGGTGCTTGATAGCAGATGGTCCTCCAAAACACCACAAAAGCAGAAAAGAAATAGCAGCAATGAACGACAACAGATTGGGAGAATCAATTTAAAACTGTTTTCAAGCATCCTGGAGGGAACAAGGAAGAAAAAGAAGGATATGTACAGAAAGAATAAGAAGGCTGTATACTCTAAACTTACACTCAAATGACAAAGACAAGGGTAACATCATCTTCACGACAGTACTTTTTCCAAAAAAAATGTTGCCAGAATTGCAGTCCCATGTTTATGGCCTTTATATACACCTATTTTATAAGGAAACTGGTATGACTGAACTATCCTGCTACACAGTAATTGGTGCATATACGACACTATCCTTTTAATTTATGCTGAGTACCAGGTTAGTAGCAGAGACTTTAATTCTGGTTAAAAATTATGTGTAAAAATTAAACACCACGCTTCCATTAAGAATAGAAGACAATTTTCTTGGGAACAGTTTCATATCCACCAAGGAACGCCTTTTGTTCAGCATTACGAAATTTCAGCATTTAGCAATTTAAATTACACCAGCAACAACAGAAAAAGGACATTCTATCTACAGCACATAGAGAGAATTGATAGAATCTGTTAAGTTTCAGAAGAAGTTTAGGGATTTATTCAGCTCTTTGTAATAATATTGTACAAATCCCTAGCTCAGGTCTGACATTCCAGACCTATTCTGCCTCCCAACAAGACTTTTTAATGCCTCTGATTGCGAACAGCTAGGAAGTGCATTATCTTGCTCTTGCCCCTTATTTTAAGCTTTGTAAAATAACCTTAAAAGGATATCTGTAAATAAACTACTGCAACATGAAGTAACCAGCTGTGGTACCCTTTCATTGAAGTCATTTTCATATCACAGTTCTAAACAGAAACTGTACTCAGTGATGAAAATGGAACATTCAGTGGACACCGAGAACTGGTATCATTTGGAGAGGGGGTTAAAAATAAAAACTGAAAATAACACATACCGGGTGGAAAAGACTGAGATAACAAAGTGGGAAAAAAAAATCTATAAACAAGTAAATAACCACAGTAAGCCACACAGGAGGAAAAAAAAAAAACAAACAACAAAAAAAAAACCACACACACCTATAAGTAATTTCTGGCTTCCACCAAGCATTCAATTTTTAATCTCTCTTTTTCATATACACTGCACAACACTATGGCAAAATTAAATCCTACAGTAATCACACATACAATAAAAATGGGCTATTTGACATGTGGTGCACACTACTGAAACATTTAAAAAACTCACAAGCTAGAATTTAGGAGTCAGTATAGGAAATAGTTTTTGCTTCTGGAACTACTAGCTTAATTCCCCTTTAAAAAGGAAACAGATCGACAAACCAAACCCTTACAAGTTTTTTAAGGGTTTCAAAGAATTTTGAAAAGATTTGAAAAATGAACTTAGATTGTCATTCCACATTAAGCAACTATGCCAATTAATCAGGCCTAACCCCTGTCCTTCCTGATCTACTTGTTCCCATCACAGTGATGCCAACAGAGCTGCCCATTTCGTCACATGGTGAGGAACCAAAAGCAGCTGGGAAACGAGGTGGAAAAAAACGGGGAAAGGAGGGATGGCATTTTTCTGTCAGATCACTTCCCTGATCCATTTCACTGTGCAGCTGCAAAAACAGCTAGATTAGCAAAACAAGCAGAATGGTATAAAGATACAAATAATGAACAATTAAGACATCATTGCCACTGAAGAAGCGGACTTGCAATCTAAATGAAAACCATCACTTAAAAAGGTTCCTATGAATTTTGTTCAGTTCAGTAAAAAAATTCTTAAGTAACCGTTTGAGCAAACACAGGAGACAATACTGTTAAAGCTACTGTTAAATCCACTGCCCCCTAAAATGGGAAGTCCACATTAGAACTACCACCAACAAAACATTGACAGGAAAAATCTTAGTTCACACTTAGTTTTCTGTACTAATCTGATATATATTCATAGGCAAGGATACAGCTGGCTTCATTTAATGCAACTATAGTAAGATGGTATATTCGTAACAGTGAATATGACACAGTCACAAACAGAAAACAACTTTCTTCCTTTTCCCTATTTCGCAATGCTTCCTTCCCTTGTGTTGATGAGAACGGGGTGAACTGGAAATTCTGCTGGGGAATTCTATTAAAAATAATCCAAAACGTTGGTCTTAACCTCAATCAATTTCCTAATTTGGTCCATCACGCAAGAGCTTGCTTCAAGCAAAGGACAGGAAACACAAGAAATAAACCACTCTGAGTAAAAAGAAAGGGAAAGCGTTTCTTCCAGCAGCACTGCTACCTCACGTCATCTCAAAGCCTTCCTCAAACAACTGCCAAAGCCGTATTACCTGCCATTACCAAAGCAGAAAGAAAAAAAAAAAAAAACAAAAAAAACAACTCATACCTCAACAGGTTATGAAATCTACCATCACAGACATGATGAAATCAAGGTTATCTGTACTCTGTACACAGCATTTCATGCGGTCACTGAAAAACTGTTTCACACTTTTTTACTTTACTTTTTAATCAGTATTTTTAGGGTCCTACTTGCCTGCCTCACTTAGATCAACACACACAGAGCCACAACATTCATTTCTCAACATACATTTAAATAATTTCATAACACTCATGTAACTTCAAGAGCACTCCCTTTAAAGTTTTGATAATGTTTTTTGTTTTTGTCAACTGAACACCAAGCATGCTGAGTCACACTCCTATTTGTCAAAACTTATCAGAAAATCAAAACACATGTACATATTTTTAAACACTTCTCACTAGAGAAATCCGCCTGCATGTAGTTACTGCCTCCTTCACATAATTTAATGACTACAGTCAAGATTTTATATTCTTCAGCTATCGGTGGACAGTTCTAAGGGATTTCAATAACAAAAGAGTCTGTTACATTTAGCCCCTCCCCACCAAAGTATCTCCTCTTTAAAGCCCCCCAAAAAGCTGCTATTAACTATTCAAATAAGGCATACAAGCATCATCTACTATGAGCTAAATCAACAAAGAAATGTAATCAACATCTTAAATAGGAGCAGATGTAAGAATTAATCAATTTCTAATCCCTCGAGACTACCTTTAAAAGCAACTCCAAATAAGTCGCTGATGTGAGGCAACTGATACGGCCTCTCTTCTCCTCCTTTACTCAAGGGTTTGTTTTGAACAGCTTTTGTGATCTACACCGTTCATCCTGCTCTAGCAACACAGATGAGTCAGGGGCCTGGGTCACACCATCTTCAGCTTAGCTTTATTCTTTCCACACACACTTCACATTTACTCTGTCTCACACTTTTCATAGTCGTGCTCACAGTGTCATTCTATGACCACACATTTCTTCCTGTATCATCTCCATTTAATTCTACACCACACCACTTTATGAGAGCTTCCCTTTACTCCAGCACACACGTACCATACTCATTACTCTAGTTTTGGTATCCAGTCTCATCTCTGTCAAAAAACCTCTGACTCTAATTGCAGCTACTTATACATCACTTAAGTGATGTTCCACTTGAGTTTATGAGAGCACTTCTATTGTTGGATTCTTCCTTTTTTAATTGGTAAGAGAAGACAGTGAACATGTGAGAAATATGAATAGAACAAACTTTACTTACCTTGAAAATACCAACCCAGTCTTTCTGATGAGGATGGATAAACTGGGTCAGAGTGTAGTGACATTCAAGGTGTGTGTTTGGAAGATAGCTTTTCGCCACATTTTGAAAAATCACATGTGCAAAATTGGAAGTCTGTAAAGCATTAGCTGAAGATGGAACTTCTTGAAAGGATGACATGATTGATCTGCAACAAAAATCATATAAGTTGTTGCTTCAATATAGTGGAATGAAATCAGCTAGAAATCTATTTGAAATATACCAGACCGAGACAAACAAACAATTTGTTCTTCTGTTCTGAGAACAGACAGCTATAGACCAAGCCCAACAAAATACATTGCCTCAGCTACACTCCAAAACAATCACTTCTCAGAATGAAAGCACAGGCACTTTAGCGATGACATCAAGACGGGGAGAGCATCACTTAGCGAGACGTCCCTAGTATTGTATCACAGATAGAATATCAGAAAGTGGGAAATAAAAGTGGTGGGAAAACGAAGCAGGGTAAGGATGAAATGTCCTTAATGGTTCTGGATGCTTCAGGGAAGGAGAAACAAAGTTCCGTGGTTTCCCTTAACTTCAAACACTTCTCAGAATCTGTAATGCTCAGTACTTTTGACAGCGTTTTCATAAATGGAATTCTTGTTCCCCTCTCAGTGAAAATAACAAAACTCCACTTTAAAGACATTTTAACAAACAAGAAAGTTTAGTTAAAAAGCCTTTTTTTTTTTCCTTTTCTTCAGAAGATTCTAATCTCATCTCTCTAGCAGTCTGTGGGCATCTTTTATTGTTCCCACTGTAACCCACATGTCCCCAGTCCTGGATGTTTACCATAAACAATGGACTACGTTGACAGTGAGAACATTTATGTCTGCATGCAGTTTGACGGATTAACGCTAATTCAGTTGGATTGTGAAAGCTTTTAAGCACCCTTTCTATTCACCACCTCATTCAGGATACATTGCGCTAAAAATTACAGCATTGCCAGAGGCTTCACAAGCACACCAAAAACGTTCCTCTCTCAGATTGAGCAATATCTGTCAAAAAGATAGGCAACTGATAAGCTTCAGGTGCCTGATTTAAATCTACAACCACAAGTTTGTCAAAATGTTTTGTACTAGTTGGATTGGGGCCTTGGATATCTAGCATATTTCTAGAAAGAAGAGGCATCCTATTCTTGCCATTGCTATTAGAAGTTATTTTACACTGACCAAGCAAACACACTGACAGAATGAGGTAACTGCCAAGCAAGTGACATAATACACCAGTTTTATTAAGATATATGTGGAAACCAATCCCAAAAAGGGACGGGCCACTGCAAGTCTCACGAAGTTCAAAGATTAAAGGCTGTCTGCATATTTCCCACAGCCTTTTAAAAGTTGTTTTCAACAGTCAGGAAATAAGTAGCAAAGAACTCATGTTTTCGGAAATAAAGCGCGCTCTGAAGCCAACAGGTATTCGTCACTCAGAACCAGCTTATTACTCCCCAAAACAGAGTGACACAAAGCACAAGCCAGCAGTTTTGTGCCCTGAATGACACAGCTATAAAGATTAAATGCCTAAATTCTTGTCTTCGGTCCTTTCGTATCTGTTAATTTTCACAAGAACTTACACAAAAAAATAAGGTAAACAACAAAAGACGTTTTTAAAAACAGCAAGTTTCACTCAACCCCCACCTGTTACAGAACTTCTGAGTACAGAAGTGAAGGAAATTTTCCAGCATAGTAAAACCCTGTAAAGTCCCACCGAGTTTTCAAAGCAGAAGATGGCACACGAGACACCTCACAAGCCCATCCCAAACTAATAAATGGTAAGAAGATTGAGCTTCTACAATTCCAAAAGAAACAAAACAGCCTTCAGGTTTATTTTTTCATCAGGTGTAACAAATTCCTTCGCTTTAGTAACTGAGCAGCATCTGATGACATGTAAAATTTACACGGAAGATCTGCTTATAAACAGATCTATATAAAACGGTAGATCTATTATGAGTACGCATTACAAAGAAGCAAGCGATAAATAAGTAATTTTTTAGCGCAGTTGGCCTGGTTTCCAGGCCCGAAGCTGAACTATGGCGAACTTTAAGCCTGGGGATTAGCGCTCCCCGTCAGGAAAATCCCCGGGGCCGAGGTGAGGCCGTCTCCTCGCGGCGGTGGGGATGAGGAGGAGGAGGAGGAGGAGGAAGGGCCACGTTAGGGCTCCATCACTGCCATGACAAGCGATTTTCTGGCGGGGGCAGGCGGCCGCTGGCCTTTACACGCCGACAGGAGGAAAAGCAGGTCGGGCAGGAAAGCGCCGAAGCCGCAGCCCAGCTCCTCCCGGAGCCCCCAGCGCTGCCTGCCCGCGCTCCCCACCCCTGCTCAGCCCTCGGGGACGGGGGGACCCCGCTGCTGCCTCCCTCCTCTGCCCCGTTCCCTCCCTGGGAGCCCCGGCACGGCTCCCCTCTTCCGCCCCCAGCCCCAGGCGGCCGCCGGGGGGGCGGCTTCCCGGTGGCGCAGCACGGCTGCCCGCTGCCCGGCCCCCCCCCTCCAGCCCGGCGGCCGGAGGGAGGCGGTGGGGAAGGGGTCGCCGAGCCGTGCCCTGCCCTCAGCCCGGCCCCCGCGGCTCCCCTCACCTCGGCAGGCGCGGAGGACGCCGGGGACATCAACATGGGGCCTCCGCCATCAGCGCCAAGCAGCTCCGCCCGCCCCGCGTCACTTCCAGCGCCGGCCCTGCCTCAGCCGGGGGCGGGGAAGCGGCCGCCTCAGCCCGGTGGGCAGCCGGGGGTGGTTGGGGATAGGCAGACCCTGCTCAGGGTTTAGGGCTTGGTACGGGGCTGTTGCTTTCATCAAACCCCTGCCCAAGCCCCCTCAATGCGTGAGGGTGGTTACAGCACGCCTCGTGTAATGCTGGCGTACCCCGATTCAGCCGTGTCGTCCTCCTCCATCCCGCTCCCAAAACACTGAGCGCTGGCACCTTGTGTCGGTGTCCCGCTGTCTCCCACTCTCTGCGGGTCTGTCCTGGGACCTGCAAGGCGTGCAGCCGAGGGAAGAGTGAGGTGGAGAGTGGTTGTAAATGCGAGCACGGTTCTGCTTGCGCAAACGGGTAAAGCCCCGTTAAAGCACGTCACCTCATAAATGCGGTGATTCTGCCGGGTTTCTATCCAAAGTCGAGTTGTAGGACATTCACCAGAACAATGGGGCTGAGTAACAACCAGCAGCGATGAGTAATCGCCAGTGGCACGCTGGACGTGTCCAAGTACGCTGAGCTTGGACGGCTCCCGCAAATGGTCTTCAAAGTCACCTTTGCCTCTTTACTGCTGCTGTTTCTTCTGTATTTTCATTGGTATTATCAGTGAACAGGCCATGTTTAGGTCATAAACCTATGACTTAAGTTATTGACAAGATCACTGGCTTGTTTATGGTCACTGCTAATGGAAATGAAACCAATGTGGAGCATAGAAACTCCCCTTTCAAGTAATGAAGGTTAATGGCTGAACATGCTTCTACTTTGCACTTCTCGTTTCAGAAACCAACCTTACGTCTTCATGTGTACCACAGGTTATTAGGTAACCATTTGATTTAGGTACATAATAATTTCTTATACTATTCATATATTCCATTTTCCCTGGAAAGCAATAAATTGCCTGCATTATATACTAATAAATTGTTTTATAAGACATAAGAAGTGTGCGTGAAGTCCTTTTTCTCCTTTAAGACCAGATGAAATTTTGTAGTGGCAAATGAAATTGGTATGATAATCTGAAAAGCAATACATTTTTCTGGGGAGGTGGAGAGAGCTATGCTTTCTTATCTCTAGCTTCCATTTCTTCTCGTCACTGCCCTTTGCACCACATGGCATGATAAAGGGCTGTGTAAGAGTCACAAGATGCTGTTCTCTTGTGGGCTGGGACTTGGAAAGAACTTCAGTTTCATTGTCGGTAGCTGGGAAATATAAATGTTGATGAGACTAACAAGTAGTTTTGCTTTCACTGAACATCATTTGTAATGCTAGTTTATGGAATATAGTGGGAGGTTTGAAATAAAGGTGTTCTTTGGCAGCTGACAATTTTTACAGTAAATGCCTGAAAAAAAAAATCCTTGGTTTCTTAATAATATATATATATATCTACAATTCTGAGTTTTAAAGAATCTTGAGGTATTTCTGTGCTCAGTTCATAAATATTTATTCAGCCAAAAGAACTAGTTATGGCTTAGTCATAATTCAATATTAAGTTATTATTTTTATTGCTAAATGTGTCTATATGAGTCAAAAAAACCTACATATTGCAGTTGTCACGTGTACAAGGTAAATATTAAGAGTAATAAGTTGAGAATAATTTTGTCTTTTCTTGTAACTGTCCACAATTGTCAGGGAAAAAATGCATTTAACTCTGTACCTTAACCACATAAGTCTGGAAATGTTTAATTAATTATTCAAATTAAGAACATTTCGTACTGAAATGAAACTATGAAAAGCATTCTCATTTACATATTTGTATCCTAAGTTTAGATAGCAGTCTTATCCCTGTAGGAGCTTTGACTGTCTCATGTTGAGTTTTTTCTCGTGTTTTTTTTTTTTTTGCTACTTTGAGAATTGAAGGACTTTACCCACATTTACAAGGCTATACACCATGACCCCAAGATCAACATTAGGCTTGTACTGGTACAAAGAAAGATTTGGACAACAAAAATTGTGGTTGGAACTGGTAAAACTTGCACTTGGTCTTTCCATTAATGCTTGAGTGCTTTAATTAATCTGAATACTCTAGGCAGGGATTGTAAGGTACTATCTCCTGAAATTTATCCATGAATTCATCCATAAAACTTTGGGGAAACTTGCTCTTGAGTAGAAAAACAATGTTATTTTTCTGTTTTTGCTTATATTCTTTGCAAAACATTTAATATCTTAAAACACAAAGTCAGATACCAGCATTTCTGGTGAATGCCTAGTCATGTGAGACTCTCTAACACTAATACTCTAATTCAATTAGAAAAGCTTATTACGGGTAAGATGACAATAATCCTATCTCCTTCTGACTAGACTTCCACCTTTCCAACCACGTGGACTTCAAGGAGAATACAGGAAATTGTTGTCATTCAAGACAGTATTTTCCAACAAATTACAGGCTTGTCATGTATACCAGAATTGTACTCTAAGCATGTAGAAACATTGTTTAGCCAACCTTTTTTTTTTTTTTTTTTTTTTTTTTTTTTATAAGGAAGAGACGATGAATGTGAAATGTCTTTCTGATATGGTTCTCTCTATATATGTCATAGAATCAGGTAGGATATCTGCAAGGATGGAAATTCCACCATCACTTAGAGAACCTGCTCTGGTGCGTGACAACAGTCATTGAAAAAAAAAAAAAAAGTTTCTTTATATCAGGTTAGAATTCCCTGTGTTTCGGTTTTGTCTGTTGCGACTTCTCTTTTCACTGTGCTTCTCTGCAAAGAGTTTGTTTCCATCTTTTCTACACCCCCTGCTTAGTTGTAGATAGCAGTAGGGTCTCCCTGTGGCCTTCTCTTCTTAAGGCTGAAGAAAAATCAGTTCTGTTTCTGAGAATATATATAAAATTCCCAGAGAGTATATCTCTCATTTTGTGAAATACATTTCACCACAGTATATTTTTTTTAAATAGAAAGCTGGCAGAACCCTTTTCTTATTTTCCAAATTCCTTAAGTGTATAAATAAAGGGTAAATAAGCAATGGCAAGTTAGCATTCGTGGTTTTGCAAGAAATGTTAAATAAGGTAAAAATGTATGTGAATGCAATATCTGGATTTGAGCATTACTGGATCCTGAAGTTTGAAATTCAGGCTGAGACATGACAGTCTCCCTGCTTTGTAATTACAGAGACTTTCCCTGCCAAGTCTGAGATCTGCACAACTCCGTCTTCAGGCATTAGACAAAAGAAGAGTAAAATCTGTAAGCCGCAGCTAACCAGGATTGCCAAAGGAAGCGTGGGGCAGGTTTCAGACTCTTGGGAAACAGTCTTGCATGTTTGGAAATCATTTACTATTTTCATAACTACACAATCTTTTTAATCCTGTGAGCTCCTTTAGCGATTTATAGCCTTAAAATTAGAAATGCGTCCCCATCACATGTGTTTAACCTTAGCTGCGTTTGAACTTGTGTTCAGATTTGGAGCCCAGTGTATTTTCTGTTTACTGTCTGCATTACAGCCTGAAGCAAAGCCGTGATGAGTTTTGGATCCAGACCTGAATTATTCCTCTGAGGCCCATCTTTGCTTTGTATGAGTGACAGAAAAACTGTGTATTTCTAGTTTTTATGACCAGAGAAAGGTACTTTTTGTCATGGGTATTCGATCTATTGGCATGACATGACGATATTGATGAAGTGTGGTAAGGGAACGCTTAGGTTCTAATGGCTTGATTTCATTTTGCTTCAACTCCTATTTCAACACTCCCAACTTTTAAGAGTATGGGCCATGTGAGATGTAATATATATATATATATATATATTGATGTCACTAATCGGAAGCTCTTTCTGGTCACGTTGTAAAGCACACTTAATCAATTTCTTTAAGATCATGTTACAGAAAGCTATTAACTATACTCTTAAAACAGTTAAATAGTTATAAATAATGTTTTATATTACAGCTGACAACACTGAATTGCCCAGCGTTTAAGGAAATCTAATCATGGGGTACGCAGACTTTGCCTTCCAGTAAGATGGAGTGGCAGAACTTTGGAACATATTAGAAATCACATACTATTGCTAACATTTCCTATTAAGGAGAAAGTCTCTCTCTGTATATTTTGGATTTCTTTTCCAACACTTAATTGCAGGTGATGAAGAAAAGCTATTCAAAAGCTGCCAGGATTTTTAGATCTGTATGAGTGAGATTGATGAAATTTGTGGCTTTTCCCAAAAGAGCGTAGGTGAGAGCAGACATGTAAATTTTGTATGTGTGTGCATGTGTGCGTGTGACAGAGAGGGGAGGGAGCAAGAGCTTACTCCTAAGGTGTGAGACTTGGCAGCGTTGCACTGTACAATGGGCACAAGAAACCGCATGTCTGCAAATGACCGCATTTGAATTGCTGTTATTTCACTGTTGGCTTACTGTATTGTTGAAGTGAAAAGGAATGTTTTTAATAAATGCAAATAACGAATTAAATGCTTGCACACACTGAGGCTTTGCTCTCTGGTGTGTAATTAATATAGGTGCATTGGAGACCCAGGTCTCAGGGAGTGTTTCATTTCTTATTTATGATGTTTGCAGGGTTGGATTTTTATTTTTTTTTTTCCCTTTTGCGTACCTCTTACAGGCATACACAGAACTGCATGTACATGACCACTGAGTAGGTGTCATTTAAATCTTAACAGATACTAAACAGGTAAATACCTTTGTTTTGTATGCTTTGGTAGATTTACTGTTTCTCCAAGCCTTTTATCTTTGCTATCCTAAAGTAATAGGAAGCTCCCAAATGACCAACATTTTGTTTTCAGAGGCATGAGAACTGCCTGTGGCAGGAAACAAACAAGCAAGGAGATTTCAAAGCCCTTATACCTCAGGGCACAATACCGAACCCTGAGGGATGGAGAGCAGAGAGACACTTTCCATAGCTACCCAGCGTGCTGCTTGTATCCCCTTCTGGGTCCCCCTCCAGCACTGGCTGCCCTCACTGACAGAGTACAGGAGTGGCTGTGTACTCTTTCTGTAAGGAGCTTGGCAGCTTTCCTGTTCTCTCATAAAGGTATATATTTTTCTCAGAGGATCTAAAGATGTCTGAGTCCTCATACTAATGGCACTGTAACTGACCTGGGACTTGAGACAGACAGCCACTCGCCCTGCTTTTTTCTCCATAGCCTCACGTTCACCTTGGAGAGGGGTCTAAACCTGCTGTGTTCCTGTGTGTATGGAAAACATCTCAGCCAGCAGGTCTGGAGTCCAGCTTCTCTCATCCTCCTGCTGCTTGAGTTCTTAAGCTGTGACATAAGGAGTTCTTACATTCTGTGGAAAAATAATAACTGTGTTCTTACACACATTACATACAAATCTATTACTAGGAAGCTTGGAAATGCAGCGCTAAAATTAAAATTTGTCTCTCATTCATCTCCCTGATTACTTGCTATTCTATTTTGTCTAATAATGTTGTACAGAGTAGAATATACTGGATTTGTCATGCAAGTTTGCATACAGAAGGTAATGCAGTCTTTTTGATTTTATTATATCAGCACAATTTCACTTAGAAATGCAAACTGTATAGGCACATAGCCTATCATTTTTTGGAAAACTTATGTACCTTTTCTTACTTCACAAATGAGTTTCCTTGTATAAGGACTATAAAAGAGCAGAATACTACAGTGCTCACATTTCTACTACTTTCTAGAAGAAGAAACATATTTAGCAAGTGACCCTCCTTTTTGCTAATAAATATTTTATGTTATAAGGTAGGAAAGAGAGCAATTTTGTCCAAAGTGCAGTTGTGTGTTGTGTGTTAGAACTGGAGTCTTTCAAGCAAAAGGTGCTTCACATCAACAACATGGGTAACAGCTCTTTGTCTTTTAAAAAATAAGATCATGTCACAACCATGACATATGGCTTTAGTTCACTACAGGGCAAGGATTTGTTGGTCCAGTAATAGTGTTTTGTATACAAACACTGTGGTTAGGATCTGGTTTTAAAGTGCGTATTTTGTGTCAGTGCAGTATTTGGTCCCTATACCTCCATATTCTGAATACAGCATGTTAGTGCTAAAGGGGACTTTTTCAGGCTTTGTGAAAGTGCCTGCTGAAATCTACCACTGAGCCCTAAGTGAGCTTGTCAACAGTATCTGTCACAAATATTCCCAGAACTGCCTGTAAGTGGTGTGGCATTTCCCTGCAGCGGGGTGATTGAGGTGTATGAGTCCCTCTGAAAGGCACCGAGTGATCTTAAAAGTTTTTGGGAACTTTACCCATAATAAACAACACATTGATATATATTTATTTTAGCATTCCCAGAGTCCAGGCATTATTTTTTTTTTTTTTTTTTGCTCTCAGAAGAAATGCCAAAAGCTGAGTATGCAGCTCTCCCTTCTTCCCAGACCTTTGTTGACTCGCAGTCCCCATTCTGCGGCACTTAGTCAACTGCCATGGGAGAGTTGCTTGGCTGTATGTTCTGCCTAGCCCTCTTCTGGATTCAAGCATTGTTAGCCTTAGTTGGTGCTATTATTCACAGCATTGCCAGGGCCAAATTCAGCTCATTTGTCAATGGGAATTTGCAGAAATTTTTGAGTGGAATGAATTTTCCCCCACAAAAGAGCAGATCTCATGAATCGCACCCCTGAACATCTAACATCATCCTGGTTTGCCATTTAAGTCTTGTGTCTTGATCATCTTACACTCAATATTTAACTTAGGAAACGTTTCTATCACAACTGTACTTGGCCTTTGGTATTATTAGGTAGCATGAAATATCCTCAGTGATGGTATGAAAGTTATTTCCAATAGGGCTTATGAAGAACAGCTGAGCAAGTACGACCTCCTGACCTCCAAGTGTTTGTTTACTGGGAACTATATTCCAGTTCTCTCCATTTAATCTGTCTTGGACCAGGCTGACATTCCCTGGCTAGATTTATTGTATCTCTAGGGGCTATTACAAACACAACATTGTCACCGCTTATCTAGTAAAATGATAATGGGATTATATTCCCCTAGTGATAATGGTACGGCTATGTTCATTTTTAATAGTAACAAAGCAAAGTTTGATTTCATGTTCGGTGAAGATAATGTGTTACAGGGGAAAAAAACAAACCATTCAAAAAATATTTTTCTTTCAAGCAAATCAGTCATGGAAAATATTTCTTAGTCTGTCTTATTTGTAAATCAAAGCTTCAGTTTGTGTATATAAGCAGGCACACTGTGCTAGTTTTACAGAAATAATAATAATGAGGAAAACTCAGAAAGCTCTGGTTTCCCTAAGTCAACAGCCCTGGATTTTGGAAGCTGGTCATGATGTGGGTTTTTTTTGTGTGTATCTTTTCCTACATTTGGTCACATATCAAAAGACAGATGCAAGAGACCAGATTTGCATTTCAATTGTATTCAGTTATATTCGAGGAGTCCACAGTAGATTCATTTGTTATCAGCGGTGTTAATTAATATTATTAGTAGCACTATTTTTTATAATTGGTGATATTAAGATTAATACCATAGCCAAATTTTGGTTTAGTATCCTGTGTGTCAGGGAAGGCTCTTAAGTGCATGTCTTGACTAGATTTACTGGTTGCTTCTGGTGTAATCAACATCTCTCCGTGTAATGTGTGTTCTTATTTTATCTCCCAGCTCAGGTAACAAAAATCAAATTACTTTTTAACTTCACTAAGTTGTACATTAACAAGAGGTTTGCCTTTCCTTACTTTAGGAAACCAAATTATTGTACCTCTCTTTTTTTTTTTTTCTTTTTTTTTTTTTTTTTTGGGGGGGTGGGGGGGGAAGGAGGGAGAGTACTGCCACTGTAATGCTGACCTTCACAAAGTGGTCCTATTGTTTTGGTGACTGACACTGTAGTGACTGCTCTGTTGGAATTCATACCACAGTCAGCACAGATGAAGCATGCATCTTTTTTTTATGAACAAACAGCATATTCCTCCTAAAAAAGTGTTGTTGTCTGATAATTTCTTCAGGATTTTTTCACTGAAGCTGACAATTACTTAATTGCTTTTACTTAAAAGTAACCCATGAAAATTACAGCTTACATTCCAAATCTCCTATTACAGGTTCCATCTAAAATACTTCAATGAACAAGAATAGAAAATGCCCAAGAATGAAAAATAGCCTTCTTAAAGCCTTCTTCTTAATAGCCTAGAAAGCCGCCTTCTTCTTCTGTGTTGGCATGTATTACTTCAGTAGCTGTGTTTCTATGTCACAAGTTAGCTAATATCTCTCTTGACCTGCAGTAGGTTGTGTTCCTGTGTACTTTTTTTTTTTTTTTTTTTTTTTTTAGCAAGCCAGTGATGAGGAATATCCCCTCATACCTTACTCCTCTGAGGATCTTATATTCCTTCTTCTAAATTCAGTAGCAAATTCCTAAGAATGTAAATACAACCAACATCACCTCCCATTTTGACAAAGCCAAGGGTTTGCTCAGGAGCGTGCCACTCACAAAAAAAAAAAAAAAAGAAACCACCACCACCACCAAAAAAAAAACTGTTTCTGAAGCACTGTGCTCTACACTTTTGTATAGGAAAACCCAAGAACTGAGTTTTTGCCAGTATTCCTCTTTTTATATCATAATGAGGTTAGTTCAGGATTTTATCAGAGTAATGTGAATTTGATGCTTTTATACTGACACATACATGTTAGTTGGAAAAAATGTAATTTAATTTTTTTTTCTGCATATTATATGCATGCCTCCTTGCTTGGGCCCCTTATATTTGAGATCAACTTACCATGTTGCTTTTCCATGTTGTTTTTCCATGTTGCCTTAGCACGTTCATTTTCTTTTCCTATGTCAGTATCCCATAAGTGTCATAAAGGCATCAAGTGACTGTTTTGGACAATTCCTACATGATTCAGTGGGTTCTGTATGTAGTGCACTACAGGTAGAGGTCAAAATAAAATGAGCATGATTAATACCAATTATTTATCACATGTAGCAATATTTCTTTGGGAATTTCCTTCTTTATCTGCTTTCACAAAAACTCTTCCACATCTGAATCAAAGTCTCAGAAGTCCTCTTTGCACTTCTGTGTCACATGAAGTGAGCATGTAAAAATAAGGCAGTGTACACAAGCACTGACATATTGTAAAACTACTAAAATAATCTGAAACAAAATTTTCAGTTAAAACAAAAATGAAACCAACCTCAAATTGCTATTGGATACTATACAGGTAACTGCCCTTACACTCTGGTGTTTTGTTTGTTTGGTTTGGTTTGGTTTGTTATTGGTTTGTTTTTGTTTTGTTTGTATGTTTTTGTGCCAATCCTCCAAATGGAACAACCTCTCTCTTGCTCATGGTACAACCTATACACTGTCACCTTCGTACAGCTTCCTACTGATTTGTAAAAGATAGTAGTGATTGAAGTTGCTCATAACCAGAACTGCAACATGTTCTATTGAGCAAAATGCTGTGCTTAAAAGGACTTGTTCCCTGAACATTTTCCAGTGCAATTCAGATGAAGTACCTCTATTGTATTTTACTTGGGTGGGATTTTGAAAAAGGCGAAAAGGGGAAAAAACGGTGTTTAACTGATCTTGGTGTCAATTAGAACAAATATGCATGTGCTGCTACCCTTCTGCAACCTGCCCACCCTACATTCAGCTGATGTCCAAATGAGATGCAACCCCATTCCAAACAACAGTAGGAATGCTTCTGACAAAACAGACAGTAATTCTTCATACCAAAAAAAGTGTCAATGATCCCCCAGGGCACTACATTCCCACAGAAGCCTGGAATGTGCTGCCCTGTGTACACATATATGCAGTAGTCAGAATATTGCACATACTCAGCTCATGGTTGATTACTGGATTACATACTGCTGCAGAATATATCACACAATTCTGAAAGAAATAAATCAGTTCAAATTACACACTTTTTTTTTTTTTTTTCCCCCCCTCTGGGCAAAAATAAGCTCTTGCAGTGCTGCTTATACATTCCAGTGAGTGATCTGGTGAAGTACACACAGTGACTAGGAAATGAATGCTGCCCTGAGAATCCTAACTGTAGCATTTACAAGCATGAAGAATGTCCTATTTTGCTGGGCTCAAGGTCCCTCTAGCCCAGTAGTCTGTCTCTAGCAGTGGCCAAACAGAGAGGAAATATGCGGGGATATTTTTCTGGAATGCACTCCCACCTCTGGCTATTTGCAGCTCAGGGACTCCTGAGCAGTTTCACTGCACTTTTAGCACATTTTACAAACATGATGAAAGCTCTCCAATGCAGAGGAGTAGACACAACAAGTGCAAGATGAAAGGTTAGAAATGAGGAATAAAACACTGTAAACCGGGCTGCCAGTTCATTTTGATTCAAGTCTCAAATGTGCTGTTGCATCTGTTGTAGTTTCTTTTGGCTACACCAAGTAGTGTTAATGTCGAATTTAAATATCACTCTGCAATGAGGGGCCAGTTTTACAGGTGTTGTATGCCTGTAACTTGCTAAATTCAGTGAACATAGCGCATAGTTATCAGCATGGGCCATAAAGCTCAATATCCTAAAGAAGAAAATCTCCCCAGAGTGATGGAAACTTAAAAAAAAATAAATACAATCAACTGTAATTATCCCACATCAATACACCTTAAGTCAGGGGAAGGCTCTGAATGTGAATCTAGAGACTCTTAGCATAATTTTACATTTCCCTTCAGTTTTAAGAGATTCTTATTAAGGGGGAAAAAACCTTATATACAAGAAAATGCAAATTGCCAAAAATATGCTATAAATGTTCTATATATTTTTTAAATTCTTCATATGTGTTTTGTCTTTTTATATCAGATCTTTAAAACAAACTGAGATGGTCACATTTTCAACACTAAGAATAAAATAGTACCTTTTACATTATTTTCTGTTTTTTTACATGTCTCCGAACTTAGTAGGCATAATGTACCAACAACTACAATACCAACATATCAACAGCAGCTGCTTTCTGTATTATGAGTGCTCTACCAGTTCTCTCAGCATCCATGTTACAAGTCACAAATATTATGGAGTACACCTAAGCTCTACACGTATTTCTTAGAGAGTAAGAACATAAATCTTGGTCACTTAAACTCAAAGGTCTTGATTTACAAAGTCACTAAGCATTTGTTGGGTATGATTCAAGTAAATACACAGAAATTGTTGATGATCTAATAGACCATGAGATGACAGCAGGACCATTCAGTATCAAGGCACTGTATCTTTTTCTCTGCATTTGTAGGGGTTCTAGAGAAATGAACCTGCACCAATCTACAAAGCAAGATAATATGGTAACTATGCATTAATAATAGCAAGGAAATGTGGCTTAATTAACATGGTAATAATGGTAATGGATATACCATGGTTATATGATAATGACAGTCAAGAAAGCCATATTTTCTTTCCCTTTGCTGTTATGGACGTGTTGCATGACACCAGGAACTTCAGCTATCTTCCTATGATCCAGAATTTGGTTCCACATTAACCAGTACTGTGTAGTGCAAGATCTAAGCTTTCTGATCCACTCATTCATTCCATCTTGGCCCACTCTGGACAGAGCAAGGAGCAATGTGGCAGCGTGAGCACTTGTTGGGGCTGGTTGTAAAATGGATGATGAGAGGAAGCATGTGGGTTAACAGCAGTTGTATTGGCACACCTGAGAACTGTAATGTGAGGATAGGGATGCACAAACAGGATAAAAGCAGTTGGGATTTCTTTAAAATCCTGCTCATTTTACAGCTCCAGTGCAGAAAGCTGTCAAAATACCATTGAACTCAGTGGGCTGACTAGGGAGGAAAGAGAGAGCCTGCTGGATATACCGAGCTTTGGGGAACAAGAACAACTTAAGATTGGTCTGGCAGCCAGAAGATCACTTTTTATGACAACTGTACTCTTTTTGATAAGGCAGTGTAAGATCTACCAATGAAAACTGATACATATGAGTTATATGTTTACTAGTTGTCGTTCTCATATATAATTTTTATGCTATACTTTTTACTGTGTTGTACAAAATGAACTCTTTACTAACAGTAGAGCAACAAGCAGACTGCCAAGGTTGCCTTGAGAAAACTGTTCCTTCCTTCCATAATCAGTCAGATGTTTTGAGGTCCCTTCTCATGCCTAAATCATAAGGTTGGTATTACTGCTTTTAAGATACAATACACCATTGATAGAACAAAACTTTAAAGCCAATTAAATTTTGGCAATCTTCCTACCACTGGCAAAGTCACCCTTGTTAACAGTTCCCCTTTGTAGCATGTTTGCAGTGCAATCACTGATTTCTGGAAAGCTTTTTTGGCACTTCAAGATATTTTGAAATATCTAATGAATTTGTTTTTATGAACAATTTTAGACTTTACTCAGAGTACTTCAAAGCATCTTACTTTAAAAATAGGGCTTTTATGCACTCAAATGAGGTATGTATCTACATTTTAACAAAAGGGAAAATACTCTTTAATATGTAGAACCTAGCTATACAAATAATAATTTATTTGCATTTTAACTAGCTAAAAATTTCAGAAATCATCTTATACAAATCTTTATAAACACTGTCTTAGTA
This sequence comes from Aythya ferina, assembly GCF_964211825.1. Taxonomy (NCBI): domain Eukaryota; kingdom Metazoa; phylum Chordata; class Aves; order Anseriformes; family Anatidae; genus Aythya; species Aythya ferina. Next base: position 36,118,830 of record NC_140297.1, on the reverse strand, counting down.
GATGTGAGTAAGGAGATATCACTGCTCTACTGGAAAAATTCAGAACATTCAAAACATCCTGGATTTAATATAAATAAAAGCTTTTGTGGCTATTTACTTAAAACAAAAATATCTGAATCTTAACAACCCCTTTTTCTTCAGTTTGTGTGGAAAGAATGTAATTAGGTTGGCAAAGAAGAAACACAAAATAAAATTAACTAGAAAGGCTTAATTTATAGTGAGATAAGCTTTTGTGAAGGGCAAAATCATTTTTAACAAAATGAGCCAACTTTACTATAAAATAAGCCAAATTTACTATAGGCTTGCTATAAGTTCAAACATCACCGGAGGGCATTTCAAGAAAAGGAAAAAAAAATAGCAAGCTTTTAATTTGTTTTGGTCCCTTTTCCCGCAAATGCACTGCAATACTGTAGTGTAGTCCTGCAAAGGCTTCCTTCTCATAGTGGCTATCTTAAAAATACTAATCTACTAATAGCAGTTGTATCCATGTTTAGTACACGAGCAGGGATTATATTTCATATTTATATATCAAATTTCATATGTTGTCTGCAAAACCATGTTCTGTACAAAAGCCATGTAAAAAGCATAGCAAGATAACAGTGGGCATGACTGTAGCAATAGAGTATTCTCAGGTACACTGGCAAAGTAATGTAAGGCTAAATCTACTACACTTTTAGCAACAGGACTCTCATTTTTGCAGTTTCTCATGATTTGTTTGGAAATAATTGTGCTGTATTTTTGTTTTGCTGGGATAAAGTGAAATTCTGCTCATAGACATACACAAATAAAACCCTTAGATAGGACAAAGTTCTAGAAAAAGATGCGGCTATGCAGGCAAAGCTTCATCTTGTAATGAGAATTACAATTCTGAATGCAGTCAGTACAATGAATGGCATCCAACAGATCCTGCTCACTTGTTCCCCTCCCTCCAAAACATTAAATAAATCATTTTTCTAATTCAGTTCAGATTTAATAAGAATTTGAAGTCAGCTGGAAAAAAGGTAAATGACTGAAATGCATGAATGCAAGGCAGTGAAAACTCACCCAGGAAGGCAAAAAACACATTAACAAGCAAAGGTAAAGGTATATGTAATTATGTGTAAAATTCATCTTTTAATGATTTCCAAAGACCTTATTTGAGTTAGTACAAAATTCTGCCAGCACAGCTGCATCGACGGGGGATCACACCTCCTCCCATCCACACAGAATTGGTGCTCATGATATTTGTCAGCCTTTTGCCCCCTGAGGAAGAAAGTAACACAGTGCAGTAGCTTCATTCACTTGGCACTCTTCAAATGGTAGGTAGGGTGGAAGAGATGAGTGAGCTTAAGGAAAACATTGGCATGGATGAGTCTCTGGACCTTCAAAACGCTTGCAAAGTGCTAGCATATTGAAGAGTTTCTGATCTTGTGTGTCTCTTTTCATTGCCTGAGGTGCAGGAATCTTTTTCTTGTGAGGTCATGCTCTGTCTCAGTGCACAGCTGAAGGGCAATGAGAGAAAGAAGCAACTGGGTGAAGGTCTGAGATCAGCCTGGCGAGTGGTAGCATTCAGGCGTCCTAGATTAAAGCAACTATATAACCACAGCCTTGTTTCCTGCCCACAAAATTCTTTTATGTTGAGCTGGGTTAATTTAACTATGTATCATCCACTGTTTTATAGGGGCCAGCATACAAAAATACACTATGGTACTGACAGAAGAGCCAAGGAAATATACGGAGACTATTCTTTCTGTGCTAACATATAACCAAGTGAATAGCTGACTTTGTGAAACCTGAGACCTGCTCCTGCTATCTCCCACCTCCCAGAAGTCTATCAGCGGTACTACATAACAGCTAAAAAAAAAAAAGACCTCTGACACAGAACAAGTAACCTAATGACTGGTGGTGTTCCCAGCACTACTCTAGCGTCACTACACCAGACTATGGTGAGTTTCATTCTCAGGGAAGGAACTATTTTGTGTTTCACTCTCTTTCCTTCGCTCAAGAGGAGTGAGGAAGTGTTTTGTGTTTCACTCAAGGAAAGAATGGAACTGTTTTGTGTTTCACTCTCTTTTACTTATTAAAAGCAGGGAACTACTTCACCCCCTCGCACCCCAGCCTGGAGCTCTCCCAGGCTGCAGCAAGCCCCGTTGCTCCACACAACCCCACCCGAGGCGGGCAGCCCCTCGGGGAGCCCAGCACGACGAAGCCACCCCCGCCCTCCCCACGGCTGAGCACCAGGCCTCGCCCCTCCCGGCCGCGCCGCCATTTTGGGCGGGCTGCCCGCCCCCTCCCCTCAGGGGCGAGGCTCCCCCCGCCCCCCCCGCTCCCCAATGGGGCTCCCCGGCGGCCGCCCGGCCCCCGCCCCGCCCCTCCCCTCCCGTCACGGGGTGGGAGGGCGGGGCCTTTTCCCGTCAGCGCGCTGCTGATTGGCTGCACGGCGCCGCGGGGAGGGCGCTGGTTGGCTGGCGCGGCTGCCGCTCGGCGGGCGGGCGGCGGTTGGGCGGAGGTGGCCGGGCGCAGCATGGCCGCGGCCGTGGTGCGCGGGGGAGCGGCGGGCTGGCGGCGCTGGCACGGGCGGGTGATGGGTAAGGACCGGCCTGGATCGCGGCGGGAGCGGGGAGCGGGCAGCGGGCTGGCCCCGGGCCCGGAGCGGTGCCCCCGGCTGGGCCCGCCGCCCCGCTGCCTGCCGAGCCTGGACTTTAAAAAAATGCCTTGTGACAGCTGGGTTTTCCTTGGATTTCGGGGGTCAGGTTTGCGTGGCGCAGTTTTATCCCTCTGACAGGCAGGTGTGGAGAGCAGCAGTCGCTGAGGCGCAGTGGGTGCGGGTTGTGCGCTGCTAAAATTGAAACGTGTGTGAAATGACCTGCGTGTGTGCTGAGCACCCTTCGTTCACCACAGGTCCACTAACAGCAGCCTGCGACGTGTTTTTGATCTCCCTGTGTTTGGTGGCCGTCAGGTAGCTCTCTGGTCGTGCTTAGCCTTGAGAAGGACGCGCGCCTGGTTTGGTGGTGGTGGGCACGGCTGTGAAAACCAGCCCAGAGCACCCCGCTGACCCCTAAAACTCCAAAATGTGGTGCCCAAAGACACGAGGAAGGAGCTGTGGCTGAAGGTTTGCCTGCGGTGTTGAAGCGCTGACTTAGCGGCAGCCGCGCTGAAAGTCCCGTCAACTCCGAGACGCGTTTATGGGATGAAGGACTAAGCTGTAAGGCTGCTTACCGGCTAAGCTCGTTTTCATCCAGGTTTCCTCATCTCGAATGTCTGCGTTAGGTTGGCCAGCCTTTGCTGGAGTAGTCTAGGAGCTGTGTTTTGAGTGGAGGTTTCATTGAGCATCGTTCTGAGGGAAAGGCCGTGCTCGTGAAGGAGCTGTGACAGAGCTGTCCAGCCTGACAACAGCACGGGACGTGTCCAGCGTGACAGCTCTGTCAGTGGCCTTTTGTTGCTCACTTACTGGCTATGCGGTGATTTCCACTTAGACAACAAACCACGATGGATTGCTTCTTCTGTACCTTTATACCAGACTCTCAAAACTCGTATAAGGAAGATAGATGAGGGCAGACTTTGGAGAAGCATCTTGGTTATGTCTGTTTGTGTGTTGGCAAACTGGAGAGTTGACAGAGACCATGGTGTCTTGTCTTGCGATCCGCAGCTGGCAGTCGCTTACAAAGGTGTTTCTTGGATAGGGTGCATGTGACTTTGCTTAAAATACATCTTTAAGGGTGTGGAGGAATCCTTCCTGGGGACTGCTAGCAGGGGTGAATCATAGAATCATTAAGACTATCGTAATGATTCTATCATCTATCTATCTAGATCATCGAATGATTCTATCATCAAGATCACCTAGTCCAACCATCCCCTACCACCAATATCACCCACTAAGCCATATCCCTAAGCACCAGGTCCAACCTTTCCTCAAACACCCCCAGGGACGGTGAGGGGGGGTGGTGTTGATGAGGTAACATGGCTGAGAAAATAAAAGAAGATTCAGCAGCTGACGGAGCTGTTCATTGCAGAAAAGAGTACCCTGCTGGAGCATGCAAGTGTCCTTGCAAACGCTTTTGGATGAGTAAAAGGGACCGATTCAATTAACAGCCTAATAGTACGTCTGTTGATGCACTAGCTTTGCTTGAATTGTCAAATGATTCCATGCTCTGGTGAAGAGAAGTATTAATTACTAAGCAAGGATTACAACGGAAAGACCTGCAGCTCTGAAGTCCAGCACATTACTTAATTAAGGGATCAAGTGTACGCTTGATGCTCTTTTTAGATGAAAAGTACTTACTACACGCTTTTGTCTTTAGTACATTAACAAACATTTAATGAGGTATAGCCACAGATAAGAAAAATGAGGTAAGAAGACTGACCATTACAAGATAGTGTGTCTGTTTTTCATCAGCGGGTCTTTACAGAGTCAAGAAGAACCAAGTAGGACGTTTTCTGTGTAAAGCTGGCCAAATTTAGTCTTGTAATCTTAAATTATGATTTTGGCAGAGTGCAGTTCTCAAAATCATTGCATAACCTTTAACAGCCTCTGACCCCCAGGCAATTTAAATTCCATTGGCAAAGGCTTCTAGGAGCAGGAAGACCTGATTCTGCCTGTGTGCAGCTGACCTCACAAACTTCTATGCTTCTCCATCCAGTTCCCTCCAGGACCTACTTCAGTAGAGGCTGCACAAGTTTCCACAGAGAACTCTGCACAAAGCACAGAAGCTTTCTCTGAGCCTTTGTTTCAGAGTGGGAAAGAGAAAAGAGTGGTGTTTTCTCCTGTACTTATACCAGAATTTCAGGTGCTGAATTTGGCAAGAGCCCTAATTTGGCTCATGCTGAACCATCATCATGACACTGTCCTTGTCAAACTTCTTCATATGCAACTGTACTTTCTCATAAAGCAAAACGAGTAACTTCAGTGTCTGAGCTTCATCCCACCATGGTCATCTGCCCATATTCATGTTAAATCTCTCTTGAGTTAACTCAGGATTCACTGATGCAGAGGGATCAAAAACATTAGTGTGACTTGCAGCTGCTCTGATTAGGGCATTCATGTGGGACAGGAATTTGTGGGCTCTTATCCCTTGTGCCGGATATATTGATTACATTTGACTCTGGAGCTAGGGATTCCATTGCAGGAGCTAGGCACTTGTGGTGAACATAGTTTAAGATATATTTGATACAGCCAAAAAGTAAGTAAAACAGTTGAGATTAGAACCGGAGAATTACTGATTTCTCAGTCCTGTTGTTGGCCATGTAGGCTGTGCTTTCTTTCAGAGTACAGGCATATTGGACCTTTTCAGGCCCACTGTCTGTGATCCTATCCAGCTACTAGTTCCTTTATCTTAGAGTACAGAAAGACATACACTGCACTGCATTTTACAGTGTCTGGTCACTCTACTATTTGCAGTGAATCCAAGGTACCACTGGAACTGAAATCCTTCCTAAAAGCTCTAAGAATCATTACTTTATAGTGTAAAATGAAATGTAAGCCTCTGAAATGATCTCCTAAACCTGTAGCTGCCATCATTCAGGTTAAGAAGAAAGTGACTTTAAGCATCTTTACGTAGTAGCTTGAGAAGACTTGTGTGTAAGGTCACTGACGGGCCAGGTATTTTGAGGACAGGATTAAGGACAGGATGCAGCCTGTGCATTTCTCAATTTCCTCTCTTACTTTGGTCAAGAAAAAACATTCAGAAATTCATGACCTTGTACTGAGTTTCTTTATTAAATTCTTTTTAAGAGAAAGTTTTTATGTGATTACATAGATTAAATCAAGTGCTTGTATCATAAGGTAGCTTTTCAAAGCAAAACATTTTTATCTGTATTGTCTGTAAGCCTCCAGTATGGCAAGAGGGTCGTGAACAGATCCTCGTCATCAGTGGAGTCTTCATAGGCTCGAGGCTCTCTGAGCACTAATTCCCTCAATAGACAAATGAAGAATCTCCTGGGAAAAGCCCAAATTCTTTGAAGTCAATGTAGCTGTAGCTGGTTTTGCTGACAATTAATTTGATGTACAGATTAATTTATGTTGCTGATTCTGTTTCCAGTGAAGGCGTATTAATTGCATAAATTACAAGTTGAATGTGGCCTGGGCATTTTTCCAGCCATGCAATTCCAGCAGGTTCCTGTAGATGTTCAGAGGAAAGTAAAATGGACTCGATACCACAGGGACAATTTCTGGCAACGCTTATGCAATTAATGGGATTAGTTAAGTACATGTGCATGTGGGTTTGCAGATACGAATCCACAGATTATTGAATTATGCACTTGTTTAGAAAACAGTCCTGTGCTGTGTATCTGGAGCTGTGAGCAGTGCCTAGGTATTCAAACTGGACATCACTTTCTCTGTGGAACTGTGGAGTTTCATCTAATGTGAAGATCTGAAGAACCAAGCCTTCTTAAACAGCCTCTGTCTGGCAAGCCCCCGCTGTCGTAAATAGCCATTGAAATACATGCCAGGATTTAAAACATAGTTGATTCAAATTTAATTGAAATCAGCTCTGTGAGTTATGTCTGTGAGCTAATCGGTCCTTTAAAAGAGTTTTCCTGCATCTGAATGCTTGGGGACCAGGAGGTGTTTTAAAGCTGTTAGTCAAGTTATATAATTTTAAGTGGCTAACTTAGTGTTGGACTGGGAGAAGTTAAAGCAAACTAAGAAGTCAGAAAATGAGTCAGGATTTGGACTGTTGCTCTAAAAAGTCCCACTTCCCATGGGCTTGAATGTGTTGTAATTAACAGAGAACAGAAAATGGCACGTGACTGATGAGCCTTTAAGAAAAGATGTAATCAACACAGACCGTTGAAAGGGGAAATAGTAGAATGGGGTGACACATGACTATTAAGACTGATCTGGATGTTGCCTCATATTGCAGCCAATCCACTGCTAGCTATTTTGGGGATATTGCGTAATAAACGGTTTTAAGGAAGGAATTATAGTAGAAGAATGAGTTGGTTTCTTGGGTATTTACACCGAGAGGAGCTGCTTTGAGAAGTAATACATGTGCTCGTTGGCAATAGGTCTGTTGTTGCAGTCCAGTTACCAGGGGGCTTTCACGTCTTTATCATAAGATGTGGTAGGCAACCACACAACGTCATCAAAGCAAAGCAGCCTTGTGTGACACGATAGAGAAAAGGAAAGCAGGATTCTGAGAAGGGACGACACAAAGCAGCACGAGCAAAATGCCCTTCTCTGTTCCCAGTAGTTCCTGGAAGAACAAGACAGAATTACATCTGTTGAGGCAGGTGGCCAAGTGTTGATGTAGCTGAGATCTTTGTGGACAGTGGAGAGAGAAAAGCTGTATCTCACGTGGCATGAAAGCTTTACTGGTAGATAAGATCCACTGGTATTAAGGGGCAAAAAAGGAAAGATGCTGAAAAACAGGACTTGAAGCTCCACGAGAAGCTGGAGGCTTCTGGCTAATAACAGAGCAGTTTAGATCAATGTAAGTGATGTACTGGGGAAGTCTGACTCATAGAAACTATGAGAAGAAAGAGACTTCAAGATGATTACTGTGACTGATGATGGTGTTTTAAGCTCTTTGTTCGTATGTTTCCAAGACTTGACATGTAGCACTTCTTAAAAAAGCAACATGTTATTTTTTTGTGACTTATCTCAGTTTGCACTAAGCATTTTCCCAGGCAGTTTTCTTGTAAATTGTGCTACTTCTCCAGCTATGTAATTGCTGCCGGCATCTGTGGAAACTGTCTCAGACCCAAGTTCTCTCAACGAACCTGATTTATTAAACGTGGCACTTCCAAAATAGTGCTGGAGATGAAAGAGCATGACCATTGCTGGCTAAGAAGGAGCTTAAAGGCAGAAAGACTTTGAAATGATTAATCAAGTGTTATTGGCCTAAGGAGGATTCTTCGCTAAGCATTGAGACCTCTTAGAGCCTAGATCCAGCTTAGGCACTTCTGTGTGCGCTTCTGAGCAGCGGTAGCTCTGTAGTTTGCCTTCTTTCTGTCTGCTTAGCTGCCACGTGCCTTCGTGTTTATTCTGCATAACTTTTTCCCTTGCCACAAAGGAGACATTATCTTGTGTCATCAGCAAAGAAATCGAGGAACCACCAAATGTGTTAACATCGAATTAGGAGTGTTTAGAGTGATGAGAGTGATTACAGTACATGAATGCCTGCCACACTGCTTTCTATCCAGCATTTGATATGCCTGCAAAGCTACTGACTAGCCAGCATTTGATACTCACTAACTACTTGTAAAAAGTAACTGACTGAAACTGTCCTGTTTTTCTGCTGGGTGTAGATCATGCCTTCCAGTTCTGCCTTGCAGCACAGCAAATAGAATACTGCAGCTATCCTTGCAAGGACTTCATTTTGTGTTTATACTGTAGTATGTTCTATTTTTCAGTGTTTGCTTTTAACAGCAGTGCAAATGATTACGTGGCTCAAAGGTTTGGCACTGACTTATTAGGGAGACTCTCACTGTTAGATTTGGGCTTTATGTCTGACTGCAGGATCTGAAGAGACCGGTTATTATCTGTGAGGAGCCACAGGAAACACAGGAGCAGCCTCAGTCTGTTTCTAGAGAGCAGGTGCTATGTCCTAGGGCTGTATCCAAAGTTGCAAATAAGGAGTCTACAAAATATAAATACATGAAAATTGATTGTGATTATCCAGGTTAGGATTTAGAGGCTAACAAAACATAGACAAGCCTGTTTGTTTTAAGTCTGTGTTGGAGCTTCTCTCAGACCAAAACTCAGACGTTAGCTTTCAGGGATGTCACCGAAGTTTGATTGTTACTACAATTTTTGAAACAGCCATGCTTTCATAATTAATTTTCTTTGACATGTAGAAAGTCATTTTGGGATGGTATTTGTGGCCCAATGTTAGCTTTACAGTTTAAATTATGTGGAATAGGATTCACATTTCTGCCCTTTTAAATATTTTTAAATATTTAAGTTGTCTAAACCAGTGCAAACTGATTACATGCTAGCTTTTATTGTGTTATTTTTACACTTTAAAGTATGAAAATATTAATATTTCTTGTTTTGAAATCAGTGTGTTCTAGGGCAATGGCTTCCAAAACCCCTGTTGGATTCATTGGGCTGGGTAACATGGGAAATCCGATGGCAAAAAACCTGGTAAAACATGGATATCCAGTTATTGCATATGATGTGTTCCCAGAAGCCTGCAAAGAATTTCAAGACTTGGGTGCTCAGGTATAGTAATAAACTTCCTTTATACCCACAATAACTGTATTTATTGGATCGTGCTTGCATGTGATGTTTTTAAAATTATCTTTTTTTTTTGTTTGTTTGTTTTTGGTTTAGGTTAAGATCTCATTCAAAACTAAACAGCTTAGTGAATACAGTCAGAATCTCTTCAGATTTTACTTGGAACAAAGACATGATTCCACCCAAAGTTATTTTCATGCTGCTAACCAGAATTGCTACTCTGCTGAACTTCTCTCTAGCTGTTATTTATTTATTTATTTTCCTTTTATGAGAGTAGGTTGATGGCCTATTCTTTCACCTTCCTTCTGCTGCTTCCTCCTCCCACAGGTCTAGATGGCCAGTGGGCTGCTTTTCATCTGGTTCCTACTTTGACCTTTTCAGGTTAGACGACCCTAGTTAAAAATTCCTGCTGGCATAGCTGTAAGGGTTATAGGGACATATGAGCTTTCCTGCTGCTTCAAGGTGCAGTCCTCAGGGGCTGGGGAAAAATCTAATTATTTAAGTGCTTATTCTCTAGGAGGCAAGGAAGGTTATGGTGAGAGAAGAGGAAGGAATGAAAAGGAAAAATGAGAGAAGGAAATTGATCACATTAAGGAGGTTTACCTTCCTGCCATATACCCTGTGAAATCTTGGCCCTGTTCCAGTCAGTGCTATTGCTTTTGTTGATCTGTTAATACAGCCGGCAACCCATTCAGTTCCTCACACGGTTGTGGCAGTCTTTTCTGAGTGTCTGAAATGTATTTGTATGTTTTTGACATACTTCAAAGCTATAGTAGTGTAGACAGCATGGGTGAATGGATAGGTACATAAAGCACTGAAACAAAGAATGTGTTTGAGTAAGGAGAAACCAATGCAAAAATAATACGTGAAAGAAATTTTCTAGCCGGGCAAGGAACTTTGAGGTAGATCTAGATAAAGGAACTGTATGCCTTGAAAGTCTAAACCGGTGGAGCTAATTACAATTGTTTTAAATAATTTCTGAAAGGTAAAATGATAAAGTGCACCTGTTGATAATTAATTGCAGTTGCCCTTAAATAATTACAGCATCTTGGCTTTATGTGGGAAAGTAGGGTTTTCAGCTTGTTTTCCTACCTGCTATTTTCATTTCCTTAAAGTAGCTGAGACCCTTGGGCAAGAACCAGATCTATGTTGAGCAAGAGGCCTTGCAATTGGAATGGTTTGAACAATTGGCTATATTTTAATTCACTTTCTGTGGTGGGCTCTCTTTGCTGTGGCTGCCCCCTTGGATGACTTACTGCCATAGCAGTAGAATCCTTAGCATCCACTTCAAGACTTCATGTATCATATTAAAGGTGAACTAGGTGAATTATAATGTTTTTGAAAATAAAGCCCAAAGTATGTTTTAAGATCGTAAATCACTAACAGAATACGTGGGTAGGCTTAAATACAAATAAAACACACTTTAAGAAAATATTTTAACATAACTCCCTCTTTTTGATCTACAGGTGTAAATCCTACCCCAGTGTTTTTTTCAGGACTTAGAAACTTGTGGGTCCAGTGGGCCTTGTAGAAACTGATGTAGAAGGAACATTGGGCTCCAAGGGCTGCTTTTTCTTTGTTGTGGCTTGTAGGGTGAAACTGTCAGGAGTGTTATGGAGGTGAAAAGATGTCCCCCAAGAGACAGTAAATGTTGTCAAATGCCCATTGTTTAATGTCAGCACTATTGCTAAGGTATATGGTGGATGACAAATGTTTGATTATAAGTCTACATATTCTGTGACACCACTTCATTATCCTCCGAAGTAAGAACTGGGAGGTGTGTCAGGAGGCAGCCACCTGCCTACTGATGATGACTAGTAAGGGGAAAACTGCCTGAGCAAGAGCTATTCACCCCTCCATCAGCTGGGGAGAAACTTGGATGAAGGTGCAAGGGGACAAACAAGAGAGAACACAGAGTAGTTCTGTAAGTTGCCTGTGCCTTCATTCTGTACTGTCTCTTTTGTCCACCTCATAGTTAACATTTTCTTCCTCACACAGTGAAGTGCATATATATCACAGTTACTTTGCTTCAGTTTACATATCTTCAAATCGTATATCAAATTTAGAAAAGCTACTGAAGTCATCTGATGAGTCAAGCAGCAAAAAGTGGAGCTTTCTTCAGTGTATTTAGTGAGAATAGCATTGCAGGCAAGTAGCTCTGTTAATTGGCTTACAGTAAATGTAAAGAAAAATACAGGAAAACATTTGGAAGAAATATAAGCAGATGTGCATGTTGGAGGGCATAAGCTGATGACAAGTAAGAAGAAGTTTCCCCTATCCAGATGCATACTGCAAAAATTTGCTTGAACTGACTGGTATCAGAACACGTATGGGACTTGGTGGGCTGCTAGTCTTACCTGGTATGATCTATGTTAGCAATCAGCAGCTAGTATTTGGTACATTTTTTAGTTACACACATATTCTTAATAACTTCAAATGCTTACTGCTTCTTAATAGCATTCAAAACATTCAAGTTCAATGATCATTCTTATGCAGGAAGTTCCAAATAAAAGGAGTTTATTTAAGAACCATCTAGGTAGGTTTCCTCTGGGATTATTAATCATATTTATTACAGTATCAAAAAGCCAAGAATGACAATTCTCATTTTAATTACCACCTTTTTTTGCTACCTAATACAGGTTAGCGAAATGATTTTCCTTCGTACGGTTGTGGAAGTAACTGTCACAGTCAGTGTGCATTCCTAATCTCATTTTCTTCATTTAAAAGACATTCTAGTATTTTGAAAGATGTGGATGGAAAAAATGAATTTCTGTACAGATGACTGCTGTACTGTGTCTTCTATATGTATTGCTTAAGCTTTGTTTCAAACTGTAAGACAACAATAAAACAGTTGTGTCCTATCTACATAACAGAGTGGAAATATGAAGCTGATGTAGTTTTAAAGTTGTGTGCCCAATATAGCATGTTTTTCAATTTCTTGTTGAAATGGACTAGAGAGTCTTCACCTGATAACTTGCAAACCTTTGAGAACACTGGAGATAATATTTTCAGATCAAGAAGGTGTATATAAATCCAAGTTCTAATTACACACTTCCTCTCTACTACTCTAATAACACACATTGGGACTGAACTGAACCAGAGATACTCTGAACTAAAGACAAAGGTGTCATACTCCTACATAAAGAGCTAGGCTCTCCGGTCTCCAGGGAAGAGAGTCATAAACTTAACTAATCAGGTATAGATGTTTTTCTGCTTGTAATTGCCTCATTTATTCTTCCTAATGTTTGTTCTTTGGACTAGGATATGTTTCCTTTTTGTATCTGTGTGTTATACCAGATGTTTTAATGTAATATTAATTTATACTTAAAAAAAAAAAAAAAAGGTTAAGTCCCATCTAAGACAGTTTTTTTTTTTTTTTTTGAGAGAGAGCTCTTTTCAGTGAATATACAGTCTTCTCTTCTTTCACTTATTTTACAATAAATAGTAATCAGGAAGTTTATTTTGCTGTGTTCCAGAAGTCCTTTAAGATGTTGCTCATCATTTCTTCCAAATGTGTGTATTACATGCTCTCTTAGATGCTGAGAATTTATAAGAACATTGTATATTAGAATATAATATATTAAGATATAATTGCCTTGAGTATCAAAACTAACACAAAATGATAACAAATACCTGTACTTGGATACAGATTGAGTGTGGTGAAATGAGATCATTGATTTGTTCATTTGTCTACCTTATAGAAAGGAATCAAATTTTCAAGTAGCTTTCAAACTGCAATTTCCTTAACCCTAATTCCATGTGATATGGAAATTGTGATTTACCCATACTGAATAAGTGCATATGAAATTGTATTTAAGACATTCCTTATAATTTAGAGACTCAAGGCACATAATAGATCTAGCAGAATAGATCATTGTAACATTAAGGTTACTCTTTATCATCCAGTAACAGCATGATACTACAAACCTTATCCACAAACAAAACCTACTTTCTGCTCAGAGAATCACAGAATGGTTTAGTTTGAAAGAGCTCTTAAAGATCACCTAATTCCAATGCCTCTGCCGTGGGCAAGGACACCTTCCACTAGACCAGGTTGCTCAAAGCCCCATCCAACTTGGCCTTAAACCCTTCCAGGGATTTTCCAGTGCCTCCCCACCCATACAGTAATTAATTCTTTCCAAATATCTAATAAAAATCTACTCTCTGATAGTTTAAAGCCATCATCCGTTGTCTTATCCCTACAATCTTTGACAGAGTCCCTCCCCAGCTCTCCTGTAGGCCACTTTAGGTACCAGAAGGCCACTGTAAAGTCTCCCCAGAGTCTTCTCCAGGCTGAACAACCCCAACTCCCTCAGCCTGGCTTCATAGGAGAGGTGCTCCAGCCCTTTGATCATCCTCATGGCCCTCCTCTGCACTCGCTCTAATAGGTCCATGGCCTTCTTGTGCTGGGGGCCCCAAAGCTGAACGCAGTGCTCCAGGTGGGGTCTCATGAGAGCAGAGAAGAGGGGGAGAATCTTAATTCCTCATTTTCTCGTTTTAATTCCTGCTTGGAACTTCTCCTTTCAGTAGAATACCTGAATTAATAAAATCATATTTAAACCTCTTGTGCTGATGATAAAAGAATAAGCTGTAGTTTTTTGTTGCTATTTTCCTTAAGCTATATTAACAATGCATTTTTTTAAAATAAATTATTTAAAACTAATATTAGACAAAAATCCTACTGGCATATGCCTTCTTGGAGTTAATTGGCAAAACTCACTACTTAGCTGTCAGTAATTCACTTGTTGTGTACATACCTTAAATACCATACCATTGAGAATGAAGTGGTGAAGGTATGACACCTTTAAAGTTAAATATGTTTATGTAGCAACAAATAGCTACAAATATGTTTTGAAACTTGTTTAGACATTTTGGTGAAGGATGCTTGAGCTGATCATTTTCTTCTTCAAAGATGTCAATCAAGATATCATGAGAAACATCAGTTAGTTTATTTGACTTTTATAAGGTGATGCTTGGAGGTACATTAAGTCTTTTTTTTCTTTTTTCCTCAGTCTTTCTTTCTTCCAACACTGTATGTAAGCCAAGAAAATAAAAGTGAGATCATACTTAGTGTTGTTCCTCCTTAGAAAAATTATAGAACAGTATTTTGTACAGAGGCATGGTTTATTAGTGAGTTGAAGATTCATGAATGGGTTGCAGACATCCACTTGTGATGTTCTGAAGGAACTTCCATAACAGGACATCCTTTTTTTTTTTTTTTTTTTTTTTTTTCATTTTTTTTTGTTACTGGATCCAATTAATTGACATTTTCCATTATGAGGGCAAAGTTTGTCTTGCATTCTAGCTTTTTTACCTAACTTAATTGTGTCTGATGACCTGCAAATACTTAAAACAGACTCAGCTGATGTTTCTTTCTCAAGAAGTGGAAGCTTACTTCCTTTTTTTTCTTTTCTTTTCTTTTAAAGGTAACGGATTCCCCAGCAGATGTAGCAGAAAAAGCAGACAGAATTATTACCATGCTGCCTTCTAGTCCCAATGCAATAGAAGTTTACACAGGAGCAAATGGAATTCTAAAGTAAGGATTTGCTGTAGTCTGAAGAATTCCCTCTTGTACTCAAGCCTGTATTACACTGCTTGTCAAATGATCATTATTGCTGTAACCCTTGCTGCACCTTCAGGGCACTTAACTTGATGCTCTCCTCTATTTTCTTATTGTTGGTATTTCTAATTACATGAGTTCTCTTCACCTATGCTTTCTCCTGAATGGCTTGTGACTAAAGTCAAATTTTATTTCCAGTAGAATAATAATTTATGTGAATTTGCGACAACCCAACTGACCTACCTAACTTCTCAGTTGCATGTGTCTTTTACCATTAAGCTAATGTACTACAGTAAGTGCAAGTGGAATATTTGCTGGCAACAATTACTTGCTCAAATGCTTTTTTCTTTGACATGAAATCCTATAAATGAAATGTTCTGAAGAGCTGCTGTTGTGTCTCATAGTATTAAAGTGCTGACATAGAATAGCTGACAAGACTTTATTGATTTCTACTCTTGTTGTCCATTATCTTGGCAGACTCCGTACTGTTGATAAAGGAATTCTAGGATTTGTAGGCAAAAATGGACTATTGAGCAGTAAGAGCCAGGGATTTATGTAGTGTTATATTTCACTTGAAACCAAATCCTCATATTGGATAAACTATAGCAATGTCTCCATCTATTCATACTTAAGAATGAATATCACCATTACAGTTGTCTCATTATTTTATTGGAGATGATAGGGTTTTCTTTTTTTGAGTATAGAAGGTGACTTAATCAGCTTTCCATTTTGGCTTATTGGAATATACTTTTATACACAGAGGTATTTTTAACAGTAATACGTTCTAAATGCCTTGAGGTTCAGTGGTTTCAGGCCTTTAAAGTGGATCTTGTACTGAAGCAGTAGACTGTTGGTTTGCTTCAAGATTCAGTGTCATACATTTTACCATAAGGCTTCTGAATACCTGAAAGGGCAGACATGCTCCCCGTTCCCCAAAACATGAAATTAGTCTGTTTCAGAGATGATTGTCTTCAGATTACCATTTTTATACCCAATTGATTTGACGAGGGAAAAAAATGTAAAAGGAATTTGTCCAAAACCTCAGTTTTGCTTTGGCATGTTTCTAATTCAGATAGGCTTTAGTCTTTAGATTTAGTGAGAAAACTGTTTCATTTTGGTTTATTCTTCCATGTTTATTAACAAGAAAATATCTGAAGAGTTTGTTTAATCTGTAACAATGGTTTTATTAGCTTTTATGGAGGGATTCCAACTGAGCCTAAAATCCATTATTTGCAGAATTCTAATAGTGGAAATACTCAGAGTTTTTGGACTTGCCAGATAAATTAATAGTGTTTTAAAAGCTCTTGTGGCCACATGTGCATTGCTCTTAGCAGGATGACTGAGGCTACTCAGCACCTGTGAGGATCTTGCAGGATCTTACTGCTATCCAGCTTGATAATGTAGGTGAAGAAACATACAGAAGACAAAAATATAGTAGATCATCTAAAACTGGTAAAATTGTAGTTATTGATTGTAGTCTATACTAAGGTGCAGTGATTAGAAAATGAAATAGAGGAGAGGGATTTTTCTTTTTTCCTTCCAACACAGGAAACAATAGCTGCTTTCTTCCCTTACTGTCCATCCTCTAATTCCTCACAAAGCAGGACTGAGCAGATCGAAGTCTGTAGCTTATGCCCTTCAGGAAGAAGGGTAATTGGATCAGTCCCACAAAGCTAGACAAACAGCTGTGGGAGAATTGTACTCAGGATGGCAGTGCTTTGAAGACTGATTGGCAGTGCTTACTGGTATAATGCAGGCAGATAATCTTCTGAGGAGAACAGAAGATATAGTAAGCAGTCTTGCTGCTGCAGTTTCTCAGCCTCCATATTTAAGAAAAGGAAGTGTCATTTGACAGTAGTGGTTAATCGTTGCCCTGAGTGACTAGTTCATTGATAACTGGTTAGACCTCACTCATTTTCTGAAGCTTTTTGAGCTTCACTGAAGAAAACATTGACATTAAGGGTTAACGTAGTCATCCTGCTGGGTGACCAGGGAGTCTGTGCCACTGCATGTAGTGCTGAACGTAAGAGGAGGTGATGTGCTGTATCTGCTAAGCTGGTTTTTGTTTGCATGTGTGCAAATTAACTGCAGCAGCTCATCTATCCTGTGAAAAAGGACTCTGTATATGGCACTGCTTTAATCTGGAGCTGTAGTGGAGTTCACAGCCACATGTATGTATTGAGAGACTATTTCCAGCAATCCAGCTAATTCAGTGCAGTGAACCTCACTGTAGTCCCAACAGCACGCGAGGTGCAGGGAGGCTCTTTGTCTAATGTAACATGTAGCTTTAAATAACTCACCTTTTTATGACTGAAAAATTATGCAGTTTGATTTCACAGTGCTTGCGGATCCAGTGGACATTAAATCACAGTGCAATTGAATGGAAAGATGGCTAAAGATATAATCAACGTTTTTGTTGTGTAGGCATTTTTAAAATTTAATTTAATTGCATTTTTTAATCACATATACAGCTTCTCATGTTCTGCCATTTGGGATACAATTCTTCTGCCTAAATTTACTTGCTGTCAGCGTGGAAACTTTGTGCCATTCTTTGCTTTTAAGTCTGTAATGGGCTTTTGTGGTTTTAGTTACTATCTTTATACAGAACAAATTGTAACAATAATCAAAAGAATACAAACAGGCTCTTCTAATAAGATGCTTAATACAATGTATATAGAAAGAAAACTCTGTTAAGCTATATATGAAATTTTAAACTACATTGGTGTTTAGTTCCATTGCTTAGGATGCATCTTCAGTGATCTGTATATGATATATTGTTCAAGCTTGCAGATTTTCCAAGTGTACTCCTTTCGTGTAATTTCCTTTACAATAGCATTTAGGAAAAAAAAATTTTGTGTATGTGCCTGTGTGTTTTTGTTTGTTCATTTTTTATTGTGTTTTGAGTCAATCAAAACATTGTAACATATATACTTAGGAGTATACACACTGAGCAGATCTTGCTCAGTAGAATTTAAAGCATTACATTTAATTAGTAGTGTACCAAATAATATTTGTGTGGTTGTCATGCTGAGGAAAGTCATTTCCATGGTAGTAGTTGTAGATACCTAGTGCAACAGATATTTAATAATAATAAATCTTTATTCTAGGAAAGTGAAGAAAGGCTCATTATTAATAGATTCCAGTACTATAGACCCTGCAGTTTCAAAAGAATTAGCTAAAGCAGTTGAAAAAATGGGAGCTGTTTTCATGGATGCTCCGGTTTCTGGAGGTAAGTCTTCATTAACAGTTTACCTCATATTGGACAGCTTGTCTTCTTGCTAGCAATCTTAGCCACCACTCTGTGCCCTTACTGGTACAGCTGGTTGTCTTTGCTAGATGTATGGTATTCCTTTTTTGTTCCATTACATTAAAGAAAGGGCTGCCTGTTTTCTCTGTGATGTGTGCATGTTTACCTCTGTGTAAAGAGTTTAATGCTTTCTATGAAGCACAATGCTGTTTGTCATCTCTCGCCTGAAGGCAGTGCTGTTGCGGTAAGGGAGCTCAGGCTGGTTAACCTGATCTTTCAGTGTGCTGTATTTTTTATTCTTTGATGCAGTTGTATTACTGTCTTTTTAGGAGCAGATGAGAAACATTGGTGTTTAAGAAGTTACATGTTAATTTAGGAATTTTTTTAGGCTTACAAATATGCTTTGTGATACACCTGCACAAACTGAATTTTCACATGGTATGGTATAGTGGTTCTTTTAGTTCTTTCAGAGTGTTGTATTATGATGCAGGTGGTCAACATCTCTTCAGTCTCCATCTGTTTATTTCTGCTAGGAAAGACTATTTAGCTTCCTCTGGTTTTATAACAGTTAAATTCTGTGTATGAGAGATATTTATCTATTCTTGAAGTTGGAAGTTGGTACCTACTAATATCTGAGTATTGCATCTATTGTGAGAAATAATTTAGAGCAGGGAAGTCTTTCATTTTGTGGATAGAGGAGAGTAGAAGCATAAAATTAAGGTTTTGAAAACAGAACTGTAGCTAACTGTTATTATCGTTGAACTGTTATCTAAAACCTATAGAATTAGAAGACGAGGAAAACCCATTTTCTGTGGAAAAATCTTACGGATTCCTGTTATTGGTTTGGTTTGGTTGGTTGGTTGGTTGGTTTGTTTTTACAATCCACTGTAAAAATTAATCTAAATGGCATTGTGAGTCCTCTATTTTACTGTTTTAATTGAGGTAATTCAGATAGCTATACCTGAAAGAGAATAAAAATGAAACAGGTATGAGAAAATTTGGTCTTACAGAGTTTATCAAAGGTATGGTGCACAAGCTAGAAAGAATACAGAGCCTATATGTCAAATCATGAAGATGAGCGTGGGTGAGGTTCAAAACCTAATCATCTTTTTAATTTTCAAGTGAAAACTTAGGTATGATTTGGTAACACAATAGAAGACAAAGTGTTCACCACAATTCTAATGTGAAAAGAAAATAGGAAGAGTCAGAGCATATTCAAGGCTAATGGGAAGATAGGATTCTTGCTTCCAGCCAAAATATTAGTCCTTGCTTTATAAAGTTAGATAACTTGTCAGCACGGGAATAAAAACCACAGAAAAAAGTACATTGTGGGTGGAGTATATATCTATCTGATCCTTTTCTAAACATTGCATGGCCTTATACTTACTAGATTGGCAATCGTGACAGCTTTTATGTGGTTCTTTTCAATCCCTTTCCCCCAAATATGTTGTTTACCTGAGGGAATTATTTATCTTTTGGAAACATCTGTAATTTGTTTTTTTCCTATATTTTTTGCTTTGAGGCTGTTTATGCTATAACTACAAAGAAAGAAAGAAAAATTTGATTCCAAAACAACCCTAGCAGGTTTTTGGGTTTTGTTTCTTGAGAAAATGTTAATACTGAGACTGGGTTAATGTGATAAAATACAGTTGACTAGTCTGAATACAGATGGCTGTTTTGGTGTTTAGTGGTTTGTCTGAATACAAATTATTTGGTGTTTATTGTGAGTTACAGATTGAGTGGTATTATGAAGAAGGGGGAAAGAATTGATATTTATCTTTCTGGTATATAATACGCTTGTGAATGCCAAGTAGCACTTTGTACAAATCATAGTTAAAGCGGGCAGTTGCTAGACAAATGGAGAAGTTAAGTATGCTAGAAAAACATTAATGTTATGCTTTGGGTTTTGTGTCTTTTAGAGCCTTACACATCATGTCTTTGGGGTATTTTTGTATGTCCTGACTGCATTGTTGGCCATTAGACAAAGTGCTAAATGGAGAAGTATGCTCAGCTCTCTAGAAATTGGCAGGCGTTATTGTGCTGCTGTGAAATGCAACAGACTTGGCAGGAGCGTCAGTGAGGGAGTTTGTGGGATAGAGTGAGGAGGAAGAGGAATCAGCAAGCCTGAACTGTCATCTTTAGACCTGTGTGTTTACTAGCTGTTATTGGCAGGTGATTCCACTGGTGGGTTTGGGTATTTTGGGTATGCCTAGTGGACATTAATATTCATCTGCACTGAAAACAAATCGTTTCACAAACTAAATAATATTTTGAAAGTTGCTTGGTCTATAAACCTCATGGAGAAATAGTGGTAATTTTATTCCTGTTCTGACATTGCAAATAAAGTATTTTAAGGCCTAGAGTTAGTGCTGGATTACGGTGGCTTGTTTGCAGCCTTACTTCTTAAAGGTTATTTCCCTTAACCCTTTTCAGATGGGCCTATGCTGCCCATGTAGTAGTGCTGTGCTCTTCATATGATTGGCCTACAGCATTTACTTGCAGCTTATAGTCAAGACCCATTAAGTAGAAGATAATACACCACATTACTGTAGTGTTATTTTGTATTAACTAACTTTGGAAAATACTTCTCAGCCCAGTAGTAGCATGCAGATTATGCTGCTAATGCTGTTTAGAGATAGCAGTCACTTAATCCTGGGATTAGGATCTCTTGTAGGTCCCCATGAGAAAGTTGTGCCACAGTTCCCAGTGCTGCCCTTTGTGAGCTCTTTGTGAGCACAGACAAATGAAGAAAAATCTTCACAATCCATGTTTATTTAATATATTTTTTTAAACATAGAGGGGTAAATTTATCTTCTTGCAAAGGTTGGATTCTGCATTTGTACACGTAAAAGTCCTTTAAAGCACAGATCATGACAGAAGCATATTTAAAACTGACTTCTGTTGCTACTGAAAGGGCTGTTGGCTTAGCACGAGATCTCAATTTAACCTTTAAGAATTGGGTCAAGAGAGTCTTCCCATTGATTTCACTGGAAGTATGATTCTTACCTGGCAGTTCAGAGCAAATTTTACTCGTGGTTTCACTGATGCTGCTGTAACATCTATTGTTGAATTTAGTACACAAAATATGCATTGTCTAAAGTAGAGTGGACAAAATGTTGTTGGTTGTTTGGTTTTTAATTTAATTTCTGATGAGATGGTTTCTTCATTGTAAACACTGTTAGTGTTCAGATAGTATCTTTGCAACTTTTTCCACTTCCACCAACTTTGAAATTAATGTCAGCTCCTGTTCTGCTCAAAACATGTTGTACTGCATTTTGCTGGAACTTCACAGGAAGATGTGCCAGCTTGATTACCTTTTATGTTTTTGGAGTTAGAGGTAAAGTTTTAAATTCTGTTGTAGGTACGGTTCTGTGGATCTGATAAGGAAGTTTAGGTAGGTCTTTCTCCTCGCTGTCTACTTTAGCTGAGATAGTAGTCAATAAGTCATCCTGCTAATTGTTAATAGCTGTCAGAGAGAGCTGCAGTCATGCTAAAACGGTAATAAACACTACAACAACACATTTTTTTTTTAGCAACTGTGGGCTGGAGTAGATTAGAAAAAGTTGGAATTTCTATTCCAGCTGTCATTTCAAACTGTTTCATCTTACAGTAGTACTTCCATAAGCTCCAGTTAACCATTAAGTGGTGGAAAGAATATTACCAATAATAATTACAAAATGAGACTTCTGCTCTCTGGTAATGGAGACCTTGAAG
This sequence comes from Aythya ferina, assembly GCF_964211825.1. NCBI lineage: Eukaryota > Metazoa > Chordata > Aves > Anseriformes > Anatidae > Aythya > Aythya ferina. The sequence goes on along the minus strand of NC_140297.1, from coordinate 36,097,149 downwards.
CATGAACTACAGACTTAATCCTTGTGTGGCCAAGTCTGTCCTTCATATGGAGTAAAGAAAAACACTATTTAGCAATGCTGTGGAGATTTTTTTCTTTGATTTTTCAGTCTAATAACACTATATTTCATGGCTCCTCTCCTCTCCATAAATGAGAACATCTCCAAACTTGAGGGATGAATGTATTCAATTGCATGACTGGACTGATGGAAGAAATTAAATAGGCCAACTTGAAAAACTGGTGTATATTTCTCTTACTCAGACACAGAAGGTTTAATGCTTTTCCAAACGAAGTAGAGGAGAGGGCCTTACAGAAGACTTAGGAGTATGTCTATGCACACTAATGCTTTCAAAGATGATTTGAAAGATGTTTTAAGACAAGACTAATGAAAAATAGTAATGAGTGGTTCACACATTGCAGCTCTTAGAGTGTATGTTATATATCATGTATCTATGTTATTTATATAATAACAAATATATATGTTATTTATCTAATAAAGCATCATCATCATCAACATGTTTGTATATTAAACAAAGCTGGTTTCATAGACCTCTCATTTGTTGGAGAACCTCAATAGAGCTACTTATTCTTGGCTTTCCTAGGTTGTATCTGCTTTGTTTCCATAGCTTTGTGCATTTTTAGAGAAATGCAATCTTATGACTTCTGTTCACATTTCAGCTAAATGCAACAGATCTTATTACTTTATCACAAAGCTTTTTGATTTAGGGACAATAGTAAAATTTTCAGCATGCAACCTTAATACTAAGGTAGTATGAAAAATGTTATTGAGTAATTCTGAAACTTAAATGAGGTGAAACTAGTACAGGAAGTAACTGATAACAAAGGGAAGGATCAGGTGTACTGTCATTTAAGGAGGCTGAAATGAGGACAAAGAAATACTTTGAAATCTGAGATGCTTTAAAAGCCTCTGATTCCTAATAAATTAAAAAAAAAAATTGAAACTATTTAACAATTCTTGTGTTTGTCAAAATAAAGGCTGTTTAATAGGCCTCTGTTTTCTTGGAGAGAAGATGGAAGAGAACGGAGATCTTGAAAGTATACTCATTGTCAAATTGCATATTATGACACTGGGGAGAAATCACAGCAGCTGTCATTGCAGAAGGATGAGATAGTGCATTTACTGCTGTGCTGACTTTGTGAGGGTATTTTTCTTCTGTGAGTCTGTTACGCTTTTTATTTTACTTTTATGGAGAATGCAAAAGATAGTACACGGCTAACCAAGAACAAACAGATTTGTTGAGAGTATCATCTGAAAATGTTCACCGGGGTGGAGACAATCATTCCTACAATGACTAAAAGGGTGGAATGAGTGATTTTATTGAAGTGTAGTGTATATCTTGGCTATAAAACCGTGTGTAGTCTGGCCAACTAGTGACCAATGTGTAGGGAAACGTATCTGTCTCCATTTATTCAAAGGTGTAAAGATGAGTTATTCAGGCTGGCCCAATGGGATATAACCAGGAATAATAGGCTGGAAATTATTAAGGAAAGAAAAATGCATGCTGTGTCTACCAGGAAAAACTTCCTAACAACATTCTTCATACACTGTGGAATATTTTTCCAAAAGGGCTGGTTGAAGCCAAGTATCTTGACATGCCTTAAACTGTACCGGGCAAAGTGCTAGGAACTATTCTGTAGGGAAAAATCTTTAACTGGCAGAAGGATGGCTACATGATCTAATAGGTCTTTTCCATCTCTAATGTCTACAATTCTGTTGTGTTCTCACACATGGTGTTCAAAAACAGTTAAAGGAAAGCTGTCCAGATGGAAGTTGAAAATCCCTGTGGCACTCTTTGAAAAAGAGCAAGGGATAATTGTGGAATTATGGCCAACATTCCTTTTCTCAGTAAAACTGTTTCTAATATCCATGGCTGCATGTGAGCTGTTACTGAATTCCTAATAGCTGTTCTATTTACTTGTGGTTACTTTAATGCTCATCCCATCGAGCTTTCTGAGATATACAGAGTAAGAGAGATCTTCAAATTTCAGCCAGTCATAAATCCTAGGGAATAAAAACTAATTATTTTCATTTTTAAAATTTTGATTGCTTCTTCTAGAGACCTTTTAAAGTTAAGGAGATGCAGGTGTTGTTTGGAAATGTTTCTGGAATGCAGTGATAGCTTTGAAGCTTTCTACAAGATTTGTTTTGTTTTTAAATGTTCATAAGTTTTTTTTTTTCTTTTTTTTCTTTTTTTTAATTTTCTTTTTCTTTGTTATTAAATAGACTGTTTTATTCAAACAGTATTTTTCATCTAGTCAAAGAACCTAACATGACTCTCATGCTTGGGATGGTAGGGATGATCAGTACCAGACCTTAATAATGCCCTGACTCCTCCTGAATCATCCTGTACAATGCTGAATGTGGATGGCACACATCGACACTGAACCCAGCACCACAGCACACCAGGGCAAGATACCTAAACTGGAATAGGTAGCACAGAGCAGACCCGTAAGTACGCTGTGCCTTCACAACAGCCATCAGCATGAGGACAACCCTAACTAGCTGCAAGCACTGGAGGTGCCACTGGAGAAAATGCAGCTGATTCTGAATCTTAATGCAAAGTCAATGTACTGGCACCAATTCAGTGCTGCCTTCAGCAGACTTTTTCAGTCTGCAGATGCACGTTCCTGTCGTTTAAACAAACAAAAAGGAAAACAAAAACAAAAACCACACCAATCCAAAGAAACCTGACTTGGTTAAGTGGATTTGGCTGCTGAAGACTTAAATTACGGGTTTTAATTTGTGTTTTACTTAGCAAGACACATTGGCAGATTTTACACTAGACACATGAGAACATCCTAAGTACCTGAACCAATGTCGTGGGACACGTCATGCAAACTACTCTCTTTTGCTTCTTTGTAGGCACATTAAACACAAACTACTTTAAAGGAGTGGAAAGAAAATAAACAGATGGGAGAAACTTTACAGATAAGGACAACTGTTCTTTGTTTTATAGTGCAGAGACCTTTGAGGCAGGCCTTTGAAAGTACATTGTTCATTGATCCTCTAAATGGCTGAATCCAAGATGAATAGAAGGGAAGGAAAGTTGATCTTCAGTTGACCTTCATCTGAGGATGCCAGTATTATGAGTGACTTCTGTTTTGTTTTTAAAATCATGGTGACATGTTGGACAAGGTTGGGATTTATGTGGGAATCATCTGAAGATCCTGAGCCATTCTAAGATGCTGATTTGTTGCAGAAAGTTGTCATATAGTGTGGGGCATCTTTGTGTTTTGACAAGTTTCTTAAATTGTGCCAATAAAAAAAGAGGAAAATTGTTCTCACAGAAGTATTCCCGCCACAATTTAAACAAACACCTGGAAAACAATGAATTTTAAAAGTATTTTAGTATTGCCAGCTTTGAGACAATTCAGCAGTTTAAGCTTTTTTCTGTAGGAGGACTACTTTTGATTAATCCTCAGAGAGCAAATAGAAATACCAAGGCTTCTTAATTCTTTCTGCTCCTAACACATCTTAAAAATCCATGATTAGTATAATTAAATAAAAGCATAAGAGAAGCAATATAGCCTCTTATTGTCGATATGCACTTAGAATTCAGCTTGTGAGCATATGAACTATGTAAATGTTCACCTTTCAGTCTGTCCAACAGTATTTAGTCCTGTTGGCTCACTGCTTCAATCTACTGAAATGCAAAGGACAAATGAGAGTCAGGCAGTTCCTGAGCTGAAAAGATATAGTTTTTAACTACAGCTCTGTTCGTGCCAAGTACAACATACAACCTGAAGTGAAAACAAAATGACTTACTGCACTGTATTTGACCTACAACTTTAACCCTTAAAACTTAGTTATCCTTTTCATTCCCGTAGTTAATTTAGCTGGAAGAACAACTGTGGAAGAATATTAAATTTGTCTGCAGTAAAATGGGGGGAAAGTGTGAAACACTGTGTAACACTTTATTAAATCCTTTATGTATTTTAAATCACGTAATGATTTGATGGTATCCCTCTATTTTGTTTAACTCTTTGCAAACCTCTGGGGCTTTTTAGTGTGTAATTTAGGTCACTGGCAATAATACTAATCTGACATGATTATTATTAATTTACTTTATTTGATATGCGTTGCTGCAAACTCTTGCTCTTAGTCAGCAACTATATAGTTCAACCATACACAGTCAGAAACAACACATCTTTGCTGTCAGTTTGTTATCAATCTGTATATTTCCTCTGCTTTCTGAGAATACATGGTGGGAATGCGTGACTTGTGGCACTTGGTGTATTTGCCATTGTGAGTACAGAGAAGGTCACTTTGACGTTGGCTCACAGATTCTGTCTGAGAAGTGTACTTCTTGTAGTTTGCTTACGTTAGATTTATTGGTTTTGCTTACAATCATGACTTTTCAGCAACCAGTGTAAATGTAACTATAGATAATCCATACAGGTATATAACTATGAATAGTTAGGTTTTTGAACTTAGTTGATTTCTGATGTTCCACATTTTTCTGATACAAAACATTTTCCCAAAGTTGTTGCAATTGCCAGTCGTCCAAAAGCAATATCTGGGATCAGCTAAATGCTTTTTTCCCTAAATAAAGTCACATTGAGTATGCTGGAAGAGTAGACATTTTTCTTTTTTAGAAGCTAGAAGACAGATAGAAAAAGCAGTTTTCACTAGCATTATCAGTAAGTGAGGCACTGTAGTATAGCTCTGGTTTAGAGCAAACCCAAGAGTGTATTACAGCTTTCCTCTCTCTGGAGATACTCGTCTTAGCCTTTACTTTAGTGGGGAGCTCGGGGTGATGCTGGGGCAGTGGGAAGCTGTTGCAGCGGAAGTACCAAATTAGAAGCTGATGTGGGTTTGGCAAAGCAGGACAACTTCCTGACTTGGAGCATCCTCTTAGCAGCCTCGGCCTGAATCCTGGCTGCCTCCAAGGGCTCCCACCCTCTCCAAGATGGAAGTTCCCACAGAGAAGGCTAATAGCATCACTCACTGCCTCAACATGTCACGCTAAGGCATGGGGTTCGACTGCTGTGAAACAATGCAATAACTGCCTCCCAGGGCCAAGAGGAACGTACCTGATCACCCAAACATCCCTGTGCTAAACCGAACTGGACTGTAGGAAGGCATTTCTATTAGCACTGGAGCGACTGACACACCTAATAAAGAAGAAGGTGAATAATCTGTTACTGTTCAGTTATTGGCACTTTTTTTGGACTGTACTGGTATGCTTAGCAATTCTTACTGCTAAATGTGGTTATGTGCATTTACTTAGTGTGTTGTTTTCCTTAGCAGACAATTATACCAAACTTAAACAGAGCATTTTTGGTAACGGGGTTAAAGGACTCTAAGAAGATTGAAACAGTAGGCAGCAAAGCTTGTTAAGGAGTTTTTATTTTACAAGCCCTCAAGAATTCAGAATATGGCTTGCTTACTACTTAAAAAAGTCCAAACGTCCCTTATAGACTCCATTTCAGAGCCAGCATCAAATCTATGCTATACTTGTCTAAAAATCCAAACATGCACTCTTGGCCGTTACTGTTTACTGAATCAGAACCCTACTGTTTCCACTTGCACTGTATCTAATTTATCGTAAGTTGACCACAAAAGCTAAAATTATTTATACGTTGGCACCTAACAGCTCCACTATAGTTAAGGGTCTGTTGGCATTTCCATTATAAACCTTCCTTTTGAGAGGTTTATAACTTGGCGGTTTTACTTTTTGCTTCAGGCTCAAATGTGCCATTTTCATCCAAGCACAAATTCTTCTACAGAATTTCATTTAAATCAGTTTGGCCATTATTTATTTTAGAGTGTGTACGTTGGGGAGTGGAGGGGAACATAGTATTTAATTTTGGTTTCAGAGGCTTTTTGGTCAGACTATATAATGAAAGAAAAATGGTGCTGCTCTTTTTTTTTTTTTTTTTTTTTTTTTTTTTTTTTTTTTTTTTAAATGTAGGCACTTAACCCTTCCTTGGATGTGCCAAAGGTATTAAAACCATGCTTTTTCAACTTGCTCCCATTACTCACAGGCCAAATGTCCTCTCCCACCCCACCACCCATCTTGTCTGCCCCTTCCCAATGACACGCTGTGAGGAAGCATCTCCAGGCTTCTGGCGTTGAACAGTTTTGGGGAAGTGGATGCAATAGCATACAGTGGATGTTCTGTTGAGGGGCCGAAAGACAGCCGGTTCAGCAGAGCAAACAGATGGAGCTTAATTGGAAAAAGAGAGGCCAAATGCAGTTGTCAGTCAAATGTAACCCTATGTGGCTACGAGTGGCATTTGCTAGGGCTCTGCCATTCCTTGTGGGATGCGGGTGAATTACTACTTGGGTGCAGTAATCCTCTGAGTCTAAAAGTGGTGTGCATTGCTGTTTTCACATGGCCCTGAACGCTGAACCACAGAGGAATTTCAGCTCCTTCTAGTCATAAATTCTTACCATAGTAGTGTATTATTATGCTAATTAAATTCTTGCCACACAAATAACACATATCTATAATGTTTCAGTACTAATCATAGTAACGCAGCACCAGTGTTCTTTTACATGGTGGTTTAAGAATACAAAGAAGGGGAATTGTGTGCAGAGAGGCAGAAGCTTTTATTAGACCAAATAATACAGTAGAAAATGGAAAACAAGTTTCTTTCTCAGTTCTTTCATCACGTTATGCAAGAAGCAGTAAAGTACAATAGCTTTTTTTTCCCTTTGTTATTGAATTACTCAGAAGAAAAAAGAATTGGTGGAAAGCAAAGTGGGGAGGGCTTACATGGTTTGGCAACTTCTTGGGTACTCATCCTTTGGTGTCTTCTATTTTCAGGTATTCATGCAGGTTTGTAGAGTAATTCTTACTGATTGGACAAACATAATAAAACTGCCTTGCTCAATTTTATATTCTCTCTTCTTGACAAGAAGGAGAAGGGAAGCAGAAGTAAAATTGACTATGGAGGCAGATAGCAGCAGCTTACTGAACCATGGGGCACTGGATCCCACTGAAGCATTTGAAAGTCTACATATTTCTTTCTTTTTCTTTTTTTTTTTTTTTTTTTTTTTTCCCTAACTCCAGATGTTAACAAATTCATAGGTTAAGTGTTCCAAATCTTGAATGTTTCAGAGACAACTCATTTTAAATTTTATTAGTTTATTTTTAGCTTGTTGGCATTAATGTTTAAAAGCACTGAAGGCTAAAACTGTAGTATATATTAAACCCCACTATTTTAAATTTTGGATTCTGCAAACAGAAGCTTCCAAAAAATGAAAGTGTCACAAAATACATGATCAGTTCACTATTGAAACTTTGATTTCAATAACGTCATTACTGGTATTCCTTTATTGCTAAGAATCAAGAAATTCAAACTACGTGCAGCCATGGGACAACATTATTAGAAGTAGCTATATGGTAGCCCATAGCAGAGAACATCTGTAAAGCTCCAATTCAGCATAAAACTCTTAAGCACCTACCTAAGCCCATCTCTTTCAATGGGAATTAATTAGTGGTTGGAGAGGTAGCATCCACAGTGGATGTTAAGTGTCTGTGACAATCTGTGTGTCTCTTACACTACTAAGTTACTATCTATGAAACTCAGGGGTTTCAAAGCACTATGTGGACTGATATTCTAGGCATGATTTGGCCAGACATTTCAAGCAACATTTTTATTTGGCAAAAGCTGCACAAGCATAATCAGACACTGCTCTTTAATGGACCTGTGTTTCTTTTAAGTAGTACGAGGGACGATGTACATCTAATTGATTTAGTTATTTGGAAATATCCTTCATCCTGAACTAAATATAGAGCATTTTTTATTTAATGTCACCAATGTTCAGGGGTTTCACATTTTTTATTTTCTATATTTAGTCTTGTTGATATATAATTTAAACCTCGTTGAAGTATAGTTTAGCACGGTGTATTCTATTCCTTTCTGCCTTTCTTAGAAATGCGATAGTATAGGGTTAGAGTATTTTATGGTTATTTTCAAAGCAATGTCTCCTGCAAACATGATCTTGAAGCAGAATTCTGTATTTAGGCATTACAAGTTGTTATATTTCATTACTACTGTATTTACGTCTCTTCAGCACAACAATATTTGGCTCACTTTAAATACTGCTTCTTACCTCCTAGTTTTGTAACTGAAGCCGAAATAATGTCCATTTTCCCCCCTCCCTTCATCCACTGTGGTATGTATACTGCTGTTTTTAATGAGGTTGCAGCTGGGAATGAGCATTCTTGAATCTCTGTTACTTGATTCTATAACAACTTGAGTGTCTTCCACACTGGCTCATGAAATAAAACACATTTTCTGAATTCCAGTTGTTGCCCTGGATTTCCAATGACAAAGTATACAGGGCTTTTTGGGAGAAAGAGAACTGGAGAAGATTTACTAGCTGAAAGGTACGTGTCTGTAAGTACCTGGCATAGACAGCAGTTGCAAACAAAGCAACCAGGAGTGTTGCTTTTATAGGTGTGTGGCTTTAGTGTGGAGTTTCAGGTGTTCCTAATGCTCACGTAGGTTGCTGAAACCATGGGACTTTGCCTGCAATTTTGTCAAGTGTTATTAAAATTCGTAACTCTTCTGACAGCTCTCACTAGGAAGGTACCTACCTGCTCATGGTTACTTGCATGTGTTGCTTAAGTGAATGGTATACCTTTTTTTTTTTTTTGACCTTCCTAAGCTTAGAACGTGTTTTCTGATGGCCATATAACTTGCATCCCTTAGAACTCAGATGACCTGTGCAGCCCTTGTTTACTTGACATCTTATAGTTACTGTGAAAACCAACCAATATCAACATGTAGAAGTACTCACTATGATGAGATAGAACTCTGTACCTTTTATGTATTGAAATAAACTGCATGGAAATCAAGGGTAGCAAGGGAGAAATTTAAGTTGGAGAAGTCACAAGGCAGATGTAAAAGCAATGTATGCAAGTGTTGCACATTCGTAATGCTTTTCTTAAAAAACAAATAGAAGCAAGCAAATTAAAAATGGACAGAAAGATGTCTCTGATTTTATTTTCTTGTGCTAGTTTTCATATATTTGTGGAACCTTCTGATTTTATTTTTTTTTCCAGGATTTAGAAATTGTCTGTATTGGCTCACACTTTCCTGTTTATTAGTGTACACGTTCATTAAAGAATGACTATCAAAAGTGCACAAAACACATAACATGCAGGTGTTCCTGTTTAAGTAAACAGGGTTTTTTTTACCCAATGTACAACTTGCGGGTTTAAACTGAGGTTACAGGAAAGACATAAAATAAATTTGGTGTGTTTAATTGGTGATAATGGAAGTGCTATCATAAGATATAAATAAGTGCTGTCCCTTCTAAAATAGAAGAGATTATAAAAGTAGTTTGTATTATTACAATAGTGCAACATAATCATAAATTTATATAAATTACAATTTTTTAGTTATTTAATAATATTTGGATGTCTCTCCTGCAAGTGACGAATGTTCCTTTTCACATTGACTCCATATAGTCAGCCAGCAATTTCTTATTATGAGCTTCTTCATGAGCAGAAATGTTGCAAAATGAGTTTTATGGACTTTTTCCTTATTTGCCCTTGTACTGTAGTATCTTTTAGACCTCTCATTCTTGTAGAAAAGTAAATAAGGGTTTAATTGCACATCTCTGCTCAGTGCTAAGCCAGATACTTGGCAGACAACTGTCATAAGGGTTTCTCTTCTCTGCCTTGCAATGACCTTAACTTGACCTAAAATCACTACTTTCTGTTGGGATTGCAGTGGCTCAGGTTGGGAAGGGTTCTTGTCTGTCACTTGGTGGTTGCTTTGTGTATGTGTGTGTATGTTTCAAATTGTCTGTACTGTTAGTATCTAACAAAGATGGAAAAACTAACTCCACATATTTTAATGCAATTTACATTAAACTGCTTCCAAGCAGCAGACACATCTAGATCCCATCTTTTTCTTTTTAAATAGTAGATGCTGGAACTATAGTAGCTTTAAGATACCTGTCTGTCTGTATCATTACAAATCCATTTAAAATACTAATCATAATTCATGTTCCCTCATTCTTTCCACATTTAGGGGTGTTACCTGGGTTTGGAATAGCCAGCTGTCTCAAACACTATCCGCATTTTTAAAGGAATAAGAAGTCTTGGCAGACACTGGAACAATTAATTGGCTTTTTCAGCCAAGTCAGGTTAGGAAAGTATTTTGTGGGGAGGGGGCTGGGTGGGAGGGGAATACAACCTCCTGGCTTCAAGTTTGACTTCTATTAACCCTTTAGGAATGGTAGTCAGACTTTCTGCTAAGTGCAGTTCTCTGTCTCTAACATTTGTGAAATTGATTTCTAAAGAAGATTCTAAGCTATTAATATATAGGACAAAAATTTTATTAGGGAGAGATCCCTGGGATGAGATAGCAAGGACTGAATCTAACTCATGATAGGTTTAAAAATCTCTGAAGTGAAGTAAGCACTAAAATCTATATTAAAGAACTCTATCCTCCTCCAGGGTGTACATTTTTAGACTAGAAGAAGGAAGGTGTCGTCTGAGACACGGGATGATGCTATCTTTCTGTTCAGTTACGATAAAGTATTTTCATGTTGGACTTGCTCACTGCATTTAACACCGTGGCTTAACCACTAATGCCTGGTTAATATTTGATTTCCACCTCCATCGCTTTGCTTACTTTCATTCTAAAACCAGAACAAGTGCTAAATGCAGAGTTGTAATTGCACGTGTGTCCTTGCATTCCTGAAATGCTTTGCTAGAAGTATCAGAATTGTTGTGCAGTCTGCTTTTTCATGATTCAGTGTATCTTCTGGTGCCTTTTTGAATGAATTTACGGCAAAGAATTTCCAAAGTACTTGGGTGGATGCTCTTGTTCCAAAGACTGTTTATTTGTTTGTTTGTTTCAATTGTCCTTTGTGGAGTAAACTACAAGTAGTTTAGACTGGAAACTGTAAAGTTAAACTTCTTGGAATCGTTACTGCCCCAAGTGGGAATATAAACCATATTGAACAAAATTTATTTAGCCTATTAAAAAGTCAGCCTAAAACTACATTTAATTAGTTTACACTATTACATCACTTGTAGTGGGGAGTAGAACTTATGCAGAGTAAAAGGAGCTCTATCAGGTGAGCTGACTGTGGCCCATATGGGGCTTTAAGATAATGATGAGTTTAAATTTCCTCTTAGAGCTAAGTGAGAATAAAACTGGAGGCAATAAATACTCTTGGCCAAAGCCATTAAATGAAAAAGCTGGGAATTCTCCAGCTCTTGACTTAAATTGTTTGTTTATCAGCTGGCGCCTAGTCTGGAGTCAAGAGCTGGAGATTTCTATCTGTGACAGAACTTTGAAACTCTTGCAGGACACTTTCATTTTAACTTAAGGTAACTTGAGTTTATAGCTTTGGCTTTAAAGATTACTAATGATTTACTCATTTCCTTACCATTTAACCAGAGAGGACTTTTTCCCAGGAAGGGATCTGTGTTTATTTAGGGCCTTTGTCTGCGGAGGGATTAAAAGGCAGCCCACCAGCATTGTGAACTTGATGGTAATAAAAGGTCACCAACACACACCATAAAAACGTTCTTACTATGGAATTAATTATACAGTGTAATTTTACAAAGCATTTCAGTAACCCTCCTTTTAGACTTCTGCTGCATTTGATTTTTCCTGAAATGGGGAAGAATTCAATTTTAGGGGTTAGTTGTGTGAACTAGACTGTGTGTGGGTACAACTGTATACAGTATAATGCACTCACTGGCAAGTTCAACTCACAGCTTAAGACATTTGTAAAATTCTTGCTGAAGTTAGATTTGGACATGTGAGCTTTAAAACTTAACTAAAGCACTGCGCACTGAAAGCAACAGAATAAAAAATACTAAGAAATTAAAATGATTAACTTAAACGTTGTTGCCATGTTTGGTATTTTATAGAATATTGCATATTTTCCAAGCCATTAAGCACTGTTCAGACAGAATCCTGTTATTTTTTCTAAACCACCAGGTGGCATTGCAGCCTAGCCTGCTCAAAAGAGACACTTGATAATTTATAAAAATTTGTACAGAAGACATTTCTCCCCTCCACCCCATTTATTTTCTCTAGTTTTCACAGCTTAATTTGTAGTATCTGATAATGATAATTAATATTCCATTAAAACAAATAATCAGAGTGACTTAAGTCATACATTTTGTTTACAAAAGTTTAAAAAGTGGTAAAATTGCCTCACCAGGGTATTTGCAAAATGTCACAGTTTGTTTTTGTTTTTTCTCCTTTGGTAATGTAGTAACAACAGAATTAAGTTCCTATTTAATTAATGAATCAGCGTAGATTCATCCACTGAGAAGGTCACAGTAATTTTATAAAAGCTCAGGAGTGCAGAGGCACAGAAGAATATGTAGAGGAATCTGAGGTTTCCTGAATCAAGTGTGAAGATATCTTACTATATTGAAGAAAAAAGGACTATTATGAAGTTGTTTTTTAATCCTCTTTTGCTTTAAGAATGTTTTTTCCTTTTCCAATTACCATTTAATCATAGCCTCCATACTGTTTTGTAAAGGGACAAAAGAAATCACATGCCCAATAAAAATAACTAGAAAATCATCTTTCACCACGTAACTAAATTATCAGGTAGCTAACAACATGTGTCATGTGGCCTGTTACTGTATTAAATTTGTCAAAAATATAATAAATCCCTAGTTTGAGTAAAAGTGGATTTTTTTCCCAGTTTTATATTTTTTGAATGTGTACTTTTATGCTTTCACTCTAAATGGATGACTTTAAAATGCTATTGCAGTCATTTCTCTGCAGTTTTACTAAGTGCCACTCCTCATGTGTCATTGCCCTTTTTCTTGGTGCATTTAATGGGCAGAGCCCATTTTTAGAAATGTATATGTTTTCAAAGTAAGTGTGTGTCTGACCTCCCACCTTGTTGAAGTCCAAACATACGGGTTTTGCCCTAGTCTGAGTATCTGAGATGCAGCATAATAAAAATGCTAAAAATCCAGATAATAACGGAAGAAGACAAAAATGTGATAATTTAGGTAATGTTTTAAGCAAATCATAATTTAAAGCTAGTATTGATCTCTTCACTAAGAGGAGTAGTAGCAGAATAGGTAATTGAGGCTTTTGACCCTGGATATTAGACTTTTAAACTTGATACAACAGTCTGCCTCTAAGCTTTGTTGTATACTGATATTGCTACTTACTTAACATCAAAAAGCTGTGGTAGTTTGCCTTTATAGATTGCGCCTGTGTTCTGGAATTGCCTCCTGCTGTCCTTGAACTGTTTCTTGGTTTAACGTGTTAGATTTTCTCATCAAAGCTTTTAAGCACGACGTTTAGTTAACACTTGCTCTATCAAATCTGATACAGTAGACTGGAATAAAACTGTTCTTTTCATTAGCAAACACGATGGTTTGACAGGCCTCTTTCCCAGCACATCATGCTTTTCTTGTGTAATGATATGCACATGCAGATTTTACATCGCATGTAATCTTTATATTTGCCCAGTTTGCAGCCATTGCTCTAGGACTAGAGTAAATGACTGTTTTTTGCCAAGATTCCAAAAGTAAACTGGCCTCATTAAAAATAATGGTTGCTGAGAAAAGAATCTCTGCAAGTTGGAGTGTTTTTCTTATAGACCTGTTTAATCATAACACAGTTTTGATTCTGCGTCTGCCAGTTCAGGCCAGCGTGACAGCACTGCTACTGAGAGCTGGGATGGGAGTCACAGCACAGAAGTGAAAATCAAGAATCACTGAGTTAAAGGAAAAATAAAATAAGAGCATCCATTTAACATCCGATGCACTGGTTCAGCTAGCTAGGTAAAAATTGGGGATTGGATGAGAAAGGGAGAAGAAGAAACAAAATGCTTTTTGATGTCTTTAGAAAAGAGAATTTTCTTTGACTTTTCATTTGACTTAAGTACTATGTGCGTATAAATACTGTGTCAAAACCATGGTAATGTTGCGTATTGCTTTGCACATTTTTAAAGCACTTTGAGAAACGGATTTTTTTTAAATAGAAAATTCAATAAAAGTGTATAATGGGAATGTTTAATTACTATAATCAGTTACAGCTACAGTCATTTTAGAGTGGCTGGCTTTTATAGTATTTGTATACTTACTGCTTTAAACTTTACAAGAATTATTTCCTACATAGACACTTGTGATTTTTTTTCTTCTTTCTGTTTGTAAATGTTTTTGGCTTGGGTCAGTAAAAATGGAAATGCTTAAGTACACAGCATGTGGTACTTAGAAAATTTGAAAAGTGTTTGGCTACTTTATTGTCAAAAGTGGTTTTTTGTTGTTGTTGTTGTTGTTGTTTTTTTTTAAGATAAAGGATGTGGCTATGTATATGATCTTTTGTAGTTGATGTTTCTAGTAATATTTTTTCTAACCCTCCATGAAATTTCAAAAAGTACAGAACGGGCTTTTCCTATGGGAATAAAAAAGTTCCTGCACACTGCCAAGGACTCTTAGATTCATAGCAGATGCACTGGGATCCCACTACTAAAATAAAATCAAATCCAGTTATTTCTTTTTAGCCCAAAGCTAGTTAGTGGCAAAGTAAGATACCACAGTAATGGTAACATACGACACTTTTGACCTATAGTTAAAACTCCATCTGATACATGCTTGGAAGTAAATGTAGAGGAAGAAATTGAAGCTGCTTGTGTAGAAAACACCCTTGAGCTTTTGAAGCAGATGCCCAAGAGCATTGGCTTCATCCTTTTCTGGGATTAGAGAATAATCATTTTGCAAACTAGGTGTAAAATAGATAAGTAAAGGGTTTAGAAGGTAAAACCGTGGAAGCCCTGACTAGTTTCAGGAATGAAATCGGCAGAACCTGCTTTCAAAGCAGGATTCGTGGCTGGCGTCTGCTGGATAATGGAGCATGACTGCGAATAGTTACAAGCCATATCTTAAAGAAGTGTAGCAACTTTTCAAAGGTCAGTCCTGTTACTCATCTCAAAAGAGTTTCTTCTGTATTTGTAGTTTCCTGCACCTTTGCTCAGGGCTGTACCTGACTGGACACAGGGTGATAAGATTGCAGAACATCTTCCTCCCAGGACACCGAGTAACTATAAGAAGTAAATCTCTCTTCGCAGCTCTGTGGTTCTGGGAAATTTACTGTGTTTCTTTGCCTACTGCAAATGGTTAAACGAGTACTATCACAAAAAATAGGTCTTCACAGATGCGTTGTGTCACAGAATGGGACATTGGCATCCAGGTACTAATTTCATTTTACAGTGCAAAAGCAGTAATATTCCCTGGGCAAGAAGTGAGAGAACAAAGAAATGGAAGAAAAATGCTCTTTGAGGAAATGGGATGTAGGCTGGAGGGTCTATGAAATGAATGGATTGGACTGTTGAATGGTGAGGGAAAGAAATATGGCTGTTGGAGTAAAGAAGAATTCAAGAGCAACTTGAATATAAAATCCTAATTCTTTTCTAGTCTTCTTGTGACTTACATCATTTGACAAGGGAATGTGTTGGAGAATGTTTTATGTGTGTTACTCATTTGGTGGTATATCAGAGTAGTACTCTACTGAAAGACCAAAAAGAAAATTGTTCACTAGAGCAACAGGCAAGGGGTTTCCTCTCTGGAGGAGTAATATGCATTCTGGAATAGCAGGCATTTCTTTTATGGGTTTGTAAATGATATAGGTGATATAAGCACTTTTGGGCTTCTTTGTTTGCTTTAAAATAAAACACAATTAGGGTGACAACCAGTTAGCTGAAAAAAAAGTCTTGAAATTTTATTCTAAGTACATCATTGCATGTTCATATTTGGCTCTTTTTAATGACTTCGGGAATAACATTTAAAGCAAGTAGTAGTGCACAAACTGTTTAAAGTTCTCACCTATGAACCATATTTTTTTTTAGGTGTTCAATAGATAGGACACGTTAAATGGTATGCATGTGTACATTTATATCCGTGTTCTCTTCTCTTATCTTTTAGTGCCCTACCTTACATTATCAGAAATGACCCAATAAAATGAACAACAAAAAGTGTAAAATTTCCTTACAACAACAAGAACCTAAAATAACCATTTTATAATGCCAATGAGGTAGTTGACTGTGTGCATTATTGGGTAATAAGATATTCTCTGCTGTGTTTACTGCATTCAGCCTTCCACACAAATATGTATCAAAGCCATAAAATGACAGTAATTGTAGAAGTGTACACCTTACCTTCTTGCTGAATTATTTCTGTTACATTAATGATTATCCAGTGAATTAATTTTTGTTGCAACTATAAACCTTTTACAGAAAGGAGAACTGGTAGATTTTCAGTTTGTCAGTAACTTAATTGTGTTGTGATCTCAAATGTTTTGTCTGTGTAAAGTCTTTTGATGGTTAAAAGTTACAACACTGTAATGCCTCACAAGACTGAGAGGACTTTGTAATTATTTATATGTAAGTAGTTTTTTTTGTATATATGCTTATTATATGGAATGTAGATTATATGATTAGACATGGGGGAAAAAATGTTATCATTTTATGCAAAACTGACATTGCTTTATAATGAACTGCTTATTCCACATAATACATTGAATGAGGGATGTTTGTGTTCTCTATGTAATATCAATGCTTTGCCTTTTTTAGTAGTGTCAGTTTTTATAAAATTTGAGTTAAATATCAATTCATTTTAAATTAAAAATCAAAACTATTTTTATTCATACCACAAAAGTATAGCAAACTTGATATCATTGTGATAGTTTTAAAGAAAAAATTAACCAGCATAATACAAATTGATACATTAGAGGAAACTGTTTTCTCAAGAATAGAGAATTAGATTTTATTATTTAAGACTTAGCAATATTCCTTATGTTTTTTAAGGCTGATTGACCTAATTGTAGAATGTATATGTATTCATTTGTTAACGCTCATATTTTCCTTTTGATTGACACACTTTGTGTCCTGTATTATAAAAATTACCTGTATCCTTTGAAGACCAATATAGTCTTCAAAGTAGAAGTTATCAATACTTTATCCAATCAGCTAGAAGATAGCCTTTGAGAGCTGTAGATATTGAATGGCTATAAACAATGTGGTTTTCTTCTACAGACAGGCCAGTTTGAAAGACTGAGGGCATGAATACACTTGGTGAAAGACAGTGAGGATGGAAAACTATGTGCTTACCAGTAAAAATGAACAGGCAAGCAAGATGTTGGAAACTATAATGAAGGAACAAGATTCTTTAAAGAAAGAAAGTCACAAGGAGAAGAGAAGTAAGATCAGCCTCAACTGTCCTAGAAGTCTTAGGTTAGCCTAAAATTTTCTCATAAAATTTCATGGGGAACAAAATTTGTTTGAGCTTTCTTGGGAAAAAAAAAAAAAAAAGTAAATGTGAGAGCAGCATGCTGAAGACGATGCTTTACTTCACCTGTGTTTTCTTTTATGTAGTCTCTGAAGCATGTAGCTGCCCTAGACAGGTGAACTCTGCAGAAAAGTTTAATTAGAAAATGCTGTAATGTGTTCTGGTAGGAGAGTAGGACACTGCTGGACTGTGGACTGCCCAAGAAAAAGCTGAAGTGCCATTCACAAACAGTGCTAGAATTACTAACTGGAAGCAGTATGGAGCATACAGGAAAAAACAAAGGACTGTGCACATATGGGTGCTGGCCTGGAAGGTCCTGTACTGATGAACTCAAAGTGCCAAGGGTTTATGTCCCTCTCTAAATCACAAATGAGGAGATTTTACGTCTTCTTTTGTGGGAGGGATTTGTTTGAATGAGTATATTGTACTATAAAGGAATAGCTTTATTAATGTTAAGGTTGCTTTCAATAATATGACTTCATTTATAGACCTATTGGAGGAAGTATAAGATTTCCTCAAGGACCCAAAGCTTAGTCATGGGCACAGACAACATGAGAAAGTATTGCAAGACTGGAAAACCTAGAAGGCAATACTGGCAAACAATCCCAGAAAGCAAGAATCCCAGACTGCTTCATTCAGGCCAAGGTTCTGGTTTCCTTAAGGGGGACGTTTTCTGTCACTCACTGGGAAGGAAATACCAATGTACTGTCCTGGTGTCTCATTTTCAGAGAAGTCCTGATTTATTGTGACTTATGGAGGTCTTTTAGTCCAGACTGCCATTTGAAGCAAGACTGTTGCCAAGACTGGATGAAGTGGGCTGTGGCTTTCTTCTGCCAAGTCTTGAAAACCTTCAAGGATGAAGATTCCATCACCACACCACTGTCTGGTTCACCAGGTCCCCTGCCACACTCTCCTCTTAGTCAAGAGCTATTGTAGCCAGCATGCAGGGATCAGGTACAGATGCCAGTCAGATCCCAAAATGATAGGGAAAAGATGAATGGAATAATGAAAACACTTTCCAGGCATGCTTTTCTAGTCAGTTCTGATATTTTTGAGTGGTGGCAGGTTTGAAACTTTTGTGTCTTATCTGATGAACACTATACCTTGGATGTGTTGTTGGAATTTTAAAAATAATAGTTCTGAGAGCACCAGAATTGTTCTTAATGTATTTAACAGTGCCAGTGATCCAAAGAAAAAGTAGCTGAACTTCAGTTTCTCAGTATTTAACTGGATTTGAAACCAAGTTTTTCATGTCAAGTTGCATTTGGGATCCAGAATAAAGAAAAGTTGTGCACGAATCCACAATTTCCTTGAGCATATGTTTTTTGCAGAATTAATTCAGTCACAAATTTGGTGGCTTAGAATCATAGAATCATTAGGGTTGGAAAAGACCTTCAAGCTCATCTGGTTCAACCATCACCTTACCACCAATGTCACCCACGAAAACATGTCCCTAAGCACCACGTCCAACCTTTACTTGAACACCCCCAGGGATGGTGACGCCACCACCTCCCTAGGCAACACGTCCCAATGCCTGACTGCTCTTTCTGAGAAGAAATGTCTCCTCATTTCTAACCAAAACCTCTCCTGGCACAACTTGAGGCCATTCCCTCTAGTCCTATCACTGTTTACCTGTGAGAAGGGGCCAACCCCCAGCTCTCCACATCTTACTTTCATGTAGTTGTAGAGAGCAATAAGGCTTGTTTTTGTCTGGATAGTGACAACTGCTAAAGGAAAGTAAATAGGCAATGCATAGCTCTTTTTCAAAGTCTGCAGCTTGCAAGAAACTGTTGACATACTTAGTCAATTACCTCCTTGGATACTCCTGTGAAAATTAAAAAAGACTATATGACTAGGACATCTTTAACAAACCCATAACAAATCAATTGTTAAGTGAGTCTTTTAGTGTCTGATCACATGTAATGTTTTTTTCTTTTTTTCTTTTTTCTTTTAGATGTGAGTCATCTAATCACAATGAGAAAAGCTTCTGTTCTTCTTTGATGAGTTGTGTGTGTGCACACACTAGCATTAATAAGTCCTGGGAATTCCATAAGAGTAGAAGCCTAATAATTATCTCTTTGCTGTCAGAGAGCTGGTCTACTTGATGCTTGGGTTTTGCAATGTCTAATGTCAAGGTTCTATACCAGTAATTAGTACCAACACTTCCCACATACTGAATTTATGGCACAGTGACCACATTTTTACATATGTTGAGGGGATACTTCAGTAACCCTCTTAACACAATATTAAGAGATGCTATATTATCTCTCCCCAGAAATTTAGTTTGCTACATTTTTGTTTTTTTGCTGTCTGGTAGCAAGTGTAATGAGATCAGATTGTATTATTTTGTAATGCTTTCCACCTAATTATACATGATATTTAAAATAAAGGGTCTTGCCATGCTACCGGTGTAATGTGGAAATACTAAATAACTTTTGCTGAAGACCTTTTTGACTGTTAGAAGATATTAAGTGGCCAGATAAAGAAAAAACAGTGTCACAGAGGCCCTACATAATGCAAGCTATTGATATCACATCTTTGACTTTATGGTATTTAGGAATGGATGAACAAAGGAATTACTTTTTGTCATGAACTGACACATGAGTAATAGATGCAAGATAGATAAAAGTAATATTGGGGGGAGAGGGGAAAGAATAAAAAAAAAAAGCTACCTGGAGCACTTTTATTACTGTCCCAGAAATTGAAAACTGATAATTTCTGAATGACCTAGAGGTAAAAGATGGTGAGAAGTGATTCTGGAAAATGTCTGGCATAATTTTTCAGCAGAGACACTGCCTAAAGTAAATATGTATGCATTACCAGTTTTACCAGCAGTACCGATGTATTTTGCTACAGGTCAAATACTCAAGCCTTTTTCTGACTTTAAACAATACGTGACCTGTAATTACTCCTACATGTCAGTATTAGAGACATTCCTCCTCTGTCCATGGCCATAATAACCGAGCTACTTCTAGTTCTTTTTAAAGTAGAAAATACATTAACTGTCTATATTTGAAGCTTGCTTAGTTTATAAGGGTTTATTTTTATTTATATGTAGGGAAAAGCACATAATCTCTTTTAGCTCAGAATGCATTGTAAATAGTGGATCACCTCCTATTCTATTCTATTCTATTCTATTCTATTCTATTCTATTCTATTCTATTCTATTCTATTCTATTCTATTCTATTCTATTCTATTCTATTCTATTCTATTCTATTCTATTCTATTCTTTTAATTTTCAGAGGATTGAAATCCATAATCTTGGAGTAACTACCATACATTTTTGATACTTGTAGTTATGCATCTAGTGTTGGCAGATGTACGTAGTGGATGGTATTGGTTGGGAACTGTATTTACCAATTGGAGGGAATGTCTCATGGATAGCTAAATCCACAAGTAGGAATACCTCTTAGAAAAAATTGTAATGATTGTGAAATCAGCTCTGTTCAGTGAGGATCTAAGGTAGTGGCGTGCAGGAATGGAAGGTAGTTAGGGTATGTTTGCTCACAGTCCTTTATGCTCCTACATATGTTATTAGGGGAGAGATAATATGTATATGAGCATTGGTTGGAGTTTCTGAATTGTGCTGTGTGGTGGGGGTTTTTTTTCCATGGCTCTGCTGGACCTTGTTCCTTCTCTGATCCCACCTCACTTCTGTGCAGTGGGTATTATGGCCTGATTTGTATCTTCAGTGTCTGATGCTGTGTCCAAATCCTGGCTAGACAGGCAGACTTCTGGCCAGCCACACATTGTGTGTATATATTCTGCTGCCAGAGGTTTGGCAGGATTTGGTAGCTCTGGTACTCTCCTTTATTTGTCTCTTTCATTGCACTGATGCCACAGAGTGCAGGTTTTTCAGACCGTTTCCATATTCTGATAACTGTAAATACTTGTTGTTAGTGGCATTTATTTTCAGTCAGCTGTTTTTTATTTGAGGACTGGTGCTGGTTTGCCTCCCTTCAACTGGGAAAGATTGGTGATTGTCAAGAATAAATACTAAGACGTACCTCTGAGCTTCTCTTCACATATTCCTGGTGCTTAAGCCCATGTGGTTTCACTGGTTTTCCCAGTGACTTCCTACAGGTCATAAACAGTGTTTGAGCGAGAGCTTTGCAGAGTGACATTTGACATCTTGTGTAAATGGTTAGTTTTATTATTCAATGAAAGCATCAAAAAGTAGCAGAAGATTTAGACTCATGGACCCTCTCTTACTCCAGAGTTGAAATACAAATCTTAGAGATGTTTTTTCATACTTTATGATGAATAGAGCTGATGTCTGTCTGGTTTGGTGACATCGATACAGCTTCTTCTCATAGGAAATAATCTCCTTAGCAGGTCTGTAGGAAGGAGCGTATATGCCTCTTCAGCTTAATAGAGTTGGTGCTATGCAAAGATACGGAGATTACTGTAGGATCTTCCAGTGAAGAAAATTTTGTTGTAGTTGTTTGAAACTCTTGCTGGAGAAGCACTGCCTGGGTAAATGTCACGACTCATTGGGGTGATGAATCTTACGGAACATTTCAATTCATTTCTCCTGACATACTCTCAAGTTCTGGTACCTGACATTTATTGGCATTTCCAGAGTAACTAGAGCACAAGCACTCTTCTTTATGTAACTCATACAATTATACTTAAGAGCTAAGGTGACTTTACTGGAGTTCATCTGATGCCTTCTCTGGTGGCTGGGGAAATGTTTATAGAAATGCTCCTGTTGCTTCCACTTTTGGCAGTATCTCTACCTTACATCCAAGACCAGCATATCTACTTTGAGTCATTAAACATGAAAGAAAATAATTTAGTACGAGGGCAGATTTGTAATGTTGCTGTCAAGAAAGAAGGGAAATGAGTAATTAAAAAAGTCCATTTCCATCTCTATTCTTCCTAGGAGTGCAAGAGAGCGTTTATTCTAGTAATTATTATTCTCTTGCACTTGCTGCAATTATTTAAGTATCCAGCATAGCTTTGGGGTGCCTGTCCAGAGCAACTATAATTTTGATTAGATCCCTCAGCTAATACGGCTAGGGTAGAGGCTTGACCAACATAATAATCAAGAGAACAGAATGACAACACAAGAGGAAGGTCTTGGCTGTTATACTGAAAGGGGGTGGTATCAGGCTGCCATTTCGGTACACCTACACTGGTAGAGGTTTGGGGTGAATTGCAAGAGACTGGCCCATGATTTGTTGTACTGCTATTCCAAATCTATGACTCCCAGTCTTTGTGTTCAGAAGGACTTCAAAAGGGAGTGTATTAAGTGGCAATAAATTTAATACGATTCTTCCTGCTTTGAAGCTAAGATGAGCCTGTTGTAGGATTTCATTTTGCTTGGAAACTGATGCAGCAGGCTGTACTCCATGGTAAAGTGGAAGCAGCCAGAGTAGAAAAACTGATTGGAAGAGTGACAAAGCAAATTGCAAAGAAGCCATTCAAGGGGTCAGAAGGAAGCTTGCTTTATCTAGGATGATTGAAAATTGTGACTAAAACGATCCTGCCTGTCATTCCACGAGATTAAATTCTCTGATCTACTGTTCTTTTTTTTTTTTCTTTTTTTTTTTTTTCCCTACGTTATCTTATCTGTGCTATAGCTATCACTTTGACAGTTTAATTGTATGTGTCTCTTGACCTCGTTAATGATAGCCCTCCAATGGCCCACTCTTCCTTGCCTTGACCAGGTGGCCATATGGCTTCATTTTAACTTCCTTTAGGGAAGTGTTTCAAGTGAAAGTTCTTCTCCTGGGCAAGAAAAACTATATACAGTATGAATCTCTCTCTCCATGAGAGATTCATACAGTATGAATCTCTTCAATTTCTCCATCTTCTATTCGTGACTTGAGTCTCCCGTGTCTGATTGTGACTCTGCACTTTCCTCCTCCCAGTTTCCTATTTGCAAATCTTTCACTGCATTTTTTTTCCATGTTCATCTCCTCACTCATAGGTTTTGTGACTTACAACTTGGTCAGAACTTATGATGTTACTGTGGAGTTGTAACTTCTTTTCTACAGTTCATCAACATACAGTAGAAGATGCTGGGAGCAGTGGAGAAACTAAGGGTTTCCTCTGTCATAAAGAAAAGATGGCTTGCCAGGTCTGAGAAGTATACCAATAATGGTTCACTTAAATCTTCCAACTTAATGCTGGCCATTAAATTGTTGAAATTCACATCTCAAATAGCAGTCTGAGTCAATCTCACAAAGGAAAATGTGGCTTGTACTTTTAGCTCAGACAACAAAAATAAATGCCAAATCCACATTTCTTAGCATAAACTTATATCATTTGTGACCTCAGAGACTCTGTTTGAAGGATTTGTTGTTCCAGAGAACACGGTTGAAATGGAAAGATATATTTATGATTGGCATCAGCCTAATAATTGGCTGATGTATCACTTGTCCTTTTTTCATCAAGGTAATAATAATAATTCTTGCTACCAGGAGTGCTCCCATGTCTCCATTGTGTCTGATCTTCTGTGCTTTATGTCTTGATCAGAATTACAATTTTCTCAAGGTAATTGTTTTCAGAAGGAAACTAATTGCATTGTTGGTTGATTGCATTATTGAGAGTAGTCTGAAGTTGTATTTAGATGTCAGACTGTTGTACTACAGAAATACCTGAGTTAGCTGTAAAAAGGAGAAACTTTATGTTGCTGGTTATACATTCTGAGTATCTGAGTACGTAAGTTAACATGTTTTGTAGTTGGCTTGTTTATCTGACATGAAATGTAGAAGGTGCTGTAGGCATCCTCAAAACAGAAAAGTAGTGACAGTACACAAGATAAAAAAAAAATGGAAAATTATTCAGTACGATTAATGTGTCTTTATTAACCATTCTTGATAATATTTAAATATGAAACTGAAGAGCAGTTCTGAAAGAAAAGAGAACCCTGTGTGCAGAGTAGATTTATGTATTTCTGGCCCAAATTTCTTTTTACAAATTAATGAATGATATGACTATTGTCATGTCAAAATTACATAAATGAAAGTTTGGGACAAAAACAGTCAAGGTCAGAATTTTACCAGGCAGATCTCCATCAGTGTAGTGCATTTTTATCAAGCATTTACTATTGTAATACAGTCGTTAGAACAGTATTGAAGAGATATACCTGTAGTAAACGTTTTTGCAGCCATGTGTTTTAGTTTTCTTAAGTGTTCATTTAATGTAGGTGGAATAGGAGGTAAGTATCAAAATAAGTTTTATGGAGAAAAATATGGTAAAAAAGCCTTCTCCTGAATTTTCACCTAATGCTAGAAGGA
Source organism: Aythya ferina (assembly GCF_964211825.1). Taxonomy (NCBI): domain Eukaryota; kingdom Metazoa; phylum Chordata; class Aves; order Anseriformes; family Anatidae; genus Aythya; species Aythya ferina. The sequence goes on along the minus strand of NC_140297.1, from coordinate 36,072,636 downwards.
CCAACTTCTGATTCTTTTGTGTATTTAAAAGTTTTATATATTTTGGAGGCAGCCTTCTTAACTGCACAGTCCAAAGAATTTTTGTCTGTTGCCAGTGCTTTACAGGTGCCTGTTAGGCCATGTCCTTGTCTGTGTCTGCAATTTTTTTTTTGTCCAATGTCTCAGGTCTGCAGTTCACCTTTTTGCAAGTTCTGTGAAATGTTGGAAAGTGTTTATTATATATTCTTTTCATTCATCACATGCATTAAAATATTGCACATTAACTGTATTTGTGTTTTTTAGTGTGAGTTGGATGGAAGCTTGCTATATGGAAATAACGGCTCCCATCTGTTTTGGAATAAATTAGTTGTCATAGTGTCTTTACAAGGTGAACACTTGTCATAGACATCCTTCTGTTTCTGACTTGATTATATTTCTGACTTGACCACTTCGGTTTTCAGAGAACTTGAAAACTGCTGAAGAATGACCTTACAGACTCCATTATTAATCTCACGTACATAAAGGAATGGTTTTTCAAAGAAAGCATTCAGCACCCTTCTTATAATGAACTGAAGCACGGAACATACGTGTTCTACTTTATCTTCTTCCTTTGGTTTGTTTTTTGATAGAAAGGGATTTAATTTCGCAGAAGCATTCGAGCCAGGTTGTCTAATATTTTACACCAAATAAGTAGTAAAATAATTGCATTCAGGTCCACACACATGTGTTCTCCTTTCCCAGGCCCATTTGAAATCTGCTTTTAATATAATATTTGTGTATAAATTGGGTATACCCTTAATTCCTTTATGGGAACAGGGTCTGAGAATAAGCATGGTGGTTACTGGGAATGTGGGAGGGACAGCAGATAACCAACAGCTGCTGTGTAAAGGATCCCATCACCATGCAGAAATCACCTTTAATACAAATGATCTCTTATCTCTCAATACTATTTCAGTGAGTCCAGCAAAAAAAACTTGGCTGCCAGCAGTGACTGTTTTGTGATGGAGCTGGTAGCTGAAGTCAATTGTTGATTTGTTTTGTTTAAAAAAAGGACCGAACTTTTTCTGGCAGTCTGGATGAATGGAAAGCTCTGGCTAGACAGAAAGGTTGCTCTTTTTAACCCTTTAAAATGCCCTTTAATTAGTGGCAGTGACCCTGAGTAAACTGATTCTGATCTACTGAGAGATTTACTTCTCTAATCTCTCTAAGATCTGTTTCTGCTTTCATGATAGGAAAACGACAGCTGTCTTATTCTTCCTTTCTGCTCTGCACCTTTTGCTACCTGCTGCCACTCTGTGAATCCAGATATATTACACATGGTGGAGTTCTACGCTACCAGCCCCAGCACACGATTTCATCTCCGTGTGGTAAACTTATTATCTGAGGGAAATTAAAAATAAAAATAAAAATCCATCTTTTACAAGTCTGTCCGAATTCTTCTGGTCACTTGAGAGTAGAAAAGATCAAGGTACTTTGGCTTTTGGGGGGATATGGTGACAAATGTACATTCAATTAAATTGTAAGGCACCAAATTAAGATACATGATCAAGCAGCATGGAGTCAAACGCAGTTCAGTGTTGATAAATATAAAGTGGTAATCACTAAGGAAAAAACACTTGATTAACTCCTCATTGCTGCCTGATTTTGAATTAGCTGAATGCACTTAAGACGTTTTCCCTTTTTTAAGCCACTAACTGTATATCCTTGCATGCTAATTAGTGAAAGCTTCTGTTTAATATGGATCAACATACAAAACAAATAAATGTTGGTTTATATGAGAAGCAGGTCTGAAAAAATAATACTGAAATGTAATTTCAATATAGAAATGAGTGATGTGCCACATGAGCTTTATGCATAATATATTCTGGTTGCACTGCTCTCACAAGGCTGCAGCTAAAATGGAGGAGACTTTCAGACTGATGAAATGGTATTTGAAACATAGGAAAAAGAAGAAAATAGTAATAGCTTCCTTTCCAAAATTATATCTCCCAAACTAAGCAATGGTGGAAGTATATGGTGGCAGAGTATAGACTGAATAAAGAGCCCATACATGTTTGGGTTTTCTCAAGGTATGATGATAAAGGGACTTCAGTCAAATTGTAAGGCAACAAACTAGAAACTAGTACTCAGTTTTTTCCTATGGCAGTTCAGTATTAATGTATGGAGTGAATTTCATTTAGGGCAGAAGCTTATTAGGATTAAATGAAAGAATTAAATCAGTATATACAGCTACCAAGAATATCAGTATATACAGCTACACCCACAGCTTCATTAGGCACAATTAACGGAAATCTATGAGACATATATGTTTTCATACTTTACTGCCTCAGACGTCTAAGAGATGATAGAGGTTAATAATAAATAATTTTCACATTACTTCCATATATAATTTCAGGCTTTCAGATTAAACAAAAAAAACCTCTCCCAACACCTCTTGATTCTGGAATTTTTGAATGTATTTTTTTTATAAAACATCAGCACAGAATCTCTTGCATCATAGAGGAATAAAGCTTGCCATGAGAATTCCACGAAGAGGAATTTGTGATTTCTTTGGCATTTTGAGGGGGTGGGGGGGAAGCCACAGGGCTTCTGTAGCTTGTTGGTCTAGAAATATCTGTGTGGTTACAGATATTCTTACTTCTGGTAGGAAGCAAAAGATTGGAATGAAAGAGTCAGCAAAAGGAGCTTTTTCTCCATGCCTTCATTCTTTCTACTTGCATTTTTTCCTCATATTTCTCCTTATATTTATTGTATTGGTGGGAAACTATTACATCCTTTCTTAGCAAGAAACAACTATTAGGAGCCTGGCAGTCAGTTTTGCAAGTACAATGAGCCTTCCTAATGAGGCATGCCATGACCAAGTAAAACAGAAAACCCAAGTTACTAGTTGATGTAGTTAGGTGGCTCAGTACTGGATGATACCAAGTGTTGGAATCCTATGGGCTTGATGGTACATCTGTATTGGGTTTATGTTTAAAGGCTTCATAGCAGGGGTCTGCAGGGGTAGCCTCTGTGAGCAGAGCCCAGCAGCTGCCCCATGTCAGGTCAGAGCCAGCTCCAGCCAGCTCCAAAGGGACCCGCTGCTGGCCAGAGGTGATGCTGGATGGGCCTCTGGGAGAGCAGATTAAAGAAAGGGGAAAAAACTGCCGCACAACAGCAGCTGGGAGAGAGGGGTGAGAAGCAGCCCTGCAGCTCCCAAGGTGAGTGCAGCAGGAGGGCAGGAGGTGCTCCAGGCAGGCAGCAGCAGTTCCCCTGCGGCCCGTGGAGAGGCCCCTGGTGGAGCAGGCTGTCCCCCTGCAGCCCATGGGTCCCACATGGAGCAGATCTCCACGCTGCAGCCCATGGAGGAGCCCCCGGTGGAGCAGGTGGATGTGGCCTGGAGGAGGCTGCGGCCCATGGAGAGCCCCTGCAGGAGCAGGCCCCGGGCCGGAGCTGCAGCCCGTGGAGAGGAGCCCCCGCAGGAGCAGGGGGTCTGGGGGGAGCTGCCGCCCACCCATGGGGGACCCATGCTGGAGCAGTTTGCTCCTGGGGGATGGATGGACCCCTTGGTACAGAGCCGTGTGGGAGCACTTCTTGGAGAGCTGCTGCCTGTGGGCAGCCCCCGCAGGATCAGTTTGGGAAAGATAGCATCCCATGGGAGGGACCATGAGGGATGGTGGAGGTGAAACGGTAGGGACTTACCACAACCCCCCATTCCCATTCCTTTGCACCTCTTGGCAGGAGAAAAAGGTGGGTGGAAGGCGGTTTTAGTTTGCTTTTAGTTCTCATTGCTCTAGTCTATTATCAATAGGTAATAAATTAGATTAATATCCCTTAGGCTGAGCCTGTTTTGCCTGTGATGGTAGTTGGTGAGTGATATCCCTGTCTTTATCTCAACCCACAATTTTTTTCATCATATTTTCTCCCTATCCTCCTGAGGAGAGGAGGTGAGAAAGTGGCGTGGTGGGGCTTAGCTACCTACTGTTGTGAAACCACCACAACTTCTCAGGTCATCAAGTTAGTTGCCTTTATATTTGCTCCATCTTATTGAAATACCTACATGTATCTTTGGATTATCTGTCCTTGTCTTGTTGCCAATGAACTGTGGGTTATTATTACTTCTTTAGCATCCATTTATACAGTTGCATCTTGGTTTGTAGTAAACTAAATATTAATGTCACATAAACAGGGAATAGACTGAGTCTGAGAACAATATATACATTATTGTTTCCGAAAATTTGTGTAAAGTTGACTTGGTTCTGTCAGACACCAATAGCCTGGGGGTGATACCATCAGAGCTGTCCGTATTGTTTTGTCTGGAAGGTGTCACTCTGGATGACTTCAGTGAAGCTGAACTTTCCCACACAGCTAATTTATCCCTGACTAGGTGTATTGTGGTTTTGGATGATAAAATGTAGGCCTGTGTGTAAGTATTGATAGAATGAAACTCATTTTAGATTTGGTATTCTCTCAGACTGTTTGTCTTCCATCTTAGGAAAAAAAAAAAAAAAAAAAAAAAGTCATTTTTCAAGCCACCTCTCGAAAGAAATGATGGGGAGAAGGATGTGGCTTCCATGCCCATCCCTCAGTTGATTTTCACAAGAATATAGTTGTCTTGATTAGGAGTGAGGTTTTTAAAGCTCCTTTAAAAGCAATGCTCCTAAATAAAAACCAGATGTGCCAATGATGTGCATTTCCATTCTATTTCTCTTTCTCTGTCTCATCTACCCCTGCTCGAATCAACAGAAATAATTTCTTTTGGGAATAGTAATATTTTTTTACTTCTCTGGGGTTATTTACACCATTTGTAATAATCCTTCAGTAAGGCAGTTAAGTTTATGCTTAAGTTACCTTGCTTATTTGAATCTGGGTACTGTTATAAAAATTGAAGCATAAACTTGAGCTTTTTTCAAAATCAGATCTGAGTCTAACAGTTTTGTTCTGAATTCAACCATCCATTTTCTGATATATTTGCAGGTGTGTCTTGTTTTCTATATCATTTGCTCTGTTTTGCAAGAAACATCTTTGCATCTCCCTCTCACCATTTTACAATCTTAGAGAGGTTCTGCTGTTCTACAAAACCATTACTCCCCATTACTTGTATTTCTTTTATTCACACTCCAATCCCACTATCATTTTTGACTTCTGTTTCTCTCTCTTTTTTTTTTTTCTTCTAAGAAGGTGTGTTTTAAATATTGCTGACATTTCACTTAGATTTGTTTTAGAATCCCATGCTATTGATATGACCATGATCTATGACCCAGTTATCTCAGGTCTTGACACCTGTACTTTTTTAAATTTCCTTGGCCTCTTATGATCCTCTGTTTCCCTTCTATCTTTCACCTAAGGTCTTCGTTTCTTGCAGTCTGCTGTAAGTATGCTCCTGGAATCCTTTTCCTAGTTTCTGATCTCTGTCTGCATTATGTATCTTCACCTTTCAAAACGTAACACAAAAACACTTATCTCTCAGACATATCTTTCTTCCCATCTCCCTTGCTTGTGCCAAGCTCTGCTCTGCTCATGCTGGCAATTCTGCCAGCATTGTGTCCTGTGCCATTTTTCCAGTTTCTCCCAAAGCTTGACTCATATCTTCCTTCACAAAAGCTCGGGTTCGTATGTATTAATCAACTCATAATCTTATGATTGCATCTTAATATTTTTCCCCCACAGTCTTCCAACGCTGATGCTTCCTTTAATTTGTTTAGCAGTCATTTTTAAAGACAAAACCGTTTCAGTGCAAATGTTAAGTTTTTGAAGTAAATCTCCTCCTATTCCTTTTCTCTTTACCTAAAACTACTTTTGTGAGGAGTTGAGAGATAAATCAACACTTAGAAATGCAACTTCATTCCTATGAAATGGAAGAGAACAGGGTTAGAGAAACTTGGTTTGATTTGTTACAATCTGTCCTGACACCTGAATCAGTTGTAAAACACACTGAACATTGATCTAGCTAAATAACCATGCTGTAGCTTTGTACTTGTTATAGTTGAATTCTTTGTTTCAGAAAACTCATTAGTATTCTTCCTCACTAACAATATTTCTTTAGTTTATTGGTAGTGTGGAAAATAGAAATATTTTAAATTTGCCTTATAAGTTTGTTCTAGCAAACTGTTTTATCTGCTAAAGTTTCTTGTGATAGATTTTGAATAATTTTGCTAAATGAAGTTGTGCAATTTGACAATGATGTTTTGAGTAGAAACTTTTATTTATATACTGAAAAACTCAATACTATGGTGCCTTGCTCTTCCTTTATGATTCTTCACCAAACTTTTTTATTACACATTGTCATATTCACATGATGAATTCTCTAAGTAACATCTTTCATATCTCTGCATGAGGGAAAACTTCTAATGGCTCAGACGACTTCTAAATTAGATTCACTAAATAAATATGTGAAAGAAGTAGGTGGTTATTGCTGCAGCAATCCTGCTAATTGAACAAATCTAAACACCAGTGTGGTAGATAAAATGAGAAATCTTACTTTTCATTACCTGTATCCCTGCGTTAAAGTAAATAATATTTCAAACACAACTCATTTCTTTCCTGAGTACTCTGTTTCATGTTCATCTCTTTGCTTTTTCAAATAGTTGCCGGATGAGCTAGTATTCTATCAAAGTTTACTAGTTCCCATTTCCAGGAGTAAATTATGTAGATAGTGTGGCTTTAACTCATGTTTGATTAGATGCTGTATGTTTTTAAATTAATTTCTCTCTAAGCTCTTTGCAAGGAATACTAACCCACTGCAGAGAGGTTACAGTACTATGGACTTTGTCTGTTCTGTCTTAATGATACAAGGGAATAGTTGAGCAAGAATAAATGAGGTACTTTTGGTGGGTAAAAATGTGAGCTGACTGTCAGTGTGAGATTGGTTCTAGGAGCAGTTAGCCAGCAGTAATAGGGCACACTTGAGTAATTGAATTTGCATAACAAGGCTTGCTGAAGAGATCTGACAGGCGCAGAGATTTGTCTGGCTGGAGATCTCCAGATGGACGTGACCACACAGCAGCTGGGTGGCACGTTTCTCAGCATGGTCAGCAACACCCAGACTGTCAGCTGGCCCCTGCAATTGCAAAGCCCTGGCAGGCCAGCTGGTGGCTTCTGACAGCCAGTGGCCCCGTTAGAGAATCTTTTCATCCTGCCTGTCAGGGTACAGGACCTGCAGGGACCAGTGGTAAGATGTAACAAGTCACCAGTGAGAGTTGTTAAGATGCTTCAGAAACCTGCTTCTGTTAAATAGCTGCTGCTTTACCGCTGAGAGCAAACCTTCTGAAAGCTTTTTCCATCCTTTAACAAGGACAGGACGAACCTGTTCTCCAGCGTTTTGTTTTGAAATCTATCACTTGGTGTTAGTTTCTACATGTTTAGTTTCAATACCAATATTTATGCATCTAACCAAGCATGCCCAGTCAGTGACAGAAATGCATTTTTATGAGCTTAATACATTTGTAAGACAAAATGCTGGAGCTTTTCCCCCCCTGTATTCCTTCCATCTGAACTAATACTGCTGTATTCTAGATTTAGCATGTTCAGTTAGCGGGAGCAGTTTATGGAAATACCCTGTAAAGGAAACTGTTGGTAACAATCCAGGCAACAACTATTATACTTGAATAGCGTGCACAAATATTCGGTATAGGTAGGAAAAGAATATGCATAACAGTAGAAATCTCTTCCTCGGGCATCCTCCAAGAAATAATATTAAAAAAAAAAAAAATATCAACCCTACCCCTTTATTGTTCCAAGTTGCTTATTTCTAACATTCCCCAGCCCCAGACTCCTAGCATTAAGCTATTAGATTTAAACTCTGTCCCCCCTCTCAAGCTTAGGAAAGTTCCTGTTCACTGGGAGTTTATAGTCCAGGTCAGTCCACTCCCAAAATAGTAATGAAACCACTAGCAAGAGCTGTGCACTCTCACTGGCTTATTCTTTCTGTGCCCATGGATGTTATGTTCCCTCTTTAAGAGGTGCTATGGTTGAAATAAGTAGGTGCTGCTGTCTAACATACAGGCTAGTGATTTGGGCAGTCGCTTTTTTGATGTATGCAAACCACCACAAACTGAGGGAACCAAGAATAATTTTTTATTGGACACGGTATCCCTAGATCTCTTAATTTCTTAAGGATCTTCTTGCTTCACCAAGTTTATTCATTTACTTCCTTGGGGGATGCTAGAGGAGAGATCCATTTCCTAGTGTTCTTCAAGTACTGGTGTCTGCAATGTCACTATTAGGTGGTCATCCACAGACTTTTGCCAAGTCACTAGCCCTAACTTCTACCTTTCTTCTGAAAAACAGCATGTCAAAATCAGACATCAGTTTCTTCGTTCTTACTGTGTTTTCTCTTTTTACTGGAGAGAAATTTTTAGCCTTTATAAACGTGGCAGTAGATCCTGCCACCATCTTTCCTGCATTTGTGACTTGAATAGTACTGTGGTTTTTGATTATTATTTAACTTATCACAACCTTTATCCACCCCCTACCTTCCTCCTCTGAAAATTTGGGTACCTTTAATGGGCGTCCCTAATCCTGGTGTAGCCATGCTCCGTTAGCAATCTCAGCTCAGGGCAACCTGGCTGTTGGCTCTTCCCCACCCACTTCATAATTTGGAGATAAGGGGCACTCCCTGAAGGCTTCTTCACAAATTCAGTGGTTCATATCTCCCCAGGTGGGCTGGGATTCCCTGTCTGGACTTCTGCACCATGGCTTTAGTCAGGCTAGAACCTGTCCTTGATGAGGGAGGATGTTGTACCCAACTGCTTTCAGGACACTTGTTAGCAGGAAAGGCCTCCTTGCACACAGTGGACTATATTGGCAAAAGAAGTGTGAAAACAGCCTTGTGAACCATTCCAGTCACCCAGTTTTTTGGGTCTTCTGGGTCCCTCATTCACTTCCCTGTAGGCTATCTGGAATTCCCTGCCTGAACTTTAACAGGCTGGTGCCTCTCTGGCAGCATCTGGAATCAACTGTATGGTGTCCCATTGTAATTTATCTGTTTAATCCATCTTGTTCTGTTGCAGTATGTATGTGTTCCCTTTTGTCTTAAGAATATATAGTCTAGACTATTAAAAGAAGATTAAAAACTTCAGATTTTTTTTGGAGGGGATGTCTTTTTATCAAGAGCGTTTTGGTAGCACTTCATAGACAGTCTGGAAAGGGTTCTCCATGTTAAAATAACCCCATTTGAATGTAGAATGAATAAGAGACATTTGTCAAAATAAAGACCACTCTGTTTTATAGCCTGTAGACATTTTCAGTTATATTTTTTCTTATCATCTGTTGGCTTAGTTTTACTTTGAAAGAAGCAAAATTGTGTCATTAAGCCTTTTAAGTAATTGTATATCTATTCATGAGAGAAGGCTGAAATAAAAAGTTACAATTTTAGTTGAATCCTGTGACGCTGCAACATAAAGCTTGCAAGATTTGACTTGCAGAATGGTGGCCTCAAGGCATTTCTGTTCAGATAGCAGTGATGACAGAGCAAATCACTGGTTTGTGTCCATCAGATTTAAAAAAAAAAACATATAGAGAACATAGTTGACAAACTGTCATCCCTTGCCACCTGAGTTTTTTGTTACATACGCTGCTTTTGGATGGAGAAATGTTTTAAGTATGATGTGTGTATATCCCTGTAAGTCTATATGGTAAATAAACAAAAGCCTTTGAGTGCACTCTTACCTGATTCTGGAAATGTCCTTTTTAGGTAATTTATCATTTGTGTGTGTGTGTGAATTTAAATATAATATTGAGAAATATTGTTATTTAAACAGGTTTTCCTCACACTGAAAACACATAACAGCGACCTCGAGAAGGGAGATTTGGCAATATTTTGAGATGCTTACATAATTATTTTACTGTTTCATGTATTGACATCTAGCGAACCCTTGATACAAGGTGTTAAAAAAAATAAACTTTTTAAAAGAAAGTGCTGCATCTTTGTTTTCTCTAGAAGATCTTGATCCATTGACTTTCCTGCTTCTGTGTCTATTTTGCTCAAAGAAAGTGAGGAGTTTTACTTGAGATGGATATAGAGCCTACAAAGAGGCAAGGAGTGTTGTCTGAAAAAGTGCTCCACAGAAATCAAGAGGAATTGTTAAAATGCAAAAGAACACCTCGTATGCTTAGCCAAAAGTGATTAAGGAGCTGGCATTTCAAATGTTGTGGCTGGCATGATTAGCTTCCCCGATAAGAGTGTAACGTCAGGTTGTGTTTAGCAGATCTGATTATTGTCTCTGTGTTGTCTGTGCCAGTGTTAGTGGATGCTTTACTTTTATGCCACTTCCTTAGTAGCTGGTTCATGAGTTTAATTTCTGATGTTATTTAGAATATTCAATTCAAATTTGGAGCAGTTTTTTATTTATATATATATAAATATATTTTGTAAGTTTCTCAGTAAACGACTCCCTTCTCTCTTCCTTCTTTCCCCACTTTCTAGGAAAGGGAGATGCAGGTGTCATCACAGTCTCTATTTTGAGATTTCTGAGTGCAGAGAACACAGACTGACTTCCCACTTAGAATCTGGATATTTAGCCAAAAAAAAGTCTACATTCAGGACTGTTTTGACCAGCTTTCTGTATTTTCCCTGCTGAGCACCCACTGAACTGTAGTATGTTTGTAAATATGGAGTATTTACAGCTGGAGCCAGAGCCATATCACTCTTTATGAATGAAAGCCCAAATCTCTGATTGGGCTACATATGGGGAACAAAACAAAACAAACAAACAAAAATCCTAGTTACATATTCTGAGACCAGAGTAAGCACAGAAGGGTTGCAGTATAACCTCTTAAAAACTATTTTCTGTGTTTGTATCAGACAAGGGCAGTTCTTTCTTCATCTTCATTCCAGGGTTTAATTAAAAAGTTAATTTGAAACTGTAATGTTACCTTCTTATGATGGCAAATGTATTTATTTTACTTTTAAGAGTTTTTTAAAAGCATACTTTAAAAAGTGATTCTAGCCACTGTTTTCTCTTTTACTAACATTTCTTGGGCATTTTATAAATAGTTATAAACAGAGTAGAAAACATGCCAAATAACATTGTGTTTTCCAGGTTCTTGCTTCCTCATGATTTATTTTTTTTCATGAATGAAGAGGAAAAAAAGCAGTCTATTGAACAATTTATACGCATGCCAAAATATTCTATGGAACCCTTGAAAATGGCAAGTTTTGGGCTACTCTGTGACTTCTTTCGTCAGCATTGACAATAGCTGCATCTCTTCAGTGCATATGATCCAATTTATTTCTAATGCAATTTGATTTGTATAAAATTTTGAGAATAAAAAATAAATATGGCTCAAGATGAGAAAATAATTTATCCTCAAGAATGGCAGCTTCTTTCCTTCCAGTGTATGCATCATGGAAGTCTTACTAGATAGTAGGTTGTTTTTCTCAACATGTGGCTTTTGTAACAAAATGTTATTTATTTAGATTTCAATGCTAATGTTCTCTTCTCTTAAGAAGAAATGTTTATGGGCCCTCATTGGCTGCCTTTTCCTTGTTGTATAGACTGCTCTGAGCAGTAACAATTAAATCTTGTCCACTAGTACATTTTCCATGCTTAATATATCTGATTTTTAAAAATTATTTTTTATATTTTAGCAGACTTATATACTTAGGTTTTGTTTTGTTTTTGTGGATTTTTTTTCCTCATTTACTCTTGTTGAGGTTGTTTACATGGGCTATGTTTTTATTTCATAGTTAGAGCTTTTGTTTTCACATGATATAAATCAATTTGAGATTCCATATTTCACATTGGTCATCCTTCTTATCTTTATTTGTGTCGTCTGTGAGCACATACATGTGCAAACGTATGTACAGCCATCACCACCAATTGAAAACCGATCTCTCATCAGTTCCTTTATGCTTTCACTGTTCTTTTATTTAGGAACAGTCATTGCTCTACTGAATCTCTGCTTTGTGTTTGGTCCTTGCTTCAACTGTATTCCTAGACAGGATGCAGTTCTGTCCTTCATCCTTGTAAATAACACCTAACTGTGCCTCCCCACCTCTGTGCAGATGAAACTCTCTTGCAAACTGTAGTTATCCCTCATTACCTTTGTGCTTTTTTGCTGGACTTGGTTGTATCATGCACCTGGTTGGTAAAACAAGTCTCCACTCCCTCATTCCTCTGCCTCTCCAAGGGGCAAAAGTAGTGAAAATGATGTTTGCTCAGAGTAGAAATGACTAAAACAGCATCTTTAAAGGGCCTTGTAGAATGAGTGGGCAGTGAGAAACGACAGAGATAAAAAGCTTTGGATAGCAGAAGGCTTTGTAGCAGCAGAAGATGCAATCTAAGTGCAAGAGCAGTAGGTGGGCTGATCGGCAGTAGAGGAAGAGTGTCCCCATGATTGTGGGGATGCTCAGCTGCAGATAAATGAGAGGATTCTGGACATCCTACAGGCATACAGTCTGTGTTTGATGGAGCCACTCTGCATTAACACTTCTTACTGCTAGGTCTGATGTTTCCAAGATTAGCGCACCATGGCCGTGCTACTGTATGGCAACCTCCTCTTTCTCCCAGTAAGTTCAGAGGAGGGGTGTGGAAGAGGTTACAAACTGCTATCATTATCACCCTTACCCATTTGGGCATGCTGCAGCTAGCACTATTTGCAGCTACACAGGAGAGCTTTTGCGAAACAAGCCAGCATTTACTAGTCAACTGGCACACAAAAACTTCTTGGTTTCTGAATGGAAAAGCGAAGCTTAAACATATGTCTGTGCTGGCAGCGTAAATGACTTTCCTGCATAAGTGTCCAGAATTCCTTTATCCCTTCTTTACGTTTCCAGCAGAGCTCTTAACTGGGAGTTCAGACACCAGGGTTCTTGTTTTGTCCAAGTTTTAGTCAAGTCGGTTTGACATGTTCTTCTTTCCTTGGCTGCCAGTTGTTATAAGTTAGTACTTGGAAGGATCACTCTCTTGTCTCACCCACGGTCATTCCATTCATATGTGGACACTTCTGGGGATTGCAGTCCCAGTTCTTTTCCAGTCCCTTGTGCTGAAAAATCCCTTAACCCTTTCAGTACCAGGTGACAACAGTGCAAAATGAGAGATGAAGCTTTTTTTTTCTTTTTCTTTTTTTTATTTTAATAGTAATTGCAGCAGTTTTCACTTATTTTGCAGTATGGTGTTTTAACAATAAACCATAGTAGTTACTATACTTGCATAAGTTAGTATAATTTTACATAAATAAATGCCACATAGTCCTACCAGCTTCAATCTGGGTTATTTATATACTGTGATGTACAGAATCCTCAAAAGCTGCCTTAAAAGGGTTTGGTTGGTTTGTGTTTGTTTGTTTGTTTGTATGTTTTGTTTAATCAGAATCCTGACCAGGTTAAATTAGAAAGAGATTTGGAGAAGATACAGCACAATTGCATTAACCTAATTGTGATTGGAGAAAGTTTGTTTTGTTTTGTTTTTCTTTGTTTTTGTTTTTCCCTTTTTTCATGGTTTCATGAATTCTCCATGATTCTCCATGGAGAATCGATAAATTTATAATAATTGTGTTGAGTGGGGCTGTATTGTGAGGTTTAATTATATAAGGAAAAATCTTCATTGTGCTTATAATAAAATACATTGTGTTTTTTTTCCCTTTATATTCAACTGACACAAGTTTCTAATCTACTTGAGGCATGTTGGTCTTATTAGGCTAAGGTAGCTTTCTTCTCTGAGCCATGCAGCATCACTCATACAAACTGTTTCTGTTTACAGATCGGTATTTTTATTGCCTCGTTGACCTTAGAAAAGCAAGAACAATTTCTGATCATTTCCTGATATGAATTGACAGTAGCAAGTCCTACACTAGCATATTCTAATTTTCTTCTTATTTGTATCAACCGGGGGGTTGTATTTGGACAGCCATTTTGAAGTGTTTCACTGTACATCAAAATAATGGGTCCTAATGGATTGCTTCCTGCTTGACTAGACAAAAGTATTTATTAAGGAAAAAAATAAATTGTGTCTTAGCAAACGTAAAAGAAACAGTAGACTAGAATTAAGTAGATTTTCTATTAATGGCTTTGCTTTATCAGATATTTATATTCCGTGTATGATTTTATTATATATTAAATTCTGGCAATAAGGTAGCTTTTGCTCTCCGAGGTCAGTAGTGTTCAGATTAATCAGGCTGACATTTCATGCCGGTGGGTCATGAACTGTTGATAATAGCATTAAATGGTGATTCACTTGCTGCGGGGAGCACAGCTCATTATCCAGTCACTATATTAAATCATCGCCACAAACAGCTAGGACCTAGCATGTGCACACACGCATATGCACACACACACACACACACACACACTCATTCGTGCATGGGAAAATCAGAGGTGGGGAGCTCTGTCCTGCAGCTATCCGTTTCTCTGTTTATTGCAATTGTTAAAGCTGTTTCCAGCATACCGGGATGACAGACTTCACCTCATTTGAGAGGCTGAAGTAGTTCTCTCTGAAAAATCTGTTTGTGTATGAAACAGGACTACGCAGTTTATTTTCTAGCTTCTCTCTGATAAGAGGACATTATTTTTTGTGGCCAGTTCCGTGTTAGACCAAAACAAAGAAAAATACACGCACGTCCCTTCTAAAATGTTAGTCTTGGAAACCAGAACAAGATGCAAAATGAAAACATTTGAAATCTCAATTGCTTGTGTGCCCTGAATATGGATTTTTGTTTAACGCTGTGTTTGAGTAACTTCTATATTAGTTTCAGATGTGCTACTTCCTGTTAAAAATATTTGGATTAAAAAAACATTAGCCACTGTCCTATTGCAAGAAAAAGCATATATATCATAATGGAAAAAAACTTAAAATAGAAGACTGCCTAAATAGCTGAACAGTGGCTTCATTATGGTGAGTGAGAGGAAATTCCACTCCCTAACGCTTAAAAGATTTTGCAGCTAAATGCAAATCTTACTTAAATTTAAGTTGTATCCTTTCAAAATGAATTTTGAATTAAAATCATCACAAGTTCAGCAATTAGTACGAACCATGGGGCTTTTTTTTTCTCAATTTGGAACAGAGAACTGGGGAGTTTTCAGCTTTCCCGTCCTCTGTCCTCTCCATCTGAGCCAGTACAATTTGGTTTAGTTCAGAAGTGACTGCTCGCAGGCAGTGCGCAGAGGCGCTTTCCTTTCAGATAGGAAGGCTTGCTTGGAGTGTGAGATCCTGAAGGTCTCTATTTCTGACACTGGAGAAGAGGTTTTTGTTTGTTTGCTTGCTTTTTATAGTTTTGGAAAACATTATGTTTAATCAGTATATAAATGTTAATTAACATGAGAGCTGTGTTAACCTCAGTGTTAACTTTAAAGCTGAGAAGTTTGTTTTTTCCCAAATATGTGTACATTTATATTTACTTTTATATAAATTTACACATTTATAACTGGTCACAGAAAGGGAAACCTTTTTCTGAAACAATTAGCACACTACAGACTTTAAGAGAAGTGAGAAAGGACTGATCGAGGGAAACATTTTAAATTCCTCAAATTGCATTTTTTTAATTTTTATTTTTTTTAGGTTAAATCGCAGCTAGTAGCAGTTCGGAGAAACACGATAGCATGAAAAACCTGTGGGCCACTAGAGGTCACTGTTTGGTAATCAACTTCTAATGAACCAGAACTGTCAGGAAGGCCAATAAATTACACTGTGGATTTTTCTAATTATGAATTCCTATTTAATCATTCAATGACAAGTTAACTGTGGCGGTGGTTCTATGTACTTTGCATACACAGTTATGTTAATGTACTATTATATTTCTTAGGATGGAGGTCCTCCATCATTAGAGCAGTTCATTACCAAAGACTCTCTTATCTAATCATAATTACTGATTATGAGGAATAATTAACTTTGTTACCCTCTTGATTCTTTTCATAGGCAAAATGCAGTCTTTTTCTTTCCTTTTCCTTATGGAACACTAGGACATGCATTGACTTCAGATACCTTTACATTAAAGAAAAAAGGTTAATTTGTTTTGTACAAAATTGCTTAAGTTGTAGTGCTGGAATAGTTATAGTTAGTTGGGAAAAAAGAAGTACAAGAATAATTGTATAGTGGATTTCTTTAAGCTGTCACTCAGTACCATTAAACGTGAAAATATTTTGTTTCATTTAAGTGCAGCATTTAGAGCATGTAAAGATTTGTAAATTTAAACCATATGATTGCATATTTGCCCTTCCGGAAACAATAAAAGCAGCAAGAAAAAGATTATCTCTTTTTAAAGATATTTCCATATTAAACTTAGAATTAGTGTGATGTAAAATGATTTTAAATTGCATGTTTTGAACTCATTGGGTACGAGGCATCAAATACATTTGAGAACACTGAATAGGACATTACGTTTTGGGCTGGAGGGAAATGCTAAATCCAGTCCTACGGAAGAGATATATTTTTTGTTTTGCAAAGGAGTAATAATAGAATGATGTGTGGAGGGTTCCTAAGCAGGAAATAGATATGAGAACGGCCGTATAATGAAGGATGCCTTAAATGGAAGGTCTGCATCCTTCCAAATTGGTCTGCTTTTCTTGCAGTCCTTGTCAGCTTGCCTATTCTACTTTGCTTTTTTATCTCCGAATAAAGGCTTCTCGAATTAACCATGAACATGCTGAAATTAGGCAGCAGGAAGTGTTTATGGATATAAACTTAGGCTTGCTTAAAAATCAGCACATATTTTTAGAAGAAAATGCAAGACAGAATATCTGGACTCTTATACTGTATCCTGCAGCAAGATTCAATGACAAAGTGGTTGCAGAAAGGAGAGCCGCATTGAAAGCAATGCACTGTGGCAGTTGTTCACCTGAATGAAAAAATTTATTGGTCCTTATACTGCTCATAACAATTTAAGGTACAAAGTTCCAAAGTTTGTTCAGAAATGTTCCTTGCAGTCCTTGGTCCTACTATTTTTTTAGGCATTTCTTTCCCATTGCAGTTGGTGAAACTGTGTCAGTTGTCCCGTCACAGGCTGTACCCTAAATAGGCAAAATTAAAACTCGCAGCCGGGCAAGTCTCCAGCAGAAAATACTGGATTCTTTTTAAATGACTTGTCGGACACTTCCTTCTGACTATATGTTGTTGCCTATTTCAGTTTAGAATTTCATTAGGTTGCTGCTGTTATACAGTGGATGCATTTTAAATGTTGTAAATGTAAATGTGCTCCTACTGCTCGGCGTTGGCATTGCTACATCTTCAAGTGCGAGATAAACCAGAAATGCTTAGGGATCAGTATGTTATGCAGTTCCACACCCATATGAATGCTTTTTGTTTTATTTTTTGTTTCTGTGTTTACAATGCTTTTATTTTATAATATCAGAGGAAAGGACCAATGAATGCATCAACAGAAATTTGTCTGTATGATTTTAGGCTTCTGCAGCTGCCTTTCTCCAAAGGGAACCTTTTATTGAGCAGAGCACTTGAACCCATACCTGTTGAGCAATGCAGTTTCAATGCATACCTCCATCTGAATTGATTTTTTATTTTTTTTAGCAATGTGCTTAATGCTTTCTTTATTCAGAAAAAAAAAATGTTGCCGTGCTTTGTTGCTTTTGGGAGTCTGTCTGAGGGTGACATGGTAAAGAAAAGCATAAAGGATTAAATCATTTAAATATTTTGGTTTATGTAAAAGGGGGTTAATATCTTGTTACAGTTGTATTGATACTGGAGAAATATGTAAAAATAATATTAAAATGTCCTGTTTATTTTTCCTTTCTGAGAAAATCGGTTTTCTCTTACAATACAGGGTTTCAGCTATTGCATATTTATTCCACAATGAAGTGTCAACATACCTGCATTTTGCTGTGGGCTTACGTTAGAATACGTGAGGATTTCATGCTTTCTAGGTACAGACATTCAAGTCCAACTAGCAAAATCTGCAAATGAGGTGGTGTATGGCTAACTGCTTTTTGTAATTTGCAAGGCTCAGCAAGTTTGGCCAAACGTCTGTTTTTGTTGGTCACAAAATTGCACAGCAATTGCGTGTTGCTCAGTTAAGGTAGATGAGATCGAAAGCTGCAATGCCAAGCTGGGCTTTGGGTTCCAGTCGTGGCTTTTGCTGCCCCTCACAGCTGTTACGATTCTGGGGTGGCTTTGTTATTGTTGTTGTTCATTTTGATACTGTCTGTTGATTTTAGTTAGAGCAGCTAAAATAGCTCTTCTGAGATTTCACATTTTCTAAAGACAACATTGCAAATGCGCATCCCTTTGAGCTTCTTCTCATGCAGTCCCCACAGTCTGTTTCCTGGTTGCTGATCTTCTGTGTAGCATACAGTTGTGATGTCCTCAGTGTATGTTTAATACTTGGCTCCGTCACCTTTCTAATGCTAGAAAATGTTTTTGTTTTTGCAACATGTGGCTGAGAAATTGTTTTGGTTTTAGGACTTGGTACATAAGCCAGCCAACATGGGAATTGTGCTGGAGCCTGCCTGCTCAATTTTCGTTGCATGGAAAGATAACATTGGCCCACGTAGTTGAGAAACTGTGTGCATGTTCATGTTTCGTTTTCAGACTTCCACTAAAACACTGGAGTTTCAAACAGTAGTGCCGGCCAAGAAGATCAGGGGTTATTTTCTTTGTTTCTTTTGCATTTGATATTTCTCTCGTATTTATGCTGCACTCCCTCGGAACTGAGCTAAGGTTAAGCAGATAGCTTAGCGGCACGTGCTTTGTATTTGGGCTGTCCTGAAGCCTGCTTTGGAACCGTGCTTTATTGGATGCCTGGAATATACTGCTTCAGTCGTGCACTGACCTACCAGCCTTCCTGCTAATGTTTGGATAAAAACTGAAATACTTTTCGATTCTGCTGAGCTCTGTGCAGCTACCTTTGCTGCCCAAGACAGCAGATACTTGCGGTTGTTGTTAAGTTTTAATATTTCTATATCAGCCTGCAGACCCAAATGACATTTATAATGTATATACAAATGTTAGGGATGGATAAAGGAGTAGCTAAATCTGGTACTCCAGCAAAAACACCGAACGGCTTTTTCTGTTGTCTGTGGCTTTTTATAGTGGAGTAGGGTTTAAAGAGAGGGCATAGGAGAGATGACTGGCATGAAAAATGTATTTGATACAGTATTTGAGGTATTAAAAATAAGCAACTTATTTAATCAATTGTATTTTATTTCCTTTCTTGTTGCAAGGCTGTTAACCTTTTTCCTTGGTGACTTTCCTGCTACTCTGATATTTCACTTTGCCATTACAATGACCAGAACTAAAAGCAGTGCTGCCAACAGAGTGATCTCTTCAGGCCTTTCTTTCACTTTGTACTTCTGTTAAAAAAAAAGTTAAAGTGCCTTCTGTGTGCATTTGCCTTTTGCAACTTATTTTCTTTGGCTAATCATTTTGGAGGTGTCAGTTGCTACTCAATATCATCTCATAAATTTTTCTGATGCATTTGCTTTATATTAAACCATCTTAACAATAGCTTCCACTCTGGTTTTTCATGATTTATTGAGAGGACATATTGTTTTCTGCGTTTTGGCATCCTGCTATAGTACATCTAAATCAGACTGAAGATTTTTATTCTGGTGTCCACGGCCAAGTTCAAGTACTAATCCCTATAGAATTGCACTCTTCTTCCTTTAAAAGCATAGAGCCTCTCGTTGCCTTTTTTGTTTAATCAGTTCTCTACCCTTCCTTCTTTGCTACCTTCCTGATGATGTTTGAATAATTTTGAGTGTGTGCCCAAAAGGGATATCCTGTGCTACTGTAACTCAAGTGTACCTATTGTTTACATACGTGTATCCTCTTGATTCATGTAAATCCCTAAGTACGCTCTCCTTGAGGCCCCTGAGGATCCTTGCATGTACAGCAGCACATCTCAGATTGCCACGCAGGACTGGAGAGTTTGGTGCTGGCTTTTGTCTTCATACAGCAGCTAGCAAAATACACTCAACCACAACACCAACAGAAGTGCTAAAGAAAGGGTATTAAAGCATTCTCTGTCCGTATCTTCTGCCTTCGTATTATTGTAGGAGGGAAAATCTGTTTAATTACTGCCTGTCACGCTGGGCTCTCCAGAACAGGTAGCATATTGCACACCTCTCTTGCATCTTTCTTTCAATTTACGCCACTGTTATGAAAATAGCTGCATGGAGCATTAATGCTGATGCACACAGTCAGATCCACTCCTCGGTCTTGCCTGTGCTTGTGGGAGGCGGGGGTGGAGGAGGAGGAGGGAATTATTATTCTGCTGCTGACACAGGGAGAATGAGAGTGGCTTGATGCAACAGAAGATTATGTTCCCTGAGGATAAACAAACAGAAGGAGATAAATTAGGAGAGAGGATAATCCTGTTAATATGTGCATTCCTTAATTCTGATTCAGTTTTTCAAAACGTACGGTTTCGCAGAGGTTAGAGATTTAATTAGTACCTGTAAACCATTTCTTTAAGTTTGCCTTATAGATTGTGGGGTAATGCTTTGAGTTGGCATTTGAGATGCAGAAATTTGCCCATAAACAGGAACTGTAGGTCGAGATATGAATATCTCATGAGGGAAAATTAATAATGTGCACATCACCATTCCTTCCTCAGTTGAAAAACAAACAAAAAACTTTTGTTCCCCAGACTTTTTCACAATCCTGTTTGTTCAGAAGTCAGAGCAGCTTACTCTCTGCAGTCTTCTGTTGCTTTTTCAGCAGAAGCTGGGCCATTGTGATATTTATCTGAATTCAAACAAGGCTAATTAAAAGAGCTGCTGACAGTTGTTGTGATCTGACTTTGACTGGAGCTTGATGGTCATTATGGGTAAATAATGAACCAGGTCTGCAAATGTAGCAGCTGCCAACTTGGGATAGAAGAACAGCTATTGCGTCCAATTTAAGGATCTATCGACCGCTTCCCTTCTCCCTGCAGATCTTCTTCCTAGCAGAAAACTAATGTTTTCTACTGCTTTGTTTTGTGGTTTCAGCTATTTCTGATATAGTCTATAATTTCCTCTTAAATATTTAACCTACTCCATTATTAGCTTTCAGAGTTAACAACTTTTCCATTGGGCTTTCTTTGCATTTTTATTTTGTTTTGTTTTGTGGATTTTTTTTTTTATTTTTTTTTTTTGCAGTTTGCTTTTTCTGTACAACGTAACTGCTTAAATAATTATGATAATGTGTATTTAATTTGCCTGTTGCTGCAGAATAAAAATCAACTAGTTTTTTTTTCTTCGCACAGCCATAATTTTGCACGTTTGATAATTGGTTTGTGCTGTAAGAGCGATGCTTCTACTTCCTTAAGTGTGTTTTTTTTCCTAGAGTAATATTGCGTACTCGTTGTATAAATCTTCAAAGCACTGACCTGAACCTCCATTTCCATTTTTGTTCAAACATCAGTAGTTTATGAGGTATGGTGATGCGAGGCTCGATTTATCAGAAGAGAGAAATAGCAATGACTTTCATTAAGGCATACTTCCAAGTACGTTGTCGCTTCATCATGAGCTTTGCCTTGTCCCATTAGCAAGCAGGAACGGGTGCACTAAAGGGAAAATGGCAAATTTTAATAATAAATTAAATTAACTCTCTTCTAGAATGTCTGCCATTAGAAATGCAGCACAGACATTTAAAAGTCAGCGCAGAATTTGATACCCACTAGAACTTAGCCCATCTCCCCGGCATTTGCTCAGCTGCCATTAAAAGGCAGCGTGCATTATGTAAAATGTGCAAACGTGCTTGTGCACGGCGCATAATGCGGCGGAGCTCGGGATCTTGCTGGGAAGAAATGATCCCAAGCGTGCCCCTAAAAGACAAGTCTTGCTTTGAGATATAATGATGAAAAATTGCCCGTTTATTTGTGTCTTTGTGTTTCAGCAAAAACCAAAGTTGGGATTGTTGTCTGCGGCCCTGCTGGAAGGGGCTCACGCATGTACGGCGTGCGGCCGTGAGCGTGGGCGCTCCTGTGCCGGCAAGGCCAGCGCTGCGTTAACAAGGGGTTACGTTGTGCTGGTTTATGTTAAACCAGATCACCCCTAACATGTGCAGAGCCATTCATCTGTGTCACCAAAACCCAAGAGGACATCTGACATGGACTTTGAAACAGAAACAGTGATCACTTACAAATCAAACATGGCACGCTCTAAACCGATTGTGCACGGCAATCTTTTCGAGAAAGGACAACTAATTGAACATGATAAAGTGTAAAGTTAATTAACACCCTTAAATTTGTTGATTACTTTCACGGGATTATATTGTTCGTTGAGTAGCAGCTTTCTGTCCCAGCTGTCGCCTTTTTAGCGAATGTCGCTGGTAAACAATAGAGACACCATAACAAGTCGTAAATGGTCCCTGTGACAGCAGCCCCTTGTGAGGCTGCATCTGTAGAAAATGATTAGAACAATTGCATTTTAAAGACGGCTCACATCGCAGCCCAGTCCCATCGGCCCTCTTCTTTATCTGCGTTGATGGCAGACTGGTTAAAACATTTAAGTTCTTTTGAGCAAATTAAGTGATTTACTGTGTTTTGGCTATACAGCAGTAGAATAGCTTCATAGCTCTACCTTTGATGCTGGTTTTTATAATAGGGAGAAGCCCAATCCCTTTGAGTGGTGTTTTGTGGTTTTTGTTTTTTTTTTTAATTTTCTGAGACTGGTCTGTTTACTCGTTCCCTAGAAATAGATTGAGGATGTCAGACTTTGTCTGTGAAGCAACTAGAAGAAAATGATACCCTATTTGTATTTTATAAAAATAACTAGCTTCCTTGTGGCTATTTTAAAATTTATGGTATCATTTTAAATATCCTGCTTTCATTTCCAGTAGGGATTTGTAGACGATGTTGCCTATACGTGCCTTTTAATTGGTTTTGGATTTATATACGTAGCAAAACAATAGTAACCTTTACAGCTAATCTTTCCTTGTGTATCTTGGTTTAACTTTTGGTGAGTCGCAAAAGACAAAGTATTTCATGCAAGCTGGCAGGTACTTAAAAGGAATTGCTTAGAGCTTATAATCATGCACACACACAAGCTACACAGATGCAGGCTCTCAAGCTCAACCTATCTGAAGGAGAGCAAACATGACAAGAAACTGCTTGTTTGAAGATACCATAGTCACTTAAGTTGTATTTTTGCAAAAATATTGGAATAAGGGACCAGTGTTTCCTTGCACTTCCCAAAACGTAACAGGCAAAGCTTCGGTTCTTATGTGTGAAAGTACAACATTGTAAAACAGAAGAGAGGATTAAAACTCTAACAGTATTTTTCTTGTTTATTTTTACATCCTTTTTAGATCATAAACTAGTTGCTGAAATTCTGCCTTGCTCAGTAGACTAGGTGTTGAATAGATCAATGATAAAATGGATGTTTGCCATCTAAGCTTTTTGATGTTATAGCCCTCATCTTTAGCCTGTCCTTTGGAGTAGCATTTAGTTTTAGTTTTTTGTTCTCAACTTTGTCAGCAACAAAAAATGTTATGTGCAGATGCAACACAACAGTGATTTAAATATTTTTGGCATAGGGTGCTCTGTGTTTTCAGCAGTGTAACTAATGGTGCTCCAATGAGTAGCCGTACAGTATCACTTTTCTTTTTTTTAAGTGATCTCCACCCTGCTGTTCTTACAGAAATGTAATACAACTGAAACTGAAAGCAGATAATTTTTATATAACATCTTTATATTAACATCTTTTTTTCTAGCAATTTGTATTCTTAGTAATCAGCTGCATTTAGCCAAACTGCTTTTACTGATGCAGCTCTAGAGGTACGACCTTAGTTTTTGGAGATGGAAACATCAGTTGCAAACTGCAAGACTTTTTTCAAGGTGTTAAATGTTGTCGGAGTTGTACTAAGCAAGGAAAACCAGATATGGAAGGGTAGGGTGGCTACTGAACTAGGCTGCCTGGCTGGGAACCTGAAACTTGAGGTCATCCAAATCCAGACTATCCCAGGACAGCCGCAACCAGTTGCTGCTGTTGTATGAGGGCTCCATTCACATTTTTGTCTAAAGGTTTGAACTTGGGAACTGCTCTGCCTCAGGTCCATTCATTGCAATCAATGGCAACTGAAGTGAGAATCCCATGGATTGAACTCATCCTTGCCCCATGGGTAACTTGGTCAGAAGTGACGGGATGTTTTAAAGAAGAGATGGGTTGGGGGGATCATCCTAGAGAAGCCAAGCATAGGACTGCAGCCATGGGCTCCAGCAGTCTTGCTTTGCAGGAAAGATCTTAAATGTGTGCTGCTCACAAATGCAGTGTCTCCGGAACTGTTTCCTGACGATGAGAAGCTTTCTGTATTTTAGAAAGAGCAAATAGATTCTGAAGGCTTTATGGACTTATGACCCTAATCAGCAGTGGTGTATATATAGCACTATTTTAGGTAGTGAACAATCTTTCAAAAGCCAAAAGATGAAAAATAATCATTAGCTTTATGATTTCATTGAGCTGCTTTGCTTTCTCCCTTGCTCTCTTTAATGTTAGAAGCTGATAATACTTTACTGGCCTGTGTTGTTGGTGTGGAATTGGTGATTTCTGAAATAAAGCTTTGCATTCTTTTCTAATGACTTTTGATTTCTATTTTTAGCTGAAGTTACAGTTCTTGTATGCCTAGACTCTCTGCCAAAACTTCCAGAAATTGCCAGTGTAGAAGATTTGCAGCGTTGCTTGTTTAATTTTGATAAAATAGCTGATAGTTGGCAAGGATCCTGGATGATAAAATTTAGCACAAAGTAAACAGGTTTTTGTTTTTAAAAACAGAATTTTCCAAGCCTTCTGCATTATACAACAAATTGCTCTTTTTTTCTAGTTAGCTAATTTATTTTTTCTACTTGAAATGTAAGCGTTTGAACAAGTGAGAGAGTGCAGCTGTCAGAAGATTAACCAGCTGAAAACTATTGTCAGCATTAATTTTGCTCTAATAAATGACTCTCTGAAGCTATTTAGCAGTCTGTAATCTAGATACAAGGCTATTGACCTATGATGGATAGTACTGGATTTTGTTTGTAAGCTTTGACTTAAATTGTCTACTTAATTTGCTGCAGGTCAGATCACAGGATTAGTGGTAAAGGCCATTATGTGGTTTGAATAAAAATAGCTGGAGGAACGGAATGAAAATCATTGTGTTTATTAACGTAGCAATCTTTGCGGTCATGTATGTAGTAAATTGGTAGCCAACAAGATGACAATGACGTGTTTGTGTTAGCTCAAAGTCTAGGTTTTGCTCTTCCTTCAGTTCCTGGGTTTTGCCACATGCGTTGGCTGGAGAGGAGTTGTTCAAGTGAGGTTAAGGATTGGCTACAAATAGGGTGTTTCTTAACCAGAACAGAAAGGCCTCCACCACTGTATATATTACAAGTGTTGTTCTAGGAGCAGCAATGAGTGTTGGGCATGTATGGACGGATTTGGTTAAAGCTTGCGTCTGCCTGAGTTGTTCTGGATGTTCCCGTTCTGGACTCCCCGCTACAAGAAAATGAAGGGACTGGAGCATCTTCCTTGTGTCAGTTCTCTCAACCACTGCTCACTGTTTAGCAGCGAGAGGAGAAGGCTCGGGGATCTCATCCACATTTAGAAGTATTTGATGGGAGGGAGGGAGCCAAACTTTTCTCAGTGGTACCCAGTGACAGGGCAGGAGGTAACAGGTACAAATGAAAACTTGTGAAATCCCATTTTAGGAGTGCGTTTTCATTTGTCACTACACAACATCTAGCTCAGTGAAGGTTCTTCCAGTTACACCCTGGAAACTATTTCTATATAAACAGCTATTAATGGTTATTATAGTAGATAGTTGCCGAAAAAGAAGTGTGAATCATAGCTGGAGAGCAGTTTCCATTACTGTAGAAGCAGAATGGTCCACTCCATACAGAAGAACAAACCATTTCACCTGGGCATCATGTGAAGGACCACTGTAACTAGTGGAGCATGTTTTGTTTGAAAACGGGCCATTCTCTGCAGCAGTACGTTTTAATAGGTCAAAGTTTGATGCATAACACAGAGAATTCATATTGTCTATACCTTTTGCTGAAGTGAAAAACAGTGAGGAAGTTTTTGTGTTGGTCAGTTTTGGGGTATGTTTTTCCCAACCCATGGTAAAGGTATGATAGACTTTTCAGAATAAAACTGGGAATAATATGTTCATATGTGTGCTAATGTCAATCATCTTTACATTGGTTTTGCATAGCTCTTTATGTAGTTGTATATGTGTTAAGTTTATGCATAGAAAACTAAACATTTCTGAAATTAAGTAGAACTTTGCTTTAGATTAGAGACTTAACAAACTGCAAAGATTCAGAAGGCAAACACTTTGTTTTACATGTCTGTGGCTTTTAGATGTTCAGTTATGTAAAAATCAGCAAGCACTGATAAAACTTAGCCTGGGGTTTGGAAAAGCTGATAAAAGTGGAGTTAACTTTGAGCAATTGTTTGTGAATAGTCATATTCACATATTCAGAGTAGTTTGACAAAACAGAAATGTTATTTAGTTATTCAGATACAATTAATTTTATGGAGTTCAAGGTTGCAGAAAGGGTTGATTGTTTCTTCATATGAAATTATAGAGCCACTTTTCTGTAATTCTTGTGAATTGTTTATCTGCCAGTATTCCTGAAGATACAGCCTTTCATAAGGTGGCTTTATCTTCATCAAATGCTTGAGAATTAAGATCCTGTAAGTGTTTAGGATATAGGCTTACTTTTACATCATCTGAGGGATTCATCATAAGGGAAGTATTAAACACATAAATTTTGCATCATCAGACCCTTCCTGATAAGATGAAGTTGTTAAGATTTTTGTGAAGAAAAAAAATATTGCTATTAAATCCAATGTTGTCTTGATTCAGGTGTTGGAGCTGCTCGAGCTGGAAACCTTACTTTCATGGTTGGCGGAGTGGAACAGGAATTTGATGCTGCCAAAGAATTGCTAACATGCATGGGTTCTAATGTGGTGTATTGTGGAGAGGTTGGAACTGGACAGGTAATGCTTGCTGAGGGCTTGATAGTTATCTCAGTCTTTTATTTTTGGTGCTTTATTTTTCTTGAATGATATCCACTTTTTTATTCCAGAACTAAATGCATGTATTATCTTCTCACGTTTCCTTATTCTTCAACCACATATTTATAAAATAATCTTTTGGCACTGTTCTCTAGTATGTTGTGTAGCTTAGTGCCAAAACATCTGACCCAGTGTTTTTTCACATTGCTTTGTTAAATTATACTTCTTAGAGGACATGGATTTTAACTTTGTTTCTTCTAAATTTAGGTTTACTTAATTTTACCTATGCATAAACTTAACATGTTTATGTTAGAAAATGCAAGAACTAATAGACTGTTTACCTTTTTTTCAGGCTGCAAAGATCTGCAACAACATGCTTTTGGCCATCAGTATGATTGGAACTGCTGAGGCTATGAATCTTGGAATCAGGTTTGTTTGATTCTTATACTGGATTGAAGGGATTTTTTTCTGTGTTCACAATCTTGTGTTTTACAGCTGACTGTTGCTGAGACAAAGGTGATTAGACAGCATAGATACACTTTGCCCAGAAATTCTCTTATAAAAGTCATTAACGTGCTAAAGATATTATTTAACTAAGGTAGGGCTCTTCAGAACAGAAATATTCTCTTGTATTGACTGTATAGATCATTCCATTCTGCACCTGAAGATAAGAATTTGTTTATTCTGTTATAGCGCACTGTACAATAATGTTTGTCTTACATTATATATATAAGCAGAGGTAATACAGAGGTAACTATTGGATTCTAAGCTTATGTACAATGTATTCTGAGTATGATACTCTTGTTGGTTTGTTTATCTTTGGGAAATTGTTCCAAAATAAAGTAAAATTTCCAATACGGTGCATGTATCAAATTAAAGCATACAAAAGAACATAACATTTTTGTCAGACTTTGTCATTGTTGTTTAATGTAATTGCCAAAACTACTACTTTGTTGAAAAGCTGGAGTATGTTCCACTATGCTCTTTTCCATGCTAAAAGCACCATTTCTTTTTTAACAGGCGGTGCATTTGACTTGCTG
This sequence comes from Aythya ferina, assembly GCF_964211825.1. NCBI lineage: Eukaryota > Metazoa > Chordata > Aves > Anseriformes > Anatidae > Aythya > Aythya ferina. The sequence goes on along the minus strand of NC_140297.1, from coordinate 36,044,766 downwards.
CTCGTACAGCAATGTATTAAAAAAAAATATATCCTATCCAATAGTAGCTTATTTATTTTGCTCTGGTGTTTAAGATTTTTCAAATACAGGGCATGCAAGAACCAGTTCACTATCACAGTATTTGAATCTTCATAAATTCTTTTAGCCAGATCTAAATCATTTGTAAGTTTATATGCAGTCTTATGTTTGAAGAGATTATCTTGCAATTGTGTATCTTTCAAGTGTTCTTCATGAATTATTCATCTGCACAGTTGCATCCTTACAATTGGCCTGCTAAAACTACAGATATTGTAGATAGTTATCAACTGAGCTTTAGACTGTGTGCTCATGTGGATTTGATATACTATAAAAACAGCAAGAGGGCATCAAATGCTTAAATAAATAATAAAAAAAAGAACGCCTACATGTGCACACATACACGAGGCAGTGTAATGGATTCACATTTCCTCTTAATTACCATATCAAGATGCAGTTGTTTTATTGAATTGCCCTTGTCTCAGATGTTAGACTATCTTGACCTATTAAGTTGTCATGTTGTAATTGAGATAAAAGAGGAATTTGCTTTGCATCAGTGCTAATTGGTTTATCAATATCCTGTACCATTTACATTTTAAAATTGAGAGTCTGTAAGATACTGAAGCACGTCTGTATCAACCCATAATAAAAACAGTAGCATTGTATACAAGTATTGCAAACCAGTATGGTGTAAAGCTTTCATCAGGTTCTGTTTTAAGTCATGCTTCACTTAATAAAGCATATACAACTGATTTTTCATTAAATTTTTGTCTTAAGTTTGTAGGAATTATTATAGTTAAAAATAAAATCAAGAGGTTTGGAACACAAATATTCTGGGCATGTAATCCCTGAATGCAGAATGACTTATGTCTGAAGCTACTTTAGCTTTAAGGTTTTGGAATTTTTATTTTTCATTTTATCATTTTTGGCTGAATTTGTATTCAGCATTTCTGACCAAAAATCAGAAATGTGGAGGTGACAAGATACTAACTTTCCTACCTTACTATCACGGTAATCAAGAAGGAATTGTACTTACTGTAGAAGAAACCTGCTGATTGTATCCAGAATAACATGAAGAATAGAATCTGTTAGTCAAAAACTGTATCAAGTTTAAGATACAGGCAATAATTTTAAGTGAAGTAATTTGGAACCCTTGCATTAATTTTAATGTGCTATGAATTAAATCCTGGAGATGACTTCTGCATGTAAGTAGAATAAGCGCTTTCCACTTCTGGTGTTTACAAATTTCTAACATGCAAGTTACAGTTGTAATTCTAATTGTTAAGTTTTCCCTTTTAAATGAATTAATTAGATTTGTTTTTCCAAGTCTAAAACTGAGAGGATGATTTGACTACACAGTCCGGAGAGATTTAGAAGCGGAACTTGGTTTATTAGATTGATGCTTATCTGTTAAAAAAAAAAAAAAAAAAAGTCCAATTCTAACCTAATAATGGTAAAAGACTCTGCAAACCTAAAAACCTTGTAATAGAAATACTGGAGCTTATACACGTTCTTAACTTTTAGACAGAATATAAAATACCTTCATGTCATGCATTATATTTACCTGCTGTATCATTTAAATCTTGAATTTGTGGGACTTTGGATAATTAGTTATTCAAAATATTGCTGACTAAACTAGATGTAACTAGAAAGTCATACCACAGGGCCTTTCAGGAATCGATATATATCTGTGCTTAAGTCTTCAGAACAGTGTGGCATTAATTCTGTTAATAAACCACTTCTCTATTGTTTTCATTAACCATGCAGCCTAAATTTTCATTTTATTAATTTCAGGTGTTCAAATTACATTTGCTATTGTTTTATTTATATTTGAAATTGTAGAATTTTTCTGAACTTCAGCAAACTGATTATTGTGAGGAGGAAGGAAAACTGGCATTAGTGAATAAAAATTCTGCAATAAACTCTCAGAAAAACGGGCAATATTGCTACGTAGTTATTTCTTTTATATTCTACTTGCTTTTCTATTTTATTTTAATATCATCTTCATTACCTAATTAAGATGTCTTAATTTACTAATTACTTAATTTACTAATGAAGATGTCCACTTTCACTGGAAGTGCTTTAGTTTAGATTCTGTAACTATTAAAAAAAAATACAGTCTGAGTTTTGACTATTGAAATGGTTTTATTTTGTTTTCCCATTACTTTCCTGATGCTTTATGAATGTTGCCATTAAAAGTTATTGAAGGTGTGGCAGACATTCTGGAAATTAATTTACATTTTCATTTGTGTGTTCTTTCTAGCATCATAATGCAACTGAACGGTACAAAAAAAATCTCTTGAGTAGCTTTTACTGCTATTAGTTTTATGGATAACGTACATGTTGCAAAATGCTGTAGTGTCAGACCAATACACAGAATACATGTGAACTTCACAAATAAGAAATAAAAACATTAATTGATACTGTCCACAGCCGGAGACTATTTTTTCTTTTTCTTTTTGCTGATCATCTCCATGTCAGTAATTTACCAAGCTTTCAGTTCCAGTGTAACAATGTCTAATACTAGCAAAATAAAGCTTGGAAATGAGTTATTGCTGATACCTAGTTTATGTTTGGGTCAGATGGAAGTTGCTGCCTGTCAGGCAGCTTGCAGTCCCTTTAGAGATGCAGAGAAGGGCTTCATGTGCTGCCACATGACAGTACAAGATTGTTTAATATGGTTGGGATATAAAGGACCAGGACAGCAGTAAGTGGTCTTTGGCAGTAGCCTTGCTGCAAAAATCACTTGTGGGCTTCTAACAGCAGAGAAAAGTCTTCTCTACTAGAAGGGACTATGGTAGCACCCAGATTTGTGTCAAAAGCTGCAAAGAGTGCTCTTTCCTAAGTAATCTTACTGCGTATTAGTTTTGTGCCTGCTTGCTTTTTTTAGATCTATAAAGTAGGAAGACTTCACCCTCTGATGTCAAGTCTATACATAGTTTCAGTCTCTAGATCTGGTTTCTGTGAGCATCCCTGGGCTATAGATGGAAGAAAGGAGCAGAAAAGGGAGTTGACAGTATAGAAAGGAGCCTGTGCTGCAGTCTGAGGCATATAGCCCTGAACACATCTCCACTGAAAATTTTAGAAAGAATGTCTTGAAACAGAATCCCTCCAAGAGCACTGTGGCTCTGCTCTATTCCACATGGGGCTACAGCCAAGTCTTGCTCAGGTTTCTAATGACACTTGAAAGCACGTATCTTGTTTAGCATGACACGGGCAAAATAATTTTTAGCTGTGGTAGAAGGGTCTTAGGGTTCTGCTTTAATATTTGCATCTTCATGTGGTATTTATCAGAAACACCTCAAGATGGGAAACTCAACAGTTCAGCTACTTTGGTTGTTACACCCCAAAATGAGACCAGGAGGTATCTTTTTTTTTTTTTTTTTTTTTTTTTTTCCAAAATGCCATTAGAATTTTTATCTCTTTTCCAGACTGAGCTCTTGGAGGAGGAGTGTGTGAAAATTTCAGTACATTATTTTATTAAAGCTCAGCAAAACTTGAGTTTTGAGAAGTGGTTCAAAGGGATGGATCCTATTTTCACCTTTTTTTGTGTGTGTGTATGTGTGCCCACTGCTTCGTTTCTGCTGTTCAGTTCATTATGAATGTTATTGAAGAAAAAATAATTCAAGGCAAGGAATTGTTTTTGTGCTCTATTACAAGTACAGTTAATGCATGGACTTCTATTCTGCTTATAAGGGAGAAGAACATTTTGGTAATTGTAAATTCACATGCGCATGCACAAGCTCTTGCCACGTCCAATGGCAAGTTGTTATGGGGACTGGCAGACTGTCATCATTTTGATAGCTTGAGCAGTATATCTCCCGAACAGCAATGGAGCTCTTATGCAGAGAGTATCATATGTTCCCAGCCAATTTACAGGGAAACAGCAATAACATTTTATCATGGTTGAGAGCCCAGTAGCTGCTTCCTATTAAACTTGCCCTTTCAGATACCTGTCTTGGATTAATTTGTTGATTTCAAATGGAAACTCAGTCTTCTCCACTGAAGCATGACTTTCTAGGATAGACTCTCACTGAATGACAATTACTGTATATTCTAGCCGGTTTCAGACCATTACAAGCTTTGGGCACAGTGGAAGACAGAGGACTTCTTCAGTAACTGATTTTAATATATGTCTAATTTTAACTGTCAGTTATATATGCACCAGTGGATGAATCCTCAGAAAGATGAAATGCAAAGCACTTCTAACTTGCTCTTATTAATGATACACTTGCTGCAAAGGAGGGGAAAAAAAAATAGGCTCAGGTCTCCTGAAGAGAATCTGTGTGGTGTTTTAAGAGCAACGAAGTTTGAAGAAGCAGGGATTTAAACTGACACTATCTTTTTCTTTTGCTAGAGCAAAAATATGCCAGATCTAGTGCAGACAATATTTTACGTATTTAACAAACATATATATATCTTTTTAAGTGTATTTTTACAGAGAGGTAGCTGGAATACTGTGAGGAGAGCATTCTTCTGGAGGGCTATATGCATCTTGAAATAATAAGCTCTCCGTCTTGCAGCTGTAATTACGGACCTCTGCATGTAGCTAGATTGCTAAAAATACTGATCGGGATGTAACAACAATAAGGAAGCAAACAAGCCAAGAGATTTGTTTAAACCAAAAAAATCAACTTCTTTGTACTTGAAAGCTCAGGCATTGTCTGTTCCCAATGCGTTTGGGGTTGTTTTTGTTTTGTTTTGTTTTGTTTTGGGGGGGGGTGACAACAATTAGAGCATTTATTCCAAGAGGTTCTTGATGAAGATTTTGATGCATTTTGCAGGATATAAGTACAACTAAAATACTGTGAAGACATATTGGTGCTGGAAGATGTTTTGTTTTGTTTTGTTTTTAAAAAAAAAATGGCAATTGAAAACATTCATTTGAGTCAGAGGGTTCAAAATGGAGGAAGAGAATAAAGTGTGATCCCATTCAGGCCAGCAGGGGACTTCCCATTGAATTACAGGGGCTGGTGCAGCAAGTCATAAAAAAAAGACTGTACAGCAGTAATGCTAAACACGTAACTTTGCAGTACAGAAAGTGATCTTGCTTTGGCAATTATTTGACATAGATTTTTCAAGCCTTAAATGCCTATCAGAATAAATAGATATATAATTTAGCAACTATTCCATTGGTAATGAGCTTTAATCACCTAGAAATTAACCTTGGGCTCTACAAAGCCTGGAAGCCATGTTAAGATCCCCATGGCTCTGGAGATCTGCAAAAAGTATGTGCTAAAAGTTAACATAAAGAGTCTTGACTTCTGTGTAGGTTAAAGCTCCACTGGAACTGTGTGGAAAAGGTGTTTTATCGTTAACTTGCTTGCTTATCCATGCCGAAGTAGGTTGTGATATATCCATTTTAAAATGTCCTTTTCTCCTCTTTGATTGTTTCTGAAGATAGTTACTGAAGATAGTTATTTTGATTTATTTATTTAATTATTTTTGTATGACTGTAGCTGAACATTTGTACAGGGCCAGATAGACTGCTGCTTGTCATTGTTGCTGTACATGCTGGTATAAACACAAATGGTGTAAAATAAAATTGTAGGTATAATTGTTGGTAAATGCTTTGTTTCTATAAATTATTTTGGTGTAAAATTATATTTATAGCTTGATATCAGCATAAATACAAATTCCAAAGCATAAACCCAAATTCCATGATCCCTTCCACCCCCCAAAAATACAAATACCGAAGATGGTTAATTGTAATGTTAAAATACCTTCAGGGTTTTTATTGAACAGCAGCTTATGCCATCAGCTCTGTGATAGAACAAATGGTGTTTCTACTTGGACAAGCTTTGTTTTATCAGGATCAGTAACCTTATCAACACTTGACCCAGAACTATAATGTATATTTGTGAATAGATAACATATGTCTGTGCCTCAGAAGCAAGCGTATATAATGAAGATTTAGTAATAACAAAGCAAAGAGCATACAGATGTGTAAAGTAGTAATATTTTTTCAGAAACATTAGCAGGTGTGGTATCTTTTTTTCTTTTTAGATCAGGATCATTGGTGTCATCTTGCTTGCATGAAAATACATTAGTGTGCATGTATAAACATACTGTAAAAATATTTTAACACTGCCTCACTTGCTTGTGAATCCTTTGCTTTGTTCAGCTTTAGAGAATATAATTTTGCTACGAAGAACAGATATGTGACCTAGTAGCTAGCAGCACAGAGAATGCCTTATTGTAATTGAAATACAGGTGAACTGCACTTCTGAGAGGACCTTTATTTCACTTGCACTTTCAGAATTGCTAGGTGAAGGGGCTTTGCTTAGTGCAAAAGGAAAAAAGCTTTGAAAGCCTACTGCTTAAATGGTGGATTGATGCTCTTTAATTTAAGATACAACATCCCTACCCCCAATATCAATACTGTGTCATTTTTCATGGCTTATAATAAAGGGAGAGAAATGATGGTAGGGTCCTAAGATATAAAACAAGTCACCCATGTCTTGCACATTTTGACATTAACACTTCTCTTCCTTGACCTTTGACAGATTAGGGCTTGACCCAAAGCTGCTGGCCAAAATCCTAAATATGAGCTCAGGTCGCTGTTGGTCAAGCGATACATACAACCCTGTTCCTGGAGTGATGGAAGGAGTACCGTCTGCTAATAATTATCAAGGCGGCTTTGGAACAACACTCATGGCTAAGGTACGTAATACTGGCATGTAAAGGCACAGTTGCTTCTCTCTGGGCTTCTAGCAAACGTTCTTCTTAGTGAAAAGTAATAATTACAGGGAAATGTGTGTGTGTAAATAGAAGGGAACCCAACCTTTTATTGTAGTTCTGAATTAATGAATAGCGTAGGGTTTTTTCTTTAACCTCCAGTCTCTTCCTAGCCGCTATTACTGCAAAGCCACTCAGTGAGTTTGTATGCACTGTCTGCTTGAGTTCTAACTTGTCTGAGGACTCCTGATGGACGTGAGTATAAGGCAGCATTCAGAAAGCCATTTAGGTGGCTCTCACATGACTTCTCTAGAACTTAGGAGCCTAAGCTCAAGCTACCAGTTCAGGAAAATCCTGCTGATCTGATTATGTGCCAGTGATGGCATAACTGTCCAAGTCTTTTGGCCCAATCTCTTCCAGATACCTTAAGCTGTGCCACCAGACGTCCCCTCTAGCATCCTCTTCCTTGCTGAGCCAACTGCTTAAGTGTTTGTCTTTTTGCTTAAGGTCATGTAGAATGGAGAAGGCAGACAGGTTTCAACCCCAACCCTCTGCAGACTATGATTTTCTGCAGGTGCTCACACACCGTGCTCTGACCTCTCTTGAATTGGTGGTGGTGTTGGAAGAAGTAGTGCTTTCGTGCAAGTAATAACCTAGCAATCTAAATTACTTTTCTACAGAGTGAGAGATCTGGGGTTTAGGTCCTTCTCAGCACAAGGAAGTTGTAATTTACAGCAGTCCCATCCCAGGAGGATACACTCACTGCCACACTCTTGGCTGTTCTAGGAAAAGCACTGTCCTGAGTCACTCTGTGGTCAGGAAAGCAAAATTCTTAGAGGCCAGAGGAAAGTAGGCAAGGAGGTCAGGACTATGCATCCTACTGATGAGGACACGTAGTTGGAAGAAAGAGCTGTTAGGCTCTGACTTTTGAACTGCTTCTGCTTTTAGCACAGTGGTTGCCTAAGGTAAATTACAAAAACAGTCCTGGAAGAGATCTATTATGTAAGCATATAAGTGCAGGAAACCATTTCACACTCTGAAGATTGGTTTCATGGGGATACTATTCTGAGGGAGGAATTTGAATTCGCACAGGACAAGTTTCATGGTTACCAGTTTGTGAGTGCTCCCAACTGGTTAGGCATTCTGGCCATTTTCAGCTTATCCATGTACTGTGTGAATGGATTAAGCACTTAAAACTAAAACGCTGTTCTAAGAGGTGGCTATAAAACAGATATTGCCATGCAAATCTCCACAGTGCTGCATTTCCTGTATGTAATGCCTGCCTACTGATAGAAAACGATTGCTCCTGTAGTTATGCAGTTGATTTATGTTAGTGTGTTTGCCCTAACTTCAGTGGAATTAGCCAAATTCTGTCAATCCAAGTGTCCTATGTGTTTTGGTGTGTGGCAGCACCAAAAAATTTCACTAATACTGTGCAGCTCAAAATCCCTCAGTGGTTGGCCTTCAGCATTTTACACTTACGCACTAACAGCCAGGAGCTTTCATCCCTTTGAGGTATGTGTTAAAATATTGGAAAACAGCAGTATTTACATCATGTTCATGTCATTGGACATAGGGGACAAGAAAGCATTATTTAAATTACTAATTTATAAAATGCTTCAGGTTACTGTTTGGAGTTTGGCAGGGTTATCAATTATAGATAAGAAACCTGGTCTTGGCCCTGCCTCAAAGCTCTTGTTTTCATCATCTGCCATTTTCAGAGTATGTTCAGCCTATTGTGCCCTGCTTCACACTGTAAACTCTTCTCTTGTGATTCAGACCTGTTAGTCTCGTCCAGAATAACCTCAAAATATAAATGGGATGGAGGCACATATTCCTCTCCCTTCTTCCCTCCCATTAACTTTCTCTGTAAAAGTGATTTTTCCACTTCTAAGAGGGACCTTCATCTCCTCAGGAAGTTTCCTGCTGTAGGAGTAATAGCAGCTTGGCTTGTGTCCGTTGAAACTGCCAGCTTTGGGTTATAAATTATCATCGATACCTAAGAGGATTGTTCCTCAGAGATTTTATAATCGCTGTTGACCTCTTCTGACTATGCCTTTCCTGCCCATCCTGCCTGCTAAGCAGCCTAAAGATTGCCTTCTTCAGGCTGAAATCCTCAATAAGAAGACAATAAATTCCTCTCATGCCTCTTCAACAATGCCATGTTTTTCAGTATAGATGGAAGATTACTTGAATGAGTAAGGAGTCAAGACAAAGCTGATCATGTTTGGGGTATTATGTTTTGCAGTGGTGACCTTTTTAAGACATTCCTCCTTACTTTTCCTACAATCCCTTTCATCCTGGTATGTGACAGATCATGTAGTTTGTGGGTTATTTGGGTTGGGGACTTTTTTGTGGGAAGTACAAAGCATGCTTTTGCCACTTAAAAGAGTCAAAAAAACAACTATATTCACAGCATAGTTACTGATTAAATGTCTTGAATCTTGAGAAGAGTGAGATTTATATCATGGTATTCTTGACTGATGACAAGACTGCCTTCAAGCTTTGTTCCGAATGGCAGAGTTTCAGTTACGTCAACTGCAAAATAAGTCTAAGGATCCATGTATTTTTACCATGATCATTTTTTGGCATTTTTTAAAAATATTTTGGCAACTGTTTCCTGAAAGAGAATCTGTTTCCCTATTCCAAGCTGAGAAAAGGAGAACAGAATAGTTGGTACAGTGAGACATCTGGAAGATTATATCAGTTCCAAAGAGTATGAAATGAGCCATAAACTATGCTCTCTGATTTTTACTTCTCCAAAAAGTTCAGCAGAAGGCAACTCTCTTTCAGAGCTGTTTTGTATCAGTTCACTCAAGAAGTCTCCAGCTTCATGAGAAAAGGTGCAAAATACTTCACAACTTGAAGTTAAAGATAAGTTTTACTTATAGTTTTTTTTTTTGTTTTTTTTTTTTCCTTCAAATCTATAATTTATAGAATGATTTTAAAATAACTAAGTAAAACAAAACCATGACCTTCCTGCACTTTGGAGTCAGGAGTCCTTGTCTATATAAACGTTAAGATGCTGTCTAATGTTTCAACCATCTTGGAGCCTGAGTTTCATTAAAAAAGTGAGCACACCTGCTTTATAAAATGGTACGTGTGCTGGCAGTCTATTCAGAATTTTCAGGGATTGCTTCTGTGCTGGACCCTTCAGAGAAAAATAGCTCACTGCTACCAAAACGAAGCACCTTCACTAGTTTGGAGTTGGATGCCTTTGCCATTCTACTGTTGCATTATATGATTTAAGCTGTCTTGAATAAAATGAGCAACGTGGCAACAGATTTCACAAGGATGGATTAGGAGAGGTTAGGAATATGTCATAGAATATCTTTTTGTAAGTTAGGCTAAAGTAACTATTCTTAGATTTGTTAGATCATCGGTTATTGCTGGACATAAAGGAGTGATCTGCCCTGATGCAGATGAAGAATATTTTGGGTCCTGTGGCATCTGATACGCGTGTTTTTCCCATTTTCCTAGATCTTGAAGTCATTCAAGGGTAATAGGAAAAGTAACTATAATTCTGATTTGTATCAGAATGACCTTTATAGAGCCGATTTACAGATCGAAGTGACATTTAGAGAGCAGAGTAAGATCTTGAATTTCCTTGTGCTAATTCAAATACAGACGCACAGAAAGTAAAGACCTGTCTTGTAAGTCATCCTTGAGAAGCCAAAGGTGCTCTCAGCAGTACTACAGTCTCTCAGTTCTTCTGCATCAAAGATTTGTTATTTTAAAAAGAAAAGGAAAAAAATAAAGACTGCAAATTTTATTAAAAAACACAGTCTTGGATGGACAGCAAATCTAGGCACTTACTAGTAACACTGGAATTCTTCCGCAGCTTTTTTCAAATGTGGACCTCAAAATCAAGTTCTCTTCTCTAGCAAAACCTTATAAAGGCAACCTTGTGTGCAAGCATTGCTTTCATACTTGGAAAAGAGATCTGGTTATATAACCAGGACCTTGTTAGCTGTTCTTTCTTTGGTGATCTTGATATCTGATTCAGCTTAGAATTCAAGACATCTTCTAGCCTGGCTCATCATTTCTGTCCAGCATGCATGAAGCTGGTTATTTCTAACTAGCTGTAGTTAGTCATCATACCAGATACTTGCCTTTGATTTCTGTCCTATTTATTTCAAATTACAGCTATACAGTTGACCAAGTACTCTTGGAGGACAGGTTTCAAATTCACCTTCTTTGTAACCTCCCCTTCTTTTTTGCCCCAAACTTAGTATTTAAAATTGCAGTTGACTTATTCTCTGTATCTCTTTATCTTCAGTCATTAAAGAAAATCTCAGGTTGTAACAGACCCAGGACAGTCCCCTAGAGTATTCTTTAATAAATCCTTCCAGTTAGGCTGCAAAACATTCATATTCACAAAGTGGCCTATGCCTATCATTTTTCTATTAATTGTACGGTCACATTACAGTAAATCTATGTAATATAAGTGGCTTCAATTTCGTTGTTATTCAACTACCTCAAGCTTTGTTTTTAATCTGTTTGTAGAAAGAAATGTCCTCTCACCCAAACAGGGAAATGATGCCATTAAAACAGATGTGAAATGCTTAAGTGAATAGCCAGAGGAATCTTGTTTATGGAGATGATATAATAAAGTGGGGAAAACAAGACTGAGCCTTCCTACCAGGTTGCACAGTCGGTGATCTAGAATCTTAAAATTCCCTCTGTCCCAAATTTTTTTGTTTGCCTTGCAGAGCTGTGGGTTTTCGTTTGTTTATGTGTCTTCCTGTTGAATAACCCTGGTTTACTGTTTAAAAATGAAAAATCAAACAAGGCTCCCTTCTGCCAGGACTCAAATTTTCAGGCTGGGGTATTGTACTTGTTGGCAGTGGACTGCTCTTCTCAATAACCTATAATACATATGTGGCTATGTATAACCTTGTCGTTTTTGTTTGTTTGTTTGTTTGTTTTCTTGATCTTTTCTCCTTTTCTTTCCTTCCCTTCTTCCTCTCTACCCTCATCCTCTCTTTCCTCCTTCCTCCCAGGATCTTGGCCTGGCCCAGATTTCTGCCACCAACACAAAGACACCAGTTCCTTTGGGATCCCAGGCACATCAGATCTACAGGATGATGTGTGCAAAAGGCTATGCCCTGAAAGACTTCTCAGCTGTGTTCCAGTTTTTACGTGAGGAGGAAACCTTGTGAGCTGTCCTTTGGCAATGGACACAATAACAAACCACATTTTTTAATCCTTACAGCTCGTTTGTGAAGTATATGGGTTTAATCAAATACTGTGCATCCTGATCACATAAGACTAATCATCTTTGGTTGTCTAGATCACAACGAACTCCAGGATTTTTTCATCAGTTCTTGAAAAAGCAAGCCAGAAGAAGGGGTTGTTTGGCACTTAGCCAGACAGTAATTTCACTTTTTTTAAGAACCATCAATGGTTTTTCCATTAGATGCAATAAATAAAGTAAATATTTTTTTTTATTAAACACTTAATTGTTTGCATATAAAATAACTTACATTATGGCTGAAAACTTATGTGAATCTTGAATAGTATGGGAAAGTTATATAGTGATTTAACGATACATAGTGATCTATTAAAAATGAAAGTGAATACTTTATGGAAAAAGGGAAGATTATTTTTTTCAATGCAGAAACAGCTTGAGACGGATTTTTTTTCCTTGCACCTACTAGCCTTGGATTGATCAGTAGTGAATTTTTTCCTGGGGTTCAGGTTGCAGATTAAGTTTATAGACACATGCTACTAAGTGGAGAGCTGTTACAGCATGTTTATCTGATAGACTTAGTTAAAATAACATAGTATGTGTGTCTCTCCCGTAAAACTACATTATTGTATTTTGCTAACCCAATTTTGTATTTTCTTGTATTCTGTCACACATTTTGAGAGATCAAGAACAGCACTTAGTAGAAGTTCTAAACAAAGTGTACATCTGCTTTAAGAAACTATTGCAGTAATATAAACCTCAAACCCCGTTATTTTGAAAAGAAATAAAAATCTATACTGGTAAATTCTTGCTGTATAATTATTTGCTTTTTATTTTGATGCACTCTCATACACAATTACCTAAAAACATACTAAGTGGCCTTATATTTTAATTTGCTTGGTTTTCCACAGATTATCTTGCAAAAGTAGGCTTTTGTGATTGTAAAATTCATATAGTAATATATATGCCTATGTATTACCTTAGCTGTTCACTGTTTCTTGCAAAATAGAGGTGCAAACTTAGTTTTATGAATATAAGTACTCCTGATTTCACTAGATCTGCTTAAGTTCAGGCTTATTTCTGGTCTCTAGGTCAATCATGCACTTACATTTCAATTTTTGTTGTTAGATGGATCCTTTTATATATGCACATTCAGATAAGACAATTGTGTGGTTGAATTAGCTCAATTCAGTAATCTTCTGAGAACTTCTGAGAAGTTCAACAAGACCAAGTGGAAGGTCCTGCACCTAGGTTAGGGCAATCCCAAGCACAAATACAGTCTGGGTAGAGAATGGATTGAAAGCAGCCCTGAAGAGAAGGACCTTGGGGTGTTCATTGATGAGAAGCTCAACATGAGCCAGCAATGAGTGCCTGCAGCCCAGAAAGCCACCTGTATCCTGGGCTGCATCAAAAGAAGTGTGGCCAGCAGGGCAACGGACAGGATTCTTCCCCTCTGCTCTGCTCGTGAGACCCCACCTGAAGCACTGCATTCAGCTCTGGGGCCCCCAGCACAAGAAGGCCATGGACCTATTAGAGCGAGTCCAGAGGAGGGCCATGAGGATGATCAAAAGGCTGGAGCACCTCTCCTACAAAGACAGGTTGAGCGACCTGGGGTTGTTCAGCCTGGAGAAGAGAAGGCTCTGGGGAGACCTTCCAGTTCCTAAAGGGGGCCTACAGGAGAGCACGGGAGGGACTCTGTCAAAGATTGTAGGGATAGGACAAGGGGTAGTGGCTTTGAACTAACAGAGGAGAGTATTAGGTATTTGGAAGAAATTATTTACTGTGAGAGTGGTGAGGCCCTGGCACAGGCTGCCCAGAGAAGCTGTGGATGCCCCATCCCTGGAGGTGTTCAAGGCCAGGCTGGATGGGGCTTTGGGCAATCTGGTCTGGTGGGAGGTGTCCCTGCCCATGGCAGGGGCATTGGAACTGTATGGTCTTTAAGGTCCCTTGATCTGATCTCCTTTCAGTTTGGTTTGAAGACTGTATGACTTTCTAGGTTATGCAGAGTTTGTTTTTGGGTGCATTGATGTTATATACAAGTCTGGGACTACTGGGAACAATCTTACTTTTTAAAAATCATTCCCCTCTCATTTGATAAAACTACGGTTTCTGTAGGATTCCGTTCATTCCTTGAAATTAGACACAAAACTAGCTGCAATAAAAACGATTAAAATTGTTCCACATGAGATGTGTGTTTCAAGCTCACAGTGTAACTTTTTTTTCCATGGGACTCCTGCCTCATAGAATACAAAGGGTGGGACCTAGTCTCATACTGAATTTGGGTCACATAATAAAGGATGTTTTTGCTGGTAGGATCCTTGTTTAAAATGGATGAGGTAAGGAGTGGTAGGAGAGAGAGGCCTGGTTAAAGTTGTCTCCTCTGAATTTGACTTGGAGAGCTGGCTGGCAGCAGGACTGCTGAGAGAGGCATCCTTCTAGTGTCCACCACAGCCTGGAGCCTCAGTTACCTTGCACGTGTTTGCTGGTAACTCTGGGCTTGCAGAAAGCATAATCATTTGCTTTTTGAATATGTTACATGCTCACATAAATATTGGGAGCCACAAAGGAAAGGAATATGCTTCTTTGAAGCTTTTAGCTTCTGAAATCATAAAGTCTCTGCTAAGCATGTGGAAACATCATATTATTTTTATGTTTGTCCCAAAGGCTTGCAGCTTAAGCTTCTCGGGGTTCATTTCTTCTTTCTCACAATCCCTGATCAAATTTTAAATTTCTACTCCAAAGCATAAGGTGCTCAAGTTGCCAGAATGCTGTTATGGCAAACCTACAAAATGTTTTCTGGTCTGCTTCTTAAAGGAGGATTTTGGATTAAATTAAAAACAAAAACCAAAAAAATACCAGCTTTGGGGCACAGAGCCAGCATGTAAAATTTTAGACCAAGCAGTTAGTTTGGCAAAGTTAGAAACAACTTTTAAAATAGGTCTTATTGTGGAAAGTGCCTTGAAAGCTTTAATAGTGTCCAATACCTGAAGCCAGTAATGCAATTTATAGTAGAATACACATTTTTTCCTAATTCTGCAGGGGAATATTGTATTACTGGGTACGTATAATGGTGATGGTATTCATGCTAGCTACATCTATTCTGCATGTACATGTGTACGTAATGTATCTTTTGCTCTGCATGGGATATACTTATGCTCTCTGGAAATTAAGCAAGGACTAAAACTATTGTCACTGACAGAAACAGGTGTTGAAAACAGCAATTTGTTGAGCTGAACAGAAAGACACTAAAATTGGATAAATTTCTACACTAATTACCTCCCAGTGCATGCACACAAATTAGGTGCAGCAAATTAACTGCATATTTTCTAAATGTCCCAAAGGGAATCTTGAGGTAACTTCTTTCTAAATTAGTTTGAATGTTAAACACGCCCTCCCATCATGCTTAGTTTGGAAATTCACCTATCCCAAATGCATTTATTGACTAGCAGGGAAACATTGACAACCAATAAAAATAGTGATGGTTTAAAAAAAAAATAAGCAGTCTTCTCTCATTTATGATTCAGTGTAACCCATCTTAAGCAACTATTTTTGGTGGTCGTTTAACAGAGGAGGCCTTCTATTAAAACTGCTGAGTACTATGTTGCTCTAACTTTATTTATGGCTCTTACAAGCCTCAGGAGGAAGAGGAGGCATTCTGACCAAGTAAAATTATTGTACAGGGTATTCTGGCTCTGTTTTAATCAATGGGAATTTTGCCATTAACTACACAATACTGCCAAGATTTCACAGCATTTGTTGAATGACCATGTAATTCCAGTACAGATGCAGCCAAAATGCAGCTCTGGAATAGCTCAAGGGCATCCCTCAGGCAGGGGTTGTGCCATGGCTTTGGGATTCTGAAAAGCTGGAGTGCTGTTGCGAGAGGAAGGAGCCAGCAGGAGCCCCTGAAGTTGATACTGCCAGTCTCTGTCCCAGCCTTGTCCTACAGCAGATGATAGAGGTGCTGAAGACAGAATAGCTGTTGTCACGTCCATCCTGAGAAGAGAGCTACTCACCTTTTCATCTGTTTAAATCTGACATCTCTTTGCCCAAAATGATCTTACTAAATGATTTATGGGACAAAAAGACTGGGGCTGCCCCTAGAGCAAGCAGAGGAGGGCTACCACCACACAAAGGCTACTGTATTTATGCAAAATATGTCTTTCTGTGTTTTTTGTCTTCCACCTTGATTTGCAAGACTTTAGCTATCCAGGCCCAACTCAAAAGGTACTAACTCGACTGCAGTGATACCTGTTGCTTTTGATTTCCCTTTATGTCATCCTTACTCTCTCTTGCGCTGTATAAAACAGATGTAATTCAATTTTGGTCAAGAAAAGCTGAGAACATTGTCTATCTTTAACAAGACAAGGTCGTCTAATAAGTTATAGACATTTTGATGCAATTTAGAAGTCTGTGTTGTGTTTTCTTGGTGCACTGAAGCGATGTGTGGAGCTAGGGTCCTCAGCAGTGTTTTAGACTTCTTGTTGGATAAGACCCTCTTAAGGTGAGGGGACTTTAAAAGGAGAAGCCTTTTTATTGACTTCAGTATCAAGCCCTTAGAACTTTCTGCAAGCCTTGCAAAATTGAAAAACTATACTTTAGTAGTGGGAGAAATTGAATTCAACATCTACAAATGAATAAGCACTGCTTTTGAAAAGCTCAAGCTTTCAATAGCAAAGATAATCTTTGACATTCTGTGCAATAGCATAACAGATGTATGGTCTTTAAAGGCTACTGATATTTTTTAAGATTTGTTGCTTTATATATATGATTTGTCAAGACCATCCTGTCTGCTGGCACAGTTACATATTATTTTTTTCCAATAAGAGTAATAGCAACACTTAGAAAATTTTCTTAGGTGGACAGAGAATGAGTATTTTTATGGTTTGTGTGTTCAGTAGATGTATGACATAGAATTAGGCATCCATATGGCAACGATTTTTCGTTGTTGTTGGTATTCATCATAGATTGTGAGCACTTGCAATAAATTGAAACAGGTGGATAAACCTTTTTAAAGCAGTAAATGTCTCATTATAACAACTGCATGATAAAAAGCTGTCTGGCTCTTTCCGCATTTACACCCAACTCTTCCTTTTGACCTTGACCCTGAGATGGGGTCTTGATTTTTGTTTGAGGTCAGAGATAACTCAGTCTGTTTCTTCATTTAGCTTTGCTAAGACTCCCATTAGTGGTGACAGTGTTCTGCTTGGTAAACTAAATGGTAGGTCTGGAAATAATAAATCTTCTAGCATGTATTATGAATTTCACTGGTTTCAAAATGACTTGGAGTGCTCGACAAAACCAACTTATATAAAAGTTTGCTCGTACCTGAAATGCAACTACCCTGGAAAGAAAAGCAAATATTGTTACAATATATTTCAATCTTTAGAGTATTTTTAGAAATGAAATGAATTGTGCTTTGAAAAAATTGCGTTGTTGAAATTCAAAGGAGAAACCAGACAAGTAAAACAAAAGAATAGCAATTTGGAAAATGATTTGGAAAGTAACTTAAAGAATGCTTTGTAAAATCTCTGAGCTGCATACTTTGGTCTTGATGCCTTCTTTCAAATGATTTAAAAATGTTAACTGGGCTGCAGTCACTGGTTGCAGGCATACCTGAGCCAACTGTACCTTGCTTACATATCTCTAGTCCCAGAGACTTCCCTGGGTAAATACTTGAACAGCTAACCTGAACCTAGACAGGCTGTTTCCAGTACCTAAACTGGCTAGTCTGTGGCTAGCAATAGTAGAATTCCACTTATGTAGGACTCCAGCGTATGTTTTTCCATGGCTGTAGAGGCTGTTAGCTGTCAATGACCAAGATATTTAGTAAGATAATGTGTTGGATGTTGTTGCTGTTGTCTGTTTTACAGCATCATCTTGGCAGTCTGTGCCCCATTTCTTCTTCCTCTGTTTGCACTATACCCAGGACGAGTCACCTGCCTGATTGTTTCATTGATGCTCAGTCTCTTGGAATTCACACCGTGGCCTATTCAATGGTTTTCAGATCCCCAGCTTCCCACCATATTCCTGACATATTCTGGATATCTTTAGAATCATAGAATAGGTTCATAGAATCATCTAGGTTGGAAAAGAGCTTCAAGATCATCAGGTCCAACCACCCAGCTGACCAACTGAGTCCCAGCACTAAACCATGTCTCTTAGTGCCATATCTTCACATACCATACGGGTACTTGTTTGGCTAAATATTCTAACCCTGTTCTTCTTGCCTGTGAGTAGCTATTTCCAGTGCCTTTATATGTGTACACCTGTACTATGCATGACAGGATTTTGCTGATTTAAAATTCATTATATGTTATGGGTATCCGTGATGTGAATTGTTGGTGTAGTGTAACAGTGTCAGGCAGCCAGTCACTCTATAGTCCACAAAAAAAAAGACTAACTGCAGTTACTCACTGGAGATGGAAGCTAGAGCTTCAGACAGGTGGATTTAAGACACACGCTTGGATTCCTGTGCAGTCAGGTTTCAATACAAGCTCTACCTTGTTTGTGCCTATATATTGCATGGAACCAGGAGACTGCAGTATATCAGTTGTTTTTTTCCACTTGTAAAATAAATAAATAAATAAATAAATAAATAAATTAAATTAAATTAAATTAAATTTAAAAAAAAATCAACTTTCTGCAAAGAGTTTGGTGCTGCTTTGAGGTCTGATGCAGACGCCCAAACAAGGCTGTTACATTATCCCGCCACTGCATTTGTCTGTGTTGGAGTCACATTTACTGTTAGAGCTCAAAAATAGCCAATGTGTGCCAGGAAAAGTGGAGAAAAACACTGCAAAACAAATGGTGTCCAGTAGGTCTTCAGCTCTCTCAGGAGCTAATACCATGTTGCACCTTCCATTGCTATGACACTTTATTTCTGCTTGTTTCTGGATAGGGAACTGTTAGCTAATGGGGATGCAAACTGAGTCTGTGTTCAGCAAAAAGAGAAGAACGAGGCAGAGCCTTGTGGCTGTGTGACTTGCTCGGCCTATCAGGCAAAGGTGGTTCCTTGTAAAACTGATAAGGGAACCACAGTCTGCTCCCTCAAGCACCATGATAAAGATGGAGACGCTGAGCCCACAGATATCTTTAGATACTGCTACTGAGCTCCCAGGCAGCAGCATGCAGTTTCTGTCCCCCACTGCACCACCCAACACTGAAGTCTGAGCAATAAACATCACACCAGCCTCTCCGAACTCTCCCTGGGGCCACTTGTGGCTATAGTTTTGGCAGCTTTGTCTGACTTGGCCCTCGCTGCCTGGAATCTACTTCTGCACTTCCTCCTTAAAATCCCCTTTCCAGCTCTGTGCCTGAGCTGACTGTGGGCCTTCAGTGTGTGTGCAAATAAGATGTTAGGTCTTACTCGCTTTCCATGTGCTCCCAGTAGTGCCAGAAAGCACATAATGAATGTGTCTCCCTTGTTTCTTCCAGACTTAATAAGTAAGCGGAGCTATAAACAGTAAGCCAAAAGGATGGGGATGGTAGGCATTTATGGGGTAATAGGAATTTGTTCATTGAACCGGTCGTTGTACTACTTCGAGACTGCGGCATCTCAGCTTTTTCTGCAAGCAGGAGTGATCTGTGTTTCCTTTCACATGAGGAGGAGCCAGAACTGGCTCTGTCCACACAACTGTGGCTGTCATCTTGAAACAGGCTCATTGTGTCCTTTACAGCGTAAGCGATAAATAGCCATTTTCATGTATTAAGTTGTCTCTGTTTTGCTTTGTGTTTTTAAATCCATTTTCAATAACTGTCTGCTCTAATCTGTTTTCTACTTCCTTCTCCATCTAGGTAACAGCCTGCATATTACTGGCTACATATAACATCTAAAATCACGTTCAGGAATCTATGAGAAACTAGAGTCTCGAGGTAACCCTGCCACGGTGCTGTTAATAACACATTGCAAACAAGAAAGTAGTAAGTGGAAATAATGCACTCATTTAGAAGTAATAAATCCTTTGATCTTTCTTTGAAGCAAGGGTATATGCTTAAACTACCAATTCAGGGACAACCAGATGCCCATAAAGAATGGTTCTTTGCTTTGATAGAAAATCGCTGAGGCCTGCCCAGCAGCTCTGGTCTGTAAACAGATTAGTTAAGTGCTCATCAGCTCTGATTTGCATAGGACAGTCTTTGCACACAAGCCCTACTTCCAGCATTAACGAGCTATTTACTTGCAGGAAAGCTACTGGGTTCCTTTTAGTTAGCAATCTCAGTCGAAAATTGCTTTGTGAGAAGGGGCAGGATCGTGATTTAGGAACAGTGCCTTTCCCTTGCAAAGATGTTAGCAGGCAAGTGGTGACTGATGGTCCAACGTGTTTTCTGAACATCTTTAATGTCGGAGAGTGGGAATTTCACAAATAGCTCGTACCTGGACATTTGGAAAAAAGCAGATGAAAGCCACCAACAAGCAGAGGGAAGTCTGCTTCATCCTGGTTGATAAAGAGCATACATGGGAGGGGACTGCGAAGCAGACATCAGTGTCTGAGTGAGAAGGATCCCAGAGCTGAAGCGTTCACTGAGGAGGATTTCTCTGGGCTGTAAAATACTCATCACCTTAGAATAAAAATAAATTCCTCGTGGATGCTCACTGTTTTGTGTGCAGAAATTGTGTGCAACCCCTGAATTTGGTAGCTACATTTTCCCTGTTTAAACTTCTTTTGATCCACACAATTACTTTTTTTTTTTTTTTTTTTTTTTTTTTTCCTAATACAAAGGGAAGTCAGCCTTTCTTAGCCACAGACATAGCAGATGGTGAGATTAACCCTGGAGTATAGGAGAGCTACAGTACTTCAGTGTCTTTTGCATTTTAAAGTGCATTACTTCTCAGTTGACTTCAGCCTAGCCAATAGTTTGACACTCTTCTGAATCAAGAAAGCAGCAAAAATGCAACCTTTTTTTTTCTGATGGGGACAAAGCCACTGAAAGGGGGGGAAAATAACATGAAGTATTGCTGAAACTAGTGTGAGCACTTTCAGAGCAAACCTGCTGCAGCTGGAAAGGCCTTAAAAATGATAGGATAGATTATTTCTGCATTAATGATCCCACAAACTTTGAGGCGACAGGTATATAGTTAGGGGTAGAACAGAGGTACGTGTGTTTTAAAGACAATACCAGTGTTGGATGCAGGAAAGTTAATCGTGTAGTTCTGTCTTACTCTAGTGACACTGAAAAATGTTATGAGTTTGTTTTTTCACTGCTTACACTCTTTCCATTTTGTGACCCCTTTTGCTTGAAAAGTAAACATTGGTTAGTGTCTTTGTGCCTGAAAAAATAGGGTGGAAGACAGAACTAAGGAAAATACATATCCTTCTCTCAGACAGGCTGAATATGGTTATAAACTCTTCCCTGTAAATCCCTGTTCAGTTTTCATTTATTTATTTCACCAGCCAGATGCTAGTTTTTCGCTTAGGCTATGATAAGAATATTACCCAAACACTTCCTCAAAAAAAATAAAATCTACATTATTACAGGGCACTCTGCATTAGTCCATCAGCCGTCTGCCTTTGAAGGCTTGTGTTCAGTCCCTCAGTTTTATAGTGCCAAGATTCAAATATGGGATTGCTAGAGGAAATTAATTACTAGTAAATTTAGAACAAAGGAGAGAACCTGCAATTTCACAGCATGTAAAACACCTTTTGGAATTCTTTGCTCTCTTCTTGGAGACCAGTGTGTCAAATTCTTGGAATTATTTTAAAGGCCTTGGTAAAATATGTAGCTATTCCAGCAAGCTGTAGTAAAATCTTACATTTAAGGATATAAATAGGAGGCAGAGGTTTATTTTATCTCTAGCTCCTTTAGACCACGTCTACTCAACATGCATCGCAAAGCATCGGAAGGCTTGCTTTTCTGGTGCTGTGAGTGCTGAGTATGGCTAAGGGCAAAAAGTAGAGCCTAGGGTGGGAAATCCTCTGTTGTGCTGCTCTGCCCATGAGCCCTACAGCTACTGCCACCTTCATTTTCAGTGCAAATCCCACCAACCTCCAGAGTCCAACCAAGGGCAGCAGTGGGCTCAGGGACCTGCCTGGCTTCACACATCAGCTCTCCACATGTCCACCAGTACCCAAACACCCGCATCTTTCTGAGCTTTCTGGAACCCTCTTCAGCCACTTCTTAGGGGTCTGTATCTGCTGATACTGCTTCAAGTCACCTCCAAGGTGGACAAAGACGCCTCTTCAATTAAGTCTACATGAACCTGACCCATGTTTTGTTTCTCTTACTGCTGGTTCTCATTTCTTCCTCTCTGACAGACTTTGCTGGTTGCCTCTAGACCTCAATCTGTAAAAAATAGTAATAATAATAATCTCTCAGTTGCCTCCTCCCACAGCCGGTGTGCAAGATGGTGTTCTTCTGGCTTCTCCCATCACACCTAAATGTGCACATCCATGATCCACAGAGACGTGCCACTATCATCCCTAAAAACAGCATATGACTCTGCCACAACCAATGTTTGTTTTCTCTTCCTTTCCTTTTCCTTTTTACCTATCATGTTTTGTCTCCCTCAGCTCTTCTGCTCCATTTGAACTGCACTCCCATTTTCTTGTACTTTTGCAACCTCTACTACTCACACAGCTGTTACACATGCTGTGTAGTCAGTTTGAAGAGCCACAATAGACTATATTTAAGGCATCGAGGAGGCTGGATTTCATGTTGCCACATTCACTCTTGTTTTCACATCTTGTGCCTTGCTCTAGCTCCCAGAATTGTCTTTTTGACTAAATGAGCATCAAGTGTCCTCTCACTTCTCATCCAAAAACAGCTGCATTAAAATCAGCCTCTAAGGCTATGTCTAAACCAGTGATCCAGTCTGGAGCATGAATCTCCTTTACAGCGTATTTTTTGACCTTACTTGTTTACCATACCTAAATTCACGTTGCAGAGCAATCCCACAGTGTGGGAGTGGGTTTCAGATGAAGCAAAGCTGCAGGATCGTGCTCCAGGTCTGTCCCATGCACTCTGACTTGCTCATGGGCCTTCTGATCACAGGCCCAGCCTGCAGCTAGTCTGGAGAAAACTCCAGATGTAAAACACACAGAGTGTGGACACCAGCTCCTCAAAACCAACTGTTTGGCATTCCATACTTGCACCCATTTTGCTGATGATGTAGACATTTCTTGACTGTCCATTCAGAGGAGCTTTTTTCACTGATTTTTCACTGAGTTTTCACTGCCATGGGAAACATCTATTTGTTGCAACATCTGAAGTCTGTCTGTGTCACATCAGAGGAGTGTGAGATTACAAGCCTTAGCCTTCCAGCAGTGTGGGGCTGATCTTCTTCTTACCACACTGGTTTTGTATCCAAGCATGCTCATAGACTTCTATGGGGATTCTCTTTATAGTATCCAAAGTGAGATCCAAACTGAAATGTATCTTGCTTGGTGAAATGTCATGCTCATGACCATATTCTGCATTTTGCAAATGCTCTGATACTGGCCTAAATATAAATCAGTTACTTTTCTAATACAAGTAGCAGCACTCAGCTAGCTTTTTATTTTAATGGAGATAACCAGGTTATTATTGTGGAAACAAGATATAGTAATTATTTAAAATCTGTTCTCTGCGGGGGGTTGTTTTTATGACTCTGGATTTTTAAAGATTTCAAAATACATTCACATTCATGAAAAATGTATTGTAACAACATAATGGCTGGCAATCTGTTAGCTGCAAAGAATTCCTTTGATGGTGAGCTACAAAGTCTTCAGCAGCCCTGGTAGGGATACGGGGCTTCCAAACCATTAGTGTCCCCTTTATTTTATTTATTCATTTTATTTGAAAGCTTCCCTTCCCAAAACCCACAAAGGAAGAATAGAAAACAATCATTACTGTAGAGGTGACTTTTCCACTTCCTTCTCTCTCATGTAGTTGTTAACAGTAATTTACAGATGCTCAGTTATGTTGAGAAGGCTGTGATCTTTCTACCTAAAGTAATAAAAATCAGTGTGTAGGTCTTACTAATTTACTGCATGCCATAAAGGCTAACAAATTGTACTGTACTAAAAAAATATTGCCAAAGTATTTGCTAAAAAGCATATGATATTGAAAGAAAATCCACTTCTCGTGGACTTTCTTATCTCTATGGGAAAAAATGTCATAGCATTAGGCATATTAATCAGCTGTGGTGTAAGGCAGACCTGAGAAGTAGTGTTTTTATGAATATGAAGGCAAAAAAAACTACTGTGGGAGTATTTGAAACATGCATACCTCCTTCCTTCTTCGATTTTGGTTGTGCCACTTGGACATGATTCTACCTTAAGCAACTCAAAAAATCTGAGTGCTTCTGGAGTTAATGGAAATTTTGCCATTTATTTTGGTAGGATGTAACTTTTTCTCACATGTATCTAATTGTTTGGGTGCAATTCAGATTGGAATAAGGCTCTTCAGTTTACAAAATGTATCAGGAATTTTATAAAAATCTGATCAGATAATGAAAATATTTTTTGCAAGAAATAATTAACGTGAAGGGCGAGCTTGACTTCTGAATTGTATTAGTGTATGACCCCAAATGTCTCAAAAATGAAAAAAAAAACCTGTCTCACATTGTCTCAACTTGAAAGTTGAGTGAAGATCAGTACATTTGTTGATGAAATACAGCCAAATATTAAATAACTAGAAGTCAGAAATTTTGGGGTCACAATTAGGAAACTGCCTTGTTCAACCTTTCCACATATGAAGAAGCAAACAACAAGAACCTGTTGTTGGCCTTTGCAGATATTGCTGTGCTGAGCATCATTCTGTCATCCCCTGCAGCCTCAGGCATGTGGAAGAAATCTCAGTGAGATCCTGAAGGTGGAGGAGAAGTCCCTGCTTGCCACCATTATGTATTTACTGCATGTCCTTTCAGGCAGCGCTCTGTGCTGTCAATAGCCATATTACAGGTGGGTTCAGTAGCATTTTGGTCATCTGTCTTGCCTATAGATGAAAAGCAGATGAACTTAAATATTCTGCTGTGCCAATAAACCATTCTCTTTTCATGTCCAACGTACTGGGGCTGTTGCTGAATGTCACATATGGTTATTGAAGCTAGGCTGTGGCTTGGTCTAAAAATGACAGGGTGAAAATGCTGTAACATTTTGTAAGTGGTATATATATATTTATTTTTCAGTTTCTCAAAGCATGTGTCTCCAAGCCCAGCTTGTGTCTCCAAGGATGTATTTGGTTTTCCACAATAACAAAGTGGGGAAGATGTTTTACTCCAAATGGAAGATGTTGCCTGCTATTTTCCTAACCCAAAAGCACATGTTGACATAATTCCCAAAAGCAGAGCTTCTCTGGGGAGGGACAGGGGTTAGAGCCCTGGTTGTTCTCAGCATGTTCTCAACCAAGACCTTTCCCACAGACACCCAGGCACACCTAGGTCTGTGGGAAGAGATGGCGACGTCAGAAACCTGCGGCTTCACGGCAGCATTCTACCTACACAACTTCACAGGTCCCTGAGTCCTCCATGAAAGACTAAACCATCACTTCTAAAAGAAGTCCTTCTTGTTCTATTCATAGTTTAACCAGAACCAGGTAAAAAAAAAGAAAATGTCAGGCTTTAGGTGATAGATCTGTGCTGGTGCCCAAACAGGCTGCGTAAAAGCAGACACAGTGAATGTAGGTAGAGCTCCAAGTTGGAAAATCACCCTAGCATGCAGTGGCTTTAGCTGTTAATTTATTTTATTTTATTTTATTTTATTTTATTTTATTTTATTTTATTTTATTTTATTTTATTTTATTTTATTTTATTTTATTTTATTTTATTTTTTACTGTGGGAAATGGCTTATGTCTGAATCTGTACCAGGTGCTGCAAATTAGGCTGTCTGTATCTGTTTCCCTTGACAGCATAGCCCGGTGAGCAGTGATAGTCATAATCAAGGTGAAATGCAAACCTCTCCATGCCACCCTGAATGTAGGGGCAATGTCCTGCCTGGAGGCTTTTCTGATAATGGGCAGAAGAATGTACTTCAAATTCAACTGGAAATAATTTCGTTTGCCGTAAGTTGTTGAAGTACAATGATTTTGTGCTTGGCAGCCTAAACTTCCCATTGATCTAGGCTGAACTACTATCCCTAATTTGAGATAACAAATAGCAAGCTGATCATAAACAAGTAATGAACAGAAAGAAAATTTGAATTGACTGGATAGGCTATTTGCTGTGAAATATTCACTCAACTCTATAAATAACATTTGGTTTCTATCCAGAGGAGGAATGATTTACTTCACTGAACAGGTGAAATAGAATAAATAACAAGACCCTAATACACTGAATCAAATGAGAAAATAAAAACTGAGATAGATGTGACCTTTGGAGAAATGTTCAATTTTGTTTGTCACTGCTTGGAAGTAATACAACGTACCTAACAGGAGGTAAGAGCCAGGCAGCAGAAATGTCACTGTTTTCTGTTATCACCTTAATGTGGAATGCAAGTTTTTTAACAGACCCAATGCATTTTAACAGATTGCTTGTTTTCTTCGAGCATTCATAGAGCTTTTCTATGAGGGATCATGAATGGGTGTATTCTCCAACCCCTGCTTTGCAGCTCATCACTGTCACACATGACTTCAGTGTAGCTGTAATGTGTGAATATGTCTACAGCATTCCTGAGCCTTTAGTGTGCTGATGAGCTGGCCTTATACTTTGCTTGTTTCTTCTGATTTAGATCAAAAGGGTGACTTGCAATGTACCTGAGGTGCTTCCGAAACAGTCCAGGTGACAAATCTCATTGTTATTGCACTGTCACTCTGCATGTTCACTATGCAGAAATTTTCCAGTGTCTTTACTCACAGACCTTATACCCTCCCAAATCAAGTCTCATTTTCATAGAGACCCTCCCCAAAAGAGCTGCTTGCCACCTTACCTTCCCTCCTCAGTCACTATATCCCTTTAAGGTGGGAGCATGCTGTGCATTGACATGCAAAACCAAGCTCCGAAGAAGTGACCTGCTGTGTCCAACAACTTCTATATCAAGTGGCTTTTAAATTAGAGTTAACCTGAGATTTCAGCCAGACTGCTCATTTGCACATCAATATCCTCACGCTCCTCTTTAGCACTGGTGATGTTTTGGTGATACTTTTAGGATAAGGTGGCTAGCTTTGATATTTAGAGAGATGCGCACATTAGAAAGCTGGATGTGATCCTGGAAAAAGTTCCAGGAGGGTTTTGGCCAGCTGCGCTGGGCATGTATTAATGATACTGGCAAAAACGACAGCCTGGAAAGTGTTCATCACATGCATGCACTGTCACAGGCAAAGACGTGCCTTGGACAGCCTTAGTGTGACAGATTACACCAGCAGAAGCATAACTTCACTGCTGGAGCATCACCTACACTGGAGCTTCTGCCAGCACCACTACTTTGGCACCTCTGTCCCCAGCCCGTCTGTCCCAGCAGAATCCTGCTGCACGGGTATGGCCTTAGTGTGTGGAAAGCAAACCTAAAGGGCAATATTCAGGAAGAACAAGTCAGCTGGGTTTCCAAAGAGGAAGTTAAGAGCAATCTGGTTATGATGGGGAGATCTACATGGGGAGAAAATGTCCAAGACTGGCAGGCCCTCCAGCCCAGCATTGGGGTGAGCTATAGTCCCATCCAGCCCACTGCAATACTGAGGAATTCAAGTGAGGTAAATAAAATTGTTGTTTGATGGCAGTGACAGTAACTGATCATCAAACAGCTCATGAGGAAAAGTGACAAATTCATCCTTGTGAAGGCTTTTAACAACCTATTATAGCTCAGTCACCCTGCTACTGGGTTTCAAAGTCAGGATCACTACAGGCTGTGCGACAGCATCCCTGGGTCTTTGTCTTTGCATTCTGCATTAAACAGGGGCTCTGGCCTTGTAAATATGCAGTAATTACTGTTCAATATTTTTTGTCCTTTAGGATTTGGACACTTTTTTTTTTTTCATTTTTTTACTAATGGTTTGTGGTACTGATACCCAATGATAGCTAGATGTGAGATGCAGGTGCATTGCTGATGGGTTTTGGCATTTACTGCTATGTCATAGCAATAAAAGCTATTTCTGGGTCTATCTTCTCAGAGGTGTCAAGAGCTGAAGTTCTTACTGACATGAATTACATTCTCAGCCGTGTCTCCAGCTCTTCCTTCCTCCCTGTTTAGACTCAGCCATGCTTGTAGAATTGATTGGACAAGAATTTTTTTTTTAAATTCAAAGTTTACAGCTCAGAAATTTGGCTGTTCATATAAATGCTGTGATTTATTTCCTATGTGAATGACTGTTCATGTAGTTGCAGTGAAACAATTCATGCAAAGTAGTTCTCTTTGAATTGTGGTCTTGTGCAAGAATAAAAAAAGCACTACATTGGGTCTGACTACAGTTCTGCCTCCTGTCATGGACAGCAGTAAGTGATGGATGTGGAGAGAAGAGTGTGGCAACAAGGAGAGCACAGTGTGGTATTTTTCCAGTCTGCTTTCCTGAACTCTTCGTGTTTTGTACACATTTTTCTAGTTTTCTATGGACCTGATCCTGTGAGATGAAGGCACTCAACACCTCTCACAAGGTGCTTTATATGATTTCATGAAAGAAGTATTAATCTTTTCTGGTCCCTGACATTTGAGCTGAAAGCTGCATAAGAAGTTGTGCCTCGTGGGCAACCACTGAGTTGGGGTGGACTTCCCTTGGGGACAAAAGTGGTCATGTAAGTTTTAGGGAGGTAAACATGCGTATTGCTACTTTAGTTTTTGCTGTCAGGGAAACTTCTTGTTCTTATCCCACTTGTGTTATATGTACAGAAATAATCTCTTCAGACTCTGGAAATGTTACATTTCCTTTTAAAAGCCCGGGGGGGAACTCAAGCACACACACACAATCAATGCTTGTATTCTACTGATCTCAATTTCCAGACTGTGTTTCAAGATTTTAAACAGCTACTTGTTCCGTTTTCTTCTTGTACTCCCTAAGCAAGGAATGACCAAAATTTAAAATATTTAAATTTATTTTTTTAAAAAATAGAATAAATTAACCTTTAAAAAAAAGAAGGAAAGGTTCTGATATTCAGATAATATCTTGACACTGCCAAAGCACTAGTGGAACTGTACCTGTTTTATGAAACCTATTATTGCCAGTTCAGGGCCTTACCCTCAGTGAGGAACCATTCCCAACCACTGGACAGACATCCTTTGAGCATGGAAATGTATGTCACAATGTCTTCCTATTTAATTGCTCTGATTTTATTTAGATAGGAGGTTAGGGCATTAGGAAATACCTTCAAAGCAAATAGAAAAGATTTGCTGTGGGATAGGTGGGAAGCTGTTTTCTCACTGGAATCTTCAAAAAGCAAAGATTTGTAAAGCTTTCAAGACGACTGGGGACAGGACTGACTTCTTGTTAAATCAGATAGGGACCTAATTAGAGATTTATGAAAGCAACAAAGCACCCTGCAGCAGGCAGTTTCCCTGCTGGGAGAAAACTCACTGAAACATGAGGATAAGGCTAATAGCAGCTACTAA
The DNA here is from genome assembly GCF_964211825.1 of Aythya ferina. Classification (NCBI taxonomy): domain Eukaryota; kingdom Metazoa; phylum Chordata; class Aves; order Anseriformes; family Anatidae; genus Aythya; species Aythya ferina. The sequence continues at coordinate 36,015,431 of NC_140297.1, read as the reverse complement.
GAAGAAAGAAAAAACATGTCCCTTTTAACTGTTTTAAACCCTCGAGCAATTGGGCATCGCTGTTCAGGGTTTAGAGGAGATAGCCTAACTTGCCCGATAGGAAGACAGGAGACACAAATCTGTTGCCAGAGGCTACAGCGAAGGGTTGAAAAAGCAGTCTGAGGTGGTCGGCAGATGAGCAGATATCTCCCCTGCAAGTAGAGGGATGAATTAGCCTTACAGTTGCTAAACTCAGGATAACAAATCTGCCTAAAGACTTGCTTCCTCATCGGGAAAATAACCTTTGAATGGATCTCTGGAGCAGGAGAAAGAGATCAAGGAAAATGTGTCAATTTGGGCTAATAAAGGAAGCAGAAGGGCCATAAATAGAGCAAATATGCATCCCTAGGCAGCAGCCACCTTTTTTTCTTTCAGCAATTGACAGTGGCCCTCAAGGTGTTGTTACACATGATGGGTTCTCAGACTTGATACTGCATTTTTTTCTTATTAGCATTTGCATAATATATGACCCTTTGCTTTTGTGTATGAAACAATCTTGGGATAGAAATGTGAACATGTGGGGGGAAATTATTCACACTCCATCTGTTTTGGTTCATTCAGATTCTAAATATATATTTTTATGAATGCATTTTTCCAAATGGAATGTAAAGCCAAACCTGAAATTTTGATTTTGCATTTCCTTTTTCTCTTGCAACCAGTAGAGGCCAAAATCTGGAAAGTGAGAAAGCTTCAGGGCTGAAATCTGAACAGTTTCACTTAGAAACATTCTCTCATTGAAACAGGCATTCATAGCTCAGGAACAACATTGCTGTGTTCAGCACGAGTTAGGCAGTCTGGCACAGTGGACCTTCTTTTGCACTTTCTGTGTGCAAAAACGTTAGTCATTGTTTGCTTGGGTAAAATTGTGATCATTTTAATGCTTTGCAGCACCAAAAATAATATCCTGAAAGTTTCTATGATGGTAAATAGTAAAAAATGAAAATTACTGGAGTCATTTGCCACTAAACTCACTTACTTAGCACTGAAAAGGTGATAGAGCTCATGTTTTATGTGATATCATTTTAAATGAAAACAAAACTTCCATTATTCTCCCTAATAAATGCTGAATACTTTGGTAATGCTTGCCTGCTTAACTAATATATGCATGCTCTGCTAGTTTAATTTTCATAAATATGATTGATTCAAACGTTGACTTTACTACCACAACTTTTATATCCTCGTCTAATCAAACTACATGTTTATTATTTCAATTTTACATATTTTAGTAATTGGATTGTGTACCTTAATGGTACAATAAGGTTTTGCATTGTTTACCAAGGAGAAAAGCTGACTTGATTCTGTTGCTCCTATTTTAGTGCCGTATTTGTGTTTTTTTTTTTGTTTTTTTTTTTTTTTTCTGGGCCAGGCTAAGCTCTTCTGAAATTACTTTACAGGAAAAATATACAATCAATTTGAAGGGAATTAAATGAGACTAAATTCATTAGCTCTCAAATTCCAGCATTATTCCTGCTTCTTGCTTGGGTCTCTTCCTCTGCAGCTGCCTTAGCCTGATATTGTGGTCATAGCCTTCCAGTTTCATGCAAGCGGACCCAATTCTTTTATTATCCTCATGGTCATCTACTAGGAAAATGAAAATGGCTGAGTCCGAAACTTGCAGAAAATGTTCATATTTGTTTGTTCCTTCCACTTTCTTATCACAGATACGATCCACAAAAATAACTCATTCTTTTATCTTACCTCACTTTCCAGCTAAAATATTCAAATAGTATTTAAAATTTAGAGTGCCAAATTCAAGATCTCTAGCAAAAATTAGAGGCATATCTAGTTGGAAATACCAAAAATGAGACTTTCCCCTTTGCTAGTCAGTCTTGGAAGACTTAACCTTCAGGTCAAGCAAATGAAACTCTTGTTGTTTGAAACATATTTTGGCCTTGTTTGCTGGTCTCCTCATCTGCCCTTTTGTCAGTTCTCATTTTTGCTTTTTGTAATACTTCAGTGGTAGGACTTGTATTCACATATATGATAAATATTCTGTGGATTGTTTTTCGTCTCTGCATATTTTTTCAAAGAGTGGTAACTAAAAAATACTAAGGACCTAAGTCAGAGTTGCATCACAATGCTTGTAGAGTTCTTTAGAGTTCATCAACATATTCATTGTGGTTGAGGAAATTATTTTTTAGATGAAGACAGTCTCAGCGAATTTCCAGGGTTATTGGATGAATCTAGGATTTCTAGGGAGAGAGAAAATTCAGGTACCATATGAAATGTATACTCTTTTTGTTCACACTTTATATTACCAGAGGGGTTGTTATGCTTATTTTTAAGTTAGATGATGTGATCAATATGTGAATTAATGTAATTTATTGATTAAACTTTATTTGCTAACAGCTTGACTTTTATGCCTCAGTGGTATTGTGTTTTAAGCAAGTTTCTTTCTAGGCTTTTTGTAAACAAGATAACTGAAAGTAGATCTGGCAGGTTGACTGCAGTCTGGCAAGAAGAAAATGTAGATTGGGTGGCAAGCATTTTTTCTCTGATACTCTTTCCCACTTTGTCACTCCTTCTTACACTTTCCAGTGTAGGCATATCATGTCTTACAGCTTAGAGAGTATTTGTGGCCAAGAACGTCTTGAGCAGAAGGGCTCTGTGGAATGCATCGGTGCTGCTGAACTGGCATCCATGATTTAGTAGGTGGAAATCTTTGGAGTCAGAATTGAACTGCCAACTGAGCCTGGAGTTTACGAGACCATGCCAATGGAGCTACTGTGTTTGGGATGAAACTTAAAACCAAGGTCCTGTTTGTCTGTGGTCATTAAAGACTTCTGGCATACATCCTCTCCTAAACTGTTATATGGTATCGCATTAAGTGTTGTATTTCAGAACTGGATTAAGAGATCCCTTTGTATGCTTTCTAGAGCACTTTAGGATCTTTTGGGATGAAAACATACTATATAAATGTAAATTCCTATAATAATAAAATGAAATCATTCTCTTCGCTCTTCAAACAGGAGCACATCACCTTTACAAAGAACAAAACCAGCTTGATTTTTTTCAGCATGCAAACTCAGAAGATCGTGACCAGATGTGGGTCAAGATCAGCTTTAAATCAGGGTTTGGGTTTCAAGTTAAAGGCTGAACCTTGGCTGAGGTTCACATTGTAGTTTAATGCTGTAGAAATCACCTAAGGGTGTCCAATAAGATTTCATCTCAATATTGTGAAAAATTCACAAAATTGCCTGTTCTCCTGAGATTCTCATATTTGCCCTCATCTTCAGAAAGGATCCTTCTCCCCAGGTTGTGAAAAACAAATATCTTTGAATGAGACTTAACACTAAGATCTGGATGGAAGGGATTCATGGCCAGTAGTCTCACTCGGGTTCGGTTCTAATGCCAGACATAGAAATAGGTTTGGAATTAAAAACAGGGGAAAGTGCTACAGAATATCATGTAGCTTGGCTGCTCTCTATTTAGCATAACTCTCAAAGTCTTCACTGGCCATTTCTAAGAGCCACTTGGTAAGCAAAACTGTGTAGGTGCTTAGACAGCGCTTAGGCTTAGATCTAAACTATCTACGCATCATTTAAAAATATTCACAGCTAGCACTTTGGAAACACATTGAAACACATGCCTTCAACCCATCACTTTCTAACTCTGCAATAATCCATTTTGCTGAGCACTTAACTTGTCTTTGCACAGGTCAGCACATTTCTGTCACACGGGCTGGCAGTACTTGTCTGGGCAATATAGTACTGGATCGACATTATCTGTAATCACGGCATGAAACAGCCTGTGCCTCAAGCTTGTCCTTGCCTCATATCCTCCATTTACTGTAGGATCTGTGGCAGAGAAATTGAAATTTGGGGACAAAATGGAATTGCTAAATGGCAATTGCCAGAGAGTGATTTCATAGGTAAGCATGTCAAAGAAAATTTCCCTCCAGCAGTTAAGGAGCATGTGGTGTAAAAGGCTAATTTGAGGATAACTCAGACAGCTGTATCATAGTCTACATGAGTGCTAAGAAAATATTTGGCTATTTGGAAACATAGTTGACTAGTAAATCATGAATTACAGTGATCAGCTCAGGTAGAAATACTTTCCAACTAAATAATGTGGTATGAAATCAGAAAGCTTGTGCAAATAAAAAGATTAAGGTGTCAATTCTGCTATCAGTTTTACTCACTTAGGTAGGACTGGCTGGAAAAAAAGGAATTCTGTTTTTTGGGAAAACAAACAAACAAACAACAACAACAACACAAATGTTTGGCATTTGCTTTTGTCATGCATTGGAGTGAAGCTTCAAGTTCAACCCACTTTACAAGGAAAAAAAATCCAGCTTAGAAGATCCAACATTTCAATCTTGAGGCAAACCTGGCAAGTATAGATGTTCAGGGATTTAAACCTGTATGTTCACAAATTATTCTGTTCCCTCTCAATGGCCATTCCCATTCTGGAGCCCCCAGTCTTTGTGATATTTATGTAAATGACATATTTCTCACAAAACATTCTGAATGATATATCTGCATTTTTACCACTAAAAACAACCTAAAAAATTATTTACCTGATCTTACTTTCATTTCCATAAATAGGTGAGTATGTGTGAAGATATGTTACTGTTTGGACAATACTCTGTAGGAAAAACTGGCTGTAATAAACCAAAAATTATATAGCTCATTAAATATGCAACCTAATCTGTGTCTGTATTCTGACAAAATCATGAACCCACTGAAGACAGTAAAAATCATCCTGAATGACATATTGCACTCCTGGTAGAATGTTAATTTCAGTTTCTGTTAAAGCTTTCAATATCATGTCCTGTGTTTATATGGGTATAACCCTGGAATATTTGCATGAATTTTCCTGTGTCTCTGGAGACTTTGTCTCTGAGTGTTTGGGCTGAGAACATCACAGGACTAGGACCAGGAACATCAAAATATATGCATGTACTTTAAGTTGTTCCAGCAAAGGAAACCCGCTTTCATTGAAGTACTGTAAGTTGATCTAAGTGAGTTTTCTGATGTAAGGAACTTTATCACTTTGATCCCCATGAAGAATGCATCTGAGTCAGATAGAGTCAGAAAAACATGTAAATCTGACACTACAATAGGAGCATTTGTTTAAAATGAGTAACACATCTTGATAGCCTTTTTGATAGCTAAAATAAACTTTATGCAGTACAGTCTTGAGAGCCTGTTGAAAAATGAATGGATAAAACATGTTTTAGCTCAAGAGTCAGCTATTCAGTCACATTGCTTCTTTCTTTTTGATTCAATATAATAAAAAGTTAAATCCTCTGAAGAGTCATTGTAACAAACTGACTGGGTCTGTTATGGTAGAGCACATATTATCATAAAGAACCAGCTTCGCACAGATAATTGTCATGGCAATAGAAACTGAAGCAGAGACACAGATGCTTGTTGTGTTCTGCCAATGGTTGTTTGGATGTCTGCAATCAAACTGAAAGATGAGAGTTTGTGCAGAGTTGTTTCCTACTAGGGTTTATGCAAACAATTAAAAATATATACTATCAAATAAAGCTTATACTTCTTTCCATCTATACCTCCTACGACTACATTAAAAAGAAGTCCTTGAAAATTGCAGATTTCAATAATAAAACCTGATAGTCAGGAATATGTTTAGCATATTTATTTCAGAATATTTAAATGCCTATCAGGCTATCAGAGTTCCTTACAAGAATACAAAATGGGAAGTTTAATGCACTCCTAATGGTCATCACAGCTACATGGCTCTCAGTACGAGACATCTGCAGACAATTCCCCCTCAGGCTGCCAGCTGATATATTATCAATTAGCCAGCAGACTGACCAAACACATCTGTGCTGCATTTTGCCTGAAGATTGCTGAATCACATTGCCTGGTACTCTCAAAGAGTGATGACTAAGTGCATTAGAAAGGGCAAGATGGTAGTCCAGCAAATGCAGAGAAAACAGCTCCCTGTAGTGGAAAACTCCAGTCTTTTAACTGCTCTATGCATGGCTATGTCTATGATCTTTTATGTTGAATTTTCCATGCTGTGAATACAAGTGTTCTTCCAGTAGCACCACCAGAAAGCTGCAGTCTCAATTCTTACACAGGAGTAATTCAGAGAAACTGAATATGTAAATGCATTTGAGATGGTAAGGAGTTAAGGGATGATGGTTTTTAGAATAATCTGTGTTAATCATTTGTGAAATAACGCAGTGAACTGAGTTAGTTCAATAGCTTACATTTAATAAAAGGATGAGACTGGAATGAAAACTGGCTGATAGAGAATGCAAAATCTTGAGTTAGAAATGTCTATTTGTTCAGGAGTCTTTGAGGGAAAAAATCTATGGACGTAGGTAACAATACTAAGTGATTATTTTGACTGAATGGTATATGAACCTTGCTACGTACCATAATTTGTGATTTCTCACAGGGAATGTGATGCTGGCATAGAAAGAAACAGCAACTGAGGTGAGTGGCTGGCTGACAAACCAATTTAAAATGATGATAAGCGCAGCGATGATGAGAGGATGTGCAGGGGTGAGACTTCCCCACATCTAAACTCCAGAAACATTGATTAATGAATTCGCTGTAAGCCCCTTGATTTTGCAAAAGCTCTGGATGAGATGAAGTATGAGCAGATGAGTAACAGAAGAGGGCAGTGAAACAAGACAGTAGAGAGACTAATCTTTCAGCTGAGATGGGAAGGCTTTGTGGAAGGACTAATTTCAAGCCAAAACTATGAATAATAGAGATTATTTCTGTAAAGAGAACATTAGTTTTAAGTCTACAGGGACAATTTCTAATAATAACACAGGAAGAAAACGAACAGAAAGCATCCTGATTTCCTTTTGAATGGAATCAAAACCTCAATGGGCAAGATACTGATAAAATTGTATCTTTCACAATATGGCTTTTCTTCTTTGGCCCAAAGTTTAAAAATAAAAATAAAAAAAAAAAAAGAAAACCACGTTCTGTTGATCTGTCAGTCTCTTATGTACTGTATGTATTTTAGGTGTGGCTCTATTTTTTTATTTTTTGGCGGAATTCAGGTTTTTCAAGTCCTCAGTCAGCACCATCACCACTGTGCCTTCTTCAGACAGGAGCGAGGGTAGACATGGGAAGGATTAAAACCCCAATATGCCACTGGGGACATCACTTGGTACTTGGGGCAAGAAGAGACTTGGGCACTGTTTCATGCAAGACATGTCTGCCTGTGTTTATATTAGGTGCATCTGAAAATTTTTACCTGGCAATGTCGCTCGGGTTGTGCATGCATGTGTGCACAGGTCTGTGTGTGCTTGTGCACACGTGTGTGTGCTTGGGGATCTCATTTGCAGATCTGATCAAGCTGTTCATGGCTCCAATCACTTCTTTACATTGCTCCCTGACAGAAACAGTACCCTGACCAAAGTCTTTCAGAGCAGAAAGGCTCAGGTCCCAGGTCACCACAGCCAAAGCAGCCGGGAAAACACACAGATGCAGGATGTTACCCACCTGGGGCAGCTTGCTGTCAAAAATTTAAATGCCAATAGGGTTAGAGGTAAATTTCAAGGATTGCATTTATGGACTTGAATGCCCCTGTCCTGCCAAGTCCTTTATGGGTCTGTAACAAGGCATGCCTCTCCTTTGCTCTCTGTAGCCTGCCAGACGGACCGGGGCGGCAGCACAGGCTGGTGGTTGTCCGTGCTCTTTAATTGCTAGCACACTCCCGAGCACCACAGCTCCGGCTGTGCTGATTGCTGCTCCTCCAGACAACACACAGACACGCTTCAGGGGAGAGCATGTGCCAGGGACCGCTCCCAGCAGGCAATTTCGTCTCAAATACCCTGGTTTGGAGGGGGTGGGGAAGGGAAAGAAGAGACCACGGTATGTAGAGCTGAGCCATGCTGTGCTGCTTGGCCTCGGGGCTGCAGAATGGTCCCTGGTTATTTTACTTACTAGACATTTCCTGTGTGTCTTAATTCTCCGTCTGTTCAAGAGCAATAGCAGCACTTCCCTGCTTTGCAAAAAATAAGTGCCTTTTTAATGTGCTGCAGGAATAGGTGCTATTTTAAGTGCTTGCCAGAGATTAATCCAATATTTTTTGCAGCCCACTGGGACAGTGGATACATGGTGAGAAATGTCTGTGTTACAATCAGGATTTTGACTGGGTTTCAATCTGTGGTTACCTCAGAATCTGTAGTTGCTTCAGTTTGGTCTGCTGTGGTGAGAGCACTGGTGCAATGTTCGAGCTTGGAACTGGAGTGGAAGGGGAGAAAGGTTCAACTTCATTGCCCTGCCTATTGGGTTGCTTGCTTTCTGGGCAATGTAAAAAAAAAGTCAACTGTCCTGTTTTTCCTTTTCCATGACCAGGGCCAAAGAATGCAGGAAAATTATCCAAGAGTAAGAAAAAAAAAATGGAGTTTCTCTGTAGCTTCAGGGATCCAGGATACTTGCCTTTCTCATCAGAGAGAAAGCAACTAGACTGATATACTATTTTCCATCAATCAAGTCAGCAAAGCCAGGCAGAGCACTTCCTTTGACATCAATGCAGTGGTGACAGTTGTAGAGTTAATGCATTCCTTCTTAATGGAATACCATAAATCTAGGTTCAATGCTGCCAAAATAATGGCTACAGCTCTCACTGAAGAAGTCGGCTCTCTCCCTGTATTCCCATGGGCCTGAAACAGTTTGGTTATAGAACCAATATTAATTATTTACTTTTATTTATAAGGATCTCTAAGACGTTCTGCAGGGCTGGTTTACCTGTTCAGACCGATGCTATTGTGTCTTGGTTGAGCATACCACAGCCTTTTAGTAATTGCATCATATTTAATGGCTTCAGAAGAATGATTTTTTTTCTGGTCTGAAACTGCAGGATGAATTTAGAAAGGAACAATTTATATTTTTCTGGGAAAATGTTTGAAGTGTGTCAGAGACTCCCTAAAACAACCACAGCTTCCTCAGATTGAGCATCTTATTTATAAGGGAATATCTAAGGCAGAATGCAAATGTGACAGTAGGATGCAGTACTGATATAGAAGGAAAAAAAAAATCAATTAATCCGCCACTTGTATTATATTTGGATACCAAGGGAAAAAAAGAAACAAGAACAACAAAAGCAGGTATACTGGGATAGTCAGCAAATCAGCAGATCAGGTTGAGAAATCCTTTGGAGATTTGAATTAGCACCAGAAGACCTTGTCACTGTCCTGGAGGGTGGCTTTGTGACTGATGTGTATACAGCCTGGTAGCCCGTGGATCTGGGGACAAAGGGCAGCACATTCTGCATTGACGGCCAAAGCACCAACACCGCCGGCAGCACAGCACCTAGAGAGCATCTTGATCCTCTTCCTCCTCTCCCACAGGAATGTGCTCGGCCCCCAAGGGGATATTATTTGAGACTGTCGAACTGGCTAGAGTTAAACAGCTTTATTGCGCTATTCAGGCTCAAGGCTTTACCTCTCACGAGTTTATTTCACTCTGCAGGGATCGTAAAGCACCTTTCAAATTACCAGTCAGTGCTGCTGGGGCACAGCAGTTACCACTGTGATACAAGGTCCGTTTACTATAAGATGAGCGTAGCAATGCTTTTAGCACCTCTCTGCATGGGAATCTGGAGGCAGAAGGTAAATGCCCGAAAGACGGATGCTGCCAGTGAGGGATTGAGGCAGATCTTGGGCATGGATAACCTGCATTTCCATTCAGTGCTGGGGCAAGGCTTCCAGGATTCCCTCGGATGAACCCTGCAGTGAGACCTGCAGTACTCCTGCCCTCCTACCCACCCAAGGGACTCACTGACCTACAGGTGGTCATGAGATCAATGTCCTGAAATGAAAATGATTGCTGTCAATTTATGGTGGCCTATCAAACTTGGTGTCTGATTTAAGAATCCATGAGAGATGCTAAGAAAACCTCAGCTTTTGTTTTGTTTGTAAGTGTCTAGGTCTGCAAAGAAAATGTGCAGGTTGCTAATAATAAAGAAGCAGAAGGTAGCCTAGGGGGTCCAAGCCCTGAAGGCGTATAATGTGTTGATTCAGTTTTTGGAACAGATTTCTTGTTTATTAAACCAGCCACTTGATTTTTACTGGGAAGTAAAGGCTCAGTCTTGGCACGTCTAAATCATAAATATTCAACACGCGTTTAATTCCTAAATGGGGCCAACAGTGAAGGTCAGGTCTGGAGAGGGACAGCAGGACCTACCTGCTGTGGGCTGGGGGAAAACTGCTCACGTTGGCTCAGATCACAGGGCGGGAATGGACGCAGAGTGGCACTGCCTCTAGCTGCAGATACTTTGGTCCGGATGGAAGCAGCCTGGCCTTTGGTCCAGAGCTCTGAAGACACACCAGTAAAGAAGCGACGTGCACTAGGTTGCTCCCGATACTGTGCTGATGTGAGGGTTTGGCTTCTGGGCCAGACAGCCTTGCACCCATCCAACTAAGAGCACGGGCTCATGCGGGCAGGCGTGCACCCAGTCAGATCCCAAGGCCATTCCCCAACAGAACCGCAAAATAAACACATGCGCATTCACTGCTTTTTAAAGCATACCGGATGTTAATAAGCAGAATAATTTGCAGTGGCTTGACTACTGCCTTTTTTTTTTTTTTTTTTAATCTTGTGGCTAACGCATGAAGGCATTTCTAATCATAATTATGCCAATGACCTATTGTCACGTCAGCGATTGCATTTACTCAAACAAAAATTTGATGGTGTTCTTTTTTATTGGACAAAAAAAAAAAAAAAGTGGGCAAGCTTTCAAGAATCACAGAGTACAGTACGTCTGCATTTAATTATGGGGTTGGAGCAATTAACACTTGGGCTCTGCTTTGTTCTGTATTCCATGGCTGGTTGTTGAGAAAATACAATTCTCAAAAGCTTGCCATTTAAAATATATTTAGCTTATTTTTAGTTAGCACGGAGGGGGTTACGTACAACTACTTAGAGCTGTGAAGTTTGGGCTAGGCCTTGGGAGACCCTGGTTTAATCCAAAGTGCTCTTTCTGACAGTGGAAAAGTCACTTAATTTGTGCTGGTATCTCACTGGCATGCTGGAAAAGAGTTTCTTGTGGTAAGGCAAGGACTCTATTAGTTGTAAGGCAATGAAGGTTGCTCCTCAGTCAGTCTTTTCTCATGTTTTCCTCCTCATGTACGTGCCTAACACGATTCATATCAGTTTTATCCTCTGACAGCCAGAGACCCTTAAACCAAAGCATTATAAAATGTGTAGCATGTAGCTTTGCCTCTTGTTTATGAATTCTCTTAAACAGCCAAATCTGGCCAAATTCAAAACAGTATTTCTCAAGCATGTACTTCAGGTTAAAACACATGCTTCAGACCCACTGAAGTATATATATTATATATATATGTATATATATATATATGTATATATACACACATGATACTGAAGACCTCCTTTTTTATTATTTCCCCTCACAACTTCACCTTGCAACACTTTCTTAATTGCAAAACAATTTTGGCTTGAACTTCTGTGTCTCAGTCTGCTGTACTGTGACCTAAAGAACAGTACATACACATGCAGAAATTAACTGGTCCCTTAGGAGCACTCTTGCACTGGAGAGTGAAGGAGGATAAGGCATATTTGCAAATAGCCATATTTTCTTTCACCAACTTAATTGCTTCTGTTTGGAACTTTTAAAATCTCGCCTTACCATGCAGTCATTTTCAAAGCGAACACAGCATGACTGACCAAAACAAATCTGTTTGCTTTTTTTATTATAATTTTGGTTGTGATATTTTATTAGTGGGGACTGTGATACCCCAGAGGAGTAACAGTCGGCTGGTTGTGGCACTTCTGGTATTTCCTAGCTTATACTCTGATTAACTCTGTTATATTAATAAAGTCCTTTTAATAAGTTTTCATGAGAGTAATTTCCTAGGGCTTTAAGGAAGGTGCAAGGAAAAACAAACTCCATCACATGGCGTCACACTGACACTCCTATGGGTCATCAGCAGAGCTGGACCTTTAGACCTCTGGCAAGTGAGTTAATGGAGTAACAGATAATACTACTAAGCTGTCATCCTTCTGGGAGACCAGTACTAGAAATATTTACCATTTTTTTTAGTTATTTGCTGACAGAGGAATATCGAGCCTTGGAGTAAGAACTCAGGTACCACTTGTGGTTCTGTAAGCATCTTCCTCATCTTCTCCTCTTCTCAAGCACAACCCTTTGCCAGGTTTCCTGCAGCCTCCCTGTCAGACTGCAGTATCCTCCAACCCCAGGACCCTCATCCCTCAGCTAGGCAGCTTGTTGCCTTCTGCCTTGTCTTCACAGATACTTTTCCACATTTCCTCACCAGCCTCCAATGCCAAATTGTCTGTATTAAAACCACTGTTCCACTTTCCCCCAAACATCCTTTCCTCCCTCTTCCATAAAGCCAGAAAGGACGGTCGCTGATGCTGAACTATCCTGGCTTAACCTTTGCCTTTACCTTGGTACACAACTCTGACCAGAGGTAGGGTGGTGGGGTTTTTTTGGAAATATGGTGATACATGGTTTTTGAATCTTCATGGCAATTCCTAGGTCACTGAAATGGATGCCTCTAGTGGATAATTGTTCATTTTAACAATTCTCTAATATTATTTTTCTACCTGTAGTCCTTGCCACTTTCAATTCAAAGCAAAGGTAAGATGATGATATATGAGGTACAAACCAGGTTAACACAATCAAAAGGGAATTTCTAATTTCTTTGTAACTTGGCTCACAGCATTTCTTATCCAGCAGAGAGCATAAACTGCACATAGATTCCCATATATGCCTGGCCCCTTGCACAGTCCTTTGATCTTTGACAGGAATCTTCAGACAGCCTTTGGACTGGGAGACATTCTCTTACAGTTATGGATATATATTTAATTTTTTTTTTTCCTGCAGTAAACACTTGATCCAGCTGGGGGAGGTTTTCTTATTTTTAAAATGACATGAAGCCCTCAGAAGGAGATGAAAGTACATCACCGTGGCTTTGTACTTGTGGGAATATTAGCCATTTTTAATTATCTGGAATAAAATAAAAATGGAAATACAGAGAACATGATGCATAGTAAGCAGTCACAGACCTGAAAGACATGTATTACTCATGAACACAGGATCAAACGGTTGCTTTTCCTGCCCTGTACAAAGTGTTCCTGACATGAATATACTCCTCAGTGAACAATTACTGTATTTACTGCACTGGTGACCTTGATGCTGATTCCTCACCTCTTCCCATAATTTATTTGGTTAAAATTTAAGGAGTGATTAGGACATTTTTTCCTATGATGCCTTACCACACTTTTTCATCTCTATGGGGCTAAATCCAAAGAAATTCTTACTCTTGTCTCCACACCCTACCTCACAGTGAGATTTTTGTTAAATCTAGCTCCTTAAAACAGACTTTTTCTTCCAGCCTGGGAGGCATGAGACCCTGCTCAAGTGTAGCATAAGAAAACACAGTTTGCAAATTGTCACCTTATTCCTTCCATTCATCATGCAGATTTCCTTGTGCAGAGCCCCACATCTCCAGGGCTTCCATGCACCAGAGTGCCATCACAGCTGCCTTCTCTTGGACCTGCATGGGACAGAGCTACAAGAAAGCAGAGAAATTAAACCCTTTCCTTCTCTGACTACAGCTGAGAGGTTTCAAGAAATTGCTATTGAGAAATGCGTCAACATACTGTTGATGTCTTTGGCCCAGTGAGCAATGATCTAATTTCTGTTTAACTGGCCAGCAGCCAAGTTAATTTTGATCAAGTTTGACACATTGTTTGTTTCTTATAATGACCAACTCATCCTAATAAACGTGAACTATAACAGCCCTCAGTTTGGGATTAATCCTGCAAGATGTTGCACACTGAGTGGGAGGGGATGTACTCTATTCCACCTACCTCATTCTTTGTGTCATCAGATCACATGATTTATCTGAACCTGATCTGACAATTCATTCATGAAGTCCTACACTGTAAATGGAGAAATATATACAGAAAAATACGGTTTTTATCATTCATTGAAGAAGCAGAAATAAATCATACACAGTGATCCTAATTCACATCTGCAGTACTTCAGACTTAGGTCAATCCATTATCCAACTCAAACCTGTTATGAAATGGTCTTCCAATTATTTCTCTAGTTTACTTACATTTCAGATCTCTCAGTCAGACACAAATGTATCTAGCCTACTTCTTTCTGAGAAAAAAAAAAAAATCTGCATTAACTTAATCAGTAGCAGCACACTGCATGACACAACTAAGAAAATCACTGGAATTAGTTAAAATAATAAAAATACATTATGTCCCTCATTAAAGGTCTTTACAAGAGTAACCAAAATTGAAGGAAATAGTTGAGAGATCACGGTCAACAGATGTTTCATTTTTAGACATTTTATTTCTAGTTCTCAATCATTTTAGATGTTATACTTAAGGGTTAAAGGAGAAAGAGCAATGGGAAGAAGACAGAGATCTTCAGGGGAAAATTCATCAGTTAGTTAAATATATGGCATATGAGAAAAGAACGGACAGAACAGGGTTCTCCTGGAAATAAGTTAATAATAGTCTCTAGCCAATTTCTGGGGTAGGAACAGGCCTTCAGCATTCTGAATTTCTGACTGGTGACATGTTTCCAGAACCCTAGTGTACAAGCAGAAGAGGTTGTCATCTTCAATAGAAATGGCACTGACAAGAACCACTCACAGCATACCAAGAGGTTATGTTTTGTCCCTCAGCGCCTCCAGGTTCACAGCAACTTAGTTGGGCATGTAGCTAAGAGCCCTCATGTAGTCAATGGGGGAAAAAGCAAGGAACCCTCTGGAGAATGAGGTCAATTCTCTGTGGGATAAGAGTAGTGTATTTGTTTTGTTTGGGTTTTGTTTGTTTTTTTTTGTTTGTTTGTTTGTTTTTCAGCCCACAGGTAGGGCAATGTCATTTGACTTACCTCAATGAAAAATAAAAGAACATTAGGAGAAGTAAGATGACATATCACTTATGGACAGTGCAAAGACAAGAAGGGAAGCTTTTCCGTCTTCTCAGTTTAACTTCTGACCTGACAGATACCCAGTGCCTGAAACATCTGGAGTCAAAGATGGAAAAGGGAGCATGTCAAAAAGACAAGGTCCTTCTTTGTGGGGACTCTTCAGACTCCCCTTCACTACATAAAGTGGAGGAGTCCACCTACCCCTTTTTCATTACAAGCTTTGTTAATAAAAAAACAAAATCGGACAATAAAAGCACACTTTCGCCTGATGCTCTGTTTTCTCTTCCTTTCCCTCTCTCTGGCCCCACCTGTACTAACACAGTCACACTTTCAGTAGCCCTTACTGGAACCAATGCCAGCTTTCAGTTTTTATTAAGAAGGTTAAATCAGGAGTTTATAATAGTCCTTTTATACTTTTAATGTTGCCCATTTTACTGCTGCTTTAACATTCACTGCCCAGACCTGGCTTGTATTCCATGTTCCCAGATCTGAACAACAGAACACCCCTATTAATTTAACCATGTCCTTTCTATTCCTATGGTTCTTAAGCAATACAGCTGTGATTTTGTCTTAGTTTCCCTGTCACACTTAAACAACAACCAAATCCATACATGCAACAACTACAAATGGAGAAAAGGAGAATTTGCGGCTTCTGGTGGCCTAAAGAAAATTGCTGTGCTACACTGCTTTAGCACTACCAGCAGAGAAGATGTGTCTTGTACCGAAGTGGAATGAATGGTCCTTGGGTACACTCAAGACCTTGACAAGCCCTGGATAAGGCTCACCCAGCCATACTGGTTCTTTAAGGTTCTGGTACTGACTCTGACTGAAAACCAGGCTCCAACTGTTTTCCTTACACATTTCATTATCTGCTCCCACTCATGCATTTTTTGGGTTTCTGTGTGGTTCATCTGCTCATTGTTTCCCTCAGCCTGGTGAAGATGCCAGAGACAAAGGGACAGGGAGGAAAACAGAGAAAAAATCTTGTACATGTCTACTCACTGTGCTTTGGTGATGGGCTGCAAGATGCTTCTCTGTGCAGCTGATTATAGAGCCAACTTTTCAAAAGTATTTAGGCTTCTAAAACCAGAAGTGGCTAGCATTTTTTCTCTGAGGTACTTTGCTACTAAGTTGGGATTGGTATTATGGTTAGTGGATGTAGCAGCATCCAAGCTTCAACTCAAACAGGAATTCAGGCCAAAACTGAGATTCAGAAAGCCCCTATTCAGATGCTGTTCTCTGAGGTGCCTAAGCTTCTACTGGTGGTACACTTTGCTGCCACGGCCTTTCCTTGCGTTTAGCCATCCACCTGTGTTTGCTGCTATTCACAACCTCAGAAAACTTGCCTGTCTGGAATAAAATGCCTGAAACAAATATTGATCGAGTTTGTGATGCAAGCCACTCCTTAGGCACACTGTTGCTTAAGTCAGGTCAAAGATTCATTGGGCTCTTTGTAAGGTTAGAAATATCAGAGGGAAAACATTTGTGCAGCACTGCTCTTGCCTGGAGATTGCTCCTGCTCTGGGGTTACGCACTGATGTACCTCTCCGCCCTCACCGCACTAATGAAAACAAATAGTGTGGTTGAGTGTGACCTCCCCTCACGTAGAAAGCAAGCACCACTGTGTACCTAAATGGCAATATATTAACATCATTATCGTATTTAATATAGTCAACGCCACCACTAATCAGTAAAGCCACCAGCAGCATTATGTTCTTTTCTAAGTGACAGGTTTGTCAATAGAATAAAAAAAGCCTTTCTATCTCGGCATGGCAACATAAATAAAGGGATCTTAATGGAATACCTAAAATAACAACAGGCAGAAAGGAGATCTCTCTTACTAAGAAAAAATGTTCAGTTATTGACTAATTTGCTGTAAATCTGTCTTTTCCTTTCTAATCAATCGTTAACAATCAAAGGCCACCTGGCTTAATTGAGCTTAATTTTCAGGAAGCCTGATCTGGCATTCCTCGCACAGTGCTTGGCTGAAGTGAATGAAGAACTACAAAAACAATAGAGCTGGTAAAGAAAATCTGACATTAAAACAACTATTTAAGCATCCACAAAAAAAAAAAAAGCTTTTTTTTCAGTAGCATCCACAAAATATGAAAGTTGGTCATCATTTGATAAGCTAACAACAATACATTTTTTTCTTCTCCTAAGTGCTTTTAAAAAGTGAACCTACACACCCAAAATCACAGCTGTACCTATTTTTTAAATTTGAAAAGCAACAGGCTGTAATATGACCACTTAGTTACTGAAGAGAGCAGTTTTGTACAACCACCATCTTAAACGTATCCTTTGGTATGTGGGTCATGGCCTTAGAAAGGTTTTAGAGGATTTCAGCCTGACAGCATAAATGAATATCCTAGACAACAATCCTCTTTGGCACCAGGAAATATTTTATTGAAAGGTTAATTAGAGCCCTATCAGCTTTCTCCCTCTTCTGTGGGAAGATCTCCTCCTGGCTCCATCTTCCTTACAGAAGCAGAAGAGCAGCTCCAATCCTTGTTTCTCTTGGGATATGACATGGTTTACAGGGGGTGAAGGTTTGGGGGGCCTGGTCCTGGGGTCATTGCTTGTCTGACTAGACATTGCTCAGGGATGAAGCCTTTGTTTTATATTCTGCCTGAGTAATTGTAATAAATATTGATAGGTGTGCTCTGTTATTAATTTATTTTGGGCAGAGTGTGTCTGTGAAGCTGCAGAATGACCTTGACAGGAAGCAGTGCTTACCAGGCATAAGTATCTCCGCTGAGGGCATGGCAAAGACCAACACACCCTGTCAATACAGTTGAAAGACAATGCCAGCAGTGGTAGCTTCTTTGGTACTGCAGAAATATAAGGTTTTGCTCAAAGACAGAAACGTAAAAGTAATCCTTAAGTATTTATCAGGATTTCTCCTAAATTATATCATCAAAAGATATAACAACACCAGAGAATGACCTGAAGCATTTCATTCATCTGCAAGGACAGGACATGCCACTTCCAACCTGGTCTCCTTTTTCAGGATTGAGCCATGGGTCTAGGCTTTCCTGCAGGTGTGGTACTGATTTCACAGCTGCTCAGGGCCATGCCCTGTGTGTGTGGAGTACCACAGAGATCCTGTCTCTATAGGCACAGACCACTGTTTGGCCAAGTCTCTTTATAAGATCAAGGCTTTAATCTCAATTTCAGTTTCCTCCATAAAATTTGTATGCAAATATTTTCCTAGCTCACAGAGCTATTATGAATGAGATTGCCCTCTGGGTGGTTGCCATTTAGCTTGGCTGCCTTTACTGTAGACTTTACTGGTTGGCATCAGAGGCGTTCTGCATGTACAGACCCATCTGCAGCTGTAGCAGCCATTTTTCCCCAGCTCCGCCAGGTATTTTTGCATGTCAGAGGTGGCAACCTATTTGTAGCTCTTTGTTCATCAAGGTACTTCAAGTATATGCACAGCCCCTTTATTTGCAGCATCGCTGAGACTCAGAAAACATTTCTTTCCTCTTCCCCAGCACCCAAGAGGAAACGCCTTGTGCAAAACTTTTCCTATGTTGGTTAGTAATCAGTGGAGGGTTTGATTTTTCTTCTCTGTACCTGACAAGATCAGCCCTTCAGTCCAGAAATATGTTACTATTAACTCATACATCATCTCCCCAAACTAACTGTTAATCTAAAAGGCCAAAAAAGTTGTGCTTTATGTTAAGGTTCTATTTATGAGTAACTGATAAAGGACTAATAAACGGTTAATAGATGTAATAATTTGTTAATTGAGTATTACAAAGACCAACAGGTTAATTGCTTTCAAATAACCATGGCTTAAAACTGTTTATAACCCCGTCTGCTGATGTCCTTCATATGTACATTTCATCTAAGCCATAATACATAACTCTGGTGGCTGTGATATGTGTATATATTTAGTCACTACTTTTAGTGCCTCAATTATGGAAGTTTGCAACCCACATTTTTTTAAAACACACAAAAGCACACACAAATCAAACCAAAATAGTATGAGGCTAGTGGAGTAGCTTTTAGCTCAGATTCTCGACAGTAGCGAGGCATTTTTGAGAATGAATAGTTTGTGTCTTCTCACATTAGGTATAACAACTGCATTTCCTATGAGGCTTTGCATCTCCTCAGTGTTTCTCCAAGGTAGCGTCATTCCACTAATGACAAACTGAGATGAGACTTGTGCGTAGTCCAGAGAATCATGTCAGTTGCACCCTCCTTATCTGCTAGGTATCTAAGCGTACTTTTGGTTGATAAATATATACTGTTGGAAGTAAAATCACCAAATTTTCCCCTCCTCCATATTAGCTTTATTATAGCAATGCGTGCAGAAGTTTCAGAGCTACCTATCAAGGGAGACCAAACAGGCGATGGGACAGAATGGCCATGTACTTCCTGAACAGATCTAATACCACTGGTTTTCTGGTCATGACCTGCATGTCCCACCTCCAATGCACCATGGATCCTACTGTACTGGACATACTTCTCTTGATCTGTACTTCCTGTATGTGTTCTTGCTGCGCTGCCCACTTTTACCCAAACAGTGTAAAGGAGCCATACTGCACTGAAAAATCTCATGCATGCTTTTTCAGCTCTGATGTGGGGCTAAGACCTACCTTGAGTAGCGAATATCTCCACTCAAACCAGCATGATGCTTCTGCAGTAATGGAGATGAGGTTTTGGGGTGACTTTGGCAGAAACAGAGCAGGTGAAACCCAAAACCACTCAGTGAAGATTTCATGTCTCTCTTTTTTAAAATTATCCAGTGTTGTTGAACTACTAGCCTTCATTTGGTATTGCAGATTTCCAGCAGCCAAATGCTAACATTTATTCCCATCCTTGTAGCGAAGCAGTTCATTAGGCATGACAGCAATGCTAGGACACTGACACAATCACAGTAGCATTCTGCAAAAACGAGGAGAGCACCTTAGCACGCCCACACCAGCACAACCCACGTAGTCTGCTATCCATGCTGAAAAGACAACTGTTCCATTTTAAGACTATTCCTGTATTTTGCTTCATTCTAAGCAGAAAGAGAGAAGTTTATATTAAACAAATGCTCACTTTCATTCACTTCCCTCTTCACATCAGTCACTGTCAGCTTGATATAGAAAATATGGCTGTTAATAGCTTTCAGTGGAACAAACATTTGCATAACTGTTACCTCAGAGCCCATAACTCTGAGCTAATTGGCTGATGGTGATTAAAATGATTAAGTGACTGTAATTTATATGATTAACCAATTAAGCCATTCTCCTATGATTGGCCCAGGGTAGGCTTTGGGATGTGAGCTTGTTTCCCAGCATGCATGCCGATAGTGTATGATATTAAATATTCTTTTAAATACTTGCCGATGTTCCTGCCAACAGCACTCAAGGTGCTTTAAAGGTATTTTAATTATCCCACATCATTCGTGTAGCACAGAGAGCTGTAAGTTGAAGGCAACACATGAATTATTAAAAAAATAAATCTAGCACCAGCTAGGATACAACAGAATTACTGAAGGCAGTAACTAGGACAGTGAGTTTGATCATCCAGAACTGATAGATGACTGACTGGTGTAAATGGGTATGATATCGCTGCCTTGAACAAAAGTTATGCTGATTTACCCCAGCATGACGTCTAGATTGCGATCCATGAAAACTGAAAGTCCACCAGCAGGTCTGAAAAAAAAGGTAGAGGGTAATAATTGTAATGCCTTTTAGGTAAAAGAAGTGAATGGACTTGGTTAATTTGTAACCGCTTCCATTAGGAGGGCATTTGCCAAGGGAGCGTATGTTATTTGAGTGAGCGAGCTCTGGTTCTTGAAGGAGCTAGGCAGGTGGGCAGGAAGCAATAATTAAGCATATTCTTTGTTAATCTCCTGCTAGGTACACTGAAGGGAAAACTTGCTGTGATTTCATCCCCCTCTTCCCACCCCCCTCCCACCTTCCTGTGGGTTGCTGTTGCTGAAACGAGGGACTGCTGCATTCCCTGCTTTTCCCCCTCTCACCTCCTACCAGCAGACAGTTTAATTCCATGCTTCCTGAGGCTAAACACATCACCTTCCTTCACATTACTTTCAATTTCAGCTGATGTGTGTCCTGAAATCTTAAATCCGTTGCCAGTTAACCTGGGCTATCTGTTCTGACGCTGTAACACTCTAGGCTTTTAAGAGATGAGAGCAATACGTGTTTCTTCTCAGTATACTTCAGAGCAGATTGCTATTTCCTGTATGTTTTCTCATCTTTCTTGATGGTTATTAAAAGTCAACATAATAAAGATTGCTAGTATTTTACTGTCACGCAGGTTAACTACTTCCATGTGCAGGTTTGTCCTGAGTGGTGGCCTTGGCAAACGGGCAAATATTGCACAATATTGTTGTTGCTGCTCCTGCTACTAAGCTGCATTAAGCATCATTGTGAGGCATGGGGCATTCCCAGTGCTCAGGTGGATAGTTTTCTGGGATACATTGTGGTGGTTTTTTTTTTTTTTTTAGGAAACAAAGGTTTGAAAAGATGACTGTTTCTTGAAGGATACCAAAAATCTGAACAACTGCTTTTAACCTGAATCAAAAAAGTTTTGGCAGGTTGGCTCTAGTGTCAGTATTTCTGTTTTACGGTATGCTGCAGTGAAATTAAATGAATTGCCAAACCTCTCATGCTGGGCCTATGGCAGAGCCAGAAATCTATCCCCAGTGCTGCCTGTTGGATGACATTGACTCCGTCTTGCTCACACAATGTGCCTGGTAGAGCTCAAGGGATGTTTGTGAAACTGGTCGTGAGACTTCAATCCTCGGGGGTAGCATGGCACATGTGTGTGTTTGTGCATCCATCTATCCATCCATCTAGCTCATTACTGACTTGTTGTAACCACTTTAGACTTGACCCTGGGAAATGTTATGAAAACCTCCATCTCCCACTGAAGTGAATAGCTATAACTTAACAAAAATGAGGGCAGTAGTTAAGGCTGAGGCTGGGGCACAGGAGATGCCTCCTCAGATGCTGTGCATGACCTTGGCCCGTCACCTCACCCCTCTTTGCATCAGTTCCCTGCGGTTAAAAGGAGGCATCGCACTTTCATCACTCCCAGCATAGCTTAAGGACAAGGCCATTAATATACATAATGCACTCGCATAGTACCAGGATGACCTCCATGGAAAAGCTTATAAATAAACATAAATAAGGACCTGATGAGTAAAAGGCTGGGTCCTGCCCAGGCTTCAGTGAGACTTAAAAAGACCACACAGAAAATGCATCTTAAAATAGACCATTTGAAGGTCATAGCCTCCTACCCTTACCTGTCAAGACCTGAGCGGAGGCTTTGCCTGCGAAATGATGGCCCAGCTGATGACATCAGCACTCTACATGCAGGTTTTGGCAGGTGTTAGCCATTCGTTTCACCTCTGCAACTGTTCATCCAGGAATCTCTTTGGAGTCATGACTCACGATGTGCCTCTGTGGCAACTACCATTTAGCTGCATGAAAAAAAAAACTTATTTCTGCTAAAGATCTGCTGCCGTGATATCAGAACTTGAGAAAAAGCAGAGCTTCTGACTGATATTTTTTTTTTTTGGCAGGTTATAAATATTAAAAGATGGTAAAATTTTAAACCTCATTTTTAGGTATCTATCTGCAGCCAAATCCTGTTGGCCTAAGGGATCAATCAATGAAACAACATTACATAGAAATGCTGAATTCATGTTATCCTGGATAATCTATATCTCAAAAATGAGACTGAGCTCTTAAATGACCTGCACATGGATTTGATCTGCTCCTCCCTTTTAACTTGCACTTCAGTAGCCTGGCTTTAAAAAAATTAACTGTTTCAGTAATGTGGGAGTCCTTTCATTCCTACAGTCTTCTGATTAGTTCCAATAAAACTGGATAGTAATAAAGTTAAAATCCATTAGTGGGTACAGGACACACAACAGAACTCATGCTGGTATTTAAAAAAAATGTAGAACCATTATAGCCTTCTGTGCAATTTTGACTTCAGTACAAACATTTTGTGTTGTGTTTTTTTTGTTGTTGTTGTATGTTTTTTGTTGTGTTTTGTTTTTTTTTTCTTCATTGTTTGTTTTTACTTTTATTTTTATTTTTTAACTTTATTTCAAACCTCAGCAGAGTGGGTCTCATTTCCCCATATAGTAGTATAAAAATTATTCTGGCAGAGCACTGCAATAGTGACTCAAAATACAACTGTTGAAAACCAAACAAAAATCACAGAGGTACCTCAAATAAGAATTGGAATGATTTTGAACACCTAAGACTTAATCTAAGTGTAAGGTAGTGGAAGAGAAGCCTTAGTGAGATCCTTAGTGAGAAATTGTTGATACTGAGGACCCAGTGTCCATGTCATATCAGGGAGACAAATTGAGGAGCTTTCAGACCAGCAATGCTCCTGTGCAGTAGGCATCCATGAGTGACTGGAGTGCTCTGTGCTCTCTGGAGGACACTTTTCAGTTTGGTTTCACTAAAAATGGTCCAGGTTTTGTGAAGAGGCAGACTCAATGATCCCTTCTGGGGCTGAACAGCAGGACAATGCTGCTGGGCAAAATGGTGCAAAATTGCTCTTTTCAGCCCTTGGTTCCTAATGGTGGTTCCCAGTCATCAGATCACAATTCTCCTTGCATGACTCTGAGTTTAGCTCTGCCCTAGTGTGTGTTTGCATCAGGTCTGCTCCCTATCTCGACAAGGAGGCATGATGAGTCTCCCAACCCTCAGGAGTAGGGTTAGGTTCCTCACAAAAGGCTTTTTTATTTGAAGATACTTTATAGAAGAATTGCCCCTTTTCTGCAGCAGGCTAGCCTCCCCAGGAAGGATGGGACCAGGTTAGATAACCACCTGGCCCAAGGGGTTCAAAAACCTCATCTCCCCCATCATCTCACAGAACTATATTATGGTTGGAAGGGACCTCTGGAGGTCATCTTGTCCAGCCCCCCCTGCTCAAGCAGGGCCACCCAGAGCAGGTTGCTCCGGACAATGCCAAGATGGCTTCTGAATATCTCCAAGGAGGGAGACTCCACAACCTCTCTGGACAACCCATGCCAGTGTTCAGTCACCTACACAGTGAAAAAGGTGTTCCCTGATACTCAAATTGCACTTTACGTGTTCCAGTTTGTGCCTATAGCCTCTTGTCCTGGCAATGGGCACAACTAAAAAGAGTCTTGGCAACCTGCAGGCCTCCAGGGGACATTTCCCCAGGTTTTTAGCATCCCAGCTGAGGAAAACAGCCCTGGCTTTCTCTTTCTCTGGTTAAATACTCTAACCACTAAACACCTACACAAAAGGACAGGCATCCTCAAACCTCCACCAGCAGCTGGGTTTTAAAAGGGAAGACAGATTAACACAGTGCATAGATGAAGTACAAACCTCTGACAAGTGCTTGGATCAGAGGGTTTCCTCACAGGAAAAACAGTAGACTTTCTCCTCCTGAGGAATAATTGGAGGCCTGGCAGGTGTGCCTGGTGCTTAAAATAAAATAAAAAATTCCATGACTGCACTTCTCAGTGAAGTCCTCTTTTCCTGGATGAAAATCAATTAACTCTTCACTGTGCCTTGAGGCTAACAGACAGGAAAGAGATTAACAACAGGAAAGGAGACTTCAAATTTATTGTACAGCAGCATAGGTCTCCCCATACTTGATCCACTCCATGAGTCGTCTAATCGAGGGTCCTGTCTGTACCATGAAAGTCCAAGGTGTTTAAGCACATGCTTAACTTTAGCTATGGGAAGATTTTCAACAGCCTAAGTGGAAGTCTGGCATTCACCTCTCCTCCCCCCAGCTTTGAATGGGAGTTACACACCTCGTTGTTCTCTACCCCTTTGAAAATTTCCACTCAACATGTTTTCCTAAAGAGTGACAAACTGCTGGGCTTATGGAGTAACTGCTCCATTAGGGAAGCCGCTTGTTAGCCTCTGACATCTGCCGGCTGGCTTTTGTCCTTGGGTATCAGGATTTATTTGCGTGCTTAAGAAAAAATATTTTTTAAAATTCAGCTTAAGTTGATGCTACACATTCTTTTAGGCAATATATGTCTTAACTTTTTCAGTGCTATCAAGTACTTAGTTAAAATGAGGGTCTGTCACATACACACACACAAAGTTGCCCTTTAATTTTATTGATTACCTTTCATTTTTTAATTAAGATATATGGTAAACAAAGCTACGCAGTGTCCCATCTTCTTTATAGGATCATGTCTGGTATATCGTATTATAAGTGTTCATCTTCTCCATAATGTAAATCCTTTCAAAATAAGAAGCTTTTACATACTTCTTATCATCCTTAGCTATTTCCAAGTTACCCAATTTCTTTTAAGTCATACTTCAGATTGGAAAAAAAAGTATCCTAGTAAGATTTATATCCTGCCATTTTTCTGGTCTCTATCCTCTCTCTTTTTTTTTTTTTTTTTCTTTTTTTTTTTTTTTTCCATATTTCAGGTAGTGCTGAGTGATAACAGAATATCTACAGTGGGATCAGAATCAGGTATGTTTGTATAGTTCATATTAATCTTTCCTATATGCATTACTTCATATTTATCACTTAGAATTATTATCAACATACTGCTTTTTCATCTAATTTGAATGGGACTCTATCTCCTGTTCCTAAATCATTTTGTCTTTTCTGGATAGACTGTATGATACGCAGGTGGTGATACCTGGTTTTGGTTCAACTAGAGCACAAATTGTAGTGAACAATCTGATCTCAATTTAGAAACATCAGGTGATAAAAAACTTTTTCCTTTATTGTCAGCCTGTAAGAGCTGTTGCAAGAGCTACCATTTTCACCATAAAATCTGCATGCTTCTAGTTTCACTTCTGCTTTTGTCTTCTGCTACCTGGATCTTTTTTCTTTCCTTCTTTTTTTTTTTTTTTTTTGGTAGATGTTTATAAACTAAAGCTATGTTAGCATGTTAGCACTTAAATTTCACCTTCATAAGCTAAATATAAGGAATTTATTTCATAAGCCAAACTCTCCAGGCCTCAGATTATCCTTGTAGATATTTTCTTAACTCTTAACCAATGCTTACGTATCCTCATTGAGGAAAGACTGATAAAGAGACACAATATGATACAACTGAAATGATTCTAGACAATATTACACTCTTATTCACAGTTATATATCAAAATATCACATAATCTTTTTTGGCAATAGTTTTATATTGAGAAATCATATTTAATTATCTGTCTGCTGTGACTTCTCAGTCTTTTCCAAAACAACATTTCTAAGTGTTAACAGTATACTCTACATTTCCTTCTACATATATGACCTTATAAATGATTATGTTATACTGCATACTTTTTCATCACATTATCAAGATTACAGTAGCACCTGACCTGCCCATGTTATAATAATTTTCTTATAAAGAAATGTACATTCTTATTGGACATGTTTCACAGTATTTCTTTGTGTACTAAATTAAAAAGTTCTTAACATAGAACCAATTCCCACAGAGCTCTGCCAGAAACACTCTCACATGTTCTTCATAATTCATTTAAAATTCTGCTTTGAGATAATACTGTTAGGTAATATTCAAGATCTTCAACTAAGACCTGATTTCAAATGACAGGACTGCAAGAAATGTGAATATCCTGTACCAAAGGGGTTAAAAAAATAAAATACAATAAAAAATGCTGGTAGTATTTTTCCTTTCAAAATTTGTCAGAGTAAAAAGTGATTGACTTTTTTAAAAAATCTATTACACAGTCATAATTCTACTAATGAAGAAAAAAATGTATGAATGAATACATGAATTTCAATAAAAAATAGGACTCACAGAGACCCAAGCTTCCCTTTTCCAGCCCCACGGGCCCTGCAGCTCTAAGCTTTGTCACTCACTGAACTCTAACCCTAATGGGAGAGGTGGTGTTGTATTTTAACCTGGCAAGCAGATAAGCACCATGCAGCCATTCGCTCACTCCTCACAAGTGGCATAGGGAAGAGAATCGGAAAAGGTACAAGGGCGAGAACTCACTAGTTGAGATAAGGACAGTTTAATAAGAAGGGGGAGGGGGAAAATATATATATATATATATATATAAAGGTGATACACAACACAGCTGCTCACCACCAGCTGACCAATGCCCATCCCATCCCCAAGCAATGGCAGACCCCCAGCCAAGTCCCCAGATCTACTGTTCATCATGATGCCACATGGTGTGGGATATCCCTGTGGTCCTGGCTGTGTCACCTCCCAGCTCCTTGTGCACCCCCAGCCTCGTTGCTGGCTGGGCAGTGTGAGAAGCTGAAGACTCCTTGACTTAGTGCAAACACTGCTGAGCAGCAGCTAAAATATTGCTGTGTTATCAACATTATTTTCCTCCTAAATCCAAAACACAGCACCGTATCAGCTACTAGAATATTAACTCAATCCCAGCTGAACTCAGGACAAGTGGGAACAGCTGTAGCTCATGGGAACCATCTCTGGTCCTCTAGAGGAGAAAGCAGTGAGCAGTGAAAGGTTTGTGCAGTCCCATCCTTCCCTTAGCTACGCTGACTACATTTTCTTTTGAATCTCTTTGAAATCTTATTTGTATTATATGCACCAATATGCTGAGTAGGAAGACATTTAAATATTGCCTATTTTCTTCCACATTCAATAAAACATTATGCATATTTATTTAAAGTTTGTCTCCTGCCTGTTTTGTGACTGTGGTCTTGCTTTATCTTGTCACCAAACTTACAGTCTTGAGAGCAGAGATGCTTCATAGAAGTTTGATTTTTTTTTTCCAACTCCTTCCCCATACCAGCCAAAGCTTTAAGTTTTGGTTTACTCAACAGATCTTATGTACTTTAACCAAATAAATTTCATATTCTTCTTGTGCCTCTCCTCTGAGTACTTCTGCTTGCAAGAGTCTTGTCTCAGCTGGAATAGGTTAGGGAGATCAATATGGCAGGCATGCCTGCTTCCTATATCCATACCTGGGCACACATACCAATGTTCCTCTGCTCTTTCCCTTCTTGTCTCTCTCTGCTGCTCCAATCCTGACACAATTTTTTAGAAACTACTGCTGAATACATTTCCCTGTAAGTTTTTCAAATGGCCTAATAGGGGCAATATTTTTCTCAACATCTTTCTGATATGTCAAGACACAAAGCCACAGAAATCTTTTTTCCTACAAAAATAGGTCAGATGTAATTTCAGAAAATGTCACCCTGCTTTCTGCTGAGAATAGGATGCTTAGCAAACTACATCTGTGTTAGTTGAACAATTCTTCCCCTACTTAAGAAATATTAGACCCCAACGTGCGTGATTGCCTGTAACAACTAGAAGAGAGGTTTCAGGTGATTTCCCACTTTGCAACTGGCGTTTTATCTTTTTTATCTTGTTTAATAGGCAAAACATCTCATTGAAAAGGCAAATATATTTTCTTGGTATGCACAAGATAATTTGAGCCCTGATACCATCTTATGTGAAACCAGTTTTACAACCAACTCTGTTCAGCTGATTGCATATCTCTTTTGTAGCTCCCTTCTTCTTAACTGAGATGGGATTGAGGCTTAACTAACAAGAAAAGATAATTTATTTGGGCAAGATCATTTATTGGTATCAGTTGAGAGGACATAGGGGCCACTGGAATTGGAATGGGAATGGTACTGGTGGGGACGCATCCCCAGCAGTGCCTGAGGAGTCCCTGCAGGTCTATGCAAGTAAGACAAGTGCCTAAGTCATGCCCTTCTGCCTTCATCTGGACATCATCTGTCTCTTTTCCTTTTCACTTGCAGAGTGTGTAATTTATACAAAATACTGCTTAGCTTTACAGTATTTCTCATTCAAGAGGAAGGTTATATTCAAAACTTTGGTGTGAATGCAAAGGAAAGTGCTCAGTGAATTTAAGTAAATTGAAAGTAACAGGGAAGAAACACAAACATTTGACATGTTTCATGAGCTTTGGAGAGACAAAGGGACAAGGTGCAAGCTTCCATGCAAAATCACAGAATCACAGAATCACAGAATTTTCTAGGTTGGAAGAGACCTCAAGGTCATCGAGTCCAACCTCCAACCTAACGCTAACAGCCCTCCACTAAACGTTAAACATCATCCGTCTTTGACCTAGAAAAGGGAAGGACAAGTGACAGAATATCCAAAATTAGAGTGTCTCAATGACAAAATGTGGTACCTATTCCAGACTCAGCTCCTAATTTGACTGCATGTTTGCATTTCACCTGTTCACAAAATGATTTTTCTAAGCTTTTATGAAATTTCCTTCTAAGTGTATATACTTGTCTTATTAGATAAAACAGATGTGTCATTCTTTAAAGGATTTCTAAATGCTCCCTACATCACTTTGAATAATTAGGCCACACCAGACAGAAGTACAAATCTTGTTACAGAAACCTTTATAATAAAATTTGACCTTAAATATTTATACAGCTTACTGTTTTAATTAACACAATCCAATCAGCCTAGAATGCAGGGCTCTATGAATGCACACCCTCCTATTCTGGGATTGGAGCTGCCTATATTCTCTAGAGTTGCCATGCAATGAAGACCTGTGCCCACAGCCTGAATGGTTCAGAGTTTACAGAGTTTCCATATGCTGAGCATCTAACTGCAGTACTAGTAGCTTCAGTTGCCTATAAAAGAATAATAAGGTGATGTTACACGTTGTTGCTTGTTTTTTTCCTGACATCAGCTACCTAGAACAAGAAAGGTCAGGAATGACCTTCCTCACTCTAGGTATCTTATAACCTTTGATTGCATGGATTACTTATTGTGGCAGAAGATCAATTAAACTGTCACAACCAAGTGCTCAAAGAAGAACTCCCTGAACAATAATGACCAAAAATAGTTACTGGAGACATGCAGTATCTTATAAAAACAGCAATACCCCCATTATGACCAATACACCCTTTGTTATAGCAGAGAGTCAAGATTACCTGGAGCACTGTGTTCAGCTCTGAGGCTTCCAGCACAAGAAGAACATGGATGTATTGGAATGAGTCCAGAGGAGGGCCACAGAAGTGATCAAGGGGCTGGAGTACCTTTCCTGTGAGAACAGGCTAGGGGAGTTGGGGTCGTTCATCCTGGAGAAGAGAAGGCTCTGGGGAGACCTTACAGCGGCCTTCCAGTACCTAAAGGGGGCCTACAGGAAAGCTGGGGAGGGACTCTTGGGCAGGGAGTGTAGTAATAGAATAAGTGGTAATGGCTTTAAACTAAAAGAGAGTAGGTTTAGATTAGATATAAGGAAGACGTTTTTTACTCAGAGGGTGGCAAAGCACTGGAACAGAGAAGTTGTGGATGGCCTATCCCTGGAGGTGTTGAAGGTCAGGCTAGATGGGGTTTTGGGCAACCTAATCTGGAGGGAGGTGTCCCTGCCCATGACAGGGGGTTGGAACCAGATGATACTTAAGGGATCCCTTCCAACCCAAACTATTCTATGATTCTATGATTAACATGTAAGAGGCAATCACTGCAGTGTCTTCTCCACATTGTCTACTCCAGCAATTATTTGTTGAACACAGGCAGGAGATGGAGCATGAATAGTGGTGAAACAACACACAATGCCTCTTTGATTCCCTAGCCATGCCACACTTGAAATGTGAAGCATTCTCAGAGCTGATGACTTCTTTGAGCTGCTTATACATTATCCTGCCTGGGCAGCAACCAAGTACTGTGCAACAGTACTTCATTATTTTAATTAAGCTTATTGCAAGAGTAATCATCATTGCCATCAGTATCAATCACCAGTAATATTTCCAGTGATGTCTGAAAGTGATGAAGGTACTAACTGACAATAAATAATAATGCTTCTGGCTTGAGTTGACACTTCATTGGACTTTGCCAGGTTGCTCTAAATACTCTAGGGTTTGCAAATATATATATATTTATCTATGACAAAAGCCTGATCCACATGATATTTGTTTTGACTTCCCAAAAGGATATGTTCCTAATGTCTGCAAAATTTGTCCTTTTGGTTATGGCAGTTACCATATATGAAACACATTTTTAAAAATTAGAGAGGTCTCACTCCTCTGCTTTAGAAGTATTTTCCCACACACCCTTAATTAATTATAATTTGAGTAATTTCTATTTTCTTGGAAGAAGATACAACATAAACTTGTTTGGATTACAAAAATGCTTTTGCAATTATTAAGGAAAATTCTGATAAGATATCTTTCCACTTGCATCTAAATTATCCCACAACATCAAGATCTGATTGAAATGTATTGCTTAAATATTTACTGCAAACTACATGTATAAGTACATGACATGACAATTTTTGTCATTATGCTACTACGGTTTAAATACTCCTCTGGTTTGTGCTACAAATTTTCTTAGTTGGAAAAGGACATTTCTGATATTTTAGAAATGGCTTTCCTACTCTCATTTCTTTGGATGATTGTTAATGCTCTTAGGATTATCATTTGGAATCCAAGAGGAGACACATACAATGGTTCCAGAAACATAAACCTTAAAATGTCAACATAATATTTCCAAGAAGATTCAAAATATTAATATTGTGGACAACAAGCCCAAATTATCTTTTTATTATTTCTCATAAAAAAATAAGAATAATCTAGGGCTATTCAAGAATGTCCATCTACCTCAGCAACAGCCAAGCTCAGCTATAAGGTCAGTTGAAAGCAGACAGTCCACCGTTCTTTTTTCCCTCTGTCCTTCTCTTGCTTCTCTGTCTATCCTACAAAAGACAGGCACTGAGCAGATGTCACTGGAGCCTTTGATGGGTGACAGCAGAGAAGCTTGTTTATTGCACCAAACATTAGACAATACTGACATTTTCCCAAATCAGATTTTCAGGAAGTTGAAAGCTTTATAATTTACACATATTGATAGGTAACACAGTGTAGAAATTCTCTTTAATGACACAAAGCAACATACACCCATTTGCAGGACAAGAACTCCTGTAAATACACAACACATAGTCTGCCAGGGAAAGTAGTTATTCAATAAGCTCTAGAAAGAAACCTGTTAGAAGCTGTCATCCAATGGGTGGAGTTTTATACAGCACTTAAAGCATGGCCACAAAGCCATCTTGCAGAGTATCTCTGGAACTACGGAGCTGCCAAACTGCTCAGTTGTCCCCAGGCAGGACAGATGTGGATCAGGACAACAGGGGCTCTCCCCAGCCAGGGACTGAAGGCACAGAAGTGTGCAAGCAGAACTGCATGGCTTCTCCATACTAATGGTATGAACATAATTTCAATGATCTATGCTATATGAAACTAAAGATTTCACTGGTTTTTAATGTTCTCCACATAAGTAGCTCAGTCATTGTAACTTTGAATCCAATGTACTCCAAGGAAAGCCTTCTGAAAGAGTGAGCAGTAGAGAAACAGAAGGCAGACCAATTAAAAGTAATTTTACTTTTCTCCTGGATGAAGTGACTCCTTCTTTCTCCATCACACAGACTGCCAAGGGATACAGGTCTGCATGAAACATTTACAACACTGAAGACCATTCCCACATTTCTTCCTTTCCCTGACACTCATTTCATGTATGTTGCCGTTTTCCACATCCATTTTTTCTGATAGCAGTATTGTATACCTGGTTAGTTTAGGACTCACACTCCTCTGTTTATCAATTTACCTGTCTATCTATCTAACCATCTATCTATTTGTCTGTCCGTCTATCTATCTATCTACATACCTACATCTCTTGTTACTGAGGCACTCAAGAACCCAACGTAAAATTGCAAACAGCATGCTTTTCTACAGCCACCCTTTTCAAGTGGCTGAACAGGCGGTATTATTCCAAGGTCAGATGATTTGATCACAACAGCACCACTGTGTCCCTCCTTGAGCCTCTTCACTGCTGGAGGTGCAGTCTGATCCATCCCTGGGTGCTTATGGAAGAGAAAGCCCTTGGATGTAAATCTGAGTTGTGCCAGGAGCTCATAATTCCCTCTATTTCTGAGTATAAACACAACTTAAATGCAGTTTTGCTTTGAGAGCCAGTCTGTTGCTGGCCAGTCTGTCTCTCTGAGGACTGTGAGCACAGAAACGTTATCATTATTGCTGTGAAGCTCTGTTCAGTACATAAGGCTATCTTTACCTCTCTAAATGGGAGTTGCTCTCTTACAACCTTTTCTGCCTTAGTGCTGCATCCCACCTTCACAAAGATGTCTCACTCTCCCTGTTTCTTCTTATTACAGGTGCTAGATTTGCCATATATCTCTTTCTATACATCTTGTTACGGCAAGTCACGCTCCTGGTGCTTTGGGCTCTTTTTAAAATTACATTTTACACATCAGTAAACTTGTAATGTAGGAATTGCTTTCTTAGTGTTATTTATATCCCCGTGTAGCAAAAGAATTTGTCAAAAAGTAATATGAATGTTATTTATCTGACGGCTCAGCTTTATTGACTGCTACATTTCACATCCTTCAGTACTTTTTGGCAGAGGAGTAAATAACAGTGCTATTAACCTCTAGCACCAGTATAAAAATAGGCAGTTATTAAGGGGTAAATTTTACTTTGATTATTATTGCCCCAGTCTGCTTTCTCTGTAAAAAATGAGATCCCTTAATGGATCTAAAAGAAATCCCAGATTTTATTTAACTTGTAGACTGTTATCTGGCCACTTGTTCTGGATAGTTTCTGGTACTATCAGCATTAAGTATGGAATATATCATGCCTCAGCCACCTGACTGGATAGAACTGAAGTAAGGATATGAAAATAGCAAGAACTGGGCAAGTTAAACCAACATGCTTAGGGCTATGCTGACGTATGTCTGTGTTGCCTCAGTGGCTGCCTCAGATAAATGCCTCTGACCTCAGAAAAATACCAGGTAAACTTATGAAGGGCCTGGACCTATTATCATTTGAACAGCAAATGTCCCAGACAGTACCAGTGGAAAACAAGTTAAATCCTAAACCCTCAGCCCTTTCAGCAAGTGTTAAAAGGTGAACAGCACCTCACGAGGGGTGTTCAGCACCTGGTAGGATCAAGGTCTTTTCATCTAACCCTCTAAATTTCATTACAGACGAGGGAGAGCGGTGGCATTTCTGTTTCTATGGCAATTGCAGCAGCAGGAAACATTAGGGTTTGTTACTGCAGATAACTTTATCTTCTGTTGCTGAAGGCAACTTTCCTCTCTAAAATTTTGTCTGCTTCACCAAGGGAAAAAAAATGCAGACGAACATGGCTGGTAACATGAAGAGATTTTCAAATATATAGTAAACCATGCAGCTTTGTACATAAAGTGTAAAAAATATATTGGATTACCTTAAAAATGTGAAAATTGTCATGCCTGATAACCCCCTAATGTCTAGTCCCTGTCTTTTATTCTTGGGCTTATCTTTTATTCTTAGGCTTAACCCGTCTGTGTAAGAGATCACTGCCAAGCTGAAAGTGCCTTTATTTCAGACTTCAGAACATGCTGGATTTCATCTTAGGGAGGATCATCACTCTGATGGATATTTTCATCCTTTTGATATCATTCCTTATGACACAGAAGGCTAAAGCCAGCTTCTGCCTAGCTCCATGAATCAGCCTGGGAAGGCAATCCCTGTCCATACTGAAACATGGGACAATGTGCGAGCTGGTATGAGCTTCATATGGGGCTTAGCAGCACATGTGCTAGTGGAAAGATAGGACTAGCCTCCATGCTCTGAACTGTAGTTGTCCCTGAAGGCACAGAGAAAATGCTCAATCTTTTAGGTTTGAGAATAGCATCAGTATAAGCATGGGGGCCTAGCCCAAATGAAAACAAAACAAAAGAAAAAGTATACCAGTTAGCTTCTTTGGTAAGGTGAGACATTTTCTCCAGTCTGCCTCTGGATCACCAAGTGCCACCAAGTCCACTTTTTTATTTCAGTAAGAGTTAAAGTCAGCTTTAGGACATACCACAGCCTTACCTCCCAGCCACAGGGGCAGCAGAGAAGGGTCTCATGCTGCTGGGACCAGTCAGCCCCCCATCCCAGTACCAAAGAGGCCATGGCAGGAACACACTTTAAATGACATGTAGAAAGAAATCCTGGCCAGAGGAGCATTCATACACACATGGTCATTAATGGGGGATATTCATGGGATCAATACAGTAGGAAATATATGAAGCTATTTCTTGAGTTTGTTTACACGTCTCGTGAACAAAATTTCATTTGATTTTACTGTGGTCTTGCTTAACAGAACCACCTCTATTTAAAAGGCAGCATTTAAAGACCTCTGCAAATATTTGTTGTTATTATTTAGGAATGGGGGATCAAAGTGATTTTGTGGGCCTAATGGAAACTGCACAGTCACCTAGAGCTAAAATTGGTCTTATATTGTGATCAGGCTGAAACAACTTAGAGCTTTGACACTCACAATTCAGAAAGCCAGTTTAGGAAAGAAGAGTGAGTAAGAGAAGTGAGAACTTGGAAATGGTGATTTGAAAGTAACAGCACAGAATGCTGAAAACTTTTTCAGTGAGCTCTTAACATTTGGCCCAATTTACTGAGTCTTTTCAATGGGGCGGAGAAGCTCCTGCTACATGCCTTTCATACAACCCTTCTCATTATGCACTTGCTGATCAGATAAAAAGCGGATGGAAAACAAAAAGAACTTTAAGGAAGCAACAGCTAATGCAGAGTGGTCTTTGTATATAAACTTGTTTAATATATCTGTTATGATTTAACTGCTTCAAATCAGATCTTCATCCATTCCAAAAAATATTAGTCACTACTAATAAAAAGGCTATGTAATTTGCAGTCTTATTAAGCTCATCTCCCGACACTTTTGCAGATTTTTTTGTCATTCATTTAACTATAGGTTTCCCAGCTTATTCTGAAAGGTGATTCCAAGTTTCCAAGTTTAATTCATACATGCTGTTAATTCATACATTTTTTTCTATATTGACAAAAAAAAAAATGTATATATATCTCCTAATAAGAAAGCAGGAATTTAACATGTATTCCACATGTTTTACAATGGAAATCACAACAAAACATGCTGTATCTTAAAATTCAATTTAATTTATTATTTGTAAACAGGGAGCAATAATTCCAGAATCATATCTGAAATAAAATCAACATCTGTTTCCCAAATAATTGGATCCTTACCCAAGTGGATTACAGCACTGATCCAGATAACTAGATTTGGTATAAGATGGCCCATATATGATATCTATTAAGTTTATAGGTTGGTTTACATATTATAATCCGCATTATAATCCAGTATTTCTGTTGTAAATAAAACAATGAAGTCACACTGAGAGGAGAGAGTTTGAAAGCTCAGGAGGACTTTTATTATTGTAGACTTGGCAATGTGTTCCCCCCTCCATCTTTCTGCTCCTCTCTCCTTTTTTCAGTGAGATTCAAATCCCAAATCCTAGAAGCACATTAAGTATTTTTTTTCACTTGCCATTTATCATTTGTGTTTTTTTTCTCAACCCTCTGAATGTTGACTTTTTCAGAAATAATAGGTCATGCAGAATGAGTTACTGTGCATGAGCTCAGCTCCTCCACAATGGCAAGCCACTGCAGAAGCTCATATCCAGGAACAGATCATTTTCAGTTCAGGAGGTTGCTGTGCCCTGACCTCAGAAAGAAGTTAAATATTTCCAAAGCTCTGGAAATCACAGTTTTCCCAAAAGCTTTTTTACCTACATGAAACAAGTCTGTGCTGTTCAGTGTCTCATGGAAGGATTTTGTGTGCCTATGAAGTTTGAACCTCTGTCTGAACTCGTAGAGGCCACAGAACTGTTACCTCCACTGCCAGCTCCTGTTGCTAGAAATTACTCATTTTTCTAGTAAGCCAAAGCCAAAGAGAACAAACCTCAAAACAGATACAGATCTATTGGTGCAGGAGCTCAGGAGGAAGAAATGTATGATCACTGGAATTATGGAAAGAAGCTACATGGAGACTAGAACAAATGCAGCAGCTCCATTTCCAAGCATCAGTTATTCAGAAGAACATTGAACTGTAGACTCATACATTTTAATGGCCTCCAAT
This sequence comes from Aythya ferina, assembly GCF_964211825.1. Classification (NCBI taxonomy): domain Eukaryota; kingdom Metazoa; phylum Chordata; class Aves; order Anseriformes; family Anatidae; genus Aythya; species Aythya ferina. The sequence continues at coordinate 35,978,641 of NC_140297.1, read as the reverse complement.
AATACTAGTAGTCCCCTGATAGTTTGGGCTCTTTGTGAAATGCTTCCTAAGAACCTATCAACCATTTTTCCTCTGCCAGAGCAGCTACATTCACAGGGAACACTACAAAGGAAAGATGCTGGAGAGGGACTCTTTATCAGGGAGTGTAGTGACAAGTGGTAACAGTTTCAAACTAAGAGAGGGCAGGTTTATCTTAGGTACCAGGAGGAAATTCTTTACTCAGAAGGTGGAGAGGCAGTGGAACAGGTTGCCCAGAGAAGCTGTGGATGTCCATGGAGATGTCCAAGGCCAGGCTTGATGGGGCTTTGAGCAACCTGGTCTGGTGGGAGGCCCATGGCAGAGGGTTGGAATTATTTGATTGTTAAGGTCCCTTCCAATCCAAACCATTCTATGATTCTATGATTTTGGAGTAAGATGGTAATGGGGGTGATAGACTCAGCTCTGCATAGAGATTTTATGTTTGCAGATACTGAGCACATCTTTGTCCCTCTCTCAATTCAAATCCATGATCAGGGCAAGAAAAAACATGTAGAGGAAAAATAAGTTGGAAGAAAAACATATTAAAAGGAAGAAAAGAGATAAAATATGCCTGATGAGAGGAATTAGAAGAGATTAGAAGCTTTTGTGTATTCTATTATTTAGTGAGTTTTGTAAGTGGAATTGAGATTTGACAGTGAAAAGGATCCTAGACTATGACTAGAAGAAAAAGAGGTGAAAAGACTTCACAAAGGTAAGCAGCTGTGCAGCAAGTGACCACAGTTTTACCTAAGCATAAAGAATATTTCATAAAAATTTATCATAGCAGCAAAGTAGCCAGCAGAAAAGCAAACAAATTTCATAATCACCAATTTCCCTACTGCTCTCTAATATGTCAGATAAATTAGTTCTTTACATCCTGTCTTGCAATATGAATAATTTATCTTTTAGACTCCCAAAGCATTGGTTATAAGAAATGTTCATTTAACATAATATATATATATATATATATTGATCCAGAAGCTACACACTTCTCAAGTGCTAAGAACACTTTAGAATGATCTTGTCTTTTCAGAGTATTCTTTGTAGGAATAAACATGGTATACTGATACAGGAAATCCATCTAATGAAGAATAATGTAGAAGAATGTTGCTTAAATTTGTGTGCAGTGAATTAGTCTTTTCCTCTGTGCAATTTTATCATTGCTTTTTTATGATACAGGCATAGCTATACAACCAGGCCAGACATTCAAGAAATAAAGTACTGATTATATTGATACAGTTGACTCAATCTTCAGAACTTTCCATTATAACATGTTGTAGCCAATGTGCTACTTGTGATGAATGGAAAAAAAAATAGGCCATTCACTGTAATTTTAAACTTCTGCATTTATCTGAATTCATATAGAAATGTAACCAGCAATGCAATAAAAAACATCATTTACATCTTCCTACATTTAAATATATTATCCACACCGAAAGTAGACATTTATTAAGAGCAAGTTATTTATTTCACACTCAGGGTTTCTGAAGCCTGCAAAATCAGCAGTATGTAAATTAGTAATTTTTGCCCATCTTCCGTTGTTTAATAGGTTAAACTGAGCATAAACTCAATGGCAGCATTGTGATTTACATCTAAACTAAGCTTTGTTTCGTTTATGGTATACTCTTCTACTCCTTAAGGAAGTCTCTGATTCCCACAGAAGTCAAAGAGAGCATTTCCCTTGATGCAGGATTACTGCATAAGATTCTATATATGCATTGTGTTTGATAGCTGTTTACGGATGTATGTGCCACAGCCCACGAATCTGGGATATGCTAGATTTTCTACTAATTTCAGAGACTTTAAAATCTCTGAAAGTAAAATGTTTGTAAGGTAAAAATTCAGCTTTTTTTTTTTTTTTTTTTTTTTTTTTTTTTGTTATCCTGATGGCATTAAGTAATTTTACCCCTTTTTTAAAACAAAAGAATATAATTAATTACTTCATTATTTCTATGGTATCTGAACTATTAAAAATGGATCGCTTCAGAAAATATTTTTTGTCAAGTGAGTTGTTCCTAATGTGAATGAGTCGCTTTGTTTTCATAAATTACATTAATTGCTGTATTTATTTTCCCTCTGGAAGCTGTAAACACATGTATAATTACTGGAAATGGGTTTGTTTTTCAGCTAGTAGGGAAATACAGCTGGTTCTGCTAGAGGACTTAGGTGCCACAGCTACATTAAGTACCTCAAACCCAAGGGGATCTGGATACATATCATCCCAGGGCATGCCCTTTCTGTCCATCAACTCTTAGGCTCAAAGGTGCGAAAGCTGCACTTTCTCCTCTTAAAGCAGATGCACTTTGTATTTGAATTAAATCACATTTAGGATAATGAACTCTCCTCCTTACTGGTAAAAGCTGTGATAACCTGTAGAGACCCTGGGCTGAAGACCCTGTCCAGTCAGTCCAGTATAGTCTTTCTCCCTCCTTCATCACCATGCATATTTAGCCATCCTATGTACAACAGAACAGCTTCAGCAGAAGTAGATAAATCTATCTTCCCTCATAGCCTAGGGTAATTGTTTCTTTCAGAGAGGATACGCATCCAGATAAGGGCTATGAAGCTGGTGAAGGGCCTGGAAAAAGTTCTGTGAGGAGCATCTGAGGGAACTGGGATTGTTTGGTCTGGAGAAGAGGAGGCTCAGGGGAGACCTATTTGCTCTCTACAACTACCTGAAAGTAAGGTGTGGGGATCTGGGGGCTGACCTCTTCTCACAGATAACTAGTGATAGGACTAGAGGGAATGGCCTCAAGTTGGCCAGGGGAGGTTTAGGTTGGAAATGAGGAGACATTTTTTCTCAGAGAGAGCAGTCAGGCACTGGAACAGGTAGCCCAGGGAGGTGGTAGAGTCACTGTCCCTGGGGGAGTTCACGGAAAGGTTGGACCTGGTGCTTAGGGACATGGTTTAGTGGGTGACATTGGTAGTAAGGTAATAGTTAGACCAGATGATCTTGAAGATCTTTTCCAATCTTTGTAATTCTAAGACTCTTTGTCTCAGGGGGCAGAAGAAGGATTTGTTCCAAGGTCATTCAGTTCTCAGCAGGCAGCCCAAATTCCTTCGTTTCCTGACCAAAAGGTAAGTGTGAAACAGTGGCAACCCTTGCTGGCTACACTGGATATGCTCAGGCACAGAGTGAGTGGAAAGGGGCCTAAATACTAAGCATTTATAATACCCACTTAGTTTGAGAGTACAAGTAGGGGACTGATTTCACCTGGAGAATTAAATGTTCTTTTAATTAAAAGAGAGCTTTTAGTTAATGTTTAATATGCAACACTTACTAAGCTTTAGGATGATACGGACTTTGCACCAGTTTGCAGTTCTGGGGCCTAGTTAAGCTCCTCTAATCCAAGTCCCAAAACCTGGTGAAGCCAACACAGTCTCACGACATTTTATTTTCTCCTACTACTGGGTTTAATCAGAGGGCCAGGCTGGCCTATGGGGTAGTATCAGGTCTTCTCCCACAAGTGCTACCTGGAAGGATTATTACAAGCATCAATAGATTGCCAAAATATTTTTGTCACAAATTTCCACTGCATGCCTTATGATGGCCACAAAGGAACAGTTTACTGGCATGTCCAGTTCAATACTCAAAGAAAAAACGTATGTTGTCACCAAGTAGGACCTGCTTAACATACACATGAACAGTGGTTTACAGCAGCTAGAAGACTTTGCTCAATGAACAATGCGGAATGGCCATGAAAGTCCTCCCTATTCCCAACATTTTCTCACCATATACACATGGTGGGGAGGAGTCTCAGGATGCATGGCACTTCTCTTGGCTTTCCACTCTAAGGATCAACCCTCCTTGGGAGAATGCTTCCTAACCAGGGAAAGCCAAATGAGATGTATTTGTTTTGCAAAGATAGTATGCATCCATTCCAACTGCATTCATGTTAGACATACAATTTAGCTCTTACTTTTCTTTTTGACAAGACACTGAATGAGTAAGGACACCAAAGATGCTGCTTGCCTAGATTTAATCAGAAAAAAATCTGCCTGTGTGTATTGTGTCTTTTTAATGGCATCTATTCAGTACAAACTGAGTTGTTTGTGACACTTTTCTCCACCCCAATCCAAGCATTTTCTGCTTCATACTGTTTGTATTGCTTTTACATACTGTTTTTCCTACAAGATAAAGCTTTCTGTCTTTAATTAATGGTCAAAAATACCATTACTGAAAAACACAATGTATTTCTTCAAAGTTTGCCACTTTGTATTTGAATATTTTCCACCAATAGAATGGTCAATTTTTTCTAAAAACACATAGGCAAAAATCATGGTTCTTTAGCTGCATAATCTTCTAAATTTGGCTATAATAAGTGAATAATATCAGGAATAGTATCTTTCCCTGTCTTTTCTACTTTTTTTTCCCAGTGAGAGTTCAATTACAGAAAAGCTTTCTTCTCTTTACATAGTGGAGTTATTCGCTATATTTGATGTACAGAGTAAATCAGGTCTTTGGTTCTCCTGTATTTAGTGTTAAGCCATGAGTTTTCAGGAAAAACATAATGCATGAGCAGAAGTTGCAAATTAGCATTTTTTTTCCCCAGAATAAGCCCTCTTGGACTAGCTTCTATCCTCCTTTCTTTCTTCACTTCTTCCTTCTTATTCTTCTAACAATTAATAATAGGACAAGCAAGGGAAATGTCACACAATGAGAATTTGCTGTTGAGCTTATTTACTCATTTGAAGTATATGGTTAGGAAAAAAAATAGTTCATCAATATTTAACCTTCTCCACCCTTGATTTTTGTTAAGCCAGCTTCCTAGGAGCAAGTCTAACTTCTCCTTACCTTCCATGTTAAATGGTGTGAAAGAAAGAGCACAGCTCATCATAATACCATTCACAAACACAATGCCATCTCATTTTTTTTCTTTTGCCACTTGTGTGCTTGTTTTAAGGAAAGAATATAAAGTTACATATTCTTCATACAGTGAAAGCACATGATATAACAGTGAAGGAGAAGATGGCAAAGAAAAAAGACAGACACTCATCTGAGAAGTCATCTTTTGTTTTTAGCAGATTGTAGAAAAATAACACAAAGTTGCTGGATTGGACGACAGCCTCAGAAGTCAGTCATTCAGCCATATTTCTAAAGGTGGGTTCATAAACCTCTCTGCAGAATATCCTAAGTAGTGTAAGTCCACAGGTATAAGACTACACCACAAAATAGTTAAAAGCTGTGTCATCACACTTTACTGGAATTATACCTGTCTCAGAAGGTTTTAATTAGTTACGGCACTATCCTCCCTGCAGCTGCATGGCTGGTAGCTGTCTCAGAAGTTGGCTGGAGTGAGCTGACAATGACTTGTAACACAACAGAGCAAATGGGTAGGTTCTCTCTGTAGATGATCCAACACCTGTTGGCCAACAGACCTGCAAGAGACAAACACAAAGGCTTTGTCTCATAGGTGGGTCTTTTGCTTTTCCTATGTGACCATCAATAGTAAAGAACTTCCAGACACCTTGTACTCCATGGATTGTTTGTTTTTGTTTGTTTGTTTGTTTGTTTTGTTTCATTTTTTGTTTGTTTGTTTGTTATTTGTTTTTGTGCAACCCTGATCATGTTTACACCTAAAGAGCAAATAACCCAGGTTCTGTGTTTCATTTGCAGGGCATGAAAAATGTATTTTTTCTTATGAGAAGTCCAACGTGGAATAAAGAAGCTGAAAATGAGCACCACAAATGGATCTACACCGTGCCCTACTACTGACTCACCTTGAAAAGCACAGCCATGTTTTCAAGAAACATTAGGCTCAAGGCTATGCCTCAGGCCCCACATCTTGATCCTATTTTTATAACAGTCCAAATCTGAACCTCTAAAATCTGGGAAAGTTCAGATCTGGATTCAGATTTTATGCTACAGCCATAAAAACTAATAATAACAAAGTCATCGGAAACAGGATGCCTTCCAGAGACCTGGCATGGTGAAAACGTTAACAAAATATAAAAGGAACAGTTAGGAGAGATAGGACTGTTACTGATAATCTAAATGAACCCCTTGTTCTTGTGCTCACTAATTGGAGCTCAGTGAGGTCCTTACAACAGAACTGTTCTTTAAAGGAGATGAATCTAAGGAGTATTTTTACATTATAGTGTTAATAATCCAGGCTATAGGACAACCCAATACATTGAACAGCAAGAAATTGCTAAAGTCAGACGAGGTCTAAATGAACTTAAGTGTGAAATTTCTTTATTAATTGCAGTACAGGTAATTTACTGATCATATACCCTTTATCCCAGATGAGTATGAAGTAGCAAATATGATAACAGAAAGGTTTCTTGGGGTAACCATAGGAATTACAGATCAGTGGGTCTGACCTATCTGCCATGCACCCTGCTAAAGTTTGTAAAACAGGGAAGAGATAGCAGCTATGCAGGTAAATGTGTCATAAAGAGAAGAGACAACAAGGCTTTTCTAGAAGAAGTCACATCTCACAAATCTTTTAGAGTTCTTTGATTTGCCTAAGTATAAGAGAAAAGTGTGTGGCTCTGTCCTCTGTCAAGCACACCCAGGACAGCAGCATGCCAGGGCAGAATACAGCTGCAGGTCTGAGGGCTGCTGGAGGTGTTTCTTCCACTGCAGAGGTTTGGTGCCTAACTCCCTCTTGCTTTGCCACTGCAACTTCATATCCACATCAGCAAGGATTGCTTCAGTGTAAGAGACACAAAGTTTTGAGGGGGTTTTCATGAAGAGGAACTCAACACACTGAGCGTGGATAGACATATATAGGAACTCCACATTTATGTCTGGTTTTAGAACCTTCTCATTTTAAAAGTTTAGTATATATTCTGTCATTAATACTCTAGTAATTTTCTTTCTTCTCTCCTTCAGGCTCATTCTAGAAACATGTGGGAAGAAAGACACTTTTAAATATGAAGAAAGGAGAAGGATGATGAAAGATAAAAGGTGCATAGATTAGTTGAAGACATTAAGTTTCTTATATAACAATAATGCACAATAATACAAGTGTATGCTTGATGACGGCAGAATTCAAACAAAGGTGAGCAGTTAATATGGGGAAAATTGGGAAAAATATTAAAATTTAAACTTGAAAAAAAAGTATCCTCTACAGAAAATAGTTCTTAAATGACTGATTTTCAAAACTTTTTAATTTTTTAAGCAAAATCTTTGGAATACATGGCCTCCTACAATTTTCCGTTAAAAATATTTTGTACTTCTGATCAACTGCAGTAAATACGAAGTATTCATATAACATAATGTGACATATCTTGCATAACTTTTGCAGTCTATCCACTTTGCTGAAGCTCTAATCAAGATTATATCTGCTTTATTTATTGTAACAATACACTACACACTATTTCCCTTGGAGTTACAGTGTCACCATGCACAATTTCCATATTGGTGTGGGCATCTGACCATAACCCATTTGCATGCATACACACTGAATGCTCTTTCTCCAGTGTCAGATCAAACACAAGAGCCTTGGGAGTGGGAGAAGAGTGTCAGGGATATGGAGGCTCTCCAGCTGGATGGGAATGCAACTCCAGTTACTACTCCAGCCCAGGACGGCTGTGCCTGTTCTCTGATGAAGGATTGGGTCAGTAATCACAGGCCCATGTGTCCTGTCCTGGCACAGTTCCCCCACTCACCTTAAAGCAAACAGAGGTGTATTCTGTGGTCTGTGGGATACACTGCACATGTTTTTCTCTTGTAGTTAACTTGTCCTTCGTCAACTGTCTTCTCTCCATCAAGATATTTGCCCCTGCGTGCTGGTTCTAAAACCTCGTGCAGGATTTATGGCTCTGATAAACATGCACTGTGCTTCCTCCCTCCGAGGTGCCTGCTTTTCAGTAGGGAGAGGAGCGATCTGTTTATATTTATGGGCTGCTTCCTTGCCAAAAATATCACAGCAATGAAGGGCAGTTTTAACAGATACCAAGCCTGTCGATTTGGCACACAAATACTCCCACAAGTGAACTCAGTGGTTTCACACGATTCTTTTTTGACTTTAAGTTGTTTTGCTGCCACTGATAGACAGCAAATTCACACACTCCGCCTGTCAGGCAGTGGCCAGATTTTTTGGCTGAGGTTAGGGAGTTGGCGGGTTACCCGCCCTGTGGCTGTATTTGCGGTGTGTGCAACACACATCACCCCCCCCACCCGCCATGAAACTCAAGCTGGGGCCTTTATGGTTTGTAAGCAGTAATTCTAGGAGCTGAGCAGCTATCAGCAAGCTAGCCCGAGCTGTGTTAAGCTTTCCTCAGTTGGAAGTTGTTCCATGTTATATATCACTCAACAGATCTATACACTGTGGCGCTTTAAAGAACAGAGCTCTGTCTTAACTTGTAATCATTTTCTTTGAACTCAGATACTGTGAGAAATGCCAATAAACCCAGCAGAGACTATTTCTTACCGAGAAAGTGGGACTGTACAGGAATGTGGGTTTGAACAACAGGCTCACAGATCTCGTGAGCAGTAGGGTTACTGGATGAGGTAAAGGGGCACACACAGCGTTTTGGTGAGAAACAGACTAATTGCTCTTATCCAGATTGCTGGCACTGTGTAAAACAAACGTGTAAAAATGGAAATGTGTAACTGCTGTGTTGTTGCATTGTACTAACCCACACTCAAATTCTTGGCACAAGGGCATCTACTTGGGAGACACAGAATGTATTTATACCTGTGTTGGGTCTGTTGATGCATTTTATCAACAACGCAAGAACACAGACGGTTACAAAAAAGCAATAGAAAAAGCAGTCAGAGAAGTCTAAGCTGCACTGATTTGCAAATTTGCATGGAAGTGCACACACAGGCAAAACTATACGACTTCAAGAATGAAGACAGAAAAAAACCTGACCCCTGGCTTCATTTCCCTTACTGCATCTCCAATGGATCCTATCCAGAAACATTACATCTGATCTTCCTTCAGTTTTGAAAGAGTTTTCTAACCGAACTCACATCCAAACATTGCTCTTCAGGCCTTTGTTAATGTATGGCTGTGTGTATTTACAGTAAAGCTGCATAGCTGTTCATATTCACATGAGCAATGCCTCATAGCTGGCTGACAATTTAATGAGACATTCTGAATTTTACCTAAGGCATTCTCACCAGTAGGAAATCCTGTTAGATTTACAAGTGTCCATCTGTTAAAATCCTCCAGAGTCATTTTAGATGCTACGCTGTTTGTTGGGTTTTGACCTCCTTTGCTGTGATTGTTCAATTAGTTCTGTAGTGTTCACAGCACATTTGTGCTGTGCATCCTGGAAAGCACAGTAGGAGAACAGCCATTTTTAAAGCTCAGTTTTGATGAGATTAAAATGCCAGCCAGAATAAGGCATACATTCCTGCTTACTTATTTTCCAGGGAAATGCAAACTGATGTTTCTTTATTTTTCTTTACGTTGCTGCTCTTTTAAGCAGAAGGGTTACAGTTCCTAAATTGAGTTTAATGTTTTTTGATTAAACTTCTTTTTGTCCTTTTAATGCATCTTGAAAGCATTAAGTGGGATCAAGTGGATTAAGGTTTCAAGGGTCTTTGAATCTATTCATAGACCTGCAAAGGACTCTCTATTTACTGTTCACTTTTGAGATCAGTTAATTTATCCATAAAACAGGCATAATATGAATGAAGTGTGTGTGGGGAAAAAAAAAAAAAAAAAAAAGTGCAATATTTGGAAATCTTTGGGTGAAGCGAATGTCAAATTCCAAAGCTGCGTCCCTTAAAAAAAAAAAAAATCCTATTCTAGTTTCCCTTACACGTTAATGACACCTACTCACCTACTCCCTTCCTTAGCTTTCCTCCCTTCTGAAAGTGCAAGATAATTCAACCCCTGCTGCCAGAGAAAGCAGGGGACAGCAGATCAGCATGGCTTACACCTACGCTTCGTGAGCTCTTTTGGCAGAGACATTCAGACCCTGCCAATACTACAAGGCCATAATGTCTCTGCTTCGTCCTGCACAGAGACCTCGCTGCAGCTCTCTTATCTGCACAGCTCAAGCAAACACTGCAGCCATAAAATACACCCCCTCTGTATGTTCAGCCTGAAAAATATATTGAGCAAGGGATACAACAATTGCATCATAAGGTCATAAACTTATAATTAACTGTAACTAAATATACAGAGCTGGTTCTTCTCCCTCCCTCTCCTTCCCAGCTGCCGTGCCGTGGCTCAGCAGCAAGGGAGGATCCTGGGGCTGGCATGTAATTTTAAATCTCATGGAATATGGCCATGGCTTTTGAGGAAGATACAGTTACATGCAATTTGTGTGGTTAGAGCAATGAGGTCAGTCCCATGGTGCAAGGAGCTGTACAAGCAGTGAAAAGATGGTCTTTTCTGTCTCTCACAGGACATGGGGCAGCAGTTGGGTAGACACAAATAGGGGAGCAGGGGTGCTCACTGTGGGTGGTGGGTCCAGTAGCATCCTCTCTGCTGCCTCACTTCCTGAGAATAGAGTGGCAGAGCAGAGCTTTGAGACAATATTCAACTGTAGATTGGTAAGGATATGTGGACATACCTTCTATATCTGAAGGAAAATAGGTGAGAAAGCACACAATACTTGTAAGGAAGGCATGCTGACGGGAAATGGGAGCTGGAAGTACTAGAAAGTGATGTGAAAGACAGAGAACATCGTGTGAGGGTATCTGAAAATGAAAATGGGTGATATTCAGCAGGTGTCATAGAAAAAAATAGTAGGCTGTGGAAGAAAACCTGACAGCAGCATTCCTGATGGCCAATAACCAGCCACAAGTCTGCTGGCTATGTCCAGGAAATAAGACAACCCTGCCATGGCATTCATGCCCATGCTGTGCATGGGGAGTGTTTGGGGTTGAGCCAACGCCACTGTTGTAATAGTCACATGAGAACTGGGTGAGGAAGGCTGTTCCTTAGGTTTTCTCTGCATGTAGTCTGTATGCAAGCACACAGAGAAATGCCTACTAAAAAAATAGTGTCTGTTATGGACTAGAGCCCAGCCAGGGTGGTGATGTGCTTCCTGTAATTAAATAAGGAAATAGAGCTTAGATATTATGTTCTGGAAATGTACTGAATATTTTAAGGACTCATTTTTTTCAGATTGAGAACGGGTTTACTGGTGGGATAGTTCAAGATAAACTTCATATAAGGTCATCATAATGTTGTTTTGCCTGTGAGCTTTGCATTACTGGTGAGCTAGTGTCTCCATGTTACACTACAAAGCATTATGCAAAGGTTTCTTGAGTGTGCTGAGACCACAAGCAGCTCCTGACTCTCAGTCAGAATCTCCTTCATTGAGAGACACCTCAGATCCAAAACAAATTCATACTTTTTAAAAGGGCCTGGGAGACACAATGCCACACTCAAGCCAAGCTCACTGAAAGTAAAAAGGGTGGGAGGAGGAATCCTACCTACCTTGGCCCTTTTATAAATTATGACTCTCTCTCTAGACTTTCTTAAACATACTACTTTTAATCCACACTATCCTGCCAGCTGTGAACTCTACTTAGATCTCTGGATATGTGATTTCTGAATTTGGTCCAGTGAATTTAAAAGAGCCTAAGTAGTTACCCAGGCGCCAAAATAGAAGAGTTAAGCAATAAAAGACGTTAGTAAGTGAACATTAATGCCAATAAGTAACAGGCTACATTTTTATTTCAGATGCAGTCCCCAAGGGAGCACGTTACATAGCTGTGCCATTGCAGCAGGAGCCCCCTGAGGCACCGTAACTCAGCGGCACACCTTCTCCTCTCCTATTCCCTCAGGCGGTCATTTACCTCTGGCCTAAGCCAGAAATAAAATAATACTCCCCCCCCTTCTTCCCCCAGCCCCCTCAAGCACTCACCAGCTCATCTGAGCTGGCGAGTGAGAATGGACCCCAGGCTCTACTCATTTCCCACCCTCCAATTTCTAATCCCCAGAGAGGAAATAAGCAGATGTGTGGCCCTGCTTGTTTCATGCACCTGGACAAAGCCTGGGTAATCCATGTAGGGTTGTAAGCGGGTTCTTACTCCCTCGGGCATCAGCATACTACACACATGTAAAGCAGAGCCTTTCAGTTTTGCTTTCTTCTGGCTCTCTCACGTGTGTTACGCCAGCATGTACCCTTTCTCCTGTAGCCAAGAGACTTCTTTCACATCTGAACTTGGGTACAGCAGCTCTTGCTTAAAAACCTTAACCCTCATCCCACCTTATCACAGTCCATTGAATAGAGGTTTTTCCCTCCTCCCCCCAAGTATTTTACTGTGAAGCTACCCCTGGGCTCCAAAATGGTCATAAGGCTGCTAAGCAGAGTGCTGTCAACCAACCCGGGGGGCAGCTGGGAGGGGGGTGACATTCCTGAGGAAACAATGGAAATATTTTGAGCAAAAATAACTACCATTTTAAAAGGAATTTATTGGGAAGGGCAGGTGGAAAGTGGAATTAGATGGGAGTCTCAGGGTGCCTATAACAACAGGGAAGTAGATGGCAGTGGCCCAGAGCAGCTGGAGCAAACTCTCACTCTAGTTAACCTGAATTTGCCTTGCTCCCTCCTGATCTGCTCCTTTATCTCTGTGGTGTTTACCTATGCTTGGGTCCGGTATATGACTCAGGGTGTTATGGCATGAGTTTCATCATGGCATTTCATCCTGGCAAAAACCCTCACAGAGAAGCACTAATGGCCAAGACTCCTTTGGCACACTGCATCATATATCCTGGGAAACTTGCACGGGGTGTACCAACAACATAACTCGGCTACTCACATGAGCAGTAGCTCTGGTAAGAAGCTCCCTGGTAAGAAGATGGATGTGTTCACAAAGAAGCGTGACCTCTGCCAGTCTAGAGCACTATAGGTTGTTGTGGATGGCTAAAGATGAGAATGAGACAAAACATGGCTAGGAGGAACCTGACTTCAAATGCACTTCCTCTTCCCCTAAAAAGCCTTCTAATATGCTATGTCACATAACTGTTTATTTGTACTCAGTGAATTTCACTGTACAGAAAGACCATAGCACCCATAACAGGGAAGAGAAAGGCACATTTCTGTCCTCTCACTGCTGTGGCAGAGAGGAGAGGCCCCACAGGAACATCAAAAGGATACGAGCATGTACAGTACTACTATGGTCCCCCAGGGAAACCACAAGAGCTAGAGAGATGGGGTGGAAAGCTTTTCTTCCTGGGGTCACAGGAAAAGGTAGTGGAAATGTACCCCAGAGGTCTGGTTTCAGAGTAAAATTCTAACAAAAAGCAAGTGTTAGATGTTAAAAATAAAATCTTATAAATTTCATGGATCAGATTCATGACTCATGGGGGTGTTTTGGAGAGCAGGGTCAACCAAGGGCTTGTGTGGAAACTCAAAACCAGCTTTGCAATATCTACGGATGGCAAATCTCCTTTAAAGCCTAAATTCATTGGCCTTACAGTAACTACCCTGGCTTGCACTGGCCAGTGAAGTGGTCATATGAATTTTTATAAGCTTGTATAAAGTCACCAATATCACCCTAACTGTGGTCACTGGAATACCCATTAACTACAATATCTCAATCAGCTCTGCACTGAAAATGGTGTTAACTAACATGCAAAGTTAGGCTGATCACTGAGGCGATTTCATTTTAGTTTTAAGAATAACACCAGCTGAGCCATGCTAAGAGAAGGCATTTGATTAATTCAAGCCTTTAAACAAACAAATGAAAATGTCAAAAAGAAAGTAATTGACTGATGAAACAAGGATGGAAACAGGTTATGTTTGCAGATATATAGCAACTTATGAACATTCACTGAAGTTGGAAAAAATACACATGGGGGAAATTTCAGTGTGTGAAAAATTAAAAAAAATGCAAAATAGGAAGCTATCAAGAACATGGGAGAGTGGCTGGTCAATTAAGTACTGTGTAAAGATTTCCAATTTTCTTGTAGTAAATTATTTATTTAGCCCTTGTATGCCATCAATATATTTTACAAGTTTAATACCCAAATTATAGCTACCCACCCATTTATGGCCTTGTAAATGAGTCCTGAGTTATCAATGTGAATTCTTGTTCTAGGCAATGTCAAATTTAGATTGGATTTGGATGTATTGCTTTTACCCTTATCAAGAAGGTTTGCTAGTGTGGTATTTTATTGCCATATTTAAAATGGAAAGTGCTTTTAAATAGACTTGCCTGGATAGCACAACTGATCACAGCTCAGATATGTCATTTCCCAACTTAAAACCCTGCTCTAATCTAGGCAGGAGACTTGGAGATCCAGCAGAACCCATTTATACTGAGTGCGTTTCTCTGCAAGCTCAATTCTTTTCTGTGAAGTGGAAGAGCTATTGTGGCAACAATGACTTTAATCTTAAGTAAGGATAGCTGGAGCTCTTAAGTAATAAAACCAAATGGTAATCTACATGTTTCCTGATATTTTGTAAGAAAAACAAGCAATAAAGAATGCAAATGAACAAGTGTAATGACTTCCTAAAGTACATTGCATTATATTTGGTTATGCTTAATGGTTTTTATTCATGTTTCAGTTTTTAGTAAAGGTAGGAAAATATACAGTAAAGGCAAAGGAATTATCACTGAAGGAGAATAATATGTAAGTGACCAACTAATCAAAAAGACACATGAAAATAAGAACATTGTTGTGTAAAATGATATCAGCGCAACACAAGAATCTGGAAAACAGAAGGAAATCAAGCAGAAACACTGCTTGCATTTGACTAACTAAAAGCAGGATGCGGCCCAGAGTAACAGTCATTTGGAAGGTTAATAAAAAAGACATTTGTATTCATGACATCAAAGCTAGCTGAGATTTGCATCTCTGCACCAAAGGGCGTATCTACTAAGAGGACAAAACAGAAAAGGAGCAAGTAGGGGAAAGGTTTGTAGCAGATAAAAAGAGTGGCCATTTTATTATTGGTCTGCAGCCTGATACTGACTTTCCAGGGCCACTGCATTTCTTCGAGTATAATTGTCACAAGAGCAGAAGACCCTGAGGTAGAAAGTGGGTTGGTTTGAAGGCTGCCAGACAGGCTGTGCAGTGTGGGAGGAAAGCCCAGAAGAAAAACGGGAGGGCTGAACAGAGAAATATACTCAAAGGAGATGAAGAACTGGAAACTGGGAGAAAGGGACTGCAAGGAACTAAAATGCTCATTGTCAATCACATGTAGGGCTGTCCAACAGATTTTTGTTCTCTGAAGCCCCAGTGCTTTATTTTCAGTGTATTCCTGGGGCTCAACAAAGGAGCACACCTCCAGCAAAGCATACTGCATCCCTGTACAGAACAATGATGGGGAAAGAGGGTATCTGGCACCAACACATGCAGCCTTGGTAACAGACCCATCTGCTGACAGAGGAACAGAGGAAGAGTAAATGATAATTGCAACAGTACAGCACAAGTTTGGCTCAGTAGGGCAAGCATAACGGATTGCATGCAGCAGTTAAATGGGTATGAAGATAGCACAACTGGGAAAGCAAACAAAGACAGGAATCTAAGCAGGCAAGTACAGATCCAGCTCACTAGCTGTTCAGGCTTGAGTTACCCATTAACAACATATGGCTGCAGCAAACTAGACAAGCATGCACAGCAAGGGAGGAGGGAAATTCCAGGCAGGCATTTTGCAGCTATTGGCGTTAGGTGCATCTCATGCACCATGACCAGTCCAGAATCTTGGCATCTTGGCTGCCTAGAGTCCTATAGTAGTCCCAGGAAGGAGACAAGCGCTTTCAGAAAACATTACATCACACCTCTTCTCATGCTGGTCTTGCAAAGGAGTGAAAAGCCACCTCTCTCTCAATTGTTAGCTAGACTAGAAACCTAATTTTTTACATAGGAGACTCTACCAGATTTGGATCTCATCCTTAGTACACACATCTGACCTGTTGAAGAAGTCAGAACCATTTATATCAGCAGCCTGCTACTGACAATTCTCTCAGACAGTGGCCACTGTCTCCATCACTTCTGCATCACACGACTTACTTTGAAAGCCCTTTTACTTCAGTGATGGAAGAAGATGGGAAGACTTCATTACATAAAATACTTAGCTTCATTACATATGATACTTTTTCTAATTCCACAGCTGTTTCTTCTTGCTATTCTCATGCTCACTTGCTGAGTATCTCAGGCTGATACAACTGTTTTCTATTGGAAAATACTGATAAGAGTAATCGGAATAGATGACCCGTATATTGCAGTAATTTCTGGGTAGAGCCATTCTTTGGATGTCTTTCACATGACAGTGTTGTTTTTAGGGGATTGCATTATAGATTAAGGCAGGTTAAACACAATTTTCTGTCCGTATTTGAAGATTCACAAATATTCGGCTTTTAAAGAAACAATAAAATGATTTAATTTTACTGACTTCAGTGGGTGTACAGCTGGTCCAGCATTCAGTCCTTTTAATAATTTCATCCTAATCAAGATTGTGTACTGGTTACTTAGAATATCTCCCAGCTGATTTGTTATGGGCACTCTCCTATGCCACATGGATCTCTCTTGCAAATTTACAAATGCATCATAGCTCTCTGTTCCCAGTCAAATTCAATTTTAGATAATTACTTTCCAGGCTTGCTCATGCTCCCACTGAACTCAGTCATAAAACTCTCATTATTTCACGTTCAGGTTTATCCTACTGCTCCTGTTTTGGACCTGCTAAATGGTGTATGCCACTTAAAAAGGCATGTTAGTTGTGAAAGCATTGTGCAAAATCTTGTCAGGATCTGGTTCTCTTAGGTGAAATACATGTTGTGTATATGTAGTGTATTGTTCATATGTTTTTAGTTATCTGTATATTTTAGCATGCCATTGACATAGTCATTTGTATTTCATAAACAGCTCTTTTTTTTTTTTTTTTTTTTTCTAATTACATAACATGACTGTGTAACAGTAGTCACATGTTAAGACTAAATCGTGCCATTGAAGCACTATAGGGGCAGGAAGGGGTGGGGGGAAATCTTCTATTGAACTATAAATAGCCCTTACAAAGTGAAAACAACCTAATCCTTGTTAATCACAAATTAGGAAGGAGTGTGCCAAAAATAGCACAATGATGGTGTGTCAAATCAAACGCCTCTGTGCAGGTAGTTTGTACAATACCAGGTGACTATAACTGTTGTGGGAATACCCTCGCTCAGGAAAACAGTCCAATTCGGTGCCAACTAGCCATCAATGACTGGCTTTCTCAGTGGCTCTCTTTAAAAGGCATCTATGCAACAAAATGAGTGATATGCTCCATTCTACCCACGTTTCACTGGCAGTACAGTGTAGTAGTTGTAATCTAAAACCATGCAGTTGCTTGTACACTAGTTAGTGCAACGTGAATCTCACAAAGTCTGTGCCAGGTAACTCTCCTACACAAGTTTTGAACACATAGTGAATATGATTGTATTAACAATTCACCCTGTAGGGTCTGTTAAAATTCTTCCTCTCAGCAAGCTAAAGGTCTCCTGAGTTTTCAAGCTTCATGGATTCAAGCCTTCTGGCTCACACAGTTTCATCAATTTGTAAAGTCTCAACTATGCTCAAATATTTCATAATAAAAAACTGCATTTTTTCCACTCCTAGACTCCCCTCAGAGTGTTTATTATGTTAGATACATTACATAAGCTGGCACTTTAGGTGCTTTATGAGTTTTCCATAAACCCTTATTTACTAATGGCTAGCCTGACTTTGTGAGTCTACTGTAAGATTTGACCTTTCCTAGTAATGGAAACCTGGTTCAAATAATGTTTATAGTACCTTTAAAAAGAGGCATCATAGAACTGAAAAAAAAAAAAATCATAATAATTATGATAAAAAATATTTCCTCTATATCATACTTTAGCCAGCTTTCTTTCACAGGGTGACCAGTGTCTTTCCAGAAGCTTTTAGTATGTACCTTCATTTTTCTCAGCTGTGAATTCTGGGTTGAGAAGTAAAACCTTTGGAGTAAGAGCAGAAATAGACAAAATCTGGCAAGCTCTGCTGAAAGGTAAAACTCGTTACCTTTGCTAACAGTTCCACACCCAGAGACTGGGCTCATTAACTCCGTCAAGCTTACTTACAGACTGTTTTTTCTCAGTTTAAGAATTTCAAAGGTTCAAAACCCCTCACTACCTTTGTAAACCAGTAGTTCTGATTTCCAAAGATGCTGGCACTAGCAGATCCAGAGAAGTTGCCAAGATGTTAGTTTGAAAGCAGCTGAATAGGAAGATCTGGAGAGGGATCTTTCCACCCCATCCTGAGTAGAAGAAGAGCCACTGTCACCCCACCAGAAATTGTGTCGGCTTTGTTCATGTGAGTAAGAGATGGCAGGATTACACCGCTACTATATATGACATGCTGTTGTCCCTGGATTTTATGAGGTGGGGAGGCAGGGGAGGAGGAGGTTTAAAGTAAATCTGGTGGTAGCCAATTGGAAGAACTTTTGTAGGTAGACATGCAGAACTGAAGAACTTAGGAGAAAAAAAAAAATAGGGAAAAGCTTCCCACCTCACAAACAAGTGTGAATATTTACTAGGTCAGCCAGTGCCTTAATGCACTTGCAGTTACTTTACAAAGATGCACTACAGGGAGATCTGCTCTTAATTACCTTAAAATACAGCCACAGGAAATGGCATAAGGCTGTGATAGGCTTTGCAACCTCAAATTCCTACTTTTAATCAGCATTAGTCATTTTAAATTCAGCTTTTTAAAAGTCTTAGTAAAATTGACCTTAGGGAACAATAAAATAGCAATTACATATGACAAAGGTATGGAGTAGAAACGATTAGTTATTACCTCAATAAAAGAAAAAAAGATGGGACCGTGAACCTACAAGCCAAATTCCAGGAAACAAGATAGGCTGTTTGACCTTAATGAAAAGCAAACAAACAAACAAACAAACAAATACTGGGGGTAGATGTTTTTGGTGCATCTCTCTAAATAAATTAATGCCTTTTTTTTAATCACCCAATTTACTACAGATATATTTTTATATTGATACAAAGGCTTTGATTAGTCACTTTGATAAATCATCATTTATTTGCTTGCATTAAAAGTCTCCTAATACATCACATGAAAAGGAAGCAGTTGTGTAGAACATGTGGAAATGTACCCTGGCTAGTTACTACATGTAGACTTAGCATGCTTGGCCAAATCCTGTGCATTCTAATATAATACATCCACGCCAGGAAAGCTTGGTCCGTCTTCTGATGGGATGATGTGAAGTTGGTGTATCCTAATGTCTGATGAAGACAAAACTTAGAGAACTCAATAGATGGTTAGAATAAGAAGAGTATCTGGCTTTCACACTTCTCTGATGAGTCCTGTAGCCATGTTAATCTCCATGTTCGTCTGTGAAGCCCAGTCTGTAGAAATCCCTATGAAACTTGATAGGAGAGTTCAGAAAGGTATTTGTTTTCTATTAAATGCTATCAGCCTTTCCCATAAGGATAAAGAGACTGCGGTTTGCAAGTTTCTGCCTTGGTGCTTTTGATATATTTGCTGAATGTTTCCTGCTAGTATAGGGCAAGGTTGCCCCACGCACCCACGCCAGGGAATAAGGAAGTGAAAGTCTCCCTGGGTGGCCTCTGTGCATCCCTCGTCTGTGCCTGACGGGCAGAGCAGGCTGCCAGGGAGCCAGCAGAGCCCCAGCCTGCTGCTCCCCCACCCCAGCACGCAGCGGGAAGTAATTTACTGGTGATCTGGGCCAGGAGCAGTCTGCTTTTCTCTCTGATTAATGGGAGAACCACAGACTAAAGTATATCGTTGCCCGGCTCCTGGGGCAGCACAGCTGAGAGCAGCTCTTCTGCTGCCTTTGGGGAGGGAGCGCTGCCTCATGAGCAGGGTGGGAAGGATCCAGACAGAGCCATGCAACAGCTCCAAGGCAACAAAATCTCTTTGCCCCTTTTTTGGGGGTTTCAGGGGGCATGGAAAACTGTGAGGCATATTTACTGGTCCTTTCTGCGTGCCCTTCCTAAGGTGTAACAGCTTTCCAGAGAAACAAGAGCAGATAGAAGGGAGCAGGAGAGACTTGGGATTAGCAAAGAAGCTACCAGATGGCCCAGATAGAGACATCAAGAGGGAGCCAGGCTGATTCCCAACTTTTCATCTGTGCAGTGCTAGAAAGATTTCTGCTTTTAAGGGTGTAGCACTACCTTAAACCTTGATTTCCCATTTATGAGTTAATAAGCTTGCCCTGCGGAAAGGGAGGTGACTAAAACAGGAGCATGTGGGCTTTATTTGGATTGTCCTGGCTACTGAGTCTGCCCTGCAGCTCACTAGGTGATCGTCATATTAATTAAAAAAAAATCCCCAGACATTTATAAAACAAACATGCTTTGTCATTTCTTCTTGTCCTTTGAGAAGTTTGTTACCTTTCTGATACACTTAGAAAGAAAAGAGGAATCAAGTAAATGAACTGTGGAAATGGTAATTCTGGAAGCCTGCTTCCTTACCTTGATTGTGTGCTTGTGTGTTGCCTAACACAGCAAAGCAAGAATGATGTTTTCTTGGCTGTCTGAAGCAATGCATGACACCGGGAACGGTGAAAAGGAACAGTGGGATTTCAGTCTGTGTTTTATCTCCTGCCAGCCCTTGATATCTGTAAGAATATAGCAAATGCTAGCTCACTGATTTCCTTGGTCTGCAGTTTGAGCATTGTCTGCAATGCAAATGGCATAATAGAAGAGTGAATCAAGAACAACAGACCCACCTAGCTTTTGTATGTAACTGTGACCTCATACTGACTATGTCAAAGAGTTTTTGACAGACTCTTCTTCATATAGGATTCCTCCAGCATCTGTTTGTGTCACTGTTTCTTAGGAAATATGAGAAATTTTTTTTTGTAATTTTCTAATGCAAGTATGGTTATTCATTTACCAATACAGTGATTTTAGAAAGTACTGATAGCCAATTGTGATGATTCATACAGTTTGAACAGATAGAAAAGAAAATACAATACTTGAAAAACTCGATTTGAAAAATTCAAATCTGGAGTAAGTTTAGGTAATTTACTAAGAACATGTTTGCCTACCTGGATTTTTATGAAAAGAAGAAAAAAAATAGTGCAAACTTGTGAACAAGGAGGAAAATCTTAGAAATCATCAAAAACAGGGCTAAAAGGGACTCCGAAAATTGTCTAGTTCTTTCCCTAATGGTTTAAAAAAACTCCAGAGATGATGTTTCCACAACTTCCCTACATAACCAACAGCAATCCCTAACAGTCTGCACTCTTAGCCATCTATACTGCCTTGTTCTGCTGTCTAGTCAACATCATTCCTGTAATTTAAACCCAACACTCACTGTTTTATCCCCAATGGACACAGAAAATGTTATTTTTCATGGCAGGAAGTTTGGAACTAGATGATCTTTAAGGTCCCTCCCAACCTTAGCCATTCTATAAGTCATGTTGCAATTCCGTCAGACATGCCTCCTACATCCTACATCTTTGAAGATTGCTAGTGCTGCTTTAGGGATGAAAAGAAGCAAAAGGGAATTAATCCAGAGTCACTGCAAGATCTTACTGGATTTTTAGTAGGACAAATCCTGAAATCCTTATTCAGGATGAACTTGCAGTGATTCCACAGAATTTAGTCTGAGCTCTGAAAGAGGCATGACACTGCCCAGAACCAGCTGCCGGACAATGAAGTGAAGCTAGGGACTTGGCCATGGTTGCTCCTGGAACATACTCAGCAAAGTAAAAGGAAGGAGGAGGGCATGGGCATTTCTGAGATGTCCTGCTAATTTCCCTAGTAAAGAAAGATTTCCCAGCTCCTGTAATATTTGAGAGCTGGTAGAAGTGACCAAGCCAGGTGTCTGGCTAGCACCTGCAGGATCCCAGCTAGCCTGAAAGCTCTGCACATCTGACAGTGAGATAGAGTGCCACAAGGCAGAGTAAGGCTAGGAGGCAGGATATGTCTAAGTATTCACATTTTCAGGACTCAAAAGATGAATCAATTCAGGATGATTTAGATAGATGTATGTGGATCTATGTGGTATCTAAACCTTACTTAATTACGCTGTGGATTTGTAGGAGGAAGTTGTAACTCCTCTTGCAGAGAGAGAGAGAAAGAGAGAGAGAGATGTGTGACTAGTAGAAATATTCCATTGTAATGATAAATGAACTTATGACACCATTTTCACTTGGTAGCTTCTAGATCATAACTGTGCCCTCACAAGGAAAAGGGTTCGTTTAACCAGCTTTAAGCAAGAGCCAAACAAAATCAAAATGGTGGCCTTTTGTATTCTGGTCCACATTAAAGGGAGTTAACATAGATATGTACTTTTTTAAAAGCTGTGTTTTTTTAGTGATACTGTAATTCTTCCTCTAAATGCAAAGATAATTACACAGCATTGTTACACCTGTTTTTGTTTATTCTGTTCATGTCCCAGATAATATTAAGAGCCATTCTAATTTTGAACGTTCATACGTGCTCAAGTCTATGTGAAAAGCTCCATCACTAGGAAGGAAAGTTAACCTGGAGTGATAGCATAAGGTTAGATTCTTGTGTGGCTGCTAGAGAGAGATGATCAGTTTCTTTTTGCCACGATGTTACTCCACCCCCCCTTCTTTTCTTCTTTTTTTTAGTTCCTCAGCTCTCTTTGATTTACACTGTCTCTGGTCTACTGTTTTGAGAAGCCAATGTTGTGGAATCCTTAAGTCATCTGTGACCTAGGTCACTACAGACAGGAGCAATTTAGTAAAAGTATTAATTGAAACTCTTCTGGCAAGCCCTACTTCTACAGATGAAGTTACACATCAAACCTACACAGCCTGCAACTCCACTTCTGAGCAGACGAAGATTTTCAATATCTCATAAACAGGCTCCTCAATCACCAGAATCTAATAAGGCTATAATCATCATTGACACTATAATGATTAAAATGAATAAAACCCATTAAGAAAAGTCATGTTGAGTTATTAAAAGTTTCGCTCTGTGTGATATGTAATCTTTTATCCATTTTTTATGATGAAATCTGTAACCATCTATCCACAAAAGACCATTAATTTACTGCTCTGTGGATGTTACCATGCTCTTTAGTTTAACAGCTTATCATTGATTTCTTGAGGGAGATATTATATTTGGAGAAATACGCATGGAACAAAAGCCAGTATGTTGCTGTAAATTTGCCACTGACAGGATGATCAAAGTATTTTGGTCTACTCAAAGCAGAGGGCTGGTGAACAAGTTCAGAAGAGCCTATGGTCATATCCCTGCTGTTGTAAGCAGACCCTGAGGCAAGGCAGCAGATACATGTTTTCAAGAATCACAAACTCTTGTAAGAAAAGGTCATGTGCACTGCAGGGGGAAAAACAATAAAATTTCCATTAACTAGAGCCTAGTTAACCGGCTTATTGGCATCTATTAGAAACAAATTGCAAACAAAACTGATCCTATTATAAACTTCCCCTTGTTCCCTCAGTAAAATAAAGTCACTGAATGGTCCACAAAAGGAAGGAGGAATACAGTTTGTCAGATGACTTGCTTTATTTTTAAGGAAGTATAGGGTTTCACCCACTGAAGGGTCTACAGTCATGACTGGCAGAAAATTACATAGTTATGGGAAATGCGTGGATCAGTGCATCTAGAGTAACCTGGAGAAGGGAGGCAATGCACTCCTGCTCACATTCTTTTAATGGCGACTTTTTTTCTAGGCAAACAGCAATAAAAAAATGTGAATGGAAGGATGTGTACACAAACTTTCAGGCTAAGTGGTGGGAGAGCACTCTTCCTGAAGTGTACTTTTTCTCATAATAAACTCGGCTCCAATATCTTTATTGCTCATCTCCTTTTTAATCTTATTAACAATAAAGCCTAAAAATGTTTTGAAGAAGTCAAATAAAGAGTGTTGTCTTTCATTTCTGAGCATTCTTTCCATTTACCTGAGATGACTAATAAACTGGCTTTCCCAGCAGTTTTAATGCATGGGTCAAATCTTCAGCTGGTGCAAATTCACTCAAAAGCAGTGAGGATATGACAATTTTACTTGCTGAGAGTCTGACCCCATCTGTATTATCCATCTTTTTTTTTGTTCCTTTAGGCACCACTTAGCACTTCAGATGTAGCTATGACTCAAATAAAATTCATCTTATTTTATTTGAGCCATGTGTCACAAGCCAGTACCACAGAAATATGTCATTTTGTGAAGGAAATAAAACAAATAATGTTTGTTATTTTCAGAGATGTTTTGGCAAGAAAATTATAAAAGTCAAACATCACCTCCCCCTTATCAAGAGAAGGTATGGGATGAAGGAGGAAGGAGCGTGAAATATAAAATGATCATTGTGGGTGTCACTTTGACACTGACTAGAGCAGGAGGCAAACTGCTCTGATTTAGGCGTGTGGTTGAGAGACAAAGATGTGCCAAGGAGCTCATGGAGAGGTTCTCGGCTCCAGCAAACTGCTCTTTCACACACTCTGCCAATACAAGACCCTACTTACCTGAAAAGCCCGGTCTCACAAGCAGTACTATCGAAAAAATAATAGTAAGATTTCCAAGCAATCATTGTTAAAGGGTGAGTTTAGGAAAACATCTAAAAAGGTAGGTATCACTTTTCAAAGCAATAACCAACCCTTACTTGGTTTTAGTGACATATCTAACATGATGATCTGGTCAAGTGCAACAGCTATATGCTCTACTGAAAAAAAGAAAAAAGAAAAAAAAAAAGAGAGAGACAGAGAAAGGGGACCCCCTGCTCTGGCATCAAGAGTCCTTCTTGAAGCCAGGATCCCGTATTAACTGAGACATCCATGCTGAATTCTACTGTGGCTTTTCTTTAGTCCCTCTGATCCTATTCTTCTTCCTTTGCAACCATAAACAAGAGATTAAAATTCTATTGTACAAATCCCCCAGACTCAGAGCCTCTTGCCATGGGGGATTTTTTGCATTGTTCAGCCTGACCTTTTGCAGAGCTCAAGCCAGGCAGTTTAGTACAGTTGTTGACAGATTGAGTCCAATGGCTTAGGTGAATCTGAAGCATTTCAGTTCATCAGTCACACACTGATTGTACGCCATAAGTAGAAAACAGGTAGTCTGAGGTATTTATGGTGAACTATCCAACCATTTATCTGCTGAAGAGCATTAATTTACTGCTCTGCAGATATGACCATGCTCTTCAGTTTAATAGTTCGTCTTGCTGCAGGGCAGGGAATTTGTTAGAATCAGATTATTCTGACAGGTGACCTATATTCTATGTTGAAAAAAATGGGGTTTCTGCCAGCCCTTCCCTCATTCCAGCTTGGGTTACTAGTTTGTCTAAGCCATAAGGCCATGTACCAGGAAACACCTGAGAAAGGAGGCTCAAAGTGCTGTGCCGTCCTACCTAGTGGCCCAACCCAGTTATTGTCAAAGCAAATGCCTAAACAGAAGGGGGAAAAAAAATCCAAATCCAAATTCGAGTTGCATACCATAGTGCCAAGTATTCCTTCCTGATCCTTGCAACTAACTCACGAAAACCCTGAAGCAGGACTTGACTACAGTCCTGTATTAATAAAGAGCTATAGTTAATGAGGAAAAACAGAGGAAAATATCTCCATCCTTGGAGGAATGTTTACATTGTTACATCTTAGACAAAAGGGAAGTTTACTGTTAAAACAGCTGCATTTCTTTATATATATTAATGAATTTTAATTATCTTCATGCTACTAAAAGTATACATTGTTCTGATCAACAAGGCAGTGAAGAGTTTTTCACATGGATGTTTCCCTGGTGTTAATCTGAACTGTAATTAATTATAACTTTTTGAGTGAAGGTCTTGTGTGGGAGAGACAATGGGCACAGGAATAATGAGAAAACAAGTCACTTCAAGACTTTTAGTGAAGCCATTCATTGGTGAGGGGTGATTATGGAATGATGTCAGCTCTCCCTCAATTACAGGTGGGGAGAGCAATAAAATCTTGCTGAGTTTGGCTATTGAAATTATATGGTTTCATAAATAGCATAATGTTGTCCTCAGCAGGTAGATGTTATGTTTTAAGGATGGCCACTTTACACCACATAGAACTATCCAGTGGTTGAAGGTCGGCAGGCCACCTGCTAAATTATGGTATAAATCCACAGAATTACTTGATAGGAAAGTAATTGCAGCAGTGTTGTTCTTGTTGTAAAATTACAGTTTACTGAATAGGCAGTATTTTCATTGTAAATATTTTCCTACAAATGTATCAAAGGATTGGTGGCAGAATAAATTTTTGCTGATGTGCATCTCCACAAGGAGTACCACATTTTATGATAAATTAGTCATAATGATTGATCATTTTTTTTCCTTCCAGTTGGTGCAGGGAAAAAAAAAAAAAAAAAAAAAAAAAAAAAGTAGTTTTCTTGGTTTTCTTGTTCATTTCTTGCTCAAATGTTACTTTTGGAAATTTAACCTCAGCACTGTCTTTAAAATGGTGATTAAAGTATGTAGCTACAGCTTCCCAGATTTCCCAGATGTGACTGCATCAGGAGGGCAGGCTTCTAAATGAAGTTCTTTCCTAAACAAGGAATGTATGCCCTTAACAAAACACAACATAAAATATGATGGGAAAAGGGAAGGACTTCATCATGTGTAGAGAAAGGGCTGTACTATCTTCTGTCTTCTTTCAAAGTCAGATTAGGAGGGGAGTGTAATGACAGCACAGTTTGCTGAGGATCCCTCATAACACCTTTTCTTCCCAGCTCAGTGAGCTCTCCTCAGTTTACTCAAAATCTGGTCTATAATTTATTCTTACTCTTAAATAAAAATCATAGAAAGCCTTGGGACACCTGTGAAATCTGCAATTCACTTCTCTGTAGTGTGATACCTACTGCTTACCCAGCTGCCATTTTCAGCATGATTTAAAGGGGTTTCATCATACTGAGGCATCCTCTCTCCATCTCAAACAAGACTTGTTTGCATGGGGAAGATAGAGCCTATTTTTGGTGTGTCTTGGATCCATGATGCCCCTATAAGCAAGGCAAGATTTTGCTCAGTTTAAGGGATGGTACCATTTTTCAACCTCTTCTATATTGCCTTTCCCATATCTGCAAGGATGTGAGCTAACAGGTTCTTCTTTATCTGCCAGTCACATGTTTTGCAGTTGTCCAAAACCTTCACCTGGTGGGACACTCCTTTCTCCCTACTCTCTAACTATGTATTTAGAGGAAGACGCAATTGTGCTGGTTTCACAAACAGCCCCATGAAAATGAAGTCACTCAGAAAGCTGGCAACACTGCAGAGATTTGGCATGCCACACCTGCCCACAGAAACCAAAAGACGATTTCCTTACCATAGAGCTGGTCAGATCTTGGGATATCTTCTCAAGAGAAAGCCCTCAGCAGCCAATCCCCAGACTACATCCCTTCCAGTCCAAATAAAACCTAATATCTTCTGAGAACTGGTCTGTAAGACTGCTGTTATTTCAGAGCAGTCTGAAAAGTTGTCCATGCTTTTCACCAATTATCACAAACATGGCCTTTGTTCTGCAAGCCCATTGACAAACTGATGATCTCCTTCCTTAGAATCTTCCTTTTAAGGAATATTTTTTACAAAAGGACATATCATAGATACTCTCCAGGTAGAAAGTTTATTTATACTTAACATGATATTCAATGTTATGTTCCTCAAAGTATGAATGCCTTGTTCTCACAGGAGATGCAAGCAAGGTCCAAAAAATTTTCAACTGAACCCAGACATTGCAAGATCTAATGCAGATAACTGACACAAAAAGAGTACCAGTATTTACAATTATTAAACCAAAGGGCCTGTGGAAAAGACATGTTGGAAAGACATGTTTGAATGCTTATTTGCACAGGAGTAAAGCTCATAAACCTTCAAAGGAAATATTAGAGTTTTCTAGGTATAATTAAAATGCAGTAATTTATAAATAATAAATCTCTTTTTCAATTGCTCCCCTTATTATACATCAATGCTTAATTAATATTTAGCAGTGGTTTCCTCTTTCAGTGTCTACATCTTCATGTAAAAGCAGGAAAACAATTGGGTTGGAGTCCACCTAACCAGCATCTTAATTACATTCAGGTATCTTTCTCACACAAAATATAGACAATCTAAAATGAGAGCCTAAGTTATCTATATCACTGTCTCAGTGGTGAGAGGCAGGTATGTTTGAAGGCCCTTACAGGGAAAGTTAATCTAAGCAGCAAGGTCCTACCCAGTACTCTAATTTCACAGTTTGATATTATGTAAGCAAAAGACCATAAAATGTAGGTCTAAAGGTTATAAAGAAGAATGCCTACAAATGGCTATTGTTGTGGTCTAAGGTACTTCTAGCCACCATGTTAGAATAAGTGTCAGTACAGCTCCACTGGAGATTAGAGTTATTATTAAGTGGGTAAATAAGCAGGAATCATTGTTTTATGTGAAGATTCATCCTACACAGGCAGCCATTCTCAGAGGCAAATATTTGCCTCAGATCTCCATGAGAAAAATTATCTCCAAGGATAATTTTCAAAATCATTTTGCTGACCTAAAGTTGTATTATTGACTTCTATCTTTTAAAGTTTGTCATTAGTTTATATTTTAGCATGATGACAGGGCTATCATGCTATGCTATGCTGGCTTAAATATTGTGCTGGTGTTCTGATTGACTATTGCAATGGCTGATTCCTCCTGGACTTAGACTGAAATGTAATTTTTCTCAAATTGCCATCAAGTTTTGAATTTGATGTCTGAGCTCCGCATGAGTACTCATACAGTCAGAGGAGGGAAGTTACACTTTCAACTGCATCTTCTGTTATCACTATTACAAGATCCTAACAATCTCTACAAAAATAACACATAGGCAAAAAATGTACCTCTTTGGTAATGATGCTAGAATTGTACTAATTTACAAAGCTAACACTGAATTTGTAGCACTTGGAGCTTGGAATATATTTTGATTTCAGTTATCTAAAATTATCTACCTCTGCTTGTGAGGATATTTAGCCTTTATATTCCCTGTATTTAACATAGAAAATTCTCTCTCCTTGATAGCTTTTTGCCTACTATCCAGGTTTAAAAAGAGAATGACAAATATTCTGAATGATTCTGTTTTCAACTAACTTGGTCTATATAATTATGTAATACCTTCTTGATCTTATTTAATATTTGAGGTCTCTCATCAATAAAACATTTAAGTGTGAATATCTTTCCACTCTAATTCACCTATCACGTGCTATCCTGTACACAATGAAGTGTGTGCCCTCCCACTGAAACTCAAACACATGCTTATAATTTGTATGGAAACACTGTAAATGGTTTTAAAATGACTTGTTCTGCAAAGACAAGTCCTCTGCTTGCTCTGTTTAAAGAATGTAAGGTGTTTTTTCCTTTTTTTTTTTTCATTAGTAAGGGGAAAAGCATTCACAGCAACACATGCAGGTTGAGTGTCTGCACCTTTGGCTCAGTTTATCAACATCTTTTACTTTCATCTTTCATTAAAAAAGACATAATTTTACATAAGAAAAAGACATAAAAAGACATTTTTACATAAGAAGTCCTAGATAGTATCTTTTGAATACATTTGGGACAAATCACTATTTGCAACTGTTTAAATAAAATTTAATGTGAACGAACTTCAGCTTGGCTGCCCTTCAAGAACTAGTATAAACAATGAGATAGAAAAAAAAATATTAATAAAAACAACTCAGGAAAGGTAATGATGTACTTATAAACCTTGTGGTATCATTATTGAATATAATTCCAAAATCAGGAGTTAGTCTTTAAAAATGAGATCTTTTTAGAAACAATGGAATTTTGAAACAAATGTTCTGGTCTCAAGCTCCACACTTCAATGTATGCCTTTGAATGTATTTTAAGTTTTCCTTAGCAAAGAAGAGGACTGGAAACTCATTTTCTGCATAGAAAAGCCAACACCCTCTTGGTCCTGGAGCTTTAAATAAAACATAGAACATTACAGAAATCACAGTGTAGTCAGGAAAGCTAGCAGCCATGTGGCACCATGAAACCTTTATGTGTATTAGTTTTATCTATAATACAATGTGCGAACCTGGACTTCAATTAGTCCATGGGTGTGCTCTGAGCACTGCTGCACCTCAAGGAAGAACCTGGCTGTCAATAAGAGCTAGAAGCACTCCCAAGGCCTTGCACTGAGGCCTTCTGCTGCCCTTGCTTACATATGGAAAATGTTAGAGAACCCAAATTACTAAAGCAGACAAAAGGAATAAAAAGAGAATAACAATGACTTTCACGTGTCCCATAAATATACCTTGGCAATGAATCCATTTGCAAGCGCAGCAAACTAGACAATTAGGGGCAAATTTTCAAATGTGTTCCCTTAACTTTTAATGCAAAGTTGCATGCCTGGTTTTCATATGAAAGTTTTTGGCCTGTGTAAAACTCATGTTTTTGTGTTGAGAGGCATGTGAAAGCTGGCATGAGACCATTCCTCGTGTAATTTCAGAGGCTGTAAAGAGGGGCCTTTGAAAACTGAATCTGCTAGTTACCATTCTATTGCAGAGATAAAATAGTTTTCTATCCCTTGATCTCACAGGGTTTTCACAAGCTTCAAATGAAAATAAGTGTTAACTCCTCTAAGTAATTTTCGCAAGATATCTCTGGTAAATTACCCGCAAGATATAAGTGGGTTCATCTGATAGCTGGATACCCTTAAAGTGTCTATTAGAAAACTATACTGATGAAAGACTTTCTTATTGATTGCAATCATTATTAGCTCAACTGGCCTGAGACAGAGAATGAATATGCATTATATCTCTTGAGAAAACAAGTTTCACAATTACACAAATTTTATTAGACAAATAAGATAAAAAGCATGTATGGTCAGCTCCTCTTTCGAGATTCCTGTCCAGCTTGGAATTATTATGAGAGCTAACAGCAGCTTTCTGTATTGTATGATTCATCTGTCCCTATAGATAGCCCTATATATCACTGCAGAATGTGCTGATTAGAAGGGATGTTACTAGGACCCAGAGGCCTAGATTGCTGTTTGATACTGCATTAACATTTCACATTTATTAACTCAACATACAAGCTATTGATCTGAAAATAAAATTAGTGGTTGCTCTGGCATAGTTGTGAAGAATAGCTCTTTGTAATGGAAGAGATTCTCATTCTTGATTGCATAACAGTAACCATTAAATTTCCTTATTATAAAGGTGTCTAATTAGCAAAGATTTTCATTTTTTCTCTATACCACAGGGGGCCAATCACTATTCTGAGCACATATCACTTAGGTGCATAAAAATTTGCATTGTGCTGTTGGTTTTCTTTTTGAGAGAATGCCTGGGAATATAACAAGGTATTGATATGGTGCAAGTATTTTCTACATAAAATTAAAATTAAGTTCAGCCAAAAGTGTGTAGGAAGGAATTGCATTGCAGGTTCTGTTTCCTCTCCTTGTTCTTCAGCACTTCCAGCTCTGAAAACTTTGCCATGGATATTGTTACCACAAAAAGAAAATAGCTCTGTTATTTGATATAAACTTCCCCTGCAAAACAAACAGAGTTTTTTAATAGGGCTCTGCTTCTTTTGAACATGCTCTTGCCTCACTTAGAATACAGATCCCATTTAAAACCAGTTCTTCCATTTCAACAATACCTTCATCAGAAGACCTGCTTCAGCTTACATCAGTGGTCTCTCTGCCACATCATCCAAAGCTGTGAAACAGAAATGAGTCATTGTAAATATATTGGTATACATACATATACAAACATCACAAGAATGAATCCAACAGGCTTTGACATTCCTGAATACTTGTTCTGTGTATGTGCTTACTCTATGCCTATAAGGCTGGTCTGGCTAATCGTTACAGCTGTCTTCTTGATCTGATTCTGAGAAGCCACTACCAACATCTCACTGCCTCGTTATGCTTAGGCCAGCAGGTTCTGTTAAGTGCAGCAAATGCACTGAAATCTGAGAAAACTTTTTTGAAACAAAATAATTCAGTGTTCTTTTAAAGATCCTGTACCAAACAGAACTATCTCAAGTGATGTTGTCGAAGTACATGTGATACCTGGTGAGCACTAATCTGAGCACATGCCTTATCTGTATATGTGTAAGAGTGACAAGACAAGTTAATATCCTGGGAAAGTCCTATACGTTTCTGTCTGTGTGCAAATCTGTGTTTATTCTCAGAAGGGAACTTTCATGACACACTGACAATACATATAATACAGCACCAGTAATTTAGAAGCATGGTACCTTTTGGGGTATTGTTTTTTGCTTGTTTTGTTTTGTTTTTGTTTTCTCCTAGTAATATACACCTTCCTACATTTATGAGTGTACTAAATGTTTATGTAAAAAGAAATATTAACTTTGAAATTATTATATGAAGAGGGTACGTGGATTGTTGTCTGAAGACAAGAATTTTAACTCTGGGCTCAAAGTAGCTCATCTATCTATTTCATTTATTTTTTATTTTTTTTTGAAATGGCTGAATGCGATGAAACAGCATTATGGACATAAGAACAAATTCCTGATAATTCTGAGGAGAGAAAACGGAAAAGAGAAGAGGGGGAAATATGATTTAACTACTATATTATTCTTTCAGCTGTTGTTTGCAAAGGCTAAAATAAACACACAAAGTCACAATCATACCAGTTGCTTCCTGTGACTACATTGACTTCAACTGAAAGTTCACCACAGTTTGGAATTAGAAAAATAAATAAATGAATGAATGAATGAATGAATGAATGAATAAATAAGTAAAGCAGGAAAGTCATCATAATTAAATCTTTCCTTTCCCAGCTAGGACTGCCATTTTAGCTATAACACCCGGGTACTTGGGTCATCTCCTTACAAGCAGTCTCTGAATCACCTGTTGCAAACATATTTCTTACCATTCCTGGCCTGTTTGAAGAGTTGTACAAATGCAAGTTTTCTCTCCATCTTTTTCTGCATCAAACCCACAACCAAAATGAAGGAAGGGTCAAACTGGTGGTTAGATATATTATCTTTCATTTTGGGCCTTCTTATAAAAGTGCAGCTCAGACAGCTGTGATGGAATCAGACCGACAAGAACGCCTCCTAACACAAGGATATATCCAACTGGTTTATATAACCTTAATTCAAGCAGCACAACTAATGATAATGATATGCTACAGTATTATTATGCCAGGAATGTATGAAATCAAGAGAGAACATTTCATTTTAAACTTTGCTGATTTTTCACATTTGCTTAGCATTTTCTCTAATGATTTCTTGCACTGTTTTTATGCCACCTCAGATAAAATGCCATCATACATGATATTTGCACCATTAGGCACAAAGTAAGTGTTAGTTATGATTAGAGGCAATGCTGTGAAGCATTAGAAAATATAAAGGAAATGGTTTTCTAGCATACTCAGAAAGACTCTGAAGCTTGAGTGTCATTTGCTTTCACTATGCCAGCTGGGTGATGTTCTGCATTTCAACAAAGCTGGCTACCATTTCCAAACAGAGACATAGAAGATTTACATCATTCTTATCTGAGTGAGAGGTCCAGCAAAAAAATAAATTCACACACATGCACACTGACACACATGCACAGCAGAAATCCAATGAGCCCATCTAGAGGGAATTAAGTGAAATAAACACAATAATTACAATTAATCATCACTGAACATGACCATGATGACATCCTTTTCAAGCAAAGAAAACCATTTTCTGTCATAAGCTGCATCTTGTCAAACAACACTTCTAATATTTGGTTTTTATTAAGACTCTTGTCTTTGTGGAGCATAACAGTGATTTTGACTAGCTGCATAGATAAGGGGTGAATAATGTAATTAGATTGAATTAATAAAACACATGCTTTTGCTCTATTCTCATGTCAGTATGGGAATTTTTCCCAGCTATTTCCTAATGCTAGTATTTAATGGAGTACATTTCCACAGGATTAAGCCTCTACAATTATTCTCTTCATCCTCTGGCTTGTGAAGAAGAAAGAACAAGACTAATTTTGAGCTGTGTGAACCATTTTTGCAGCATTTGGCTAGGTCAATTAAAGTGCAATAAGTAAAATACATGAAAGAAATACTGTAATGAGCTAAGACCAGGTGAAATCAAGTCCCTTAGTGTACATGTAACCAGACATTAACATGCTCTTATCCCATGTAAATTGTTATATTTTTTCTTTGGGTATGTGTTTTCTTACTTTATTAACCCAGAAAAACTAACCTAAGATCCAGAATTTACTTATCTGTGAGGTCAGTGTTTGCAATACTACAGTGACTTTTTTTGATGTAATAGAGAAATAAAAGGCTTTCAGAAGATTAATTGGAGTGAATCACATAGCCAGTACCTACCCTGGTGTGAATGATATGCATGATTCCAACACAGTTCATGAGCATTAACCAAAGCACCCAAAGACCAAAGACAAAACCATTGCTTGTGTAAGAAATATTACAGGCCCATATATTCACATTCTCTGTGCAAAAGATATTTGTCATAGCTTCACGTAAAATAATATAATTTTCAGGTTGAAATGATTGGTAGTTCTCAAAATGAGGGTGATTTTGTAAAGTAGGACTGGAATCTTGAATTAGACCTGTGTAAAATAAGTGCACCTGTGCCAAAATCTTCTTGCAGAATGGTAGAGGTTGGAAGGGACCACTGGAGGTCATACTGTCCAACCCTCCTGCTCAAGCAGGGCCAACAAGAGCTGCTTGTCTGGGGCCATGTCCAAGCAGTTTTTGGATATCTCCAAGGATAGAGACTCCATAAACTCTATGGACAAACTGTGAGTGCACAGTCACCTTCACAGCTAAAAAAAAAAAAAAAAGTGTTTTCTGAAATTCAGACAGAACCTCAGATTCCTTTCTTTCTGAACACAACAAAGTGTAGAGCTCACAAGTGCTTATGAGAGCTGTGTCTCTCCATGCTGCTGAGAAAAAGCATGTATGGAAACAGCTGTTTCCATGCCAGAAGGTTCAGGAATCCTTTTCTTTTCATAATTTAGTAATATAGGTGCTTCAGGAGGCACCTAGAGAAGGATCCTAGAAACTACTAACACAATTTAGACCACCAAAATTCCAGTATGAAACATGCATCTCCCTCTGTTTTGAGTTTCCCCTCTCAATAAAAAGTTAAATTAAAATTTAAATTTAAGTATATATATTTTTAATTAGGTTTACTCTGATTTGCCTGAGAGGCAGGGGAATTTACCTGATGCAAAGCAGGGCCTATAAGATCAAGGGAAAATGTCGTCACAGGCAAAGAGCACGTACTCTGGAGTAGCTAGTTATTTTTGGTAGTCTACTGCTGTATCATCCAAGAAAGAATCCAAACCCCCATTCAGATGTTGGCCTCCATTTGTGGTACTATAACTCTGGAAACTGGATGATTTTGTCATAATTTTCAAGCAATTCTTTTAATCATTTGCTAATCAACAGTTAAATAAATCAGTAAATGATGGAATACTTGTCAGGTATTTTCAGTCTCAAAGGTAGTAAAAAGCAGAATAGTGTCAATATCTTAAATTACAAATGCAATTCAATTTAATATAAGTCAACGGTACAGTCTACATTTGGAGGAAGCAGGTAGCTGTCAATGATTACTTTGGCTAACTGTTATCATTTTAGAAGAGATGAGCATCAGATTAATATCTCAGGTAGCTTTTGCGAATGTTTGCAGTTAAATATCAAAGATTGTCCTTCTGCTCCTTCAGAGAAGAGAGAGGTATCTCCAAAAAGTCACTGTAAATCTTTTTAGTATACCTGAAACTAAAAACACAATTTTGTCCTCCTTATAACTTTCATTATTCCATCATGTTACTGTTAGAAAAGAGCAGAGCTGTTGTTACTTAGACTTGTATTTACATATCTTTATGTGTTTGTATAGCTTTGGAGCACATTTTAACCATAAAGTTCCTGTGCTTGCAACGATTATAGCACAACTATAAGTGCTCTCGTATTATCAATGCATGTTTTTAAATGTCACCAAATTCTAATGCTTTTTGGCCCCTAAGGTCTATTCAGATAGGAAGTGTTGAATAAGCCTTTGTATACATAACTTATTAGCCTGAGATTTTTGCCACTCCCATGATGTATTCAATTATTTTAATCCATGTATTGTTTAATGGCATTTGATGCTGTGTCATGCTTTTGTCCTTCAGTCTAATGTATATTGATTCCCACCAGGAAAAGTCAAAACACCCATATTGTCTATGAGTCAGATCACTGAGGGTAAAGAAGCACCCATCTACCTTCAGACTGCTGGAAGCACTGGCCTTTATAAAACACCCCTTGTGTTATTAATGTAATAATCCGTTAGAGGTCTACTAAGTGGGAAAAGGCTCTGGACTCACCACCCACAGTTTTACCAGGTTAAAGATGACCCATAAACCTGAAAATGCTACTCTGGATTTCAATGCAGATCAGGGATTAGGCAGTAGAGTGCTATTTTGCATTTGAATAGGTTGACAGGAGCACAAAGGAAGAAACAGAAAGCTTGGTGTTAACCACTTGGGTTTGAAGCACAAATGTAACATCTAAGGGGAGAACATGAACAGTTGCCAGCAGCACAGGCTCAGCTCAGTCACATGGTGAAATTGTTTTTGTGGAAACATTCTTAAGTGTTATTTTATTTTAAACACTGATATTTGAATTACTTGTAAAGCCCTGAAATTTATTTAGTTACTCTGGGCTTATCAGAACTCATTGCAAGATATTTCATTTTGGCCCAGGAAATGTCTTTCCTTTTTTTAAGAGAGAAGATAAAAACATACCAGCCCTCAGTATTCTAAACATGGAATTAGTGTCAGATAAGTGATGGTCAAAATCATCCCCTATCTGAGACTCTGGAATGAGAGGATGTTCTTCAGGCTTTAAGAAGGCCATGGTGTCCTGTGGCAACTGAATAGCTGTGAGGTTTTGGTGGTGTTGTTTGTTGTTTTTTTTCCTTCTGAAGAGTTTACACAAAAGTTGCCCTATGCAGAAGGAACAGCTGTTCCATATATATTTCAAATCTACAAAACATTTGCATTAAATCACAAATGAACCTCTAAGAAATAACTTCAGAAAAGCCTGAATTCATCCCTTCCAGGATATGCAATCTAATCAGCACCCAGGGAAAGGAGGAATGGATTAGAAATTGCAGGCTCTGTTTATTTTTGTCTGGGAACTATGGAATGCACATTTATGGCTTTGTTTGAGACCTCAGAAGTTAAAAATAAGGTCTATAACTCAGTATTATTGCATCTTTACTCTCCAAATAACTTACACCACTAAAAAGTACCATTTACAAAGAAACTGGTCAAAGCCAGAACTTCAAACCTGAATTTACCTGTGTTTCCAGGAGCTGAGACATTTCACCTGCAAACTTTCAGGTATGAACCAACTGGTACAACTTCAGTTGTGAATCATATTTTCTGGTTCAGCTTTAGGTGTCTCTAACATCCTTCAATAAATAATGGACTTTGTGAGATTTCTGCTGTCATAAGCAGAAGTCTCAGAAATATACTGTAGAACTGAAACCCCACTTTAAACTTCGAATACTCCTGACTGGTGCTTGAGTCAAACTGTACAGCCCACATACAGCCCATTTTCAAAGCTCTACTAATGTAAAACTTGATTTAGCTGAACTTTTAGTAATGTGACTCTTTGATAAGCGTGGCCCCACTAACACTTCAACCTGTCCAAAGAAACAGTTTTATCTTCCCTGGCATGAAGGGAGATAGTGAACGCACTCAATTGCTCAGAGATCCTATTAGTTTTGGTGGAGAAGTCCTAAAGGAAGAACCTATGTTGGTCCGCCATGCAGATATGGCCAGAGGATGATATTGGAGGCAGTCTGCACAGCTACCTGCAGAGCAACAGCCCTAGGGACCTGAGTGGTGTTTCCTAGGGGAAAATATTGAGCATACCCTGTGCTTGTGAGCACATTCAGGTATACCCTCTCTGACCATGGAGATCTGATGCCCTGTGGATGGTCCTGTGGCTCCATATATCTCATTGCCTTACATACCTAGAGAGGTGGTAGAGATGCACAATTACCTGGAGTCTTTCCTGGATGAGTTGTGATGTTTCTAATCCAACCTAGAGCCCCACAGCACTTTGCCAAGGTCTCCCAGAAAATCTTACCCATTTGCCCTCACTGTCACACAGCCCTGTATGCCAGTGCTCTTCCCTACTTGAGGGTGGTATGGGGAGGAAATATCATCCTCTCCTCACCCTCTAGCCTCTGTGTGCTCCCTGGCCTTGTCCTCTAGGAGAACAAGCACGACCCTAGTACTAGTTCATGCTATCAAAGAGGAAACGGAATTTGGCTTGCCATGATTATGAGTGGCTTTTCAGAGGTGTAGATGTCTTAACCATGACCTTTCTGAGTAGAGACGTCTTAACCAGGTTTGCCTCCAGATTACGGGAAAGAGGACAGGACAGAAAATGGCAGAGCGTTTGCAGCAACCCCACAGCCTGCTATTCGTGCCAGAGCCCAGACTGCCTGTTGCTCTACCAGGGTGGGGACAAGGAGTGAGATTGAAACTACCAGGAAGCTCTGTCCCAAGGGCTACAAACGTTGCCCTGTCAGGCTCTGCTTTCTTTTCCCCTTTCTCTGCCAACAGAGGCAGAGCTCTGGCACTGTGGTTTCAAATTGGTTCAATTCCTGCCTCCAGCCCTGCCCATCACACCACACATGGACCATATGGAAGGACAGTACCCCCAAACATGAATGGAAAGAAAAGAATATTGCTCTCATATATACCTCAGGTTTGGGAAAATCAATGTACTGTACTAATTAGAGGCTGAGGACAAAGAACAAGTTTTAAATTGTAAACCTATGTAATTAGGACCAAGATCACCTATAAAGGGGTCACTCTAAGATGGCTGACTCTTTCCAATAGCAGTGCTCCTCTTCCCACACAACTTACCAGTGGAAAGTGTATTATTTTTGCAAGGCTTGTGTGAAAAAAAAAAAAAAAAAATAGCTTTTATTTTGTTTTCAGAAAATTAGACAAGGCTAAAATCAGGTTTAAAATGGAAATTATCCCATAAATTGAATTAGATATACATTTTACTGGCAAACTCTTGAATGCTGCTTTTATATTAAAAAAAAAAAAAAAAATCTCTGAAGATAACTTTCAGCCCAAGGGTGGCTGGAACAAATGATGGGAAAAGTCTGATCAGATGTTGCTGGCCCACCAATCGCCATGAAACATGAGTCATCTTTATCACTGGAGAGAGCATTCTGGGGAGACTAACAATTGGACATGGATGCCATTCATCCATGCACATGGAGCCAGCACCAGGCCAATGCACTGTACGAATTCCACATAATCCCTCTTCTGTAAGCTTCAGGGGTATATAGGCTTTGTCCAGACTGTAGAAAACCAAGAATTTTACCCATGGGGAGCAAAATAAAAACAATTCAAGACAAACTGTGAGGAAAATGTCACTGATAAAGGATTGCAGGAGCATGTTTGGAGAATGCCCCTAATTCATTGAGCACTGGGGAGTTGAAATGTCAGTACGGGAAAGAGCTGGACCACTTAACAAACACTGGGTCTGACCCTTCAAACAATTACTTGTGTGAGTGATTATCAGTAATTCCATGAAACTCGTGTATAAATATTTGCAATAAAAATGCCCAGAACTGTTTTTCAGTCAGAAAAAGGAAGCATGTTCCCAGTAACATTTGAGGACAGCCCACAATGTACAGGCAGTCTGGGTAGGTATTTTTTAGTTTGTTTTGTTTAAAAGGTATTTTAAGATGTGATGCTTCAGCAACAGTAGAGGCAATAATAGAAGAGAAGGCAGAGTGTAGGAGAGGGTTCGCGTTCAGAGAAATCTTTCATATAAATTTGCTGCTAATTGCTTCCTTCTTCTTAAGACACCAAATGATGCCATTGATCATTTGCAAGTGCTGAGGACAGCACAAGGATGGTTAAATGTATCAGTAAAGAAACATTCTTAATGAGACAGAAAGCAGGGAAAATCTTGACCAGCAAATTTCCATACTTTGTATTTTAAAGGAATATTGACCTTGGCATTAATTTTACTTTATTTTTACTTTAGAATCTGAAGAAAGTGTTAAAATCATATAATCATATTGAGTTGAGAGCTGCTGTCATTTGTGTATTTCAGTGGCCCTTAATATAACTGTTAAAATACCAAACAGGAAAAGCATGATTTAATTTCTCTTGTTGTTTCACAATATCATGCTGTGAAAGTTTAGTGAGATCATCACACATTCACAATTTTAAAAGTATTCATAATAACAAAGACAGATTTGGTCCAAAAGTGTTCATGCAAATATTTTAATTCATGTTTTGTCAAGCTGCTTTAAACAGCCAACCCTCGTTGTAAGAATATGCTAATATGTAATTAAACTGCACTCACGTCATGCCATATGGTACATTTGAAACATAAAGCGCTGTGTTCTATTATTTGGGGAGGGTCATTTGAAAAGGAAAGGGAAATAAAAAGAGAGACCCCAGGGGAAAAGACAGTTTGTCTGTCCTCCCACACTTTATAAGCCAGCTTTAGCATTAGGCACTGTTATTCTGGATAAGATTTGACAGTTCTTGGGTTAATGGATCTTAATCTTTTATTAAAAAGAATAGCATTTGCTGAGATACAACAAAGACTGCCGTATGGTTGTTTGTGTCTTCCCTTTAAATTAGATATAACTAAGTATTTTAGAGAAATACTTATCTTAATTATGAAGCCATGGGCAGGTAAGCATGTACACGTCAGGGAAGTAAGCTTTGGAACTAGTAGGAGTTTTACCATTGGCTTCTATGAGGGCAAACACTGGTTCTCTGCCGGTTTCCAATCTGATGTTAATATGCAAGTCAGGAGGGTGAGAGGGAGAGATAAAGAGAGAAATGCTGGCTTCAAAAAGAGAGTTTGGCAGTTAGGTGCTTAATTACATAGCGGCGTGTGGACAGTGTTTAAGCAGGAGTGCAGACGCAGGCAAAAATGATGAATCTCTTGTTTTAATTATACTTGATCATTTGATTGTGTGGCCATTATTGGAAATGACCTGGTATTTCATTTGGGAACTTCAGAGTATGCTGTGAGGAGCTGCTGTAGTCTAAGGCATTAGCTTTTTGCTGGTAGATGTTAGTATTTTAATGTGCCTGACAGGCCACAAGTGAAATGAGTGATGGGCTCAACCTAACCTTTGCCAGATGATCACCTACATTAAAAAAAAAATGCATAATTTATTAAAATAATTCAAATACATTTCTCAGTAGAGCATTCATTGTCTATTTCTCTTTTTAACAATAACAGTCAATGATGCTACCATCTGATGGCTATTTAAAGGGACGTACATTAAATTTGTCAGCCAGTGTTTTCAGCATGGCTCCCAGAACTGAAGGCCCCAAGTCCTCAGAGGATTTTAGTGTCTGGCCTTCCACCTCAATGGCCCTCAGGATTTAAATGTAGGTGCCCCCAAAATCCAATCCACTTTGAATTTTGTAGGTACCTGCAGAGAGGCAAAAAAATTGGCAGCTTTCTGCTCAGTGATGTGGTAAAAAACAAGCACTTCTTGAAGTGAACACTTCAAGACGAAATTGTGGCAAGAAGCCTGAACTGCTATGTAAAGAATTTTAGTTTTCAGAGCTGGCAGGCAGTAGCCTTTCAATGCAAGGTTATTGCACTCAGAAATATGTTTCTGGCCTCATGGGAAGAAACACACTGAGTTAAATTCTGCTGCAGCAAGAAAAGGTTGAAAGGTTTCTTTCACATGATGTAACCTCTCAGGAAATCCAACCTGACAAACGAAATAAAAATACCCTCTCCCCTCCTTCATCAACAAGAAAATAACCACCTTGTTAACCAGCCCAGAGTGTCATATGTTTTACCTCAGCTCTGCAAAGTACTTATCATAAAGCATGTATCAAAACCTATTCCTGCTCTGAAAAGCAACAAAATGGGGTGTTCTGCTTTAAACATTTAAAGCCATCACGTCACTTGGTAAACCAGTGATAGGGAGAGCCATGTGAAATTGTTGCTGGCATGAGGCTGCCTTAGGACATTTTGGAACATGGGATCACGTTTTCCATTGATTTCACCAGTGGCCAGTGAGGACCAACAAGCAGAGGGAGGTTTGGCTGCTTGTTCATGGCTAGCTCCAACTTTCGTACACACCCTTGACCCCACCAAACTCAGGACTATTTTTCATTTGCTTAAACATGGCCAGGCCTTCAGCCATAGACTTTACGGATAACAGTCATCTTGCTTGACAGGCAGTTGTGGAAACTCATCCAGAAGTCCCTGTGTTAAACTTAGAATTTCTGTCTGAACTAGACTATATATACTTTAGGAAGATATCCAATCTTGATTTAAAGGTTTAAAATGAAGAATTCACTGCATAGCTATAAAGTTATTCCAATGGCTAATTATTCTCACTCTTAAAAGACCGAATCTTACTTCCCATCTTAATTTGTATGTATTCAGCTTCCAGGTATTAAGTATTGCCATGTCTGACAGTCTGAAAAACTCACTTCTAGCATAATACATCTAAGTATTTATGGATCACATTCAAACCAGGTTTTAATATTTTCTTTAATAAACTAAGGAGTGTTAAGCATACAAAACTTTCAATTATTTTTTTTTGATCAGATTTTTACACAATCGTTGACAAAATACTTTTATTTTAACACATGCATTAATATAATTGCATTATCATAGAATCATACCACTGCATTGTCCTGATTAACAATATGTCATAGTACTTGAATATCTTTGATATAATTACAGCACAGGTTTCAAAATAAAATAAAATAAAGATAGACAAGAAAGCCATGATAAAACATAGGACAGTTGCTCAAGGAAGGCAGAATTTGTAGACTGCTAGACTG
The DNA here is from genome assembly GCF_964211825.1 of Aythya ferina. Taxonomy (NCBI): domain Eukaryota; kingdom Metazoa; phylum Chordata; class Aves; order Anseriformes; family Anatidae; genus Aythya; species Aythya ferina. Next base: position 35,936,034 of record NC_140297.1, on the reverse strand, counting down.
AAGAAATAAATGATCCTTCCAAAAAAAAAAAAAATAGGAAGAAGAGAGCACTGCCTGCACTGGAAAATATGTCAGAATGCTTGTCGCAAAATGAGAAATATAAAAGAAGTCTTGGTAAGGTCCTTTTCTGCTAGGAATGAGAGAAGTCAAGGAAAGAAGAGTGTGAGATAAAACATGACTAAAGATACATATAGGGGCTGTGTAAATGAGAGTGAGGAGTTTGGAGTGGTCTCGGAAAACTGAAGGAAGGCAACAGGCAACAGAAGAAAAGAAGGATTTGTCAAGTACAGGTTTCCAGAAGAAAATGATGGCTTTCACTTTTATATTTTTAAAAGGAATAGAGAAAATAAAAAATGAAAAGACTAATATCGGGCTAGTAAGGCTGCACACAGAATTGACCGAAACAAGAGAGTGAAAACTAAGAATTTTTGGTAGCTACTAGTAAGAAAAGAAGATGTTACAATAAGCAATAGTTTTTAAGACATGAAACATTCATAAGAGAAGGGTGAGCTTGGTAAAGAATGAACATCTAGAGTCAGAGATCATCCACAGAGGCAGTTATAGCTCAAGCTTCATAATGGTACCAGACCTAAAAAATAAAGAAAAATAAGTTATCCACTGATCAGTGGAAATAACAAAATCACAATAAGAGAAATTGAGGGAAAGATGGGTGCTATTGAAATTAGCAAGTGGAAAGGGAAAGACTGACAAGAAAAAAATGAGGAAGTCTAAAATGTCCCCATTATATAGAGAATAAAGATCTTGGATAAGATGCTTTCCTTCGAGAAGAGTTATGATGTTTTTTAGAGGGGGTTTTGGAGAATATGAAATGTATGCCATTGGGATCCTAAGTGTAAAAATATTTTTGTTGATTTCAGTGATGTCAACATTTTAGCCAGAAGAACTTTTGCACAGTTTAGCTATCACTTTTCTCCACGACACACTTTACTGTTTCACTGTCCAAAATAGAAGTATATTATGAAACAAGTTCTCAGTGAAAGGACATAGCTACAAGGCATTTTTCTTCATTCTGACAATATTTTCTTTCAAAGTGGTATAAGTCATTGAAAGTTTTCAGCAACCCAGTGAAAAATAATAAGCAGGAGAAAATGAATCTATTTAGGGATAAATTGGCTTGATTATCCTATGGATTATGTTACCAAACAATCTAATCTGTGTATATGGTGTGACCTACCATTATGGACTAAATGAACAACAGAAGGTAAATAATTTTGTGATGTTCTCTATGAATGCATGATGTTTGCAACTTATTAGATAGATCCATAGACAAGCTACTTAATAAGAATGATAAAAAGATTTGATATGGATGGAACTTGAAGTAATAAACCTTAGAAATTTGTTGGGAAGGCTGGAAGTGTGTGTTTTCCTGGTTCAACTTTAGCAGATTCCCAGCCCGTTGTCCTGATTTACCTCTAAGGAAAGCACCAGATACTTACCAAGTATGGCAAATGAGTTGTCAAAGGGAAGTAATTTCAGTTATTTTTTTCTGTAAGTGCTAATACAGTTCTCTTCCCTGCCTAACTGTGAAGTATTATTAATGCACAACAGTCTTCAGTGCATGTCACAGTAGCTATCCTTTATTGTTATCCAAAACAGATTTGGAAGGAGCAAATTAAGTCATCTTGAAAGAAGTCTGATTGAAATGTGACAGAAGTGCAAGATTTTGAAGTTTATTGCTCTACAAATAGTTTTCTGAATTTGAAGGATATATTTCTATCACAGTATTGTTTGGAAAGATGGATCACAATTTGGGATTTGGATAAATTTGTATGAATAACTTACTTTTGTTTTGGTCTTCCATTGCATCTGCATATGTCACCTTGATTTCAGCTTTGTACAGAAACACAGATAGATAAGAACAAGTTGCTATTAGCAGTCTGTGAAAGTCTAAGGCTAGATCTCTCCGAGCACAGCTGGCGAAACTTTGCCATTTTCCTCTCCCAGTGTGGTGAATGTTCTGTAGGCAGCAAAGAGAGAAGCAATTTCAATTCTAGAGACCCCTTACATCAGATTTTATAATTTCAGAGGAGGGGTACATTTCCTCTCAAGCACTCAAGCACTTTTGAAAAATGTGAACTGTAAATCTATTCTTAAACACTATCAAATTCTTTTCGTAAGACACTAAAAAAGTCATCTGTTCATGCTGTGAAGTCAAACACATTCAAAAGATTCCATGTATCTGTCCAGGTGCTTTTAGTGAAATGTAATGTTGCAAACCATTCTTTGGAGTAAATTGTTTGGGCTTGAGAGCCTTTAGGCCATCATAAAAGTCCCAAACAATGCAGGAATGTCCTCTGCAAAGGGTTAATAAATGCTTTGTCTAGTCTAGTTTTCAGCTGATGGGGCAATGACAGTCCTACGGCTTCCCCTGAGAGATCTTTTCATGTAGCATCAATTCCACTGTAAGTCATTTCTGTTTCTCATTCTGTTGCCCTATAAAACTTTCTGGGGGGCAAGGGAAAAATAATCAAAATGAATGAGTAAGGCTTGTGTCACATGTAATTAGAAATATTTTTGCCCTTGGAATGAAAAGGTATGGTGATAACTGGAGACACTGGGGAGTCCTGTCTGAAAGTGGTGGCATCATATCACCTTATTTCAGTACAGACACAAAAATGAAAAAAATATGCAATTATGTCTTAAACATAAATGTGGTGCTAGACATCAAATGCTTGTAGCTGAAGAAACATATGAACACATGGCATCTTTGCTAAGTAATTTGCTCTTAATTGTCAGCACATTTAGTACTGGCATTTTTAGATACATTTTTGGTTCATTCTCTAACAAATGACTCTACACTAATTGTTTCTCCCAGCAATTTATTGCACAGCTGGGAGACCAAGTTGCAGAATTGCACACACACTATCTTGTATTGAATTCATTTCTTGAAAATGTTTAAAATTCCATGAGGTAGTCAAGAATTATTTTAATTGCAGTGTCTACAATGAAAGTATGGAATTAATTAAATGTCTTGCAGGGCAGGTAAAGTACTGCTTTCAGAACCTATTGCTTAGGAATGTTTCAACAATTGTAATAATATAAATCAAGATATCTTGTAATAATGGGGATAACTGTGACATTTCAGAGGGTCTCTTAAAAGCATATTTTTACTTAAAAGGTGAACATCTGCTAAGGTAGCAAACTCATCTGTATGCTAAAGAATTATCTTTCTGAGGATCTTTCCATTATGAAATACCTGTCATGATTCTCTTGTACAAATCTGTTAGATCTCACAAATCTTCCTCTCATGTCTCTCCTAAGGGACACTTATCTTCCCTGATGAGAGATAAATGTTCATAATTCAGCAAAAAGAAAAAAAAAAAGTTTTAATATTAAGCAGACCAAAGTCTGAAGGCTTACTAAGGAATATTAGCTGAAACAGTAAAAATTGAGATAGATCTTTAGAAAATGGGATGCCTCCTGTGCGTTGGATTAGGTTTCAAGAAGCACTGATGTCACATTATAAGTTGGGAACAAATTGCTAAAAAGTTCTTCTTTCTTAGCTCATGCATCCCAGTGCTCTGATGTGTCAAATCACATCAAGTGTGATCAGTCAAATCACCTGACATTATGAAATGTTTAGTGATTTTTTATTTTATTTTATTTTTTTCCCCAGAGCACAATGATCTCATAGCTTTTCAACTTTACCATGGAAGCAATATCTTCAAAAGTCCAGGAAAAAGTGGCTGCATGAAGTTGTAATATATTTTAAGTCTGAAGTTGGTGAATTCCTGCCAAATTCTTCAAGGCTTTGTTTTCTAAATCATTATTTCAAGAACCTTTTGTCATTGTAAATTTTTTTTTTTGGGGGGGGGTGTTTTTTTTGTTTGTTTGTTTTTTGTTTGTTTGTGTTTTTTTTGTTTTTGTTTGTTTGCTTGCTTTTGTTTGTTTGTTTTTGCGTGTTTTTCTTTTTTTTTTTTAATAATTGAAAGCAATACGTTCTTTCAGTAGTCCATAAAATGCAAATACCATGAATTACTGCAGAAGCTTAACGTCATCTGTGTATCTTTGAATGCAGTACTTTCAGTGAGGCCTTTGAAATACTGGCCTCATTTAGAAGACCTATCTTGCAAGCCGTAATTTTTCTGTAAGGGTTAAAGTAAGCACAATACTTGGCCATAATAGGATGAATTCACCTGGCCATGTTTGACCTTGACATCTAAAAAGACCTGAACCTACAAAATGCTTAGATTGGAAACCCCAGATACTGCTGGCATAAGCCAACACCCTTTGTCAGCCAGTAAACACAAGGTCACAGAAGTTAAGAGTTGGAAAGTTCTGTATGGCTTCACAGCAGGACTGAGATGATGGGTGGGGAAGAGAAGGGTGGCTGAGGGAGTCAGCTGTGGTTGCTGGGAGTCAGCTGTCTGGTTGAAGGCAACATCATAAAACAAATCTGCAAGAAGATTAAGTCCTATATGTACAGTCCCCTAAAAAAAAAAAAAAGAGTTTTTTTTTTGTGTGTGTTTGTTTCTTTTTGTTTATTTTGTGTGTGTGTTGTTTTTTGGTATTTTGTTTTTTGTTTGTTTGTTTGTTTTTGTTTTGTTTTGTTTTGTTTTGTTTTTTCTGTGTGTGTGTGTTTTGGTTTGGTTTTGGGTTTGGTTTTGTTTTCAGAAAGTGCCATACATACACATGTACCTAAATTCTGTGTGCAGTTTCAAAGACGGTACATCATGTAAAGTGTGGATAAGCAAAAACAGTAACAAATCAATTATTTTCACATGCAACCCCTGATTGTCTGCGCATTCAGAATAAAAATGAGTGAAAATTCTGCTCTTTTATTTATTTATTTTAATTTGGTACCATATTCACTTATATGAAACTTCAACAAATCTTGCTGTAATCAGTTAATTGTACTTTTTAAAGCTATTTACAAGTTTCTGAATATACTGTTTCTTCACTTTTTAGCCTGTTAACATAGCAGTAATTAGTATGCTCTTTACATTTAGTTTGAAATTGACTCATTTCTGTTTATTGTCCTTTTTTTTTTTTACATAGGACAAAAACAACACTTTTGATTTTAGCTATGAAGGGGCAGAGAACATTCTAATTTAATAGTATAAATGCAGCCCAAGCTAAATTGGAATGGCTCTGTCAGTATTACTGAGTGGTATCTGCTTAACCTAGAGTTGAATTTCCATTGATTTCAATTGAAGAAGGGCCAAGGTCCTTAACGAAAAAGGAGTTAAACCAAATTGTTCTTAGCCAAAGAGTAGGGTATTTTTGTTTGCTTGCTTTGCTTTGTTTTTCATAAATTTACCAGTTGAAATCCTAAATCGTGTAGATTGGTTATCAGATTGTATTATCTGCTGATGTCCAGTCTCTGCTAGCTAAATCAACACTTCTGAACAGCAAGACTGCAACTCTCTATAAAACACAGTTTAGTTAAAACTGCCTGTTAGTGACCTCTGTGCTCCAGGGACAGAGGCAGCACCTGACCAAGCTGTAGAGGAGATGGAGATGCCTGTGATGGTGATGGCACTGTATGACGGAGAGCCCACTACTGAGGAAGGTTTAAAAACCCTCCTCTCCCCAGCACTGTTCTGTGCCCAGTGAGAGTCTAAAATACCTGATACTATTTTTAATTTAAGAGATTTTTAGAAATAACTTCATCTGACAGAATGAAGGATTTGCTGCCCTGATAAGAATTCAATATTTTTTCTAGCCATACCAGCTAGTCCAGTAAAAGACATAATCTGTTCCTACAAAACTTACCTCTCTTATCCTCAAACCAGTACAGCTACCTTAATTAACAAAGGCATAGATGTAGCTGGCAAGCAGATTTAAGTGGCAAGTATATTATTAGCTCAGTTGGTTTCAGCAGGCTTCAGGTGACACCCAAAAAGCTAGTGAAGACTTTCACTCTTCTATCATCCTGACAGGGAAAATCCTGACACAATTGCCAGATTTGAAGGGGGAATATGAATAAGAAAGGGCTTTTGCCTGCAATGGGGAACTGAGGGAAGGCAAAACATAGCTGATTTGTTCTGGCTTGCCCATTGGAGGAAGAAAAAAAAGTACCTCCGAGCGGTTGCATGTGACTGCTCATGTTAGTGCTGCCATGGGAGAGAAGCAGCTTTTGTGTTACCCCCTCTATAGCCAAAGCAGAGGTGGTGGAACTCAAGACGGCTCAACTGGCAGGTCCACACAGACTTTCCTCTCCTCCCCACCAAAGTTCAGTCAGCTCCAGCCCAGCTAAGGAAGCTGCAGTTACAGTAGGGCCAGGACTTAACCCAGAGACCCTTAATAAATGCATTTTCTTCTGGAAATTAGAGTACAGTAGCTGGTATTTTAGTTAACCTTTGCAATGACATATTTATTCTGGTGTACCCAATAATTTCTTATCACAAAGTTTTTTTTTCCACATGGAAACTTTAGACATTTCTATTTCCAGAAACAGACTTGAAAGGATTCTGTTCCCACTTCTTTGTAGAAGTGTGATTATATTTGTAACAATTAAAAATGCAGTTCCCCTTGGGGAAATGTCAGTGGTAATTATCACACTGATGACTCAGAGAACACTTCCTTCTACAACCAGCTCTTGATAAATTGCTGGTACTCATTTGACACTCTCAGTTCTCCTGTTTGATTAAATAATCATCACGAAAATATCTACATCATCATTTCATAGTCAGGTGTCAGTCTCCTTTCACGCTGAAGTGCATTGTTCATGTTTTTAAAAACCATAACCACAACATGATGTGAAAACCAAAGGATATCCAAGAACTCACACATGTGGCTTGCAGTCAGTGTGTGCCAGTGGCAACTAGAAGAGCTATATGCCTGCACCCACACCTAAATGAACACCACTCGGGTGGAAAATGCAGAGTAAAAAAAAAAAAAAAAAGCTTGACTTCACCTGGCAGCAGTACATAGCAATAATGAAACTTTCATGGAGCTGCTGGACTTCTCTTGACTTTTGCTCATCTCTGTCCATTTTGCCGTGCATTTGATTTGCAGTTCGCTCTAACCATGTTCCATATACCCTACATCATGGGGCTAGGAATCAGTCAATGGAAATATTTCCACTGACTTCAGTGGGTGTTGTATCAAAATTTTCATTACTTAATGAAACTGAATCTCACTTCTCCTTATGGTGCCAAACTTCATGCCTCTCACATCTTCTCTCCTTGAAATCCTGTGAAGTCATGCTTCACTTGATGTACTCTGACTTGCCTTTTGTTGCACAAATGTTAATACATACCAGTAAATTCTAGCAGATATTAGCATATCTTGGAGTGGTAAATAACCATAAAACTTATTGTCTTTCTTCTTCCTTTCATTCTCAACATGGTTTCCAGTGTTGTCTCACTGAGACCAAAAGAGTCTCAGATTTTGTTCTTAAAATAGTGGATGTTGGAAAATAGCACTACTTTATCCTAAACTTCATTATTTTTGTAACTGAACACAGGTCTGGTTTTATTTTTCTTTCTCCCTTTTATTTCTGATTTCCCCTGTTGCAGCTCTCTCACATGTTAGAAATCCTCACATCTCAGACCAAAGTTTTCACAGTTGTGATTCATGTTTTTTGTTGTTGTTGGTTGGTTTTGATTTTTGTTGTTGTTGTTTTTCCTCAGTCATAAGCCTATTTGTATACTTTATTCTCTATTATGTACAGTGAAGTATGTTGATAGTTTCTACATACTCCAATTTATTTTCACTAAGTAAAGCCCCTTCAGCCAAGATTAGAGCATTGTACACTGGTTTCCTTTTTTTTTCTTTTCTCTTTTTCCTGATCCCTTCCAGTAAACAAAAGTACTATTCCTTTAACCTCCATCAAACACCAGTTTTTCATGGAGCAATGAAGGGAATATCTTTGCAAAAGTGGTCCAGCAGCCACTGGTCCAGTGGCAAAAGTGGTCGAGTAGCATAACCCATAATTTTGGGTTATGGACTTCTTTGAACTCTTGATCCATTATATCCAATGTGCTGTCTAGTTCCACACTTTATATCAGTCTGCAATTGAACAGAAATTACCTATGAATTTGGCCCAAAAAGTCACATGAGCAGATGTGAGGTGACCCAAACAAAGTACATAAATTAGGTATTTGGGATCAGATTTAGTTGCCCACTGTGCTAGATGCCACATAGACACTAATTAAAAAGGCAGTTCTCACTCCAAGAAGCTTCAGCACTGCAATGGAGGACTGAAACCAACCCATAGGAAATGGGAACAACAGATGTCAAAGGAAGCATCAAGCAGTGTTTGGAAACTAACAGAATTAAAGAATATTATAGAAAGAGCTTTGAAGTTGCAAGGTCAAACAACCAAAGTTAAGAAAAAGCAAAAATAAGGATGACTTCACTGTGCATTTCGTTATGTGTGCATGTATTGTGTTGTGTTTTGTTTAGTTTTCCTCAGCAAAAACATTGTGTCATTCAGGTAAGAAGCTATTGACATAAAAAGCAGGTTCTTAGTATTTTATTTTCTCTGCGTTGGCTACTGAGTATTCTGTGGGTGCAGTTACTCTGCACCAATCATACCTTTGCTATGAATACAGAATTACTCATGGACTTTGCCATCATACTTCTCACTGCAGGACCAGATGTGTCCATTTTACAACACCTGCAGAGTCCCTCTGTGATAACCCAGCAAAGGTGTCTCACCTAGCCAAGTTCTTTGCAGCATTCTAGCACCTTCCAACAAGTCTCCAGCACTTGCTGAGCTGATCCATCACTCATTTTAGGAAGACCTTGGCATGGATCTTGCTAATGTGGACTAAATCACTGGACATGGAGGTGACCTTGGTTTAGCCTACTGCTGAAGGAGGGGAACATTCATGACCTTTGGAAAATGATCCTGGCACTGACGTTATAGAAGGCTGTAGCAGATAGCGCCAGATGGCTTTGGTGGAAGAGTGGAGTCAGTGTCTATGTCACAGAGCCCTGAGCAGTAGAAAGACCCACAAAATGAAGAAGACATCTGAGGTCAGCTCCATGCAAGAAGAATCTTTGCGAAATTTATAGCCAAATCCAAAGAAGGACTCTGGCTGTCGAATAAAAAGTTATGCAGAACCTAAACAATAATTTCCAAAACTGCAATTGTAAAAACCTCTTTGCAAAATTGTCAACTTCTGAACTCCATTTGTGCTTTTGTTTATAGAGCTTCCCAGTTACCAAAGTTGCATCCTCTGTCCTAGAACTGTCACTGGTCAGCTGCTCTGAACTGTCTGTTGACTATCTGACTCCAAATCTAGAACAGGAACTAGAAATTTTCTGTCCCCAGATTCTCCATGAGGCTCATGAAAGTGTTGTAGCTGCATCCTGCCATCACCTACAGGATTTGACACCACCTCAAATGCAGTAGTTCATTGCAAAATCTAGATGAAAAAGAACTGCCTAGTATTGTACATAGACTGATATATATGTGTATAGAGGTGTCTGTGTTCTACTACCCTCCTAATAGGATTTATACTAACCATCTCACACTTCTCATACGAGTAACCTCATTCCAAAGCTATGGAATATTTTGGGGTACATGAACATGTGTCGCTGCCCAGGGAATAAGTCACAATTCGGTGGGCCAAAGACCGAGAACACAAGAGAGATGATGACTTTGTAGTCCAGTCAGTCTTAAAATACTCCTACTGAGCTCTTGAGAGCCATAATTTTTCAGAGGCTTGTATGATGGCAAGTTTGAGGAGCGTCTCAAAGGGATGGTAAAAGACTCATCCACGAGTAAAGACCACAAATGAATAAAGGCTGCCAGATTTCAAGATAGGGGAGATATGACCTATGTTTTTCCAAATAGAAGGTCAACAGAAATTTTTAGCATGGGAAGAACACCATGTTTTGCTCCATACTCCTTCTTAGAAGTGATAGTTTATTTTCTGCTTAAATATATGTGTGTGTACATTTACCATGAACTGTATGCCCAGCATAGAAAGTTTCTGTGGTGCTTGGCAAAATTGGAAGTTACTCAGAGAATTATATCATGGGAAACATCAGGCAACCACAATAATGAGGAAGGTTGTCATCCTTGCCTGTAACAAAACATGTGGGTGGAGAGCATCATGCTCTGGCAGATTTTCTGATTCACATCTGCAACCACATGCTTTAGCCAGGAGCTAGTGAGAAAGAGTAAATTGGGGAAAGAAGAATATGTAGAAGACCTTTACTCCTTAGAAAACATGTATTACTGTAAGAAACAGGCATGGGCATGCAACTTGTCTTCCAAGAAGAAACATTTTTCCTGTGTCAGAACAGTGATCTGACACAAAGATCTCTGAAGTGGAAGCAAATAAGGTGAAACATTTGGTTTTGTCCATTCAGTGTTCCTTATGCCTTTCCCAGCTAGTCCTGTGGCACAGAACTGGCTAAAGAGCCCTTGCACTGAGAGGATGCAGAGGCTTTAGCTCAACTGCCTGCATGATGGCAAAAAAATTGATCTGTCAAGATGATGTTATAGTTTATGGTTATTTGTAAAGTCTGAAGTCTGTTAGCTGCTTACAGTTTAGACAAAAACGTCGTTAGGCTTTTATTGACATACACAGAAATGGTGAGACACCGAGTCATGTATAACAGAATGCTCCTACTCCAATAACACAGGCAAGTGTTACATTGCTCAAGAGTCTCCAGGCTGGACTGCATCATTTCTAGACACTATCCTACTGAACTTCCCCAAGTGGGAGTGCCACAAGGTGAACCTAGTTACAGCAATCCTTTCTGGTTTGACTGGTCTTTTGGGGGAGATTTTGGGAACTTCAGGCATTCTTCCTCAACACATGAAGCATGAAAGCTGCGTTTTATTGTATATACCAAAGTTATATATTAGCTTAAAAACAGCTTTTCTGAACATTTAAGTTCTTATGAGTTCTGCTATTAAAAATAAATAAATTAATAAATAAAGTCTCTTCCACACATAGAAGATAATGGAAAAGCTACATATACTCACTTCATTTGGCAGCTGCTGTCAGAGACACGCTATATAGACTGAGATGCACACACAACGGTCTTTGAATAAGTAACATCTGCAATGTTATATTCAGTCTGATTAAGGAATAGAAAGGCATTAGATCTTCTGAGCCCTCGAATGCTGTTCTGCAATTATGTCACAACTGATCTTTATTGTTTCTGCTGATTATTTATCTCATTTCCTCATGATTGTCTTAAGTTGGCTCCTTTATAAATTATGTCTTGGAATTAACAAGAGTCATTAATTACCCTTACAGAAGGCTTGTGTCTGCAGAGTGAGATGTTGCATTTGCAAGTTCTGCTTTATCCAACTTTTTTTAAATGATTTGCTGCTGCCATTTCTGTGCAAGCTCCAGGGGTGATCCAGAAGCTGGTGTTTTTGTCAATAATACGTCAGAATTTGTTGTGTGCAATGCTGAGGTTTGCAGACAGGCTACTAAAAACAAACCATTTAAAATGCAAATGTTGTCAGAAACAAGAAGAAAGTTATTCTAGACCCAACAATCTGAACTACAAACTCAATGCCTCTTCAAGAGAAATGAATGAATATTGCATAGAACTGAATCTAGTTAAGATGAAAAGATCATCACTAAATTCTGAAGTATGAATCTACTGGGAGCAGCATAAGAGTGTTTGCAATGTACATTCTTCCTCACTACCATTTTATAAATCCTGTCTCAAGCAGAATCTGACAGAACAGGTAGGTTTAGTATCATGTGCCTTGCACAAAAGCTCCTCTGCATACTAAAGCCGGTCTTAAAAAGGTAACAGGAGCTCCAGAAGTATCCCAAGCCCTAGCAGTTCATGAAGAAGCTGGTATTAAGCACCAGGGCTTTCTCCAAGAGCAAGGAGGAGCAGACACACATGGGGATCCGTCCCTTCCTGCAGAGTAGTCTGCATCCTGGGACAGGGTGCAGCTGGGTGCAGCTGTCTGTGAAGGGGCCAAATGGATCACACCATACCTCTACCCATGTGTAAGGGTTTCCTTTAAAAAAAAAAAAAAATACAATTAAAGAGATGTGTACAGGCTAGTCTCTGAAGCCATTTGGGATACATACTTGCTAGACCTTGCTCCCTAGATCCTCTTTGCACTAGTGACTGGAGCCTGGCAGCAGCTGAATAAAATATTTCTGGGCTTAGGCAATTGCAGAACAGAGCTTTGCTCGGGGAGCAGTACCTTGGCTCTGCTAGAGTTAAGCCTGAGCTACCTCTATTGGCATACATAGAAGCCTAGTGTAAGGGGCAGAAGGGATTATGAAAATCATAACACTGGAAATTTTACATTAGAAAGAAGCAGTAGTATGCTCTTACCTGCAATATTGTAACTGAATGCAAAACTAATGAATGGCTAGAAATACAGAAAGGTTTTCTTAATATAGATTTAAAGATTAATACAAGGAGAATTTGATGTGTTGTGCAAAGTAGCAGGATGAAGAGCCACGCAAAAGACATATCTTTTAAAGAAAGAAATTCTGTTTAGCAGAGAATACCTCCTTGTTGAAATGATTGACCCATTAAGTCATCAGGCTGTGCAGTAAAGCCAAATCACATGAATGTTAACAGACTAACAGACTAAACAAAACTATCTGTGACAAAATAAAGGATAACTAGGCCACCACAACTTTAATGTGAGAGACAAATTCGAAGTTGCAAAGGTATTTGAAACACAGCAGAAACCATGTTTTCCTAATCCAAGTATCTAATAAGTGCTGAAAGAATGAAGCGTACAATTGAAAACACATGCCCAAACCGAATGTGAGGCTGCAAGGGGAAGCACGTTGTAGGGACCAGGGTTGTTTGCAATAACCCTGGAGAGATTTGACACAATGCAACGGTGTTGGCACTGCTCTCCAATAGCAAAATGCACATGTGAAAATGCAGCTGGAAGATGAAGCTCTGCTAATGAAACAAAGGTTTTACTAAGTCTCTTAATTAAATCTACACTGGTAGATTCTATAGCAGATTGGCTTCTGACACTGGAAAGAAATGGATAAAAAGTGAATTCCAAATAGATACTGGAGCTGAATACAACATAATCACAGCAAGTACTGTGCCCAAGGTTAAAATTCAGAGCTCTGCACATTTCACATAGCAACATCAAAATGAGTTCATTTGGCAAAGCCGTTCTGGCCTGTCTGCTAACAGATAGAAGAGTTTGAAATTGTGGAATAAAAAGTCCCAAGCGTGCTTGATTGAAAAGCAGGCTGCAAATGCAGATGATCAAACTGAGTAGATAACCTATCTATGCAATTGAATTCTAGACTTCCTTTCAAAGAATACCACAAGACATTGAAGAACACAGGGCATATTAAAGGCATGTAGAAAGTCTTATAATACTGAAACAGTTTCAAAGAGCATGGAAAAAAAATCAGCATACCAAAGTTAAAATGAATAGTTGCTCCCAGGCAGAACCATTGAAAAAATAATGTAAGATGCAACCAACAAAAATGAGAAGATGGCCACACAACTAATTGTCATCAAAAGCATTTTTGTTTGTCTGCTTTATTAAGGAAGAATAAGTCCTGTTAAAAGGATCTGCTCTTTTTTCTTTCTTTCTTTCTTTCTTTCTTTTTTTTTTTTTTTTTAATGATAGTATATTTGGTTGGCAAAGATATCTGCATTTCTTTAGCAGACTCAGAATAATGTCTTTTGATTTAATCCAGATTCTAATGTCAAATTATAATACTATTTAAATGTAACACATATTAGGTAGAAAACCAGATAACTAATAGATCAGCAAAGGAGACAGTCCTGACCTAAAGGGAAAACTATCACAGATCATCCAGCAGTTTTCCTATGGATCACCACTGCTCATTAATTTTATCAATATTTTGAGGGGGGGAGAAATGCTGGAAAAGAATGCAAATATCTTTGAACATAAACAAATTTTAAGGACATATCACTTTGACTAAATTTCCTGGATCAAGTGGTAAATGGCCCCACATGTTGTATTGCATTTGATTTTGTCACAGAATGTGGACGTGGGACAGCCTGTTTTTGCAAAGTTTTAAACCTCTGAAGGAGTAAAATAAAATCACCAACCATGAATTCCCAAAGTGATGTTGTAGCTCATAGGAGTAATTCAAATGGAGGTAGCAAGTATAGAGATATTTTTAACTGTATTTAGCATAAGTCTATTAACAGAATACAATCTTCACTTTGTAAAGAATATAGACAAATTGGGAAAAGATTCAGAAAAGTGCTAGAAAAAGTATTCAGAGTCAAAAATTTAATTTAAGATTTGCTTTAATGCATCCATATGCCATCACTTCTATTTTGTCATTGATAAGCATTGCACTAAAGGTCTCCATGATGGCACAGAATAACATGACATTACTTAAAGCTTTGGGGAATGTGAAAGCTGCCAGAAATGGACTGAAGTGAAATAAACTGAGATCAACAAGTCCCTTAGCTGTTGGCACAGGATCACACAGAGATGTAGCAATCCTTTGCTAAACCAAATGTCTAGTGCCATAAGCTTTCCAAAGCATGGGCTTAAATGACTTGCAGAGCTTTTTTAAAAAATAAATAAATAAATAAATAAAATATTTTTTAAAAAAGTAAAGAAAGAAAGAAAGAAAAATAACATGTAGGTATCTTTGTCAAGTTGCAAACAGCCAATATTACAAGAAAGTCACCAAAATGGTTAAGTTAAAAAACAAGAGTTAATGGAGTTAATGCACTGTGTAAGCAGAAATGATTGTGAAATCATCCTGGAAGTGTCCACTCTGACACTCACTGCAACTAATGGCAGAGCGTTAAAGGAAGACTTTGGGGATTTGAGAAAAAAAAAAAAAAAAAAGAGGAAAGTCTAGATGACTGCCCATACAAATCTTTTAGAGAGCCTTCCTCACATATTGTAAAAAGCAGAAAACATTAAGTGAACTCAGGACTTTGTGTCTGGTATGAAACTGAACATTTGTTTTGGTGGAAGAGTAGGACATGCACTAGTAGGAGAGAGGCTGTATGAATACTGTGTCTCGTTCATGGGTAAGGGAGTGGCTGGAAAGCAGCTAGAACAGCAGGAGGACATTAGTACAGTGACCCCAGGGAAGACAGCTGAAGATACAGACATGTTTCCAGCTGCAAATATGGTATAATAAACAACAAACTTTGAGCCAATGTAACAAAGAATGTGAAGAAAATGAATGTTTTGGATTCCTCTACATCAGTGGAAGGGTGTGTGGGTAAAACAGACACGGAGCAGGAAATTCTTACTGGGGAAAAGATACAGTCAACATCACTAGAACCTGATGGGATGAGTCATGTGAACGGAGCACCACATTCAGATTATAATCTGGATAAGCAGATAGAGTAGGTAAAAGCAGTGGAAGGAGGGAGGACCTGTTGGTAAATATAACTCACAACTAAATGCATATGGATTGATGTACTAACTAACAAAGACCAGGAATGCTGACAGAGGTGTGTCGCAAACTGCCGAATCAAACCCAAGAATGGGATGAATTACCTCTTAAATATTTGTCTGCAATATCTAGGAATAAAAATAGTAGCATCTGGACAAACTCAGTACAGCACATGTGCTACTTTTTCTTATGCAGCTAGCAGTAAACCATTACTGGTAGTTTCTAAAAATCATAGATAATACTCCAACTTGAAAGGCATGTTGTCCAGCATGGAAAAAGCTATTTTTTGGACCTTGTTTTGATGAATTAATTTTTAGACTGGAAACTGGTGGGTGGCTAGAGACCGGAAATTACATTGAATATGAGCAATTCTGAGCAATATCTACATGGAGGGCAGATTTTTAAGTACAGAACAGTCCTGGAAGAGAAGGAAATGATGGCAAATAAGTTAAGTGAAAAGATCACCGGACAGCATGCAGAGAGACCTGCAATAGATTGCAATTAACATACATTAAACAATTTTAAATGTAGGAAGTTGATAAAGGAAGCTAAAGACAACAGGAAAAATGCAAAGGTAATATGCATAAGAACAGTAAGAAAAAGTTCTAAAGTATGCAAAAAAGAGAAGAAATCCTCTCAACTGACACTAGCTGGAAGTTTTAACCTGTGTTTGGAAAACACGCCAATGTAATTGGAACAAAAGAGGAAGGTTAAGTACTTTTGATAAGGTCATTAGCTGAAGAGGATATCAAACAATGCCTAACAGGATTGAGATACAGGAGGTTTTAAAGCAGTGACTGAGAACTCTGAGGTTTATTTGCAAGACATCTTGGAAAACTGGTGAAATTCCAAAAGAGATAAAGTTGTGCTTCTATTAAAAAGGAAAGAAGGAGGTGACCCAGTAACTGTGGGCTGATTTGCATTACACCAATATAAAAGACAGTAAAAGCAAAACTGACATGAGATTAATTTCATAAAGAATTCAGGAAAGAAATACAAATGATGTCAATCAATATAGTTTTATGAAAAATAGGTCTTGGCATTGCACATTTGATTTATTTTGATGAGATTATGGGTTTAGTTTATAAATGCCTCAGCCTAGGCTTTTGTAAGGAAATTACCACACAACTTTCTAATCTTGGTTTATTATATGTTATCACTGTATTGTACAGTGTCCCAAATCAGTAGATTTGTCAAGCAACCTAAGCACTGTCTGATTTAAAGATCACCAAGAAGAATTGACAATAGAGAAATTATCATGAAATTTGACTACTGCTAGCAAGATTCTACAGTGGTGGGATCAGCACTACTGACTGGTTTAATCAGGTAGTCAGAAGTAAGTACATGACTGATGTTGATCAAATTTGTGTCAAGGATTTGTGTATGTGACACCTGCACACCTATGTAGCCTTTATTTTGTCTATGAAGAGATGACAGTGCACAGAGCAGAGCTATCAGGGGGTTATGACCCTTTTTTTTTCCTTTAGTAAATCTGTCCTAGGTAGCAGGACAGCCCCACAGCTAAGGTGCATAAATGTCACAGAGAAATTTGGCCTGGCAAAAAAAATAGACTCTAAATATTGTAAAATGTAAAATAAGACATTTAGGAACAAAGGATGAAAGCTATCCTTACAGACTGGGGAACATGTCCTAGAAGAGAGAGACAGAGAAAAGCAAGATCATAATGGAGAAATGTGTGAACATGAGGTCCCACTGCAGTGCTGCAGAACTGCTTCCAGGCTAGTGCAATTCTTGGCTGCCTGTACAGGAAATGTTAAATAGAAGATGAAACATGAATGACAGACCACTGCTGGAACAAATGCTAAATACCCTCATACATGCTTTTAAAAAGGAGACTGTAAAATTGGAGATAGTGTAGGAGAAAGGCTCACTCAAAGCTCAATAACTGGAGAAAGTGCCTCACACTGACAGATCACTCAAATTTAGTTTGCTTAGGTTGTCAGAGTGAAGACAGAGAGGTACTTTAATACAGTATGCAAAGCCCTTTCATGGAAAATCCTGGGAAATAAAAGTTCAGTAATTTAGCTGAGCAGAACAGAACGATAAATTGCTGAACATCTTTTATTAGAAATAAGCTAACTGGAGAATTTTTCTTTTCTGGACTTTTCTGTTTGTTTTTACCAGTGAGAGTGAATCGTGGTTGGCATATGCTACTAAGATTCTCCATGTGCTAGTATGTCAGGTCACACCAGGCACCTGTTTTGAAAGTCTTTTGCTGTTAAATGCATCACAATAAATAACTGGGAGGAAATGTAACAGTTTCAGATGTACAGATAAAGCTGTAGGCTTTTCTAGAGTTAAACTAGCAATTTATAAAACAAAAATTTAATGAGTCTGGGAAATAACAACTTGGAGACTTATTAAAAAAAAAAAAAAAAACAGTATGAGGGGGGTAACAGCAACTCTTGAATTTCTACTGGTATGGAAGATTACAGTAAACATGATTTAAGTAGCATCCCTTACTGGAGGGGTGGTTATGCCAAACTGAAATGACATGCATACAGATGCTCAACTTTAGAACTGCTTTTCAAGAAGACGCTGTTGTGAGAATTATGCTCATGTATAAAAAGTGATTGGATCTATTAGGGTAGAGGTTTTTGCCCTTTGTGGACTTACGTAGCAGTATGTGTCTTATGTATGGTGTTGCCATGTCACCATGAAACCACATATGTAGAAAATGTCACCCTAACTGCCAACCTGGGAATCAAGAATTATAAAACAGATCTAAGAGTATCTTTTGTTTGGCTAAGAAGGGAAGTTGGTGCTGAAGACAAAATATCTGGGTAAAAACTTTGCATAAGATATAGGAATTGTACAAGCATCTGGATGTGCTAAAATTGCATGATGTGGCTGATCATCACTTACTCCAAATCTCAGGTAACTGTCCCAGTGTGGGTTAAAACTGTGATTTGGGTTTGTACCGGGAATACTGGGCTGGCGAATGCCATCCAGGATGAATGCCAGGGATATCAGCACTGGGAACCAAGCACAGCATCACTGTCTCTGATTCCCATACATGGACCTGCAGATTCCACACCAAACTCCCACTGTGAACGTGAATGTGAAGCATCATTAGAAAATGGAAGTCTTGTTGCCTGTATTCCCATTCATCTTGCACTATTAGCCTAGAAATGCTTAGCCACAGTCCTTGGTTTACAAGTTGCCAGCTGGAAGATTATATTACAAAAATCAGTAGGTGTGTCAGAGACATGGGTATAGACTGCTGTACTGACATCAAGAGTAGGGAACTGTAATTGGTGATGCTACTGCCTTTTTTCATGGAGGATCTCATGTCATAATCTGAAGTTAGATTAGATAAATTGGCTAAAAAGATGCAAGAGTAACTGCCTTGTTATCAGCAATGATTTGGTTGCTCATTACTGCAGTACAGTTCTGTTGTAAAATCCTGCCTTTGTGACCCAAATGACATGCGGGCTTTCCGGTGGAAAGCTCTGAGTGCCAAAACGGAGGGAGAAGGGTGTTCTTGTATCTTGTGAGCAAGCATTAATGGGCAATAATACACTGCTCAGGACTGAGAACAGCTGAGACACTTGGGCTTGTCCACTCATCCAAATCCGCATTGCCACTGAACCAGGAATGTGTTAGGACTATCATTTGGAGCTAAACCAACTCCCGTCATCTGGCTGAGCACTCTCCTGACTCTGGAATGGATCCCAATCCACATATCAGCTGGCTACAAGGGGAGTATAAACATTGACAAAGCTAGGTTTTTCCTCTCTTCTTCTTTTTTTTTTTTTTTTTTCTTTTTCTTTCCTTTTCTTTATGATCTTCAACTTATTTTGTAGTTGTCAGAGGAGGCAAGTCTGTGCTCGTTTCTAGATGAAGGCTTAGTAAACCAGACCTTTCAGTTTTGGATTAAATTTTACTTCAGGTCAGGTCATTTGTGGAAAGTGGTTTTGGAACCTATGACTCAATGTCTCCACATTAGAGAAAAACCCTCCCTAAAGTACACAGGCTTGAGTAAATGTTAGAATAATTGTAATTCATTCCCAGGAGTGATTCACAGTCTATGGGAGTACAAGGCCACACATTAATTGTGGGGATCTCATAATAGTAGTTACTTTATTTGCTCTGCAGTTCATCTTGGATCCTGCAGTGAAATAGCAGTAAGCAAACCTCTCCTAAGGAAGCAAAAATGTATTTGGGGGATTAGTTAGGAACTTCAGGATCTGATTACAGGTAACCAAAATGGGAAGTAAAAAAAAAGGGTTTTAATAAAAATTTAGCAGGGTGAAATAAAGCTGTTGGCAGAACTGGCTGAAGAGACAGAGTCTTTTTTCCTGGATAAGAAACTGAGCGCACACACCTTGGTGCAAACTGGGGTCTCTCCATGAGGTAGGCAAGAGCCATTTTCAGGCTGTGATTTTTGGTAGCACTGTATGACACATGTCTAGGTCTTAGTTTCTGGGGACCAGCTGTAAAAGATGCCCCTAAAGTAACATTATACTGCTGTTGGAAAGAAATGTGGGAAACAAAAATGTTGAAAAAGTGAATGCAGAAGAGCAAATAAAAGAGTTCCATTTACAATTATCGACCAGAGATGTTTTCCCACAGAAAGTCAGTTGGCTGTGTCGAGGTGTACCCAGGTATTAGGGATTGGCGGCTCTAGAGGCAGCCTCGGGCTGAATACCTTCCCCAGAGACGACTCCATTAACATCGGTTTAGACAAGTCAGCCAAATTTTGCCAAATTTATTTCTTTATTAATGAAAAGTCTCATCTTCCTCTGCCTTCAGGTGATTTTTTTCTTAAAGTGTTTTATGGCTATCCGGGGGAAAAAAATAAAAATAAATTAAAAAAAAAAAAAAGAGAGAGAGAGAGAAAGAAAAGAAAATCAGAGTTGCATCAAGGTGAGCTTACAGTGACAGCTGTCGTTTATTCCTCTTTTTTTCCCTAGCACGCCCCTTTTGAGGGTTCTTGTCAAGAACGAACTCCTCCCCTCCCCCCATTTCTCTCTGTTTCAGAGCGACTTTCTGATCTCAGAAATGTATTTTATACGTTTGATGGATGAAGCGATCAATTTCTTTTTCGACCGAGCGTTTTTGGTTTGGAATAAATTCGCAGTGCTTTTTCCTCCCTGCCTGTTTGTGTATTTGTTTTGTTTCCTCCTCCCCCAAGGTAAATCTAGAGCGCTCTAATGGGATCTATACATACAGTACGTGGCATTTAACTAAAACGTTTTATCAAGCATCTTTAAATCTGCAGTCAGCCTCATTTAACCTCTAAAATTACGCTCAACAGACGACCTTCATTAGCCAAATTGGAAGGAACGTGCGGTATGTTTTAAACAGCGCTGATCAACCTCCCCCCCCCTGCTCCGGAGCTAAAGGAGGGGGGCAGCTACAGCCGCTCCCCTTCCCTGCCTGGGCACCCCGTGTCCGTGGGCACCCCGTGTCTCTTGGCACACCGTGTCCGTGGGCACCCAGCCCCGTGGGAAGGTTTGCAAGCGGCCGATGGGCTGTTCGGGGGGGTGCAGGATCCATGCCCCCCAGCCGGGTTATCTATTTGTTGCCTTGCAGGCGGGCAGGGCTTGCTGAGAGAGCGCTTGCCGTCCCCGCTCCCGGGTTGCCAGTCCCAGAGGACACCAATTAAAGGCACTAATTGGACAGCAATACATCAAAGTCCGCTGCTGAGATTGGCTCCTCGGAGCTTCAGGGGTCCTGCCGGCAGGCTTTTGTTTTAGACACCAGCGCTGCTTCGGGCTCCCGTGTCGGGAGCAGGGACACGGACACACGTGCCCATCCCCGTGCCCAAAATCCAGGCGGTGCCCACGGGTGGGTGCGCCCCAAACCCCCCAGCCCTTCCCCAGCCCCCAGCTTTGAGACGAGGTGCGGGAAAACCGCACCCCCGGGGCTCCCCGGCAGGACGTGTCACATCCCCCCTTGCACCTTCCCACCCGGGACCACCACCTCTCCGTGGGCAGCGCGACCACCCCTCTCTGCGACCAAATTTAGGAGGCTGCTGCAGCAATCAAACTGCAGTCGGGGGACCCACGGTGCCCACGCGTGGCGGAGGTTCCCACGCACAGGCTCCCGGGGAAAAGAGGCATGGGGTCGGGTGCTGCCCTCACCTAGGCACCCCTTCGTGCTGCCTTCCCTTTGGCTGAGCTTTTTGGGGCAGCAGGTGTTTCTCCGAGCCTGGGCAGGAGCCCGAAGCGGCCCTTCCAGGCAACGCCTGGGGGGCGAGGGGTTTTAGGGCCGCCTGTAAATAGGGCTGTGCTCGGAGAAGGGGCACCGACGAGTAAAGCCGTCCTCCTCCCTGCTTGCCAGGTCCCCTTCGAGACGCGCAGCATCTCTCCCGACTTCCCCAAACGGCCTGCTTCAACTTCACAGCAAAAAAACGCCGGTCCACGCCGCCACCGGGGCTGGCATCCCGGGTCTGGCTGAAGGCTGCTCCCCACCAAGGGCTGCGGGCACCTACGGCAGGCATCGCCCCCGGGGGGGTCTGGGGGGGCCCTGAGGAATGGGTTCTCCTCGGAGCTGCCGACTGACGCGGCTGTAGGGGGACCGGGGCAATTGTCCCCTTGTCGCTCTACCTGAGGCGCCCTCCCTCCCCCCGAGCAGGGAAGGATGTGTCGGGAGAGCGAGGAGGCATTTGATCATTTACTGCCCACGGAGGCATTTGTTTTTCATTTTGCGAACGCTTCCCTTTAAGTAATTGTTCCTGTTAAGAGCGTATACCTTTCACAGGGCTTCGCCGTGCTATAAATAATCTCGATGAAGATGCAAGGATATGACTTTCACAAGATTGGACAATTGATTAAAACTGTGACCTGCAATTGCGAATAATCTTGGAAGGCTATTTAAACAGATGAAGGCCTAAATTGTCTTGCTTGTATCTGAATTAATTTCTCATTCATCATCATTATGGAGTGATTGGTTCTATTCAGGCTCTGCAGCCTGCTGGAACGAAACTGGATTTAAATGAGACTGTAACACAATTTAAATGCTCTCCAGCTTTAACGAGGCCAATCGAGCAGCTGCAATAAATACAAATATTTTTCTAAACAGCCTTGTTTTAAATAATTACTTAATACTTTCATGTGATGTTCTTAAGTGGCAATTTCTGTCTCTCAAGAAGTCCCAGTCACTTCTTCGCAGAGAGGGCAGCGGGGAAAATCGCTTTGCCCGTTTGCTTTGTGTGTACATATATGTACATGAAATACACCGATGGTGATTCTTTAAAATGTTGTGTGCGGGGGGCGTTATTTGTTTATTTTTTATTATTATTATTTTTAATATTAGAGTAAACCTGAGCTTTGTGCCTGGTTGTAGGCATACTCAGTTTAAATGATTAAAAAAAAGGGGGGGGGGGGGGAGGTGTGTTATGGTGATTTATTTGTTGGTTTGTTTGTTTGTTTGTTTGAAGTGAGAGAAAGAGAAGAAAAAAGTTGGCAAAGACAGGGACCTGCCCTAACCATGGTCTGCCCGAACCGCAGCCCTTCGCGGGACCCTCCCCGCACTCGCCCCGCGCTCAGCACTCGGGTGCGGAGCGGGACGCGACCCTTGCAAAAGACACAGCAAGGCGAGCTGCAGGGAGCGGGCAACAAACGGGGGGCTCGGGGGTGAAGGATCTGGGAGCCGCTTCCCTCCCCCGTACACCCGTTGCAGGAACCTGATGCGCCTGGATGAAGCCACTCGTGCTGTAGAGACTCCAAGTCGTCCTGGCGGTGGCTTTACCCCCGGGTGACGCTATTGTAAGGGGCAGGACAGCGGGCCTTGGGGTGCCATATGGCGGAGAGTGTTTTCAGGGGCTAAACTCGGTAGTAAAATTAAGTAGGCAGGCGAGCGGGAGAATAATAGGAAACAAAAGGATCCTGGAGATATACAAGCCAAAAGCTAAAGGAGCCGCACGCCTTGCTGCAGGTGCTGGAAAACG
The DNA here is from genome assembly GCF_964211825.1 of Aythya ferina. Taxonomy (NCBI): domain Eukaryota; kingdom Metazoa; phylum Chordata; class Aves; order Anseriformes; family Anatidae; genus Aythya; species Aythya ferina. The sequence continues at coordinate 35,912,817 of NC_140297.1, read as the reverse complement.
ACCTAACAACCGAGCAGAAAATGTGAAATATGGAGAGCCGATTTTCTAATGATTTGGGCGCTGGAGTAAAGAATCGTGCTGGGAAAGCAGATCCGATCCAGTTTAATCATACAGCCTTAATAAAAACGTATAGCCTGAGACGGGGAAGTAAGCGGTAGTCTCGGCGCTATCTCACTTAATGGCACAGAAGGTGACATAAAGCACAACAAAGATGGTCTGAGTAGAGCCGAAAAGGGCTGAGTGATTTGATGGTAACGGAGCAATTTAATGCGCGAGTTACAACACCGCTCCCCGGGATCGTTTAGGCTTAACCCGTTCTCTAGAGCTCATCTTCTTCTTCTTCTGGTCCTTTTTTTATTAGTATTATTATTATTCAGTTGTTTAAAATGAGCATTATCCCAAACATATGCAGTGCAATCAGCTCGGTCACACTTACAAGAACACGCTTTAATAAGGCAATCAATCAAACGCTAACAAGGCGGGGAAGGCCTTTTGGAGCTCAACCGGGCTGGCTGCGAAGAGGAGCCCAGGCGGCACACGGGGTACCCCGAGCCCCCCGGGGTGGGAGCATCCCGGGGGGCTGTGCCCGGCCGCCACCGCCCAGCGCCCTCCGAGGGGCTCGGCCCTGGCCAGGGACAGGCGAGGGGGACCCGAGGGGACCCAGGCAGAGCCCTTGTACATCGGGTGCCCCGTGTCGTCCCCCCCCCCCCCGGCCATGGCCCACGCGTGCCCGGAGCCGGCGCCCTGCGTGGGGCCGCGGACATCCCCGCCGGCGGCGAAGGCGTTAACGGCAGCGGCCCCACGCAGCAAAAGGAAAATTTCATTATGAAGTAATGAGTAATTCCTCCCGGCGAGATGTATTGTTATATCTTCCACTTCAATTTAGGAGCACAGCGGCTCAATTACCTAGAAAATACAGTCAATTAAAGGCTGCTGATTGGACACGAGGACGGATCATCGATCTTGTACTTTCCAATATCGCTCCAGACACCTCATTTTCCCTCCCCTATTAACTGAAAATACTCTCGGCATTACTGCGACCCGGAGCCCATTTACCTGTCGCAGGCAATCTCTGCCGTGCGCCCGAAGGCACCGCCAGCCCGGGCTGCGGGCAGGAGGGCTGCAGCCGCCGCCTCGCACGCCCATCTCACATATATATATATGGATAAACGTATATCTGCGTGGGTCTCTCCCTATACAGCCCTGCGCCCTAGCCCATAGCGTTTTGCAGCCCGGGGCATTTGGCGAAGAAACGCCGCGGTCCTTACTCCCGCCGCCCCGCTGCCCTGGGCAGCAGCCTTGGCCGGATCCTGCCCTGCGACCCCAGCAGGTGCTTTCGGGGATGGAGGCAGTGCCACCTTGGAGCCCCTGCTTTTACCCCGCAGCATCCAGCTGCTCCCCACCTCTCCAAAGCCGCCTTTCCACGGCGACGCCAGGGGGGCTGTATCGGGCAGTCGTTGCTTAGCTCCTGTTTTACCGGGCTGCTTCTTCTCGTGCCTGCTAAAAGATAAAGTAAAGGGGGAAAAGGCGCCTGCAAAGCCAGGATTTTGTTTAGCTCTGCCCTTGGACTCTGTTTACAATTGTTATTTCCGGGGGTGGGGGGAGGAGAGTCTGTTTGTGAGTGTCCAAAAAGGGCCATCAGTTTCCATGTCCATGAGGACATCTCCTTCAGAGAGGGAGGAACAATCTGCCCTTAATGATTTAAAGATGGTGACTTTGGATCCGTTTTTAAAAAAAGCTCTAATAAACAAATTTTGATTGGAAAAATGTATCCTGGCACGCCCGCGTCTCTTCCCCGCTTTCCATCCGCTGCAGGGAAACGCTGCTCTTTGCTCCCTGTCCTAAGGACAAAAAGTCTCTAGTGTGACAATAAACCAGAGGGTCCTCAGCAATTTAACACAAAGTAGATAGCGGAGGTGTCAACACGTCTTTGTTCTGTCCAGCATTTATTTTCCTGCTTGTTGAACTGTAACTATTAGAAACTGCACGAAGGTGAAATTCGGCTTAAGCAACACTTTTACTCTTTTTTTTTTCTTCTTAAACAAGCACAATAAAAATGTGGGTGATATGTTGTTAAAATGTGTCTGTTATTATAGTTGGTGGTGGTGTTATTGTTGCTGTTAGTGTATCTTATTCCAACACGGTAACAAATTATGGGAGTGTAGTCTTTGGGCTATTTAAAAATAGAATCAAACAATTTCGGGTTTGGAAGAAACTGCCACCCAGTCCGGTGTCCGTGTTTGTTTTTTAAATTTTAGGCTGATAGAAATCCAAGCAAAAGCACTGATGCTACCTCCTTCCGAAATACCTGAAGGGGAAGGCGGGGGGCGGGGTGCTTTGTGAAAGAAATCCTCCTCGAGAAGGAAGAGAGACCAGTGTGAAGGACACATACAAATGCAAAGAGTAGGGGTGGGGAAGGACACACAAAACCCAACACTCGAATTAAATAAAAATTATAAAAAAAAAAAAAAAGAAGAAAAAAAAAGGCAGCAAAGAAAAGCCAATGAGAGAACTGAAGGCTGAAGTACAAAGGAAGGGAAATCGCCTTTGCTCCAATTTACAGACTAGTGATTGTCTGAAGGAGTTCTGCTCCCTGTCACCTAATCTCTTCCCTTGGCGGCTTGTTAGCGTTTGGCACGGGGTCTCTGCTCACAGAGCATTATACATTCGATATTCAAAAACCCTCCTTACATATACATCACTTGCTAATTTCATCGGTGTGTGCACATTTCAGCGACTGATAATAGGACATTGTTATTTAAAGGACAAATAGCTCTGACCCATGAAGAAGCGGGAGCTCGTATTTTTCCCTGCCAATTCTAGTCTGCCTCTTAAAAACAAAAGTTGGGATGAAAGAGGAGATGTACTGCTGGATTTCTGCTCAAAACGAAGGAGGAGACAAGGGAGAGTAAAGAATGCAATTAAACCACGATAGCAATGTACAGAATGTCCGTTTTTTCTTTATGGTAAAGCATTGTTTTTTCGCTATAGAAATAACTGGATAATACTGTTGAGTTGCAATCCTGAAACCTTTTGGTTTTGCTCTTTGCTCGTTGTTTTTATTTTCTGAACACTCTGAGAGATTACATCTTTGCTTTCTTCATGCGCACAAGCCATTTCGTTATCAAGACAATGTTTCTTTCAAGTATTTCAGATTTTCCTTCTCAATCTCGTAGGTTTGTGCATAAGGTTTGTTGCCGTGACCTGCAGAAGTCCCAGCCCCCGATAGGAAGTCCGTCAATTGAAAAAAAAGTCCCAGCTCATTTCTTAGTTACTGAAATGTGTTTCATTCGGCTTGGTGTTGTTTCTCTTCCGTGCCTAAAATCCTTCTTTGAGATAAATCACTAGCCGTTTCTTTTCTTCTTCCCCACCCCACCCCTTGGAATGTAAATCCTTTCAAGACCGAGCTATTTTTTAGTCTTTTTTTTTTTTTTTCCTTTCCATAGGTGTCCACTTCTGGGGAGAGAACACGATTAAATAAGCATCGGATGTAGGTACATTAAGTCGCAGCGCGCCCAGGAAAGGGGCGAATTTTTAACAACCCTGAGACGAAGGCTTATCTTGTTAAAGGTACTTCTTCCCGCTGGTCCATGGAAACCGAGGTCGCTTTGCTCAGCACAGAGGGCGTGAAAGTGAGGAAAGAGTCAGTCCTGGTCGTGGCCGAACAGGTAAAGTCTGAGCCGGAGGGTCTCTGTGCCAGCCCGTTGGACTGGCTGCCGTGGCAAGCCAGGCAGGAGCAGGGGTTGCCCCCGGCGCTGCTGAGTCCATGGCTCGGGGCAGGGTAGAGAGAGGGGTGCCTGAAGGCGCAGAGCAGTTCTGGTCTCGGGTAGGGGTGCGAGAGCACCCGAAAGGTGTCCAGCGGCCTCAGGGGGGTGCTGAACGGGGTGGCGGCGGAGGCCGAGGTGGCCCCGATGCCCATGTGGGAGTAGTAGGGCAGGGGCAGGTGGGACGGGAAGGGGTAGGGCAGGTTGCCCGTGGCCGCCGCGTGGCTCATCATGTAGGTGTAAAACGCCGGGTCCGCCGGGTGCGGCCAGGTCATGGCCAGGCGCTGCCGCTTGTCCTTCATCCTGCGGTTCTGGAACCACACCTGCCGAGAGAGGGGAGGCCACAGCCGTCACCCGCAGCCCCCGCACCCGCAGAGCCCCCGCCGAGAGGCACCGTCCCCCCGGCGGGGGGACCCTTCCTGCCCATGTACATCTGGGGACAGAGCCACCGGAGCAGCCCTTTGGGGTGCTGCTTTTCCTTCCCCCTCTCCCCCCCCACTGCGGCTCTGCCGAGTGAACTCAGGGCAATCCCGACCCCTTTGCCTGCTCGCTACCGTCCTGCAGACGGGATTACCTGGGATTATTGGCGTGTTTTGTTTTGTTTTGTTTTTTTTTTTATTGTGATGGGATTTTATTTATGGACGAGGCAAAGCAGAGCGGGGAGGAACGAGAAACGGAGCCGCTGCTGGCTCCCTCTTCCCTCCCACAAGAGCCGAGGGAGTTTTGGACTGGCCTGAAGGGAGGATTAAAAATAATCTGGCAGGGAGAGGCCGGATTAGCGGTGCTGGCTGGGATGGCTCCGGGAGCCGCGTCCCCTCTCCCGCATTGCTGCAGGGTGCGGGCAGGGCCAGGAAAGGGGCGGGAGCGGAGCGGGGAGGGGAGGGTGTTGGGGGGGAAAGAGATGAGGGAGGGTTGTGCTGGCGAAGTGCTTCCCCGAGTTTTGCAAGGAAGTTTGGCCGTATAGATTTATATCGTGCTAATTGGAAACATGTCCGAGCTGCGTGTACCTTGATGGTGGTTTCTGGCAGATTTAGAGCAGCCGCCAGCTCGCATCTCCGGGGCCTGGACACGTAGTTCTCCCGGTAAAACTCCTTCTCCAGCCGGGCGATCTGCTCGCGGGTGAAGGCGGTGCGGTAGCGGCGCATCTGGTCGCTGGCGCTGCAGGCCAGCGAGCCCTGGGAGCCGCCGCTGCCTCCGCTGCCCTTGGGGTGATCCCCCCCGCCGCTGGGGCTGCCGGCCAGCGCCTCGGAGCACGGCCCTGCGTGGGGAGCCCGGAGCGGGGACACACGCTCGGAGGCGGGCGGACGAGGAGGGATGCTCCCCGCCCGCCTCCGCGTCGAGCTCCCTTCTCCCCCCGCACGCCTCCCCATCTATTTTGCCTCTTTTTCTATCGCCCGCCCCGGTGTGGTGAGGATGCCAGGGAGACATCCCAGGGGGCAGGGAGAAGGGGATGAAGCACGAGTATAGGACTGAGCTGGTGTTCGTTCACCGTGGCTGGAAGGCTACCCCCGCCCACTCCCCCAAAATAATAATAATTATAATACACCACCAACACACGCACACCCCTCCCTGGCAGTGCCCGCTAGGATGCCCCGCTTGCTCTCCGCACCGCCGCAGCATCCCCCGACCCCGAGCGGCTGGGAAAGGCAGGTGTGCCCATCGCGGGGCTCCGCCGCCCCTTCCTGCAGCCCAGCAAGGGGCCAGGAGCAGAGCAGCCGGCAGGCAGCGACCCTGCTCCCTCCTGGGGCGGGGGGAGGTCAGGCCTCGGGGACTCCTCGCTCAGCCTCCGAAGCCTGGGATATTTTCAACAAGCCTCTAAGGGACGGGAGAGGGCAGACAGCGCTCTCCGTGCTTCCCGGCTTCTTCTTGAAGTGATGGAGGAGGGAGGGGGGAAAAGCGGATTGTTGTAGGGCTGGGGAGGGGGGTGGGGGGGCTCAGCCGGGATGGGAAAGTGGGAATGAGGAGTGGGGGCAGGGGAAAAAGGGGCCTGGCCGCTGCGTTTGCTTTCAAATGCAACTCTCCCTCATTGTGCCCGAGACCAAAGGCAATTAATTCATTGGGACCATTTCCGAGCTGGCGCCACCGAGACATAGAAGTGACAAGGTAATTTGGACCTCTCCTTTTTTTTTTTTTTTTTTTTTTTTTTTTTTTTAAACCCAACATGCAAACAAGGACTTCGCTGCCGCACTTCGGGCAGGCAGGAGTCGACGAGCGATTTTACGGTCTTTATGGGCGCTTCCGCACTCGCCCGGGCACATTTCACCCTGCAAAACCACAAACAGCTCTTGGCCAGAAAACCCGTTTGATCTTGCTCCCCCTCGCCCCCCCTCTTATCCCCTTCACACTCAAAACCCCGCCGGTGGGGAGGATCGGAAGGGATTTCCTGGAGCATGCACTGTCCAGGCAGTGGGGAAGAATAAAATAAATAAATAAAAAAGGATCGGGAGTGGGGGGTCCTTGGCCAAAGGGGGTCCTGCAGGACAAGCTGCAGACCTGATGCATGAGCGCCGGGAAGCCTGGCTCCCCTCCAGGGACGCGGGGGCTGCCTGGTGTCGTGTCCTCTGCCTCCCCAGCCTGCCTCCCCTCGTCAGGGAGCAGAGGGGGCCGAGGAACCGAGCAGCCAAGGGCATCTCCCCCGCTCCCCCGACCCGACTTTGCTTGCCGCTTGCTCAGCTGGCCGGGGGCAGCCCCCCTCCGGCAGCCCCCCCCGCCCCCCGAGTGCTGTCCCCCGGCCGGGAGCGGGAGGGGGCTGGAGGCATGGGAAGGAGTTGGGTACCTTTGCTGTGCTGGTACTCGGCGCTCCCCGTGGCGCAGTCCGGGGTGCAGCTCACCTCGATTTCCTCATAGAAATCCGACTCGGTGTCCGAGCTGCTCTGCTGCCCTTTGCTGGAGGGGGGCTCCGGGGCGGGGGGCTGCTGTCCGGCCGAAAGCAGTGCTGCCGCCGCCGAGCGGCTCTCCGGCACCGTCCCTGTCCCCGGCAGCACCTCCACCTCCTCTTCGTCTTCTCCTCCGCCACCTCCTCCTCCTCCTCCTCTCTCCCGGGACGACAAGGGGCCAGGTCTGGGGCTGAGGCAGTTCCGATGGATCATCTTCTCCTGCGGCTCTTGTGCGGGGCTCCCCACTGTTTCGGACAAATTAGGCACCCTCTTGCCAACTAGAGCGCCAAGTTGTGTCCCTTCCAGAAACATCACCATCTCCTTCCTGGTTTCCATTGTGGCTTCGCTTAAGGGAGGGGGGAAACAAGTCCAGATCTCGTCCCCCCCTCCCTCCCGCTCCCGCCCCAGCCTTGTGCAAACCCGGCAACCCTCTCCTGCCAATGCAGAGGAGCCAGCGGTGAGATAGGGTGACCTTGTGATGCGAGCGCTCCACTGTGCTGTGCTGCTCTGGGAGGGATCACCATTGCCCTCTTCTTTCTAAGCTGTCATCCTCAATGGTGCAGTCGTCATTACAGTACCACTGGTGACGCCACACATTGATTGCCAGTGGATAAATAGAAACGTCTGCCATGGGGAAGATGAAAGGAAGAGCCGGAGCTAATGGGCTAAATGCGTGATGCACCAGGTGTAGGAGCCCGAGATGGAGAGGGAAGTGTGAAAAAGAGATGCATATGGAGCTGAGCTGCAAAGAGGTTGTAACATGCGGTTAGAGTTCCGCAGGGGGAAGCCTTGCTTGACAATTAACTAGCCTTTTGATTGCTTTAAGCCACAGCCTTGATGTAAAATTGAGGCGAAGATCCCTAGCTGCGCCCTGGAAGTGAGAAGATACGCACTCAAGCCTCTTCCTTCGATGCATTATTTATTGCTGGCAATCAGCTTCCGCATAACTGCATATATAAGGCTTTAGGAATCCTTTGCAAACTGGAGGATAAGGAAATGCGCTACTGTCATTCGCACGTAGAAATAGCCTTGACTGCTTGTTTTGATTCAGTATCGCTGCCTGTTCGGATAATCGTTATTGCTTTTTATTGATTCGTGTTAAAACGATAGTTTAAAATCTGAGAATGCGGTTTAAAAATTATTGCGTTTTACAGCTGAAAAGATAAAAACGACTTCGCTTTTCCTAACTGCAGTTGTTCTGGCTATCTGATATTTGCCATTTACTCTTATTTCTTCCTTCACGGTTTTCATTCGTTCGATGATTCTTGCGCTTTTAAGAGGGTTTTTCTGTCTCCTCCCCTTTCTTCTTTTTAATTAATTGTTTTGCATAAATTATTATCTGCTTTCAGGAGGGAAAACTGCAAGAAGAAGGTCTGCCAAGAATAACCCAGACTCGGAGAAATTCAAGTTATCAAGGCCAGAGCTTATGCTCGCTAGCAGATGTTGCTAAAAGAGAAATGACAAGGGCAACCATTTGGACAGCACTTGTCTGAAAAGAAGGGACCTCGCACCGTAGATACAGCCGCACATGTAGACTCCTTGGTGTATTTTGGTATTTCTAATGAGTGCGGCAAGTATCTCCTCTCGAGTTAATATTGACTCACACATGTAGTGTCAAGTCATTTTCACCATCTGTCGTAACTAGGTTGTTCTAAATTTTTTCTAGGAGTGTTATTGGCTAGTCGGGTTACAGAAAACATTCAACCAATTGCGTTTCCAACCCGGTAAGGAATTTACTGGCATATTTGAGGTGACGTTGCTTTGGTGGGGAACAGGCAGAGCAATAGGAAACACGCTGGGATTTTCTGTAGAGCCCTGTGAGCAAGACGGTCACGATGCAGGGAGGCAAACGAACAAACAAACAAACAAAAAGCAAGCAGGATTCTGGGTCTGCCCGATCCGCGGATTAAGATGTGCTCCCAGCGATAAGCATGCTAATTTCAGGGGGATAAAACAGGAATTTTTACAGGGCTAGAGCCACCCATCTCTCATGCCACTTGCGTGACACGCATGCTTGTTTACATGCACACACACCCCATGCACACACCACGCTCCTGACCGCGCTGCTTTTCATCACACGAGTGATGCGTGCGCTGCTCGCAAACTTGACTATTTTTTGACAACCCATCATTAAATTTCCTTTCCTTTCTTTCCCTTGCTAGCCTCTAGACCCGCGTGTGTGTGCCCTTCCTGCCCCGACTGAGGACCCGCCGCAGCCAAGCTCCGTTCCTCCGGCCGTGCGAGCAGAGGAAGGGTGCAGGATCAGGCCCGGCTGCTAGGGGAGCAGGCGGTGGATGGATGGATGGATGGATGGATGGATGGACGGACGGACGGACGGATGGACGGATTAAGCAACCCGTCCCCGCCGCTTGCCTGGTGCCGCAGCGCTCCTGCTCCCGTGGCGTGGAGCAGGGCGGAGGAATGCGGGGCAGCGCGGAGCCGTGCCACGCCGTGCCGAGCCGTGCCGAGCCGTGCCGAGCCGTGCCGAGCCGTGCCGAGCCGTGCCGAGCCGTGCCGAGCCGGGCAAGGCGGGACGCGGCTGCTCGGGCAGCGCTGTGCCCGCTCTGGTGTCCGCTTCCCATGACTCGCGGCGTCATCGCTGCGCTTCGCTGCGGGACCGTTTCGTGTCCCTGTCACCTTCGGGGGAGGGTGGGGGAAGGTTTCGCCTCCCTCGAGGCCCGGCTCAGCCCCGGTCCCCCAGGACTGTTCTCCTCCAGGCTCCTTCCCAGCTCGGCCAGGTAGCCGTGCCGAAGGAGGCTGGAGGTGCCTGTGGAGGATGGAGGTTAATTCCCCGTTAACTAAGAGTTGGGGGGCAGCAAGGAAGGGACGTTCATGTCTGTTTCTAAACAAAACAGTAACGGGGAACCGAATGCAGAGTGCGAGGGAGCGATCCCCGAGCTGTCATGAACGTGACAGCCGGGAAGTTTGAGGGAAATCCCGACTCTTGCAGTCTGAAGCCCGCGGGATGGTCCCGGTGGGTTACGCTGGCCGATCCCCACAAGTTTTATCATTTTCGTTTACGATCCGCTGCTGCCTCCTTCCTCACCCGTTTATTAATCCGTTCCCACCGGGATGCCACCCGTGGTACAGCGCGGGTGGGAGGTTTTGTTGTGCCCGAGATGCTGGCCATTGCCACGGGCGGTCTGGCTCAGCAAAAGGCTGGAGAAAGCACACACGCACACAGACACACACCCACACACGTACACGCCGAGCTAGTTGCCAAGAATACACGCAGAGTTAAGGCCCGAGTGGAGTCCAAGGAAAAACAACAACAACAAAAAAAGGGCTCTGTTGGACCCAAAACGTTGGGATCCGTTTGGATGGGATGCGCAGAGGGTTTCCTTCATTGTCTTTATTTTCACGTCCCCGAGGAGGATGCGCGGCCGCGATAGCCCCTGCCACGTCCCCGGGGCCGTCCCCGCCGCGGCGGGCGCGGGGCTGCTGCACCGGGAATGCAGGCTCCGGAGCTCTGCCTTCTGTCTAGTGTTTCCCACAGATCTGTCAAGTCCGATTTGGAAGGAGACTCCCTCATTTGGGATTAATTTCCAGGCAGATTGGAAAGTGTATCTCTATGGGGTTTTTTTTTTTTTTCTTTTTTTTTTTTTTTTTTTCCCTGTCTTGTCCAGACCGAGATTTAAAACCTATTAAGTCTCCCTCGCTCGGTTGGTCACAGTCAGGATGTCATAACTATCCTCAAAACTTTTCAGACTGATTTATTCCTCCGACTTTACAGCTCTTCTTGCTGATATACGGCCGAGGCGAGAGCGGGGCGACTGCGTTCAAAAGGCTAAGACACCGACTGCAGCTTGACCGCTGCTCAGAGGTGCCCGGTATACAAAAAGCAAACGAAACACACTCCCTTCCCAAAACAAGGAAATTAGAGTGGGGCATTAAAACATTGCTAGAGTGACATACTCATAAATCAGACATGTCCCTTGAAAGAGTTACGTCTGGAGAAGGAAAAACACATCCCACACTTCTTAGCCGCGGGATATTTATTTTCCTTCGCCGCTCATCGGGGTGTCAATAACTTTTGACCGATACCGTCCCATTACGACTGTGGACTCATGGTGCGCCTTCAGTTGCTCTAAAAACCAAGTCCCGTCATCTTTAAAAGAGGAAGAAAGTTCTGACATGCCACGGAACGAAATAGAGCCGAAAAAACCCTGATATGCGGTGCAAATGGGTGACAAAACCAGAAAGCCTATTTTTTAAATTTTAATGGGGAGTGTTAACAATAATGGCGTAATTATCACTGTTTTATTAAGGCTATTTTTTACGACACGGTTAGAGGTGGAAGCTTTGGAAGGAAGAGAATAATAGGCGCATTATTCTGGGGTGTAAGGACAAGTTGATACAGTGACAGCACACAACACATAAGTGGCGTGGAGGAGAGAGAGGACAGACCTGCGAGTGGGGTGTGCCTGGGGGAGCATGTAATGGTATTTACAGGACCCGACCCGGGACACGGTTCTGCCTCTGGGTAGCTCTCTATATAGGATTCCAGCAGCTCTGCGGAGGGCATCTGCCTGTTCTTAAATTTTTCTTTACCTGCTGCCTGCCGGAAGCAGCACTTCTCTGCCACCACAGAAGGCTCTGGAGAGTTTTAGCTTGTTAGATCAAAACGTGAAAAAAAAAAAAAAAAAAAAAAAAAAAAAAAAAAAAAAAAAAAAAAAAAAGAAGGGCACGATCCTGCTCCTGGGTCATTCAGGACAAGTTTGCCCGTGGAAACTAGATCTGCTGCCTTACTGGTGGCAGTGAGTAAATCGTGCAGGAATCTGGGCTTTCGATTTCAATTGCTATCGCTTCCAGACTCGTCGAGAGCCATAAAACTGCGGCATCCTTTTAATGTTACCGTGAGCTGTAAAAACACGATCTGCGTGGCAAACTCGCTGATTTGAAAGCAGAATAATATTTATGGTGGGAATTTAATTCGGCGGAAGGCACAGGTAAATGAAAAGCGACAGTCATTCAGTGGGACCCGTGACGAGGCTTTTTATTATCTTTTTTTTTTTTTTTTTAATGAAATTTAACGAGAGATCAGTCCGCACCTCCCCATGCTGTGCATCTTCTCGTCCCCCTGGGGTCGGGTGCCGGTGACCTGGCGCGCCTCAGCATCACTTGCAGAAGCAGGCAGAAGCTCTGGGTTTGCAAATGGGCAACCCCACGACTGCCTAGAAATGCCCGAAAACCCTTTCAGGGGGATGTATCCCCACCGAGAGCAACCCGCAGGAATGCCAGAGGCAAACATGCAGCCTGTCACTACATTTAGCACTCTGTTCCGGGCGGGGGGTGCTCTCTTTGTGCTTCCCTCCTGCATCCACCTCTCTTTGCTTCTACCCCCGCCGCTGTCGGGGGACACCGGGGGGCTGTCGGGGGGCTCCGTGCCGGTCCTTCCCGGAAGGAAATGGCCGAAACGAGGGGCGTTTGCAACGCACGGTGTCATCCCATGCGCATGGTCGGAGCCGGGGCTGTCTGCGCGCTCTTGCAGCCCTTCGCTTCCCAGCCGCAGGGGCGGCTTTGGGCCCGATTCTGCTCGGCCGGGGCTATTCTGGCTGGGCTGATGCTGTTTTAACAGAGCAATGGGGAGAGGTGTGTAGCTGTGGTTCAGAGCTCTGGGGATTGAGCCTGAGAGGTGGAAGCTGAATCCCCGTCTGCTCAGTCCAGAAAGAATGGCTGCCAATGTCCCAGCTCATATACTGGATGCTGGGGACCCTGTTCTTCCCCAGGAAGAGAGTGAGAAATCCCCACGGAAGGTTCCTCTGAAGTGCTGAGGGATCTCTCGCTATCGAAGGTTCATGCATTTCCTGAAGTGCCAGTAGCTGGTGTATTCCCCCAGAGACCCAGCTGTACGCCTCTTGTGATGAAGGGGAGTTCTCCCTTTGGTTCAAAAAGGAGCAGATATGACCCCATGGGAACAAGCTATAGATGCGTGTAAAGACACTTCATTTGGGGAAGGAGGAATGGAAAGTTGTGTGTGCAATAAAAAGAGGAGAGGAGAGGAGAGGAGAGGAGAGGAGAGGAGAGGAGAGGAGAGGAGAGGAGAGGAGAGGAGAGGAGAGGAGAGGAGAGGAGAGGAGAGGAGAGGAGAGGAGAGGAGAGGAGAGGAGAGGAGAGGAGAGGAGAGGAGAGGAGAGGAGAGGAGAGGAGAGGAGAGGAGAGGAGAGGAGAGGAGAGGAGAGGAGAGGAGAGGAGAGGAGAGGAGAGGAGAGGAGAGGAGAGGAGAGGAGAGGAGAGGAGAGGAGAGGAGTCCCAACCAACTAGACCAGCCATTTTAATGGCAAATTCCCTCAATCCACATTGAGGTTGGTTGTTGGGCTGAGGCAGAAGCCTTGTTTAGTTTTTGTCCATCTCTGCCTCATTAATTTTTTCCCCAAAGCAAACACAGAGAAGAAAAAAAAAAAAAAAAATCTCAGTTATATACCCTGGGGCCACTTTGACAGAAAGTTTGACCCAATTTTTATGATCAAGAGTCAAAAGTTAACCCCTTAACCTCCAGTCCCACCTTCAAAAAACTTTGGCTAGCCAGGCTGAGATGACATCATCAATTACAGTGGTGCATCCTAGCAGCAGGTGTGGGTGCCTGGTTTATGTTTGACCTGACATGTATGTGCATTCCCCTTGGGAGCAGCACATCCACAGGCTGTGTCTGTCTGGAAAACCGAAATGTCCACTCCACCTCACTGAGCAGTGGCCAAGAGCTTCAGCACTCTTGCTTGATGCAGAAATGTCCAGATCTTGCTTCCTGGGTGTTGATGTCTGGTCACCACTTTTCTTCTCCATGTCTGGGCAACCTGTGGCCCCCTGGACAAGGTTGGGGGCAACTCATAGCCCAGGTCAGTGTGGAGCAGCAAGGTATGTGCAACCAGTGATAATGGCAGCATGGATGAACTGTGCTGAGGGTCCTTCTCCCATGGCCCATGCTTGCCTTTTGCACTCTCAGAGTTCACCTCTAGGCACATCATGCACATCACGGCTCAGAAGATTATTGGGCCTGGGAGATAAAAATTAGGGCAAAAGCAAAGTTGTAGAAAACTTCCACAGTTAGTCACGTGCTTCTGCCAGCGGGCACTGAGTTCAGCCTAGGAACAAACAGGAAATTCTGAGAGTTGGGACACATTTACCAGCAGTGCAGTATTGCACCCAGGTGCACACCCACCTGGCCACCCTTGCCCCTGGGGCTACACAGCATGTCCATGCTCTTCTGTCTTTCAGGCCTCCTGATTTTCAGGTAGGGCTGGAGAGGAGAAATCAGCCTCCCCACTGAGCCTGGGACTGGCCAGACCGTGGTGATGGGGATACCAGCCTGTGGGGAGACCATCAGGTTTCTGCTGGAGACGGGGGGTGTATCAGTATTGCATGGGGAGAGGAATCAGGGCATGTTCATGCAGTGGCCTGTTTTGCTGCCTGAAAATGGGCGTGAGAAAAGATTATGTTAGAAGCAAAGCCCGAGTGCCTGGTTATTTGCTGTTTCTCAAAAAGGAAATGAGCACATACTAGGAAACCCTGGCAGAGAAAGGCGAGCGGCTGTTTCTCAGGCAGGGCAGTACTGCGCAGGGCACGGCTAGAACGACACGAAGGCTGCAGCAGGTAGCCTGTGCTGGAGGGAAGCCGTGGCACAGAGATGGGGTTGGCTGTTTGCTCCTGGGCTTCCCTGCAACGCTTTTCCCATGGCGGATGGCTCTGTTTTTTGCTGGCTTGGCGCACACGCCTTTCAAGACTCATCTCCCAGGAGCTAATCCCCAAGTCCCAGGCACCCCCAAAGGAGACGAGGAGGGAACACAGCCCACCCCCGGGGCTGCGGGGGTCTGGCCGAGGACAGGAGCCCTGCCTCCCCCGGCCAGCTCAGCCCTGCGTCTGGCTCCCCGCTCCCTCCCCGTCCACCACCGCATCCCTCCTCCCCGCAGCGCCAATTGCAGCATCCCACCTCCTCCCTCCCTCCCGGCCGGCGGTCCCCGGCTGTGATCACGGCGGCCCTACACTAACTGCTGTCTTCTTGCGCCCCCCACTGCTGATGGGCCGCAGAGATGAAAGGAGCCAAGCCAGCCCGCTCTCCCTCTCTCTCTTTTTTTTTTTTTTTTTCCTGTGCCAGGGAAGCCTTTTTCCCAGGAGCAGGCCGGGCGGGCAGCACCTCCGGCGGCTCCCGCCCCCGGTGCCGGTGCGCACCGCCTCCGTGCCGTGGGGCAGGGCAGGAGACACCTGGGCGGCGCCCCCCCAGAGGCCGGGTGCCACCGGCACCTCCCGACGCCTTCCCCCCGGGGCACGGCTGCGCAGCCCGGGAGTAACTCGCTGGTCTTTTCAGAGTTGACACCAGCATCAGCATCATAACCGCCCTTCTAGGTCGAGAACATTTTGCCCCGTGCATAAACGCCTGGAAACACGTCAGGGGGGAGAACTGGCTGTTGCAGGCTACATTTGAACTCAGAAAAGTCCTGCTGGGGCGGCCCCCGGGGAAAGTGGAGGAACATGGCTAAGGTTTGGCCGCAGCCACCCCCGTTTTTCCCCGCCGCTCTTCCCTCTGCTTCTGCTGCTGTCGGTGGGTCCGAGAAATGAACATTTCCCACGGGCGGCCACGGGTGTGGATGTGCGGAGCATGAACACATCGTAGTAAACATGCCCCCATGCTTTAATCGGCTTCATCATCTTCCTCTGACACGCGATATGCGCTCTCCTCTTAGATCTGTGGTCTGTGCCATATACCACACCTTGTGTGTATATATGTATGTATATATACACGAACATACACATGCGCATATTTATGGCATGTACGCACGTAGACATGTTCTTCCCGCTCTTATTCCCCCATTAAAACGCAGTTCCGACAAAGCTGCTGAGATCCGGAAAGACTACATCGATGCGCCAGTACATGCCTCCCACCGTGGGTATGCGGCAGCCTGTAGGAGTTTTTCATTTGCAGTCCACAGCGCCCGTTTTGAATGCTTTTAGTCTGGCTGCCAACCAGCAGCTTAAAAAAAAATAAATAAATAAAAAATAAAATCAAAGCGTGTAGAACGCATGCCATGTGCTGCTCTTTTCTCGCTGGGTGTGGGGGTACGCCCTTCTTGTCATATTTCTGGTTATCCCCAGCTAACGCTGGGTAGGAAACACCAACGACCTTACCGGATTGGTTTCCTCCCCCTGGCATCAGCATGGCAAGATGGTCCCGTAGGGAAAACTGGGAAATTTTTACATTTGAGGGTTTTCCCCATGCTTCTCCCGCCCCTTTCCCCTAGAAGAGGACCGCGGCGTTCGGCCCCACAGCGTTTGGGGAGCAGCGGTCCCAAGCCCGCTGGGGCCGACCCGAGGCCGGGAGGTGGTGGGGGCCGGAGCTAGGTTTTTGGCAGACCCGGATAAAAGAAAACGAGAGCGGAGGCACGAATGCTTTAAACACATTTTCCCTTTATTTTGCGTGGCAGCAGGTTGCCGGGCCCTGGAGATGCATGAAGTCCGCTCAACGGGGATCCCCTCTCTGCTTGCTCCCGTTTCCCTTCTCGCAAAGAAGCACTCCGTGGAGAGAGAAAAAAAAAAAAAAAAAAAAAAAAAAAAAAAAAAAAAAAAAAAAAAAAAGGCAATATGATCAGCTTAGTTCTGCTTCCAAATATGTTTAGTTGCAGTCACTGCGGTTCTTAGGCAAAAACCCAAACCATCCTCTGGCATCGGCGTGTTTCTCGCGAAATAAATAAATAAATGCCATAAAACAGAGCCCTCACAAAGCGGAGAGGAGCGGGATAATGCGTTGTGAAAAGGGGAACGTTTCCTGGCACTCGGGCTGGGTGCAAGGGAGGCACTGGGGATGAGATAAAGCCGGGAGTGTGTGCTGCCAAACTGCCTCCCAGCGGGGGAGGGAGCGAGCACAGTGGGAGCTGGCGGTTCGCCCCGTCGTGGGTGACTGAACACGCGTGGATTTGACACGGGGGAGATCAACTCAGCCGCCCAACCCTATCGAGCAGCAGGGAGCTCCGGGCGGCGTGGGCTGAGCATCCTCTCCTGGGGCAGCGGCAGGGACGACGCCCGACTTCGCGGTAGATGGGACATCATTAATTGCGTCGGGGTTATTATTTCACCCTCCAGCAGAGACAGTGAGACGGTTCAGATCCTCCTGAGGCTGGCCAGAGGCTGGCCTTGGTGACTGGTGGCTCTGGGTGTAGCAACAGGAATGACCTCCCTCCCCTGCGAGCCCTTCCCCAAATGCCAAAGATGCCAAACCAGCACCGGTTTGCTTAAACTGCCCCGGGAAGGGCTGATTTCCAAAGGAGTGGTGGGGCTGGAAAACTTTGTGCCCTCACACTGGCGTCTCCCAGGGGACGTACTGAAACCATGTGTCCGAAGTGGCCGCCACACGCAGCACAGGGCAAAACAGCCATCCTCCCATTTCATTTTTTTTATTTTTAATGACAACATCGCTGTGTGTGCTTGTATAAATCCTCGGTGATTTCACAGCTCCCCGCGGTAATATCTCCAGGCTGACTCTTATGATTTCCTCCACGCCTGCACAGTTTTGGATTTATAGGTCTCTTACATACTCATTCACAGAAATAAAAAGGGCGGGAGTGGAGAGGACTTGATTTCTGGCTGCTTTCTGAGCTTTCCATGCCAGATCCGTGCAAGATCTAGTGCTTTGGAAATGTGGGTTTGTAAACCAACTCCTTAACTGATAGCACCCATGTTAGGGGGCTAGGCACACATTCACATGCACACATGTGCACACAAAAAGTCATGCCTAAAGATGTGTTAAAATTTCTTAAAGTGCATACTGTAAAATGAATATATATATATATATATATATATATATATAAATCCCCGAACACCCCAAAATCGAACAGTCTTGAAAGAATCTTTGTATGGCAGATGCATTAATCCCACATAATAACCACTCTGGTGCCTGCTGGGTCAACACTCTCCCAGCGCTAAGAAATACGAACTTCATGTGGATTAGGATGAAAATCAAATGGATACATCAGCATGAAAATTGGACAGTGGAAGAGCAGCTGCTGGGAGAGCCAAAGGGTCTGAGTTTTCAGAAGGTTAGGGCCCAATCCAGTCATCACCAGCTCAAGAGAAACAAATGCGAGTGGTGATGATGACAGGAATAAGGAAAGTAATGTCCTAAACCTGATAGCTCTTTGCGTAGAGGGGAATTCTCAGCTCGTCTCTCCATACAGGGATGTTATTACACTCTCCTCACTCCTCCTAAGCTGTGTGTTTGCCAAGTATTTGCCTGATGATCGCACAACCTTTAGAGAGAGCCTGTCTCTACCTCCCCCACAAGAAATGGCTCTGCAGGAGAGCTCCATGGGGTAAATGCCAAAGAAGGCAACACACGGGTCTCCTTCTGACAGATAAAAGGAGATCTGCATGTCTCTCAGTGAAAGCAGTCTAAAGCAGAAGCCAGCTCCTCACTTCTGAAACCGGTACACATGTATGAGTTGAGGATGAAAATGCAGTGTCTTCCAAGCCCTGCAGGGAGACCAGTGATCCTCCCACATCAAGGGCACTTGGACTTTAAACAAAGAGCTGGGTAGGAAATCTCCAGGCAGGAAAACCATACCCCAAAAGAGCAGGAAAAGCTGGCTGGGGGAAAGGTGGAGCCCTTCAGCCAAACGCCTGTGGTTTCTTGCTCCAATGCAAAAGGCACCAACTTTATATGAATGGCATATGTGCTGCCTATAGACTGTATTTTCCGTGGCATCAAGCCTTCATGCTTACTCATGAAAACCTTCCTAAGGAGCAGCAATCCTACCAACACCCAAGAACTGGGGTTTCCTGTGTGCAAGTACTCACCTTTAGATGCACCTCAGATGAGACAATTAAAGGAATACATCTTCCTTCTCTCTCTGCCTCCTGTCTGGAGGGCTTTGCACACCCTTTGTACAGGAGAAGTTAATGAAAGCAATTACCATGATACCTCACTGTCAAAACAGTGGTGGACAATTGCATTGAGCTGACACCTTTCAGTGGGTCACATACATGTACAAAATGACAGCAGAGTGCTAACTTTCAGGTGGCTACCTAACACACAGCAGAGGTGAACTGCAAATCTGACCCATGTACCAGGCAGGTTCACAAAATACTTTGTGCTATGTAATCTGTAGAGCTTTGGTGATAGAACTCAACATACAGAGCTGTTCTTGATGAAGTCTGTGACTGGAGGCTAAAGACTTGTTCATACACGGAAATGTTTATGAATGTCCATGCAGGACTTGCTGCTCCACCTCGGATCCACACCCCATCTCAGCCCAGGTGAATTTCCTGGTTAGACAAACCCAGGTTTGCAATGGAGATAAGGAAGAACACAGGATCTTGTTCAGAACAAGAATGTTCATGTATGGAGGTGCTCAGGGAGGGCCATTGTATTTTAAACTCAGATCCTATCTTAATAGTAGATGTTCATTAGCATAGTGTAATCCTTTTAATAGCTTCCTAGTTCAGCATGAGTGTCTTGTGTTGGTTTGCACCAAGTTCACCTGAACTAAATGTAACCAAATTAAACTCAGATGAAGTAAAGGGCTCCTGTAAGTCTCCATGTAGATTTCCAGATCAAACCACAACTCAGGGCACTTCAGTTCTGCACAGAGATTGGATACAAGGTGTTGAAAGTAATTTCCTTTGAAATCAAGGAGGCCTCATCTGAGCAGGGAAGACCAGGTCACCCTCAGTGTGCCTGACAGGCAACTTCAGCAATGATGATGTGCTCAGCTGCAAGTTACCACCTCGCAGGTATGACAGCACAACTGATGGATACAGCACCTCTTAGTCCATTGCAATGAAATGGAAAATAGCTTTATAGAAACCACTGCTGGAACACATTAATTAGAGTCTCTGACTCCTGAGCCCTGACAGCTTTGCTGACAGGGCAGAAGAGATCTCTACCTTCAGCTGCTTCATTCACAGCTACTGTTATTAATTAACCTAACATGATTTCAGTTTAAATTAACACACCAGACACCATGGCCAAGGAGCAGACATCCCTCCTTTTACAGCTGGAGTGAAAACAGCAGTAACCTCTTCAGCTACATCAGCTAAATCCAACATGAATCATCAATCACAACGCTCAGTGAGGTGCTGCCTTATGTGGATACTCTGGTTTATGCGCTCACTCCTGCTCAAGTGGCTTGT
Organism: Aythya ferina; assembly: GCF_964211825.1. Taxonomy (NCBI): domain Eukaryota; kingdom Metazoa; phylum Chordata; class Aves; order Anseriformes; family Anatidae; genus Aythya; species Aythya ferina. Next base: position 35,893,061 of record NC_140297.1, on the reverse strand, counting down.
TTTTGTATAAATAGGTTTTCAGTCAGCTAGAGGGAAATCAATATGCTGGGATTATAATGGCTCAACAATGGGTATGTCACCTATGGAATAGATAAACCAACTATTACTCATCATTTAGCCTATGCAAATGACAACCATGGGCAAAACCTTAGTTGAAGTGACAGGGATTTTTTAATTTTTTTTTTTTGTTGTTATTTTTCTGTAGTCAAGACCTGAATCCCCCATAGTAAAGCCTCTTCGATATTATACATGCTCTCAGAGGCTTGTTCTTCCACTGTTTCTAGCTCACAGTGCTGCTCTCCCATCTAGACTGTCCTGGTCAGTTCAGACAGCAGTGGCTGTATTCACATGGCACTCATACATGTATCATGTCCCAAAACAGCCCCTCCAAAACATGCTAAATCACATCCTAGCAGTGCCTGATTCCATGACACAGATTTGGGGCAGAACCTCATGACATAGTTTAACCAGTTGGATAGGCATTTTTTTATCTCAGGAAAAAAAAAAAAAAGTGTTTAGAAGTCACTGGAGTGTGGATGACGAATTTAGGAGGAGAGTAGGAGCCAGGAAATCTGGAGCTCTCTTCCTGCCTGACTGCTGGCTCCGTGGCCTTGGGCAAGCCCTAATCTTTCTGACTCCACTTCCCGGCCTGTAAAACAGGGGTAATGTTAGTTACTTCGTGGTGATGACTGTACTAGTGACCAGTTAGCAATTTTTCTATGGTGAAGAAAACTGTTAATATTATAATCAATAGTGTTTTAAAGAGGAACAATATCCTTGTTGTTCGTATTGATATTTAAAGCTAATAAGCTAAGACCAACCCACCCACTTACCCTATTCATTAGGATCACTTTACAGTACTCCTCCGCAATCCTGTCTTTGGAAAACGGACAAATCCAGTTTGTAATCCAATTCGTCTGCTTAGGGGCATCCCAGGCATTATACAGCTGCTGTGCAACATCTGAAATGGAAATGACACAGTTTTCATTAGAGTAGGTTTTGAGTGGAAAAAAAAAAAAATCTTATTTTTTTAATGGCAAGCTTCATGCTTTCTCTCACACTTCTGGGTTGTACCACTTTCTCTTTTTCCCCATTTGATCCCACAGGAACTTTCCTTTCTCCCTCTTGAGAAACTGAAATGAAACTCCCAAAACATTGCAGATTTAACACATTTGTTTAAGACTTTTTCAAGAAAAAATGGCTGTTCATCTTCAGTTCTTTCCCAAGCCACCTGATTCCTGGCTCCTAGGGCAGATGTTGGTCAGGTAATCTGCCCCTGTTTTGTGTATCCTACCTCCCCCCAGTGAGGCACTACCTCTTTTCCTAAAAATAGATGGAAAACTCTCTGGGCCAGAGGACATCTTTTTGTTTTCTGATTTCTACACACTCCACAAATGGAGCTTAATGGTGCTAAGGAGCAATGGTAATAATAATAGCAATTAAGAGGTATGATTAGGGACTTGTTAGCCCTAATATTCTTCACCGCTGGCACAATGCCTGGAGGCCTTCTGTAATCAGGCGGCCTGGGTCTCTCTGACCCACGTGGAGAATCAGGACCACAGAGGAGCAGGGGCAGCCCAGAAGCTCCTGGCCACCCTTGCTCCAGGGATTTTTATGGAGGGGTGGGAAGCTGAACCAAAGGACCTAGCCAGAATTCTGGCTCTTCAGAGGTGGCAAATATCTTCTGTCTGCAACACCACTGCTTGGCTCTGTAAGCACTAGGTAAATCTAAAATATAGCCCAAACCCTCTATAAAAGTAATGTAAACTGTCAAGATCTATAACTGATGCTTTGCTCTCTCTTATGTTCTGTTGTAGATTTTATTGCAAGTTTTCATAGAAAGTCCCTTACCTACACCCACATCCTGGGTAGGACAGTGTTGTCTGACAAGTGTCTGTCTGGAGGAAACCACAGCAAAGCCATCATAACCAAATTTTTTTTTTTTTTTGGTGGAAAACAGATTTTCTTATTAATTCTATAGTCTCTAGTTACTTCCTTTCCATTTTCTCAGTTCCAGGCCTTCCTTGTCGTTGTTTCTATTGTGCCCAAATGCACTGCCTGGGAGGCTGTAATAGAGCTTGCATCTCTCATGTAACAAGGGATTACAGGACAAGGAATGGCACAGTCAAAGTCTTTTTCTACCTTTCTCACAGAAGTCCTGACACCAGTTTCACAGTGCCATGCTCATGAGACAACTGACACTGCAACACCCAGCAAAAACACAGCACATTTCACACAAGTGGGTAAGAATACTGTTGTGGAGGGACTGGCTTGGAAGACACCAAATAGCTTTTTTTGGAAAAGCATTGGTAGTGTTGGGATATGAGCCCCTGGCATGTCTCCACCAGCTGGGAGAAGGAACACCTCCAGAGACGCGAGGTGGGTACAGAAGGGTGCTCAGCCTTCGTCTCTGGCCTGGCTGGTTTTCCAAGGCTGCGGGCAAACGTGCTATTCATCACCTGTATGGTTGCAGCTGAACGGGGCTGGTGGTTTTCCATTTCTAACAAGACACACGCATGAGTTAAAATAAAAAATGAGATGGGAGGCAGGAGAAGCAGCTGCTGGGCCCGATGGCCGCTGATCCTTTCCATGTGAGGGGGTAACCTTTGGTAACCCTGGCCCCTTGTCATGTGACAGGGCCAGGAAATAAACCCTGGGCTCTTACCAGCACTCCTGTGTGTTACACCTTTATTGCAGTGATGACAGGTTGATGGCTCCACTGAAAGGTTCTTTTCCTTCAGGGAGTCCTGTCCAATGTTCAGCTTTATCCATCCATAAATGCTGCCTAAGTAGTGTAGGGTCGCTGGAAAAGGTTCCCGCTCCCCCTCCAGCCCCCCTCCACCACCGAAGACTGGCTTGGAAAGGGGCCCCTCACCTGCCTGTCAAAAGCCACTAACTCACTGTCACCACAGCCAGCTTTCTCCCCCTGGAAGTGGAGGGAACTTACCTCCGTGGAAGCCTTTCAGAAGGATCCCCCTTTCTCCCTCCCTTTCCCACCCCATCTCATCCCAACCCGCATCCTAAAAGACCAAACAATCCCCGCGTGCTTTTCTTGGATCTCAGACTGAATAGGGAAAGAAGTTCTTAGTTTGGATAACTCCTCTGACAGACTGGAGAATGCCTTAGCAGTTCCTCTTCTTAACAGCTTCATTTTTCCATCTTCCTTTTTGACAATGACATTATTAAAAGATCTTGGTATGTAGTAGGGCTACACATAGCTGCTGTAGGGCTATTGGAAAAAAAAAATAGAAATCAGGAGTCAACTGAAGAGCTATATGGCTTGGAAGGATACCAATCACAGTTTGTGAGCTCACCATTTCTTGAATGTGATTATCCTGTTTTATTCCACCCCACACACACCCGCTAGCTCTCTTTTAATTACCACTCGTGGGAAAGGTAAGCTGACCGGTTTGATAATTCTCAGCACCACAACAAGTGGTAAGAACGAGTTTAAACTGGAGATCCTGAAAGCTTTCTCTTTGCATAAGGCGAATTTATAGCTTGGAAACTAAATATTTGTTCAAAGAACTTTTGGAGGTGTTTGAGCACACAGGAGAGATGAAATGGCAGATTAAATATTTCATTTGCATGCGATAAGCATGGCATTAAGTCCTATCTTAATTCTTCACCTGTTTTCTGAAATCCTTCGACAAACACGGCACATTTCACCTCGCCGTTGCTCTTTCGAGTGGCTTTCAGGCTGATTTAATCGTTTTGTGATTCTGGCTGGGAGCACGCCGGGGGGGACAGACGCCGGTGCCTAACGGGAGCGCTGCAGGCTCGGGCTCCTTCCTTCTTCAGGCGACATTTGCCAGGCGCTGCTGCCGAGCAAGGACGGGGCTGCGCCCAGGAAACCAGATCTGGCTCCAGTGGGCATGCAGATGCTCCGGGGATGAGCTGGGTGCAAATGACTTTAAATAGAACAACCAAGCAAACAGCCAAGCAAATGGCGCTTGCCACCACCCGAACTCGAGTCACTTTTCACCGGCGATTTCGGGGCTGCTAGGTGTTGATGGCAGGGGGTACTTCTGCATGGCAAGCCATCTGATGTGGGCTTTACGAGAGCCATTTCCACGGCTGGGGCTTTATTCTTGGAACTCGCTCAGCTATCATGCAACTATGATCTACAGCTTGCCCGACCAAAGCTTTTCCGTGCTGTAATTCCTACAAACAGACCCATCGCGCCATGCATAAATCTGAACGTCTGCAAAACTGTGTGGCAGAGCTCCCTCCCTTCCTCCTTTCCGCACACACACACACGCACTCGCACACTCTGTTCTTTCTACTTGCTAGCAGAAATGCAGAAGAGGAGAGAGAAAAAATTACTTCTCTGCTGACGATGATCTTTTAATCTCCCGCAGCCTGCTTTCGAAAAAATAAAACGTGTTTATACATAGGTTCGGGGGACGATTCCAGCCCAGAAAGTATGTATAAACATGCAAATTTCTACTCTATCCGTAGTTTACTAGAACAAAAGGTATTCCTTCCTTGTACTTCTAGTAGAAAAAAATTAAAACAGTACCAAATGTGAGCATTAGCGACTTTGGAAAGGGGTTTTATTCTTTATGCCCTAAATGCCTAAACCTAATATTTTGAGGTGGCACACAAGCTGTGATCATAAAACGAGTTTTACTGGGAAGCCATGTTTACTTCTTGTTTATCAGACTTATTTTAATTCATTCTGGGTAGGTTCCAAGCGCTGTGTTAGAGATTAAAGGCAACTGCGCACCCCAATTAGCAGCCAGCCCTTTCTGAGTAAAAATATTTCTGAGGGGCGAGATGAAAGTGGAATAATTTCTGTTCATTAACAGTAGAGCGCTGGGGCGGGTTTCTTTTCACTAAATGGCTGTACCTTGATTTTGAATCTCTCACGATTTAAAACGAGTGGCCACGTAAAAGCGAAACCCAGTGCAAAAATACCCCTCCAGGAATTGCATTCGATAGAGCACACGAGCTGTGCAGTAAAACGCATGCTGACTAGTAAAACGTCGGGGCTGTGCAGAACTCCAAGCTCTCCAGCAGAAAATCTAGCTCTGGGGCACTAATCTCACCGTTTTCCATGCAAAACTTTTCAACTCAAGCCGCGGTGGAGGCCGTAAAAACTTTTTGCTCCCATTTAACCAAGACAGCAGAAAAATCACAGCGTTCTGGGGGGACGGGGAGGTCCGGGGCTGAAAAGATCGTGTCTAAAAGGACTTTACTGCTCTGCCATCTCTTTCCGAATATGACTCCTCTGTGCAAGCGTAAATCTTGCCTTGTGCACACAGAGAGCCAGGGAAGTTTTTCCCTTCGGAGCAGTACGGAGTTTATCAACTGAAAACTGAGCAAATAAATGGCGAAACTTTATTTCTGGCGTGTACTCTATACCTGAAAGACTTATTTTTCCCGTCTTCGTGGAGGCCTATAAATCTTGCTTCGCACCCGCTTTACCTTCCGAAAAACACCCGTGGGTTGGCCACGGCCGAAGAGCCCGGCGAAAGCAGACCCGACACCGGTGCCAGCTGGGGGGGCACAGTCCTGCATCGCCCCCGGCACGGTACAGCCCGGCACAGCCCGGCACAGCCCGGCACAGCCCGGCACAGCCCGGTACAGCCCGGTACAGCCCGGCACAGCCCGGCACAGCCCGGTACAACCCGGCACGGCGCTGCGCGGAGGGGAGCGGGCGCGCCCCGGTGCGCACGGGCGTCCCCACCACGGCGGGAGCCGCCGGGCTCGGTTTCCAGACGGCTGTTAGCAAAGCTCCCCCGGTGCCTCGGCCTTGGCAGCCCTGTCCCCGCTCCGTTACCCCGGGGTAAATCTCCGGCGCCTCCTATTAACTTTCTAATGAGTAGAGAGCCGGGGAAGGGGAGTCAGCAACACGGGCTAAACCCACCCACTCTCCCCCAGGATCCCGACGGGGACCCCGATGACTGATTTATTTACTGTCATTGTTTTACCAGACAATGCTCGCTTCCCGAGAAACTTTGGGAGCCTCGGCTGCATATTGTTTGGAAATATCTTTGAAAATGCCCCATCTGCCCCTCGTTTCAGCCAATCGTAACACCTCTTTGATTCGAACGGGTGAAAGCTCAGATCCTGCCTTTTATTGAAACCAGCGAAGGACCTTGGGAGGGAGGAGGGGGCGGGCGGGGAGGAGAAAAGGGGAGGGGGAGCGGGGCCGGGGGGAGCCGTCGGCCGGCGTTAATCACACGGCCACTTCGGCAAGAGGAGACAGTGCCCGATGCGTGCGGCGCACATGCTTCGGCGGCCGCCATCCCCGCACCTGTGCGGAGCCGAGGGGTGCGGAGCCGGGGACTGCGGAGCCGGGGTTTTCCTTGTCCATCCCTTCGCCCCTGGGCTCTGGGAAGTACGCGGGATGCAGGGCCGGGGCCAGCCGAAGGATGAGGGCTTATCTCCGGCTCGCCGGGGCGGGTCCTGGCTCTGACAGCCGAGTGCAAGGGCAGGGATGCAGCCCGGCTTCTGGGAGGGAAGCCTGGCTGGGAGAGCTGAAAGTGCAGCTCTGCCGCACCGGCTGCGCTCCTCCTGAGCCCTGGGAACATTTTTTAATAAAACGTCTAATAATACGTATGCTCCCACTTCATCTAGAAACACAGCTTTGGTGTGCAGGCTGGTACACGTGAGTGTGAGCAAATGCACATCTCTCCCTCCTGTGAGTGACCCTTCCTGCTACTTAGGAGCTTTCCCTTCTTCACTTTGCCCTTCTTCCCGGTATGCCAGGCTCTGCCTCTAAATACCAGTCGGGTGCAAGTTTTCAGGGCGATCTCTGCGGGAGACGTATTCATTCATCTGAAGTAGCCCCATGCAGTGCCCTCTGCGCTGAAAATAACATAAAATAATAATCGGAGGACTGTGTCTTCAGCACAAACCCGAGCCCAGAGTGCAGCCCACATCCTGGTCCTTATTCCGGCTGCCCCGTGAATCGGGCGTTTGTATGCGCCTATGTGAGTGCTAGTTATTGCGGGTGAACAAAAGTCTCCAGCAGCTCCTGAAGGCGCAACACTGGTGAGAGCAGTGAAAACAGCTCATTGTGGCCTCGCTGGCCACTAGCATGAAGGGCAAACTGTCTGCGGGAGCAAGTCGCCTCGCAGAGCGGCAGGGTGGGTGCATGGGACCCCACGCTGCTCCTTGTGGGTGCCCACAGGCGCACAGAAACACTCATACACACACACACACAGATGCTCCGAGCCGCCGTGCCCACTCCCAGGACACACGCGAGGGATATTTCCCCTGTGGTCGGGCGGCACGGCCATTCGTGTCCCCTCTTGGAGCTGCCCAAAACCATCCCTCGCCAGTGCTCAGCGGGAGGGGTGCATCCCGCAGCCCACCCGGCTTCACCCTGCCCCTCTTCCCCTGCTTAAGGATGCAGTTAAAGAAGCTCCTTACTCTCATTATTATTATTATTATTATTATTATTATTATTATTATTATTATTATTATTATGGAGATGGCTATGGCTAGGGATATTGCTATGGCTATTACTATTACGATTATTATTGCTATTACTATTTCCTTTCTTTTTTGAAAGTGAGAGGTCCCATCACCCGGGCCAGTTAGCGCAGAAACTAGCCGGTACACATACATTCATTTCTCCCCAGGGTGTTGCGATGGGGAAGAGGAGTTTTGGCTCGATTACAGTTGATATTTTCCAAGCTAGCTGCTTTCTCAATACTCCATCCGTGATGGTGTGATCCATCTCACCCTGCCACAGAGAAAAAAAAAAAAAAAAAAAAAAAAAAAACCACCACAAAATTTCTTCACTTTTCACAGCCTTTCGTGTATCATTCCTTCTTGCAGATTAAGCGACCGGCTGCTGAAAAAAAAAATCACAAAGACTGTGAAAGGAATAAAACCTTAAGTCCATAAAGATGAAATGTAACGAGTATGTTGAATACATAACGCTGCTATATAACAGTTTCAATTAGTTGAGTAAGTCCTCTGTAACGTCTTGTAAAGGTGTAAGGACACGTTTACAGTATAAGCAACATAATGTTCTCAACTGTACGAGTTAATTATTTCCAGATTTTTTTTTTTTTAGAAGTGAGTTTCACAAGTAAAGGCTCTGTCCGGGTATAAAACAACTGATGCATTTTTCCAACATTAAACATCTTGAGTTCATAATTAGAAGCGGAGGACAGAGCGGACAGTTAAATAATTGGACTTGGGGATTTTAGAGACAGCTATCTCGAGACCATTCTGAAAGAAGTGAACAGGCTTTTGTCTTTATTGAGCTGCGGTTATGGCGACCGTGACTCCTTAGCTCAGATTTATCTCCGCTAAACACAACAAAACATGAGGCAATAACGCCGCCTGTTCCAGCCCAGATAGGTAACACGGTTATGGGGAGCAAACGGCTGGGAGGGAGAGGAGAGCAGAGATTTTCACTGGCAATCGATAGTGCTATCAAAAAAGAAATTTTGCGGAGATGCCTATTTCTTCTTCAATTCCTCCAAACGCCTTGAAATGACCGCTGTAAAGTCTCGGGAATTTTGTAAGGTCGGTGCACAACCTCAGCTCTCCTCGCCAGCAGCGTTGCCCCTCTCCCCCCCCACCCACAGACGCCCCATCTCTGCCATCCCTCCCACGGGCAGCCGTGGGGACCGCGACACTCCCCGTCACCGGTGGGGCTGGGACAGACCCCCTGAGGAAGATATGGATGCCCTTCTCGGTTTCTTCCTGCCGTGCCTGCGTCGCTGCCCGTCCACTCCTTCTCCTGCTTTTCACGCCATAAAGCTCGCCGGCTTGCGAGTACTTTGTGCCCGAGGAATTGAACTTACCCCCACCCCACAGTGGAACCGAAATCTCAGCCCTTCCCTCTTGAGACTGCGCTGCCTACCTGGAACCTTTTATTTCTAGCCGGCTCCCCAAAACGAGCTGCCCGAGCCCACATCCCTCCTGCCAGATCCCTTTATAATTTACCTAATATTTAATCACAATTTAATTTCCTTCGGAGCGGGTGTAAAGCCTCAGTGGGTCCAACCGGAGATGAAAAGGAATTAGAAAAAGAAGGATGGGATTTCCCACGCTTAGGCCTTTCCTATAACTGAGTCCAGGACCTAAAACTCCGTGCGAAAGGCTTGGCTTTAGCTCCCTGCGCTCCACAGCTTCCAAGCAAAGCAGAAGTCGAGGTGAAGCAGGGATCCATTGGTAAAAATCAACGCAAAAATTAGTTGTCACAGATTGATTGGCAATAAAAAGGCCCACAAATCCCCCTCACTTGTACGTGTTAACCAAAAGTTGTCTGATTTAAAACCAGGTGCTAGCAGTGTAGCAAATAAAGAGTTCCAGATTTCTCTTAAAAGTACTCACATATTTGCTAGGTTTTTTGCTCATGAGGAACCTCGCTCACCTTGGGCTCGCACAGGGCGTCCGCACTGCAATGGGACCAGACAGAAATTCTGTAGAGGATTTTTTTTTTTTTAAAGCAATCAACTACGACATAACTTTTCGGAGGAAGGGCTTCCTAACGAGGAAACAGTCAAACATCCAGAGTCATTAGCCGATAGCGATGGGAAACCTTGGTCATTTTAATTTTTAATTTTTTGAATGTGTATATACATATATACCTATTTATATACACACAATTCCATGCAAAGCTTCTCTAGATTCCTGTATGGATTATACACTAAGGCAGGCAGAGAGGTGCTTAACAGCAAGGAAGGTTTTCCCTATCCTGTCAGACGTCTAAAGGTGAATGACAGAAGTAGAAACCCTGGAGCCATGATTCTTGGGTTTGTTTTTTTTTTTTTTTCCTTCTTTCTCTCTCTCTCTCTCTTTTTTTTTTTTTTTTTTTTTAATAAAGTAACAGGAGCAACGAGTTTCTAATCTCTCTTGGTAAGAGCGTATTTGCGCTTCCAAGGGTGAGAAGACTGGGAACGTCTCTCTGACCTGCGATGGGGATCATATATTGTTCTAAAGTAGAAATGTCAAAGTAAAGTCATTTACCACCTGGACGTCCTTGACTTCGGATGATTAAAGTTTAATCCGAGGTGTGTGCACAGCTTTACCGTGTTATTTAAACACATCAAAGGTCATAAAGGGATTCCAATAGCATGAGTCGAACACCAGAAAGTGTTCTCGGTGGAGAAATCCGTATTTTATCCTAGCCTAAGCTCCAGAACGCTCTTTAAAGAAAAGGGAAAACAAAGAAAAAGAAAATGGGATGGACGGGGGGAAAGGGGATTTAATTTCTAAAGGGGATGCCAGACTTCAAAGCGGCTGGAGGGTCGCACTCGGGGGGGATACACCCGGGCGCGGAGAGCCTTCGCCAACCATTAGCTGTGCAGACATCTAGTGGGAAACCCTCGCCACTGCAGCTCGGCCTCCTCCGCCCCGCAGGCAGGCTCTTACCCCGGCTCCTCGGACGCCCGGCTCCTGTCCTCTCCTCCGGCCGCCTTCTCCCCGCCGAGCCGCCGCAGAGCTGCGCGGAGCCCCGCGGGCGGCCCCCGCTCGCCCCCATTGGAGGCCGCCGATGCCAGCCCGGCCCCTCCCGGGCCCTGCCCCGACGGGACGGGCCCCCCCTCGTCCCCGTCCAACCCCCCCACGGGTCGGGCGCGGCCCGCGGCCCCCCGCGGCCCCCCGCGGCCCCCCGCGGCCGCGACCCCTCTGCCCGCAGCCCGCCGTGCTGCTCTGCCCGCTGCCGCGCTCGCTGTGCCACGGGCGGTGCTGCCGAGGCAGGCAGGGATCTCCCCCTTCCCTCCCTCCTTTCCCCCCTCCCTCTCTCCCCCTGCAGCCGCCGGCTCTCGGCTTCCCCTTGCAGACGGCCGATGGGGATCGATAAGGGGATGGGGACGGGACGGGAGCGCACCCCAGCTCCGAGGATTCCTGAGAGCTTTCCTGCCGCCTCCTGCCTTGCATTTCTACCCGGAGCATGCAGGACAGGACAGGCGGAGGGGGGGTCGCTAAATCACAGCCGTGGGCAGAAATTTGCCTTCGCGGACCCCGCGGGACGGGGGCAGAGGACGGAGAAAGCCGGGAAGGGGAAAGGCAGAGGTCGGCCCGGAGCTGTGAAACTTTTGCTGGCACCTGAGCTGCCCGCCGTGGGGGGCATCCCAGGCTGTCTCCGTCTAACAGGTGGCCTATACTCGGCCGCGAAAGGCGTTTCCAAGCTGCAGTGAGTCCCACTGACACCAAAATTGCTCGCATTTCCCGCAGAGCTGGGTGGGTATTTTCTAAATGTGGTGGTCTTCCCTCCCCGGCCCACCTATCCTATTTTTTTTTTCTTTTTCTTTTTTCTTTCTTTTTTTTTTTTTTTTTTTTTTTTTTCCCAAGGAGCTCGGATCGCCACCATCTTCTTACTTGATACCTAATCACGTAGTGACTGAAATACGGAAGCCCCATCACCTGCCCGAATGATGAGGATGCCGAGGGGTGGAGGCGAGGACATCTCCTCCACCTTGGGAGGACTCACACTTCTGCTCTTCCAGCCCACACATTTGTCTTTGGGTTCCTTTTTTTTCCACGCGGGTTTTTCCCCGTAGCCTGGTTCCTTCGTGAGTTCTGTAAAGGACACATTTTTCTTTCCACCCCATGTATCAGAACCTACTTAAGATCCTAAATACCACCTTCCTCTTTTTCTTCTTCCTCCTCCTCTTCCTCTTCCTCCTCCTCTTATTTCCGCCAGTCGTCAGTCACCTGCAGTCCCCGAAGACTTCCCTGGCTCGCAGGGATGCTCCTCGTCTCAGAAAGCAAAACCATCCCTTTGGGTACCCAGAGAGGGGAAGAGACATCTTGCTACGAGCACGCGGGTTTGAATTATTAGGCTGTAAATTTCGTACCGTGATAAAAGCTTCAGCTGTGTTGTTCAATATTAAAGTTTTTGGCAATCGCATCACTTGTTTTTTTCACTTCCTTTATCCCCCGCCTCAGACCTACATTCCCCTCTCACAGATTTCTGAGAAAATCTTTCATGTTTTGTTTTAATATCGCATATATACGTTTCAGGTTTCTCCGCCGCTATACAAATAAGAATGGACATATGGCAGGAACATTTGATGTTTGCAAACGGGCAGAAGATACTTGCTAACCGATTTCCGCTGTGGAGTTATATGGGATTCTCTTTTTATATATAGGCAACTTTTATGTTAGCTGGGATATTCTTGCTCACAGTTTTTAAGGTTTCGGTCCTGTGGTTATTGTTAAAAAAAAAAAAAAAAAAAAAAAAAAGTACAATCCATCATCCTCCCCTCCTGATAAACGCAACTTCATCGTAATGCTCTCACAAGAGTAGCTGTATGCACAGCGCCTTCTTCCCAGCTGAAGTGGCAAATTATTTTTGGTTGGGTTTTGTTTCTTTTCTTTTCTTTAATTTTATTTTTCCGTGGTCTTGCCATCCTACTGAAGATACCTTATTGATGCGTAATGATAAAAGATGCATACTGATAATAGATGCATAATTAACGTTATTGAAAGCTAATGATGAAATGACGATTACTAGGTTAGATCGGCAGTGTCCGAGCTCCGGGGGAACTTCACCGCAAACTTGTGACCTCCCTTTTAGTGACCCCCGGGGTACTCACAGACGCAGAAACTCTCCCCCCGCAGTCCCCAGCTAAAGTTAATGGGTTCGACTCGCTGCCTCTCCTTTATTTGCCAAATATTTACATCATCCGAAGTGGTGATGACGTGTCTGTTCGTGCCTTCATCACCTCACAGAGGAGTTATTCCTTGTGGGTAACGCTTTGGGAAGGGTTACGGGAGCGAAGCGCCCCCCCGCCACAGGTGGGCTCCCAGGCCGGGGCTGCGGTACGTGCCCCCGGCTCCTGCGGGGCTCTCCCAGCCTTGCAGGGGCAGGAGCCTTCCCCGCACATCTTCTCGTGGGGTTTCAGACCGGGGCCGTGACAGACTTCTCCAGGTCGAGTCCCCGGACCAAGGATTTGTCGAGCAGAGGACACGGGGAACCCATGTTACATCCAGCTGTTTGTTTTTTTTTTCTTTCTTTCTTTCTTCTTTTTTTTTTTTTTTTTTTTTTTTTTTAATTCTTTTTAGGGGGGCGGGTTGGCAGCGGGCTGCGCCAGGAGATGACAGACAGTCCCCACACACTCGGCAAGAGAAATTGCGAAGAAATATGGCTTTGTGAAAGTGGATGACAATTGGTAATTACTGGCAGGCAGCGAGGATCTTCCTCACAATGGGAAGGAAGTGGCTCTGAGCAAGGATACTCGGTCGCTGGCACAACGGCAGTAAAATCTGCAGGAAAGCGGCCTCGGGTTGCGTGCAAGGGGACTGCGGAATTTCTTCCTTTAGGTATCTGTGCTACAAGACCAAGGGGCATGCCTGACTAGCGACTAACCTTTATTGTTTAGCCGCTCGTTATTTCGCATGTCGCAGAGGTTGCTACGAAACCACTCCCTTTTCTCTGTGCCATTATTGGACTAAATATACTTTGGCTCCTGGGACGTCGCGAATTGTCTTCAGAGCGTGGGAACCTTGGCGTGTGCCCTCGGCTCCGCTCCGACCGCTTGGCACCGCCATCCCTCCTTCTCCCCGGGTATCTCCCCGGCTGCTTGTGCTGGGCTCGGCCCCGTCCCTCTTGCCCCGGAGACAATGGGAGAGCCTGGCCCATTGTCTCCAGCTCCGTGCACACCCGCGCGTGGATTTGGGGGCACAAGGTGGCAGTGCCAGGCTGTGGCATCTGGGCAAGGACGGCGATGAAAAGGAGAGCCGGTGCGCCCACCATGAAGTCCCTGCCCCAAATGAGGAGTCCTGGTTAGTGCCCCACGCCGCCCTGCCCAGGTGTGGGCAGCTGGAGCTGGTGGCGTGCGGGGTCAGTAAGGACCGACTCTGCTCCCGCCTTCCCCGAGGAACCACGAGGCTCAAACGCAGAGGTTTAAGTCGATTCCAGAGTAAATAACCTCTTGGAAGTACAGTCAGCTGTCGTGTATTTAAGAATCGGATTCAGCCTTCCACAGGGCCACATATGTAACTGCTTATCTAGAGAAGACATAAAATACAATAAGCTTTGGAAAAATTCATGATTCAGCAAAAATGAAGGGAGTAATATACTCACCCTGAGATGCAAGTTATCAGCTAGTGTGCATTTGGCTGGTGTTATGTTTAAAGGAAAACACTGTATAATTCCTATTTAGAGAATGTGTTCACGGTATGGACGGAAAAACATTAGTTCCATCTAACATGAAGAGTAGCAAACGTCTGTTGTTATTAAAGACAGCACGTAATATATATACCTGAGAAATGTACTCTAGGCGCTAGAAAGCATTTTCTAGACCCCGGTTTTACTAGCTTTTTACCGAATAAAATTTTAACAGAAATGCGTGTGCGTGGTGAAATGTAAAGCTAATTGGAGAACACGGGATCATATCACGGTATCGGGTAACTTTCTGCTGGGAGGTGGCTGACACAGGCAGCACCCACGGCATAAAGCAAGGGCAGTTCAGTGCTGCCGAGGACTCAGCCGAAGCCAGCTGGCTTTTTCTGCCCCGAACCCGCTCGCAGAGCCGTGCAGATGGCGCCTTGCTGCTCGTGGAGCGCTCCCCGAGGGCTGTCCCTATGGGATCCCACCCACGAGGGGAGAAGGCTGTCGCCAAGCACGAAGAGGGATGTGCTTGGGGGTGAGGGAGGGTGATGGGAACCCCATCCCGGGACGGAGGGGTGCCCCAATCCCCTAACTCGATACAAGCACAATGTGCCAAGCAAAAGGCATGGGTGTGGCCGTGCACACAAGCTCACACACACCCCGAAAGGGCTGAGGTGTACACGGCACCCACTGGGGGTGTGGGCTCTTGCTGGCTGCGCGGGTGCACGCCGTGGGAAGACGCCTCCCGTGGGCACCACAGGGCTGCAGGAGGGCGGCCGGCTGGCGGGGCCAGCAGCCCGGCACAGGTGTAGCGGTATAAAAGGCCCAGCCCCGGGTTTGGGGCCGCAGTCCAGCACTCTTCAAGGCCGGCCGGGCTGGCTTGGCAGGGATTTCGGTGGGGCGGGGAGCTCCAGGTGTGTCGGGCAGCCGTGCCCCTGCTGCCTCCCATCCGCACCGGGCTGGCCTAGGCAGAGCTGCCCGGGGAAGGGATAGGGATGGAGATGGAGATGGGGCCCCCGAGGGGAAGGGCAGCCACTTCTGCCCCTTCTTTCAAGCCCTGGGACAATTGCAGAGTTTTGCCAGATGCAGGGTGTTGCATCTGAAGGGTTGTTTTTCCCTCCGCAGAGAAGATCCCCACCCGTGCTGGGGTAACTTCCACTGAGGGTGTCCTGAGAAGGTAAATCTCTGCTCCTGCCAGGGTGTGTGAGCCCCCGGCCCTTGAAGGGTATTTCTTAAGATAGCCGTGATTATAGCCCCACGTATGTACAGTCTCATCTGAGCAAAGGACTGGAAAAGTGAGGAAAAAGAGCTGTTAGACAGACCCAGACATTAGAGATAAACTGCCTCCATCAAGTCAACATTTTAATCGCTAAAACCACTTCTGAAAAGGCAACCAAAAAAAAAAAACTCTTGGAGAATGTACTCAAACAGCTGTCTTCCAGTAAAGGCAAACATGTCCAATATTTCCTGTATGACTTTTTTTCTCCCTTTTCTTTCTTTCTCTAGATACTGCGCCCAGTTGCCTTTAGCACTACAAGCCTCGCTGTTTCCCCTAGGTGAAGATACGGCTTTGGCGTCTGCATCCAAAAAAATAAATAAATATAAAGACCCTGCAACTTCTCCAGGAGACAGCAGCGTCCACTGCTGCCACTGAGCCCTCCTAAAGGGACGCTGTGTACATGTCACGCTAGTACAGGAATGCTATGGTGAGAAAGGCTTTGTGGAAATGCTTTCTCCCGCATTGTTAGGGAAAGGGCGACTTCAGCTTCCCTCCGACAGCCTTTCAGAGGGAAATAAAAACGGCGCAAAGTGGGCCTGAAGCTCAGGAAGAACTTTTTTTTTTTTTTTTTTTTTTTTTTTTTTTTTTTTGTAATGAAAAAGGTGGAGGGATAAGTTTAATTGTAATCAGGCTGCAACAATACACCATGTGATCATGTGGTAGCAATTATTACAAGCTCCCAGCAGAAATAGAGAGAGGATATGCCATTGCAGCTCACTGTAGCCTGGGTTTATTTTCTTTTTCAAAAAATATGACCCACTGATATATCTATCAGGCGAAAAATGATTTTACCCTCCAAACGCTAAATCCTGAAAACCGGAGGATAGCCCAACAGTATCAAGAAAGATTAACTCGACTATCGTTGTATTATCCATTGCTACTACCCGGCCGTACTAGAAAGTTTTTAACTGGAAGATGTATCTGACCTGATAAAAACTGCTGAAGTGGGTATCTACTCAGACAGCCTGGCCTCCTCGCTTATCAGAATTTGCTAAGACTAAAATAAAAATGTTCTCGGGTTCATTTGTGCGAACCGGGATAGCTGATTGCGAAGGAATCCGTCTGTTTGCATGGCAAGGCAAAATTAATTGAAATTGTAGGTGGGATTTATCACTGCATTCAAGCAGTCTGCGGCTGACAGAGAGCCTGCAAGGGCTTCTGTTCATCGGTGCATTTACACGACAGTTTAAGAGAAAGATTTTTTGCTGATTACCAACATGTAACGACAGATTTCTTGTACTTTCAGCCGCCAAATACAAACAGAAAATAATCTCATCCCCCCTTGAAATACGCTAGTGAAAATATTACAAAAAATAAAGTAAAATAAACAAAACAAACCTAGAAAAGAGACCTTGTCGGTGAGACAGAAATCAGGATCATTCCCATTTTCACTTTAAGCACTTGAAATACCTCCTGCGTGTTTTCTAGAAATGAAACAAGAAAAATAATACAGAGAGGAGTGATCTGAGAACTCCCTCCACAAAAATTACTCTGTGTCCCACACTTCGGGACACAATTCCATTATTTTCGAGCACACCTTACTTATAGGAGGTGGCAACTGGAAAGTTTGGGTAGACTGAAGTAGGTAGGTCCGTACCTACTGTGCGGCTGAGGGTTTTTGTGACGCTTTTTATACCTAGCAGAAATGTGGGATTAAGTTTTTCGCAAATCTTCCCGGCGTTTTCCCTTTCTGCATTTCCTTTTACGAATTCTTCTTATTTTGCAATTATCTCGGACCCCCCCAGCACGCAGTGGGAGGGAGAGAGTTAAGATGTCCTGCGAACCCTGCTCGTAAAGCTGCTCAGTTCCATTAGAAACACATGAATATCCTGAAATACAAAGTGTCTTTAAAACGGACTCAGGAATGTTTATCTCAAACCTTGATGCTTTAGAAATTATGGACGAAACCAGCGGTGACAGTTCGCGTCCAAATTAACCTTCTGGCAGGTAAATTTCATTTGCTCATGAAAATCAAATTCGATTAAGGATCTCGCTCCTGCTATCATTTTACTCCTGCATCTTCCAAAAACTTCTGGACTCTGAAGGACGGAGAATAATATTAGTAACTAAGATCCTCTATCCTCTCTATTATCAGCGAAGATCTTTTAGCGGGTTTAGAGGGATTTAACTCTGCGACAAACACATATTTTCAGCAGTCAGTCACAATTTTTTTCTTAATGCTCATTAATTAGCTCTAAACAATGGAGGGAAAAGTAAGAGTGGATTTCCTCTGACTACGCATTTTCTTCTGTATTCGTACGATTTTGATTATCCTACAAGAAATTAAAGCTCCTCTCAGTGGGGCACTCCTGTAGCAGGAACGTGTGTGTTATCACACAAAGGGCTGCTTTTTAAGAAAGCTGTCTAGATAATCTGTGCCGACAAACTCGATTTTTGCAAAACCTGACATTAAGCCGAACGTACTTTTTGGTAGCGTAAGCAAAGAGAAGTTGTAAGGCCTCTTCAGAAAAATGAATGGCCATATTCCTGTTACGTAGGGAGATTTACAAATCGTTTATATTTTCCCGTTTAAGGCCAAAATCCTGCGGTTCTCCCTGTGGCAAGGCTATCTTTGGCTTCGTGGCTCCAGGAGCACAAAGTGCCTTGTAAGGGACAAATTCTGCCCTTGCTTACACCTGCGAGGTGGGTCACCACTCGCAGTGCAGCCAAGGGACGAATATGCCACTAAAGCACATCGCAATATCTCACATGGGCACTGTGGTGAATCTGAAAACCAGTTTAAAACCGTCTGGCTCTGAAAGGATTCTGCACCTTTTAAAATCCTCCTGCGGATCACGGTTGTTCATCCTCTTGCTCCCTGAGGAATTAATACTCATTTTAGGGGAAACGACTTAACAGACGTATTTCTCTCCGAGAAGCTTTACAGGCTATGTAAATACAGAGTGGTTCGGGGGGTTGCGTGAAAACTCCTGGAAAATGCTGGCGCTCTATCTTCGTTCTGTATTTGCTGTATCTTAACCTTACTTCACATGAAAGGGGGCAAAAAAGAAGAAAATCCTACTGGGCTTTCTGTTGCATAAATGGAAGCCTTCGATTACCAAGTTAATTTCCCAAAATTAAGTCTTTGTAGACAATGGCCAAATCCAATCGGTGGGTTCAAGTAAACTCTTCCTTAGTTTTGGTAGATTTAGCTAGCACATCTCCAAGCTTGCTTTGCGAAAAATAAAAGCTCTTCAAGAATTGGTAGAGAATGATGTATGTTCAAGGCGGGGGGGATAGGCTCAAGCATATTTTTATCCCTGGTGTTCATTACAGGGTCCATGATTTTCGAAGAACATCTGTTCTGCCCGATGCCTTCAGCCCTCCCGGTTCCTTTCTGATATTTAATGGCAGATACCCATTAAGGCGGGAAGGAATTATAGCCTCATAGATGGGGAATGAATTTTTTTTTTTTATTTTAGGAAAAAAAAAATCAATTTGACGAGGCTTTTCTCCTCTATCGGTGTCAATAATTTATTAAAAGTCAGTCCTGACAAAATTCGGGAAGGAAAACAAACGCATCAACTCTCTTATCCGATAATAACTTCTTTTTTGGGGCTGCACACGCACCCTGCAGATGCCATTTTGACTATTTTGAGAAAACGGTACCATTACAGGACTCCCACCCACGTCACAGCAAACAAGGGAAGGGTAGAGCTGCATCACCGCCCTTATCAGCACCGAGAAGCATGGCCCTCTTCCCTAACGAGAAATAGAGGGAGAGATACGTGTAAGAGAGAAAAGAGATCTCTTTAATCTGATCTCCCTTCTCCCTTTTGCACACAGAGCTGGAGCAAATCCAAGTGGGTAAACACAACAAAAAAACAACCACCAAAACTCAGCAGACCGGATGCCCCCCCCTCTCCGCTCTTCCCCCCCCCCCCCCCCCTCCACTCCACCACTTGTACAGTTTGCACCGGGTCTCCGAGCGGCAGTTTCACATGGCTTCTCCCTCCCTATGGAAAGAGGCTGGAAAAGTCGGGGCAGATAAGCGAGAACCGGAGCTCCGCTGCTGCGAGAGAGGAGAATTAGTTCGGCTAGGGGGGCGGGCTGGGGGGGGGGAGGCGAGCTGGAGAGATTGCAGCTCTCACGGCCACCCGATTTAACAAATCAGACAGATCTCCGGGCTGTGAATGACAGTTCTCACATTGGCTAGACTGCAACTTTCAACTTGACCTTGGCCTCTAGCCGCGTCTAACCCGTATGTAAAACAGCGCTGCCCCATAGAGCAGCCTCCCCTTCCCCCTTCTCCCCCCCGCCCCGCTGCAGGGCGATTTTGAGAAGCAGCTCCAGAAAGCAGGGAAAAACAAACCGGCCCGATTCGTGCCAGTCAAGCACAACGTTTGGCCGGGGGAATCCACAGGTTTCAAAACTGGAGCCTGGAAGAAAGGGAAAAATATGCGGGGAATAAATATTTGCTTTTGGCCATGAGGAAGAATGCGGAAAGGAGTACGCTAAGGCAAAATGGGAACCGTTTATTGGCTACAATGAAGGAAAAAATGGGGCTAAAACATTGCCAGATTAGCGGGGGGAATGACAGCGACTCCAGGTATCCCAGCCCATCTCACGTAAAAATCGCCTGGAAAAATAGATGGTCGCCTCTTTCTCAGGGCTGGCAGATCTGCCGGCTGCGATAGGCAAGGAAAAGGCTGCTCGGTAACAATGTACGTCCCGGGACTACTCTGCGCTCGTAGCAATGCGGGCAAAACAATGCTACAACGTCAATGGGAAGCACAATAGTCTAATAAATACGCCGAGCTGTCAGGCACAAAACAAAGCAACATGCAACTGCAAAAATTAGTTTTCAGTATGGCAGCATTTGGGGATGTTTTGCCCGCACACTTTAGGGCTGAGAGCTGTTAACGATGAGACGAACGCTTCTTTGGGTCAAGTTTATTGAGAGCTCCGTGGCAGAGCACTGCGGGTTCAAGGTTGGGCGCAAATAGCTGAAAGCTGGGGGGAAACGCATCCGAGCCGGTGGGAGGTGCGGTGGATATTAAAAGTGGGGGTCATTTCGCCTCATGAAAAATATCAGCGTTTGCCGTGAAAAAGAGAAGGCGATTTCCTTTTTTCTTTCTTTTTTTTTTTTTTTTCCTTGTCTTCGCTCGCATAGAAGAATGACCTTAAAAAAAAAGTAAGCAGCCCATAAACCATTTTTTCCCAGCACAAAAAGGCGCCGTGGGTCCGTCCGCACGCTATACAAGCCGACGTGCTATTTTACGGCCAAAGAAGATGCAAGCCGAACTGTAGGCCCCGGCTTTTATTATTATGATTACAGTAACAAATACTAGAGCAGAGTTACGGCGGAGATCCAGTTAACCCTCCCGCTGCCCGAGTCCGGCCTGAAACGAATCAGTAAACAGAGTGAATCTGGATTTCCTGCTCCGCTCCTCTTATCTGGCTGCCGAGGCTTTGTGGCGAGAGAAGCGAGCCGGCTCTTGGGCTTTCGACGGGCAGGAAGGAAGGCGGAAAACACCCAGGAAGGCCCCCGGGACACCCCGCTTCGGGAGCCTCAGTGGGGGGCCGGAGGGGTGGGGGGGTCCCCGCGGGGTCCCCACGGTACCTGGGCGGGGAGAGGCGAGGGGCGACGTGGGGACAGAGGGACGGGGGGACTGGGGGCGGCCCTCCCAGAGGCCGGAGGGGGCCGCTGGGGCTCCCGCTGCTCCCGGGGTGGGGAGGGGGCAAGGATGTGGCTCGGGGAGGGGGGGAAGAGGCCGGGGTGCCGGGGGGAGCCGCGCACCTCGGGGAGCGCGCCGCGGCAACAACAGGGCCGAAACGCTCACGCCTCGGTGGCGAGGGGAGGAGGGAGGGAAGGAGGCAGGGAGGAAGGAGGGAGGAAGGAGGGAGGAAGAAGGGCAGGCCCCCCCGCCCCCCCCCACCCACCCCCGCGGCGCCCGTGCCCCGCGCGGCGGCGGCCGGGCCGCGCCGTGCCCGCGCCCGTGCCCGCGCCCCCGGGCCGGGAGCCGTCCCCGCGCGGTTGTGGCATTATTTAATTATCTCCGCTTTATTCCTTCCGATGTTTATCAGCTGCTTTGCATATCACGTGGGGGCGGGCGGCCCAATGAGGGCCCGCCTGGCGCGACACTGGCGCGTCAGCCTTGGTCAAGTCCCGGAGATTTAGTATCTCTTTTTTCAGTCTTTGGGGCTTTTAAAAAAGAGCCACTAGTCTCAATGCGGAGCGGGCTATGACAGCCTCCGTGCTCCTCCACCCCCGCTGGATCGAGCCCGTCATGTTCCTCTACGACAACAGCCTGGATGAGATCAATAAGAACATGGACGGGTTTCACGCCGGCAGCAACTTCGCGGCGGCGGCGGCGGCCAACCCCTGCCGCAACCTGATGGCTCACCCCGCGCCCCTGGCCGCCCCCAGCGCCGCCGCCTACACGTCGAGCGAGGCCCCCGCCGCCGGCATGGCCGAGCCCGCTGTCAAGCAGTGCAGCCCCTGCTCGGCCGCCGTGCAGAGCTCCTCCGGCGCCGCGCTGCCCTACGGCTACTTCGGCAGCGGCTACTACCCGTGCCGCATGACCCACCACAACGCCATCAAGTCCTGCGCCCAGCCCGCCTCCACCTTCGCCGACAAGTACATGGACACGTCGGTCTCCGGCGAGGAGTTCACGTCGCGGGCCAAGGAGTTCGCTTTCTACCAGGGCTACGCCGCCGGGCCCTACCAGCCGGTGCCCGGCTACCTGGATATGCCCGTGGTGCCCACCATCGGCGGCCCCGGCGAGCCGCGGCACGACCCCCTCCTCCCCATGGACAGCTACCAGCCCTGGGCCATCACCAACGGGTGGAACGGGCAAGTGTACTGCCCCAAGGAGCAGAGCCAGCCGCCTCACCTCTGGAAGTCCACCCTCCCGGGTAATAATACACCTGCATGGCTCCCCGGCTCCCCCCCCCCCTCCTCGCTCGCCCCTCGCCCCGCTCCCCCCGGGCTCCCCCCGGGCCGCGCCGTCCCCGCCCCGCCCGCGCTCCCCGGCCCCAGCCCGCCCCGGCGCCGCGGGGATGGCACCGGTGCCGCCCCCTCCCCGGCGCCCGGCGCATCCCGCCCGAGGCTCCGGGAGAGGAAACAGCTGAGAAGGGCGCTGGGAGGGAGCAGGGCTCCGCGCCCGGCCACCAGGTGCCACAAGCTCCGCAGCGGGGTGGGAGGGGGGGGAGCGGTGGCAGCTCCGCGGAACTCCCGCTGGAGTCGTGGGTGTCCCCTCCGGGGGGCTCCGAGGGGCTCCGCGGCTTCGCTTTGCCCGGCTGGAAGGAAAAACACCCGCAGCGGAGAGGCGAGGGGAGCCCCGGGTGCGGGGCGGTGCTGCGTGAGCGGAGCTCCGGGCGGGCGAGGAGCGGGGCGAGGAGCGGGGCTCTCCCCCCTGCGCCGCTCCAAGATGTCCCGGGAGGTCCCCGTAACGCTCTCCTAACGCTTTCGTGCACGGTTTTTCTGTTCCAGACGTCGTTTCGCATCCCTCCGATGCGAACTCGTACAGGCGGGGGAGGAAGAAGCGAGTGCCTTACACAAAGGTTCAGTTAAAAGAACTCGAAAGGGAATACGCTACAAATAAATTCATAACCAAAGACAAACGGCGGAGGATATCGGCGACCACGAATCTGTCAGAGAGACAGGTCACAATCTGGTTCCAGAACAGAAGGGTCAAAGAGAAAAAAGTCATCAACAAATTGAAGACGACCAGTTAATGGATTAAAAATGGAGAAGCAGCAGCTCGAAAGTTTCAGAACTTTTTTTTTTTGTTGTTCAGATTAAAGTAATTATTAATAATAATTAAAAAAAGAAAAGACAATGAACCTCTTCTTTCAGAACAAGAGATCTGTATCCTTGGAATTATAGCATTTTTTAAAATATTGCTGTAGCAAATGGTTAAAACTGACAGTTCTCCTGAAATCCCAAGCAGACAGTGTAACTGACAAACTGTAAAGCCCACATGCCCAGCCCCGAGAGATACACTTTCAATTAAGACACACAGTTTTCTGAGAAACTTGTAAGTACTTCTATGACCTTACTATTTCAGAACACTCTTCGTGGCCACGATGTGAGAGCTGGTTGACGTGAGGAGGTCGATGTGTACACATAAGCTTGTTTTCTTCCATTGCAATCCAAACTGTATGTTGAATGACTGCTCAGGTAAACCATAGTGAAAAAAAAAAAAAATGTACAATTACTGTATGTTTTTAAGCAATGCATTTAATGTAAAAAAAAAAAAAAAAAAAAAAAAAAAGTAATAATAAACCTCGAAGGTACTGAATAAGGATTTCAGAGACATCAGTAATGAAGGAAGCTCTGTGGAGGATCTATCCTGATAGCAAATTAGAAACATCGCAAACTATTGGGGATAGAAGGGAAAATATTTGCTTGGAGATATCTGTTGGTTTTAATTTTTATTTTCAAAAGATGATTTCTTGTCATCTTTTTTTTTTTTTTTTTTTTTTCTCCTGCAGACCGTACAATAGATACTTTTTAAAGGACTCTGCCTATTTTAAACCTCAAACTATCTTCAAGAATTAATATTTTAAGTCCCCGGAAATTTTTTAAATGTTTGACTCTGGGTGGATACAAAAACGTGAGCATTGGCATTTCTTCATAGTTAAAAAATATATATATATCCCTTTCTGGAAAAAAAAAATATCCGAGAACTTCGAACTGAAATACATTTTTCCCCAGAAGTATTTTGATTTATATAATCTATATTTTGATCTATAAGTAATTAGTCGTTTCTCCTTGTTTATTGTCTGTTATGAGGCCGCAGTAGAACGTTTAGGGATTCTTTTTACAGCACCTTTTAATCCAATCAGTTATTTCAACCAGCACATTATTTTGTTTTTATTCACTATAAGAAGCTATCTTGTAAATAATAAAAAAAAAATCAGCGCACTGTGAAAATGTACTTGTGCACCCTCATTTTTTTTTTTTTTATATTTCTACTGAAAAGTGAAAATCCAAGACGTGTAGATAGGTATAGTAGTATTAATACTGTTAATAAAATAGTCACTGTAATAAAACCTGAAAGAAATACTCTTTATTTTTCGGTACCTACGTGCATTCCATAAGAAATACATATATATATATATGTGTGTATATATATATATGTATATATATATACATAATGTATCTATCTGTCATATAATTGTGATATTGTTATCTTTCTTTATGTAGTTTATATGTATATAGATACGCATATATATATATGTATATACACACACATATATGCTTACGTATGTATATATGTGGATATGTGGATATTTTTTTTTCCTGCACGGTATTTATCTGGGAGCAGGCATGCCTGGTATCCAGCCTTCCTCGAAATGTTTTCGTAACGTTAAGGAGAGGTTTTGCAGAGGGGCTGGGGCCAGGGGGAGGAAGAGGAGGATGATAGCAGCGCAGCGCTGCAGCCCTCGCCGGGAAATGGAAGCGGGGCTGCCAAGCCCCTGGGACGCGGGGACGGCCGCGGGAAGGTGGGTGCGTTCGCGGCGATGACAGGACGGGGAAGGCCCGAAACCTTGACCTTGAGGGGAAAAAAAAAGAGCCGATTTGTGACCTTGACTTTTGACAGCTCCCGGCGCCGCCGGCATTCGCGAGCCGACGGCGCCACCTCGTGGCCGCGCCGCGCCCGCGCCCCCGCGCCGCGTCCCCGTGGATCCGCGCAGCGCTGCGCGGCCGCGGCACCGCGCGTGGGCGTGCGCGGCCCGTGGGGAGCCCCGCGGCTCGGCGCGGCCGTGGGCGTGCTGCGGAGGGGGCTGCGAGGCCGGGCAGGTTGCGACCCGCTCCCCCCCGCTCCGGGGGCGGCGGGAGGTGCGAGGTGGAGTTCGGGTGGTGAAATTGGGGTCCGGATGGTGAAATGGGGGTCCGGATGGTGAAATCGGGGTGCCCTGTTCGGGGAGCCCCCGTGATGCGCGGTGCTGCGAGCTTGGTGGCGGTGTGAGCGGCGGCCGGCTTCAGTGGGGGCACAAAGGGAGGCTCGCTTTGGCTGCCCTGTCTCCCGAGGTGGTCTGCAGCTCTAATTAGAGCTATCGGGGAACCTTTACGGTGCATTTAGAGGGTATCATGTGCCGCGCAAAGTGTAGACTTCTAGCCTTACATTTCTGAAATTCAAAAGCGCCTACCTCGGTCGGGGATCAGCGCGGGGAGCTTGCTGGCGCTCGGCTCTGAGCGTAACGCATTCGTGCAATAACTTACACGAAAAGTACCTGAAGGAGAGAGAGATCTGTTTTCCAGGGAGCTGCGGTGCCTGGGGCTCCTGGCTCAAGGCTGGAGCTGAGCCTCCCGGGCTGGCTGCGGGCTGGCTGCGGGGCTGGGGCTGCGCGGGGCGCGGAGCGCTGCGGATGCTCGGGTGGGTGACCTGCGGCCGCGGAGCGTGGGAACACCGGTGGCATCCCTCCGGGGGCCGCTCGGGGACTTTTTGAGCGAGGTTTCCCTAGCCCCGCTGCTGAAACAACCGGGGAGACGGAGCGACGCGGCGGCCGGTTTACAGGCCTTGCAGTCAGGCTCTGCTTTGGGGGCACAGCGTGACCCCGGGAGGGGAAGAGGAGGCAGCCCCGACGGCAAGGCTACGAGGCAAAACCCCACCGGGGCACCGCCGAAGCCGAGGGGAGCCGGGCAGCCTCCGCGGCCCCGCAGCAGCCTGGCGGCCTGCCCGGCTTCGGGCGGATTTTCAGCTTCTAGCTGCAAAATCCCGCGCTGGGATCCTTCGAGGAGGTCGGGGGCTGCAGACTGGACGGGGGGGGGCCGGCGGTAGCAGCCCCCACCGACGGTACCTGCCCTTCTTGGGCAGATACCTGCCGCGGCGGCAGGCAAGGGCCAGGCGCAGTTTCTCCGCTTCGTTGCCCCGCTTGCTCCCGCAGGAGCTAAATGGCCTGGAGAAAGCCACTTGTGAATTACACTTGTTCTCGCTCCGGGTGGATAATTCTATTTATTCCGTTATATTTCGCAACGTGTATAATTATGGCATGAGACACGCCGCAAATTGCATGCATTTCAGGTCGGAGATGAGGGTGATACGCGCAAGTCGAGCCCGTGGTGACTTGTGTTGCCTATCTTAGGCAGTATCTTCTATTTTCACACCGTGCCCCAGAGCGTTATAATTCAGGGGCGCCTTGAAAGAAAGCCTCAACGAGAATATGGCTGACTTTAGTAAAATAACAGTTTAAAAAAAAAAAAAAAAAAAGTAAATTCTCCGTCTGTGCTACCGTTTGAAGATTATGTTTTCACACTGAAGTGCTTACCGTTCAAATCTCCCAAGCATTTCTAGACCGTGGATTAGCGAATTTAAATTCCCACTACCGTTCAAATAGCTGCGCCGCATATATATTTCACAGGGCAAAAAGGGGAGCGGCTGACTTGCGACCGCTGGCAGGAGTAAGGTAACATTTTGGATCGGACCCCCGCTACCATGTAAGTCAGCGTCGAGGCTCTCGCAGGCTTGGGCAGGAGGAGCAGGTCGTGTTTCCCGGCTGGCAGCCGAGAGCCCCGGCCCGGGGAGCAGGATCAGGCCCGCGGAGCATCCCCCGGCCGCCCTGTGCCTCCCCCGGCCGCCCCGGCGGGGGCTGCGGCTGGTGCCGGGAGGACTCGGTGACCCCACTGCCTCCGGCCTGGACCCACGCAGCGCTCCGGGACCCCACTCAGGACCCGGCCACGGAGCCCAGAGGCTCGGTCAGGTGAGGGGAAGCCGGCAGCTCCGCGCCTCGCTCACCGCCGCACCGGCCCGGAGGCGCGATGGGGATGCCTGCGGTTTTCTGAGCGGCGGAGGATGCGTGGTCTGCGGGTTTTGGTGCCTGCTGCCCTTTCCCGGACCTCCCCCCGGCCTCTGCCGGCATCCACGCACCCATCGCTCAGTCCCTCCGCCGGGTGTAAGGGGCCTGGGGGAGCGGGCGTGTAGGTGTGTGTGTGTCCGCGTTATTTATTGCCTTCGCTTACCGTCCAAAAGCTGTTGGCACATACATTTTCAAGTACAAATTGCTGTTGTATTACATATTCCCCTCTCACCAATCTGCCGCCAGCGTCCTGAAATACGTCCCTAATATGTTTTATAAGAAAATATATCACCGACGAAAATAATTAGCCGCCGTGATACACTACTTCACGTCCATGCACGCGGTTGCGAGAGAATTATTATTTACATTATTTATATTCCCCGCGCTACCGAGAATGCTTTAAAATGGTGGTGGGGAGCTTATTGTGCCTGCCTTGTTTTGTGGAGTTATACGTGCGAGGACTTTTATTTGGAGACATGAAGAAAAAAATGTCCTGGAAGCAGGATTCGGAAGCAAAACAAACACAAAATTAAAAGACGAACCGTGAGCAAACAAAATAGTCTCTATATTTTCAGCTCCCCTAGAAATAAAAACGTTGTGTATAGTAGTGGTTGTGTGGAGGGACGCAGGGGACAGAAGGAGCATGTTACTACTGTATATTTAACGTATTTATTGAAACATCAATGTCAGAGCAATATTTCACTCCCGGTGTAAAATGCAAAGCATAATTAAAGATTTAAAAAATGACTTCAGTTTCACTTCAAATAATTGTTGCAAGATTCAACGGCGTGTATTTTAATTTCGAGTGTCTGGATATATTGGTTTATAATCACCTAATCCTCGGCGTCCTTGGTCCCTGCAATTTGCAATTCCCATGGACAAAACGTGGGTTTACGTTTTGGATGCGGACAGAAGGGCAGAGCAAATGTTTTGTATTTTTTCCCACCAAGAGAATAATCCGGTATTTAATCTATCCGCGCCTCGAGCTCTTGGCAGTAGCAAAGGTGGTTTGCTATGGGAAATAAACCTTGACAGGAGCATATTTCCGAAAAAGAATGATAAATCGAACTGCAAAGCTGTATCTTTTTTCGCCTTCTTTTTCTCAGAAAGACTTCCGCTTAAAAATGCTAGCTAGCTGAGAAGTACTTCTGAAGCGAAGGGAAAAAAATATGGTGTACAATATTGAAATACTCGGGGAAAAAAAAAATAATAAAAAATGGAAAAATAAAAAATAAAAACGCCCCGCGTTTCCAGAGCAGCGACTTTATTTTGTATTCGTCAGAACGAAACGGGTAAGCATCTCGGCCTTTAGCCTATAAATTAAAGTTTAGGAAAAAAAAAAAAAAAAAAAAAAAAAAAAAAAAAAAGAACTGGCTAATGCTTAAATAAAACCCCACTCCTCGTGCATTTCAGCATTCTCCGTGGGCAGGGTTAGCAATAAAATCAAGACAGCGTTTAATACAAAAAAAATATTGGCAGGCGCTAAAAGGCCGGTTGTTGCCATTCATAACTTTTAGATGCGTTTTAATGCACTTTAATGATGATTTGAAGAGATGGCCCTGCGCGTCCTCGGCCGGTAAAGGAGTCCAAGGAGAAGGGGTGGACTCGGGGGCGGCTGTCCCTCGTGGCCCGGTGGGGCCGTGGGGGCCGGGCCGGGCCGCGGGTGTTTTAACCACGCTGCGAGCCCTTCCCTGCCCCCTGCCTCACTGCCCCGGGCCCCCTCCCCCTTGAATGCAGTTGATTCATGAACTAGGCTACGAAATGCAAATGTTCATTAAGTCTTTCCTCCTCCCTCCGGCCTCCCTCTCGTCTCCCACCCACCCCCCCCAAAAAAAAAAAAAAAAAAAAAAAAAGGATTTTTTTTTTCCAGTGAATAGCTTCAACATGGCGTGCTGAAAGGCAGAAGCTTTGCCCGTTCCTAGATCTGAATTGTGATTAAACATCCCCAAAGAGAGCATCTCCCTTCCTCCCGCCGCTCCCCCCTCCCTCCCCTCCCCGTAGCGCGGAGGAAAGCGCCCTCTTCTACGTAGGAAAGGTCAAGTCCTACAACGCACAACCCACGGTCATTACTGTACTGTGACCCGGGGTGTACTGGGGAGGAACGGCCGGGTGTCCCGTGATCAAAAACACTTGGACTTCTTTTTTTTTTTCTTCTTCTTCTTTTTTTTTTTTTTTTTCTTTCCCCTCCTTCTCGTGCGATGGGAATCCGAGGAATTAGACAGCATTTTAGCCTCCTGCAATCACCTTGTTTGTGTGCAAATCGCCATCGGAATTCCTAGGGGACCAGGAGAGACAGAGAGAGAGGAAAAAAATAAACAGCAATAATAGCAGTCATAATAACAGCAATAATAATAATTAGCCTGTGATATTGCTGCATTTTGTAGACAGCCTGGAGCTGGTAGGAAGGACGATGTGCCCTAGTGGCTACATTTCTCTCCGCTCAAAGGCAGACAACCGAGAATTAGAGCAGAAAACAAATAAAAACCCAAATCAACAGCAACCCAAGTCAATGGGAGAAGAGAAGGAATGTTTTGTGGACCGGGTATGTTTAAGCTGTAGGGAAGGAAACCAAAAACTGTGCAGTCCATCCTCATTGATCTGGAGGTCTCCAGCCCAGCGCGGGATCCTAGCTGTCAGTCTCCGTGGGGATATATTTTTGCACGGGCGAGAGACGTCTGGATGCTGGGGTAAGATTTGCGTGCTCTTCCTGGAAGCGGCTGAATGTTTGTCCTCTCCCCGTGCTCGGTGGTGAATTAAGCAAAGAAGCCAACAACAAACACCCACCCTGTCCCCCCGCAAAGCCCCGTGCATGGCTGGGGCAAAGTCCTTCGGAAGGCCTTTGTGGAGGGTTTCCCAGGCCCCCGGTCCTCCCCGAGCCCACCCACCCACCCGGCTCCCTCTCTCCCACGCTGTTATGAGCAGTGGGACCGCTGCTGCCGCGGGGACCTGGGAGAGAGAGGAGGAAGGCTGTCTGGGGTGATGCTATTTGGGACGAGGAGCCCGCTTAGAAAAGTAAGACTGCTTCTCCTAGCCTGGCTCAACCTTTCCCAGCGATGCTGTTTCCCAGTCCAGCATAGGTGGGAAGCAAAGAAGCCTCTTGGCAGGCAAGTGGGCCAGGAGAGGCTGGGGTGAGCGCCCAAGATGAGGGCAGACTCGCAGATAGAGCTGCTGCTTGCTTGGCTTTGTGCTTTGTGTTGTGCTGGTTCGCCTTGCAAAGTTGGGTCGGGCTGCATTGGAAATTTATCCCGGATTTTATTCCCGGCCGTCTGTGCGTGGTCGCCTCCGAAATGATTTTACTCTTTCGTGAGACGGGGAGGAGGGTCTGTGTGGAAGCGGGGGAAGGATGTGTTCCCTTGGAGAGGCTATTTAACCTGCCTGCTGTTGTGCGTGTGTGTATCCAGAGGGAAAAAATGCCAGCCGGGCGGTGTAACCTGCCAGTTTGAATTAATCCGAGCCGCGTCGTAATCGCCTCCATTCCGCATCCAGCAAAGTGCTTTTATTTATTCCTGACCGTATAAATCGGCCTCTACAGTCGGCTTGGGTGAGGAGTAATGGAAAAGCAGGGTGTTTTAAGGCACTCTGATTTTAGGCTTCGACGTGCGTTCGGATAGGCATGAAAAATGTTAGATTTTAATACAAAGAGATCTTGCTCCGTCTCCAGCTAGTGACTGGCTAAGGCTTAAATACACCCGGTTTTGCAAAATGCAAACCCCGTGCTCTCTGGGCACTCGAAGGGAAAACAAAAACGAAAGAGAAAGGAGGCATGAGCCGCACACTGCGCCGGATCGGCCTCGGGTGGCGGTGCCAAGCCTCCGCCGCCGCTGTCCGGGGACCGGTGGCGGTACCACCCGGAGCGGTGGCGGTATCTTAACGGGGAAGGCGAGCACCGCTGCCCTGAGCCTGTACGCACCCCGGCACGGCCGAGAGCAGCCATGTTAGGCTTAGAGGGAGAGCTCTTTGGATGGGTATCTTTGCGGGACATATCACAAACTAGGCGTCGAGCAGCTCTCCCAGGGCTCTGTGCACCGCGTTGCGAATCGCCTCGCATGTTTTCAGCTCGTGTTAGACAAATACATCCCTGTAAAGGTTACCCACGTACAGGTACCTTCGTTACAATGCACTTCGGAAAGTCTATCAAAATATGAAGTAGGGGCTTTGAAGTCGTTGATTTGACAGCCCCGGCACAGTGATACTTCCTGTACCCGCCCCCGGGAACTATCCTGATGGAGAAACCTCTTTACCTCGGTGGGTTTCACGATATGGGAAAAGGGCTCTCCTATAAAGTTAGCGGTGTGGTACAGTAAAATCCGATGTGTTTCGTGGCGAGTTGGGCAAAATAAAATAAAAATAAAAAATAAAAAGCCTTTATAAATCACTGTTAACATTCAGTGTGCGTTAGCGAGAACATTACATCCTATAAAATTCAATTAAGCTGAGAATCCCGGTCGATTACCTTGACTCGAATTTCTGTACCGAGTGCGGCAAACTCTGGAGCCTGGCATCACAGAAAACCCTAACTACAACAAGCTTGTCTCGGCGTTGGGGCAGTTCGCTTTCTGTAGCTTTCTGCCCTTAATGCAGAGGGCATGTCATATATCTCATAACCCGCCTGCGTTGTTTGCATCCTGAGCTTGGAGGCAGAAGAATCCCCGTTTGTCAGAGGCAACGCGATTGGAGTTCTTTTTTTTTTTTTTTTTTTCCCTAACTGAATATATTTCCTGGATTAACAAATCTAAGGTCAAGTTCAAGGCATCAGTTGTAGCAATACTTTTAAATGTAAGTCGACATGGGAATGTTTGGGCGGGCTTTTCTTCTTTTTTTTTTCTTCTTCTTTTTTCTTATTTTTTCATTTCTTTTTTTTTTTTTTTTTTTAATGTGTAAAGCGGCATTCCGGGCTGCGGGTGAACTTTGCATGGGAACATCGC
This sequence comes from Aythya ferina, assembly GCF_964211825.1. Classification (NCBI taxonomy): domain Eukaryota; kingdom Metazoa; phylum Chordata; class Aves; order Anseriformes; family Anatidae; genus Aythya; species Aythya ferina. The sequence continues at coordinate 35,861,077 of NC_140297.1, read as the reverse complement.
CCGAGATGTTGCCGGCCGCAGGGATAACCTCATTGTTTAATAGCACCGCACTTTCAAGGAATCGCTGGGGATGTTCCCTCCACCGCTCGGATTAATCCCACATAAAATACTGGCACATGAAAGGTGACTGGAACCTGCTTCCTGCCACCGACGCTAATGACCTAGATCCCAGTGGGTCTGGGTGGGAATCGGTAGGAAGTGGCTGGTTTTCGGTATCGGGAGGCGATAACCAGGGAAATTGGCTCTCGCACCCGTTTTAGAGCCCGCCGCTGGGTCCAGACACCCCTCTCCCGCACCCTGGTTTTGTCAGAAGTCTCCTGCACCTGTATCTGGGTACATGGAAAAAAAAAAAAAGAAACGAATGAGTGCGCACTTTCACGTGTCGGGAAAGCCTCGCAGAGCATTCATGTGCAGAAAAAGAGACATTTATGGCAGTATCGCCAGTCGGTCAATTTCTGAAATATTTGACCGTCTACGATAATAATTCCTTACGCCCCCTTTACTGACAAATCTGCCTCTATTGTCTCCCAGCAGCAAGCTACGAGCAGTAAATACAAACTAAATTTTAGAAGGGCTTCAGCGAAGCAGAACGGGGGGGCACAGAGTGCTGGAGAGGCAGGATTTTAGGACACACAGCGTTATGAGAAACCCTCCGCGCTTGTAAAGATGCTGAGAGTGTGTTAGAACAACAAATAGTTTGGCTGCTAAAGGGCAAGAAAATAGTGCTCGAGAAAGAGAAGCTATCTTGCTGGAATAAGCTTCCTGTTTTGAAAAACTCCCCCAATATTTTTGCTTGTTGCAACTACAGGAGTCGGAGTCTGACTGTAGATGGACCGGTCCATCGTTGCAAAGGGATGCAAATTACCGTGGTTTATCTCCAGACCAGGGTAGATTTCTTTCTTTCGGTCCGAAGCCATTTTATTCTAATGTTCAAACTAAATGGGAGGATTGGGAGGCTGAAAAAAAAAAATCAACACCCACCTAAAACTTATCCATCTCTGCGACTAAAAAGAGAGGTGACGGAGTAAATAAAGGGTTTTGGTAACTGATATTAAAAAACAATCTAAAATTTTCTACTCCCAGATGACCACAGCCTTTCGAGAGAAGTTCAAGTCTTTGAAATAACGCAATCAGATTAAATACAACAAAAAAGTTAGAATAACCTTGCCTTGGATTCTGTTTAAATCTGCCCTTTCTCTTTACACGTATTCTGCAGTTTCCTAGCAAAATAACAACCATACTGCTTCAGGTTTGGGACAATACATAGCCTGTTCCGTATCACAGCACAAGGGTTCCCCCTTGCCGTTATCAAAAATCACTTCAAATTATGAAGTAAATTAATATTTGAAAAATCGTAGATAGCTATTGTTCCACTTCCTTCTATTATGGTGCTGAAGGAAAAGTATTTAGATTATTTTTTTTCTAATAGATGGATTCGTATAGCTCCTTTCCATAACAGGAAAAAAAACATATTAAAAAAATATAAAAAGCGCACAGAAAAGAAAAAACGTCGGTGAAGACCTTCAGAGCCCGAAATATTTTAAATCTAAACAATCACCGTGCGTTTCTGAAGCTACATTCCTGGCAAATTTTGAGAAGAATTATCGCCTTATGGCCTTATTTTCATTGGAAAAAAAGGGGAGGGGACGTGCCTTTCGTAGGCAAAAACGCTCTGAAGTCCCTCGTATTACACTTTTCCTATAAGTCTTTGTACACTGTAATCGTCCCGTAAGTTTACAAAACGCTGTCCTAATTCCTGAGATACTTTCCTGTGGTTGACTCGCAGCAATCCTCGCCGTGCCTAGGCGAAGGGAGAGTAAGAAAGTTAAAGCAGTGGTCGGGCAATATTTTAATTAGCTCTTCTTGACACAAATTCCTTTTAGCACACGTTTCCCCTGTTAATTACAGGCACCCACCCTATGGGCACGGTAAACGGTGGGCTGAAAATGTTTAAAAGAAAACGCAGTACGAAAAAAAAAAAAAAAAAAAAAAAAAAAAAAAAGACAACAATTTGGATACTATAGAACTTGACCTTTTGGAGAACAGCGGTAGTAAGTTAAACAGTTCCCTTTGCACGCGATCTGTATATATAAAAGCTGGGCTATCGAGGCGTCCAAGCTCTGTTTATATTCCTCCAAAGGAGAGATGTAGCTTTTTCCTCGCTTTGTTTAGCTTAGCTAAATGGGTAAATGTGCTCACAGCCTCCCCACCTCTTGGCCACGTTCGTCCTGCACAAAATGTGCTGCAGCGGAGCTGCAAAATTCATAGCGTTTTTAGCCACGTTACCCTCTCTAATCCGGCCGAAATACTCGGGAAGGCGTAACGAATGCATTTTGCTTCTCAAAACGAAATGCCTCCCTTTGTTGATGTTGTTTTCACTGAGGTTAGGAAGGGGAAGGCTCGATTTTCCCCCCTTCCTCAACGCGGAAGTCCCAATTACTGTATTAAAAGAGCAATTCAACATTAGACCAAATAATCAACATTGATAATTGTGCTGAACACAGCAACTTAACAGCAGGCTCCCTGCAATTACCCACACATTCCGGGGCTTTAAGCGTACATTATCTCTGTTTCACTTAACAGCAAATAAAGCAGAGAAGTCTGTGTGCCTTGGGTGTCTACTCGCTCCCAGACGCGCTGCGCCCCTCGCAGCCTTCCCCATCACCCTCCCTGATTTCTGGGGTCCCCTCGCGTTGCAAGCAGGATCGAGTAAATACGTTGCTTGGGGTCGTTGTCCTTTTTTTTTCCTTTTTTTTTTTCCTTTTTTTTTGGGGGGGGGGGGGGGGGAGGGTGCAGCCCGAGAGCAACACAAAAGCAGGCATCGGGGCTGCACGTGTGCAGGCTGTGCAAGCACACATATGCCCACACACTCTCCCACACACGCCTGGTCTCGCAGGAGGGTGGCCGGTCTGCTGGTGCCTCCTCGCCCCTCTTGCCTTAATTTCCCTTTGTTTCCCGGAGACAGCCCCGACCTCTGGCACGGCCGAGCCCCGCACGGCTCGGCAGCCCCGGCCGCAGGGAGGTGCAGGAAAGAGCCGCATACAAACCTGTGCCAGCTTTTTGCTCCCCACTCCTAGCCCTAAAATTTATTTAGTGCAAGAGGGGGGCTGCAGTGAGTCCAAGTAGGTGGCGTCCCGCGATTAAGCGCCGGGCAGCTCTGTCATGTCTGCTCTGACACAAGCTGAAGTTGACTGCCAAAGTGCTATAAAACCGCAGGTCAGTCTAGAACTGTTTTCGGTTCTCCTAGACGCGCCGTGTTCAATTATAGCCTTAAAAGCCCTAATACAAGTGCAAGAATTTGTTTGCCATCACACAGAGGCGGGGCGAGGCTCTGCAATGGTGGCGCCTTTGTTATCTCAAAGTCACTGAAATCCTTATACATTCCTTTTTGTTTCGGGGGGGGGGGGTGTCTGTGTGAGAGCAGGGTGTGGGGGGAGATTTCTTCGTGGACAGAGTCGGAGGGTGGGGGGACAGAGGAAAAATAAACAGCGCTCGGGTACCAAAAGAGGACTCCCACCCACCCCACCCCCCGACAAAAGCTGGGGGAGAAATGAGATGCGAGCAGAAGTATAGAGTTAAGGAAAAAGCCAACCAGAGATCTTGCACCCCCCCACAAGCCCAAGTTGTGTGGGGAGGGAGGGGGGAGAGAGAGAGAGAGAGAGAGAGGGAGGGAGGGAAAATCCCCAAACGCTTTTACAATCCCTAAACGACAATGCAGTCTTCTGCTGGCGGTTTTGACGACATGCAATCTCTTTCCATCCACTTTCTAGCAAATATGTCAAGCTTGAAGATTAATTCATTAATTTCAAGTTCAGCTCGCAGACATGCAGCAAGCATGAGAAGTTCTTGCAGCAAACCAAAATAAAGAGTTCATTACGGGGATACGTCCAGAGCATTTGATTTGTGAATGGTAACCCTTGTAAAATAAGAAAAAGGCATATAAACATTAATGCTAATAAATTAGTTTACTCCACTACAAAGTAATTACTTGATAATATTGAATTTACAGCTTGAATTCAAATGTAATAGTTAACTATAATGTAGGGAAAATACATAATGAGAATATTTTTTCTGTGCACAACATGATTAGATTTGTTATTGAGTCAGTTACGATAAGCTAAGCAATAAATAAACAAATCGATGTTGACATTTAAATACCGAAGATCTCCAGAATTTACTATAGAACTTTCTCCGGATATATAAATACTTCCACAGCACTGCAGAGGAAGAGGGGAGGGAAAATCCAAATATTATTTCCCTAGCATTTTAGCTTCCCTTCCACTAGCCTCCCAAGCCCACGGGGGGACGGATCTCAAAGCACGTCTAATTTCATAAGAGCACCGACTTCACAATAGCCTTCTGCCGTTCTGTTTTTCTATTTTGATTAAATCCAGCCGGAACCCAAATATTTCTTTTCTGAAATCGAGCATCAGACTAGCAAAAAAATATTTTTTTCCAACAGCCGAGGGATGTCCATGCCTGAAAAGGTGCTGTATTCTTTGGCGTATTTCTCTGTTTTCTTTGGCTCTGCTCATTCGGTGGGGTGTGCATTTTTATTGGCAGAGAAGTGCTTTTTAGTCTCTGCCCTGTACAATCCGCTTTCTATATCATCCCTTTCATGCAACAATAGTAAAAGTTTAACCACGTTTTTAAAATAGGTCTCCCTGGGTCTCAGCCTTTAGCGACGGTACGAGGCGAAAAGGAAAGTATCTCGGTACGGCGAGTTTGTTCCTAGGGGTTAATAGTATGTCAAATCATTTTAACTAGGCTTCTGGCAATTAAACCCCGAATATTTGTCAAAGCGGGGCAGCCCAACATCCCCTGGTTTCCCAAGTATTTAGCAGCAGCACGGAGGCGAAGAGATCAGCAAACACTTTCGAGCTCAGCGGTCTGCAGTTTAAACGGCTTTCTGGCGTCGCACGTAGGCGAGCGAGGGTTTGGGGGGGCGAGGGAAGGGAACCTGCGATCGGGGAGTGAAATCTCGGGAGCTACCTCTAGTAAAGCTGGGATGAAGCCGCGCGGGGTATTTGAGGTTAATATGTAAGTAAGGGAAGGAAGACACTAAGCGCTTCGGAAGTGAACATGAATGCAAGCATGTAATCTATTCACCATGAAAATCAGTACAGACTTGACCCTGGCACATTCTTCCTAGTAACGTTTCCAGCAAAACCCTGCGGGGCGAGGGCTTTTTTTTTTTTTTTTTTTTTTTCTCCTCTTTTTCCCTTGGGTCGGTGGGCAGGCAAAGCGAACCGAGGCGAGCTAAAAAAAGAAAAAAAGAAAAAAAAAAAAAAAAAAAAAAAGCAAAAAGCCACGGCCGCTCCTTGAGGAGCTTCCTGCTAGCCAGCAGCCTCCTCGAAGGGCTCGGCGCTGAGTTCCTCCTGCTCGCTCCCTGCTTTTTCTTCTTTTTTTTCCAGCCCGGCGAGCAAACAAACAAACAGAGAGCTCTCACCTAGCCCTGCGGGCATGGCTAAGCCGTTCCGCCGGGGAACCGGGCGGCCGGGGGGGTGCCGTACCCTTCGGGGGGGCATCCCCCGGAGCGGGGGGCGATGCCCCGGAGGGGGGCTGCGTTACCCCGAGGCGGGGAGGGGGGGGGGGGGAGCCCGGCGCCGTGCCGATCTGTTGCATCCCCCGAGCCGGCTCCGAAGGGGCGAGGGCCCGGAGCCGCCGCTTGTCAATTTGGCGTGGCGTCACGTGACCGCACCTCCCTGCCGGGCTGGGGCGAGCTCTCCACGTCAGCCGACGTCTCCCAATTTTCCTCCTTCACGGATCCGCTTCAAAGGGGCAGCTGCGTTAGAGAATCATGTTAAGCTCAGCTAATGCGGAGAAGCCGAGGTAGCCCTAATGATGGATTTTGATGAGCGTGTTCCTTGTTCCTCTAACATGTATTTGCCAAGTTGTACTTACTACGTCTCGGGTCCTGATTTTTCCAGCCTCCCTTCTTTTTTGCCCCAGACCCCGTCTTCTCGCCCTATGACATACTCCTACTCTTCCAACCTGCCCCAGGTCCAACCTGTGAGAGAAGTTACCTTCAGGGAATATGCCATTGATCCCTCCAGTAAATGGCACCCCAGGAACAATCTGCCCCACTGCTACTCCGCAGAGGAGATCATGCACAGAGACTGCTTGCCTTCCACCACCACTGCTAGCATGGGCGAGATGTTCGGCAAAAACACAGCTAACGTCTACCACCCCAGCGCCAACGTCTCCTCCAATTTCTATAGCACGGTGGGCAGGAATGGGGTCCTGCCCCAGGCTTTCGACCAGTTTTTCGAGACGGCTTACGGCACCGCGGATAACCTGTCCTCAGCGGACTATTCGCTGGACAAGAGCGGCGACAAAGCGCCCGCGGCCGCCGGGGCGACGGCGGCAACTTCAAGTTCGGAGGGCGGCTGCGGCAGGGCGGCGGCGGCGGTGGCCGCGGAGAAGGAGAGGAGGAGGCGGCCGGAGAGCAGCAGCAGCCCCGAGTCATCTTCCGGCAACAATGAGGAGAAATCCGGCAGCTCCAGTACGTATAAAGGCAGCGCCCGAGCGCTTTAGGAAAGGGAGGTTGAAATCTAGCGCACCGCCGCTGTTAAATTTTTATATGCTGTTTTATAAGCATATAAGGTTTATGAAGGGCCTTTAGATTTCCCCCAACAAAACTTTGTTATAAAAGGCGAGATCACGTGTTTAGTGCTGAAATTGGCCGTGAAATACCCACCGGGCAATGGATGCCTTTAAAAAAAATTTCTTTCTCCTTCCTCTTTTCTTTTTAATAAGAAGAAAGAGGGGCTCTGCGGTCAGCTCTCGAAAATATAATAACGGACGTTCGGTGCCTGTAAATGCGGCGAAAAGGGGGGATCCCGACTCCTTTGATATCGATGTAATCCAGTGATTTTATAAAAGCCATGTGTTGCACCAGGAGTCTAGTTAGGAGCCGAATTCAAAGCCATCGCCGTTTTAACGATTGCGCTAGAATAGCGTTTAACAGATAAAGTAGCCGCCTGAACTGTAGCAATATATTAAAAGAAACAAATTAACCTAAAGCTGGCCTTTTTGTCTAAAGGAAGCCATTTTACTAAGGCGCTGTGGCAATTACGTGTTGCCTTCTGTCCAACAGTTTGTTACTTACAATTGTTATTCAATCTGTCAAAGTCTGATTTTTTTATGTGGGCTTTTTAAAAGGCAAAGCTAGTATACGGCTGGGGGAAAAAATACCTCGACAATGAACTGTACCAGAAAAGGAAGTTTTTAAAGGGATAGCGGCTGCGTTTCATGTAAAGAGCTCCTGAACCCTGAAACCTTTTATATTCCGCTTAATGAACTTTAAAACCGTGCTGGCTAATCGCGACGAGAAGACCTCGGCAGAGCCGAGACTGTGCTTCGCGGCGGCGGGCTGGGGGGAGCGGGCGGCGCTCAGCTGCAGCCCCGGGGCTCCGGGGCTGTGTCTGGGCTGGGGCCGGGCGGCAGGGCTCGGGCTCCGAGCTAGGAGCAGCGGGGAGCCGGCAGGGCTGGCGGCGGGGGACCGCTGCCCCCGGGCCGCTGCTGGAGGCAGCCAGGTGGAGGCTGCTCCGGGGAGCCTCCGTGAGCCTGGCGCCCGCCGAGGCCGCCTACAAAGGCTTGCTCCCGGCTCTGCCGAGCAGCGGCCGCCGTCCCCTCGACCCTTTTGCCCCTTCCTCCCGCCGAGCGAGGCCGCAGCCCCGCTTCCCGGCGGGGGTCGCGCCCTGCCCGGTGCCGGGGGCCGCGGCGCTGCGGGAGCCGCCGAGTCCCGGAGGGTCCCGGAGGGTCCCGGGCCCGGGTCCCCCCGCAGCCGCCCAGGCGGAGGACCGGCCGAGGGCGGCCTCGGAGCGGGCAAAACGCGTCTTTTCCATATGAACGTGTTTTGTCCTGGTGTCCCGGGCCCCCTAACCCCTCCCCGGCCCTCCTCGGCCCCCACCAGCGGCAGCGCCGAGTGACAAACCCTTCTGCCTTTTCTCGCTCCACAGGTGGACAACGTACACGTAAAAAGAGATGCCCATACACCAAATACCAGATTAGAGAGTTAGAAAGGGAATTCTTCTTCAGTGTCTACATAAACAAAGAGAAACGCCTGCAGCTCTCCCGAATGCTCAATCTGACCGACCGCCAAGTAAAAATATGGTTTCAAAACAGAAGAATGAAAGAAAAAAAAATTAACAGGGACCGATTACAATATTACTCAGCTAATCCACTACTTTAAAACTCATAGGGTTTTTCAAGACGAGATTAAATTCCGATTTCGCCCTTGACAAGGTCAAGCCACGGGGTTACACGGAGGAAGGAGGTGTGTATCTGACGGGACTAGAAGAATCCGAGGTTTTACATACATGTAAATCCGCTCTGGGACTTCCACGACGATTTCTTTTATATATATATAGATATATTTACATATCAACTGGAATCGGTTTGATTTTGACACACATGGCATCCATTTCTAACGTGCACGTCACCTCTGAGCGCCAAGCCCATACCTCTTACCTTCCCAGGCACCGCGCCCCATCCTGCTCCCGATTTCGGCAGCCGCGGGCGGGGACGGTGCCCCCGGCCCCCTACCCCAAACCCTCGGTGCCCAACATGTGCGGGGACACCGTCGGGCCCTGCTCCCGCAACCAGGACCGCTGCAGGAGGCAAACTTTCCGAAATAATCTCCTGCCCTTCCTGGCGGCGATTTTCTATCTCGCAGGCTACTCTCCACCATCGCCCGTGGGGTTGAGACGGGAATTGGAGGGGGGGAAGAGAAAATTAAAGGGGGGGGTGACAAGCCTACACCTTCACGAGGCCAACCACGAGCAGTTGTAATATGGATGTAGTGATGGGTATAATAGTGTTTCCTTTGGGGGGGGTGGGAGCAAGGGGGGAGGGGGAAGAAAGAAAACTAAGTGAAAGAAATATTTACTAAAAAAAAAAAAAAAGAAGAAGAAGAAAAAAATCAGGTATAAATTTGCCATATATCGTAAAGAAACAATCACTGAAAAAAAAAAAAAAAAGAGCGCAAAGATTTAGCAAATTTTAACTAGCTCTCGTTTTATTTATGACAACTGACCACGCGTTGCCATCTTTCTGGAGACAAATCATATTTAAATGCTAAAAATAAAGTCACACGGCAAAAGAAAAGTGTGAATTTCAGCGTTTTAGAAGAAAAAAATACATAAAGGAAACTAACCTTCTGGCTTCTGGCTCACAAACTTTCTTCAGGAAATACCTGTGGAGAACGACAGTTTAGCAAATACCACACAACACTTAATTGAAACTTGGAGTTGTGCAATGCACTCACATTGGATCATTAAAATAGCTCAATCGCCTGTTCTTTTAAAGGTGGCTAGTGAGGAGTTTAATCAGAAGCCAAACAATGTAAATATGGTAATTTTGTTGTTGTCTACTCTAAATGTCACGAGCTCGACTTTGTCGCCCAGTCGACATATGCAAAGAATGGAGAGTTGTTTGGAGTTATTTTAAATATCTATAAATATATATATTTCCCTGCAGGAACCAAAGCGTGAAAAAAAAATGCAATTAAAAAAAAAAAAAAAAAGAATGAAAAAGAAAAAAAGGAAAATATTTAAAATTCTATATCAGTTTACAAAGGATACGGTGTTCTATCGTTAAGGTAATTTGCTGTTGAGAATATCTGAATGTATATTTCATACAGGAACGGTGTTTTACAAGACTTGTAAATAATAAAAAAAAGAACCCATGACCTATTTTGTTCGAATGCTTTTTTTTTTTCCTGATTTTTTTTTCCTTTGGGGCTAGAGGGTGTGGGGTTTCTTTACATGTGCAACAAAGTGGTGATAAGAATGTTTTTTGATTAATAAATTTACTGAATGGATGTAATTTCTTTGACACGGTTCACAAAATGCAGTATCTTTATATGACATCACTGTTTTCAATATGTATCGACTATATGTATATACAGTTTTCTTTTAATATGCGAAAGTACTTGGTTGCATGTATACAGTGGAACAGCGCACAAGGAAAATAAAAAAAATGGAAACTTTATATTTTTCATTCTGGTGTTACGTTACTGCAACGTTATTTTGCCTGATGGAGCTTTGGGACCCGAGTTTCTCCTCCTGACCTTGGTCAGTCATTTCGGGAGAGATGCTTATCCTTTTGTGAACCCTCGCTGCTAAATCTTCTGCTCTAGCGTAAACAAGGGAACCTGGGCTTGCTTGTTCGAGCACCGTGCCGGCTCAGGAATGGAAAATGAAGCATGGTCATAGCTGGCTACGTGCTAGGCCCTTTCCTTGTCCTGCCAGTGCCGGTAGGGCAAGGTCTTGTGTGGCGGGCTTGCTGTGACACTGTTGTTTGCTCCCCAGCACCCTCAGCCAGGAGGGCTGCTCTGGAAGTGGTCGCGGTGTCGGGAGAGCTTGGGGCATATTTCATGTGCCCAGCACCAAAGGGAAGGTCCGGGCCAGCCGATGGATGTGCTGAGGAGCGTGAGAGCCCTAAGAAAACTGTTGTCTTTGAAAAAAAAAAATCCGCATGGCAGTGTGGTGGAAATGGCCTGTTTGAAATTGTCCTTGATCTCCAAGGCAAGGAGGGGGTGGGCTGAGGCGGGCGGGGGGAGGGAGAAAGTAAGGAGGGGGGAAAACCAAAGCAAAACAATAGCTGAGATGGGAATGTGTTTGGGGAAGAGGGCTAGGATCTTTAATGTTGACCCTATTCCTAATCGCGAGAAGAAAGTACATTCCGTTTTCGCATTGTTTACTGGCTTTGAACTTCTGTATTGCTTGGACATCACCCATAACCTTGAGGTGAAGGACTTACTGACTTGGGGCCTCTGCTGACAACCGCCACCCAGCCAGGCGACGTCCCGTCGAAGGAAACGTTAGGAGAGCGAGGGGGGGAAAGGAGACTTTGTTTGTTTGTTTGTTTGTTTGTTTGTCCAGCGTGCTGGGGGAAAGGCGAGCTCGAAAGCGACGGATGGACGGACAGACGTGGACAGGCGGCGGGAGAGAGACAGAGGGACGGATGGAGAGCTGAAGGGCAATGAAAGTTTAGCGAGAGAGCTTCCTTTCCCGGTTAAAAATTAACTGGCATTCATGGCCAATCCCAGAGACAGTTAAACCATGGAGTTTCTCTGCTCGGGGTTTGATTTCCTAGCCCAATAAAATCGCATCCTCTGTGCCGCTGTGACAATGCGGCCATAAAAAGTGTCCGTGACTTGTCCGCTCGCACAGGCGGAATGCCCCGCTATAAAGGCCGGCGGTTCGGCGGCTGTTCCTGCTCCTGCGGATCAGAGGGAGGCGAGGGGAGGTGAGCGGCCGCTGCCCGGCGCCCCGCGCCGCCACCCGACGGCTTGCAGCCGGGGCCGCCCGCGGCGGCGGCGGCGGCGGCGGCGGCGTCGGGGCCGCTTTGCCACAAGATGGCGATCTTCAGATCAATGTCAAAGCCGCCCGGGGCGAGGGGAGCAGCCCTGCGAAATCTTGGCCTTTGTTCACTTTGCAGCCGCACGTTCAATTCTTTGCACTTTCCGGGCTCCGCGTTGCGAAAGTCAAGGGGAGGAAGAGGTGGAGAGGTAGAGCCGCTGGGCTGTGGGTTGGGAAATGCGCGAAGGTAAGTGCTCGCCGGGTGCCCTGCGAGGCGTGTGCTGTTGTCACCCGGGTGTCACCAGGGCGCCGGGGTGGCCCCTGCCCCGACCTGGCTCCGTCAGGCACCTTGGAGGAGAACCGCGGGCAGGGGGAGCTAGGCAAAAAAAAAAACTCAGGGCTTAAACCCGGGCAATAATATTTCAGCGACTTTCGAAGTCGCAGCTGACCTTTTTCTGTCTCTTTATAAAGTTTTGGCCAGCGGCGTGGAAAATCCAGGGGATCTGGAAATATTTTTCAGAGAAACTTGTAGATTTCTTCCAGTTATAAAAAATTGTAGCGGTGGAAATATTATGAAACTTGACATTTATGTGTGGAACAGTAGGTGTCTTCAATCAACTAGATCTATGGCAACCCAGACTGCAAATGACAGACAATTCTGACGATCTTATTGGACTTGAACTGTAGTTTGGTTAGGGTCGTTTGGTAACTTAAAAGGATAGCCTGCTTCCTCGCAGCTGGACACAGCCTGTGGTAAACAAGTTTTGACACATTTGTGCTAAAAACTACGCATGCGGTTGCACGTTAAGTCAATGCTCGTGCAGGACCAGATTTGGGTATCTATCTACCCATCTATCCATCCGAACTAGACCATGTGCTGTAAACAAACAACAGTCACACATTCTCATGTACTCAGGGTTGCTCGGGGTTGTAGCTTTGAAACTCTATCCTCGCTACGAGTATCCCTAACTCCAGGTTACTTTTCTCGCCCATAAAAGTTTCACATGTTTTTGTTATGTCTCCATTTGAGAAGGGGGGAGGAGGAAAGGTGGTATTGTATGGAGATACTGGTTTGGCTACATATTTTAATCCGCTTGTTTCCTATGAGAGGGTATGCCGTATTTAACTATCAGAGGGAAAAAAAAATCATTTTGTCCTTGCTCTCCAAGGAGTCTTCGTATGTAAACTAATGCAACTCGCCTGCAGTATTCTTAAAAGAGCGCCCTTTAAAATTGTGCTCCTGGGGAACTGTTGCAAGCGTAGTTAAAAGCACATGTTCAGTCGGCAGAGAGCATTTTTCAGATGATTATCGGAACCTATCGATTTCATCAAAGATGCTCCATTAAAAGCTCGGGCACGCTGATCTCTTTTGACCTCCCCTCGGAAACGCCAGGACGTAAGAAGTCACGTCTCGAGAAGGAGCAGAGCAATTGCCGAGGGTCCCTTTGCAACATTTCATTTTACACCAGTCGAGTTATACTCAACATATTTGATCAAATATTTATTTTTCCCCTTGTTGTTTCCCTGCCCCATTCACTACTCTACTGAATAAATCAAAGGGACCCCAGCAGCAGTTAAAGCGCCCTCTGGTTACGAATTGTTTACTGACGGCCGCGGTCATAGGATAATATTTTAAAAAAACAAGCTTGTTTCTTACAATAACTGTTTATTATTTCACATGATTTGGGTTTGCATGTTTTGGAGGGAAGAGGCGAGGCCAACTCAGTGTCTACACTGTGTTTAATTAATCGTGTACTCAACTTCAGTTCACATACCACATCCAAACCCCTGGGAGGCTTTTTCATAAGCTCTTTGGGTTTGTGTTTTGTTGTCTTTTTTTTTTTTTTTTTTTTTTTGTCACAATCTTTTCATTAAATGCTCTGAAATCGAAACTTCAAGCCAACGTGTGTGTCTGAGAGCCAAGCTATACCGCAACCAAAAAATATATTTGTACTTGCATCCAGATATTAAAGAAAAGAGGACTACAAAAAGGAGGAGAGGGGATACAGTTTCAAACGCTTAATACAGCTGTGCGGCCCATCTCTCTCAACAAAAAGGGTACACTTGAAAGACAGATTTGTATATTTAAGATTTTACCGATAGAGATATAACCCGATACCGCTGTTGCTTCTGCACGGTGTTTGGGGCTCTCCAGACAATAGAAAGCACCGTTCTCCTTACCAGTGCCGGAGGAATGGCGAGGAGATAAAGCCTTCATTAATTGGTCGGGGTGTATTTTGTTCTGCCGCATACTAGAATTCGGAGCTCGTCAAAATTACTTGCAAAATATGTTCCTAATCCAAATGAGTAAACTGATACACATACAGTCTGAAATATAGTTAGGAGAACAAGCCTCCGGATGGCTGGAATAAAATTAAATCTCAGCCTAATTTTTAACAGGATAATCCGCCACAACAAGCCAGTTCCCCGTCACTCCCCCCCCCCCCCCCCCAGCGTGAAAGAATTTCTAGTAAAGATAAAATTAGTGGGGCCGTCATTTGTCACCTAACTTGGCACGGACGCAGTTCCTAAACCTCCTGTTTGAAATCCGCCTTCTTTGGAGCAAATCCAGAAAAAGGAAAAAAAAATGAAAGAAAGAAAAGAAGGAATCTGGCACACATACATGTTCCTGACAACTGACAGTTCCAATATTAAATAACTATACCCTGATTGCATTAATTTTTCGAGATGTATAAAATGTAATCTGCAGCTATATTCTCAGATAGGCGGCGCATGCACTCCTGCAACAAACTGCAAGGCCATTTACATTTTCGCAAATTGCAGTTTGCCCCTGTCTACAAATAAAAGCATATTTTAATTAGCTTACAAAATGGGTCTCTGGATTAACAGTGCTGATCTTTTGGTTTATACGGGCTAATAATAAAAAGATAAATCACGGTTTAACATGATGCGTTTTGAAATTTCCAGTCAGAGTTTGCTTAGGCTGAGCTGTCGGTTTTTATTTATTCCCTTTTTGTTTTTAATTTTAGTCCAACCAATAAAACGGCTTAACGACGCTATTAATGCATCTATTATATTTTTCTTAGATCAATAAAGTTTTATTTTGATAATGTTGTCTATGTACGCCGCGAATTTAGATTCTGCGCGAAATCACCTACTTGCTGCTTTTGATATTTATCAGAATTTTATTTGCTCGGTTTTATAGACCCTGGGATAGCTTTCCTTACGGGAGCAGAATTAAAAAGAAAGCATTTCTCGTCCCCTGGCGTCCACAATATTCTTTAAAATTTCTTTTAAATGGGGGTTAAGCTCCAAGGGACACATTGTTAAGCGCTGGAAATGCGGTAGCAACACCCAATGCATGCCAAATTAGTTCAGTTTAGGCAGAATTGACCATTATCTTTTATAGTTAAGAATCAAGTGAACGTTATTAGTTTTACTCCACTGGCTTTGATGATGCTGGTTACTATTTGCCTTGGCCTTGTTAGCGATTAAAGAAAGCGGGGAGAATGCAACGGCGAGCAGAGTTCATGATCCAGGCGGAGTGCCTTGACCATCAAGCCGGCACCAGGCGTTATTTTAAGCACAACGACCGGCGGCACCGGCCGGCGGTTCCTGCCGGTCCTGTGCGTTCCCCTAGGTCATAGCGACCGAGGGCTGAACCCCAGCCCCTGCATCGCCAGACCTTTGGCTACGAAACCCGCGGGGGCCTGGCCGGGGAGCGAAGGGAAAGTTACTCTAAAACCTGGTTCTCTTCTTCCGAGCTGTCCCCGGCCTCCGCGCCTTTTGTCTGTTTTTGCCTGCATTCGCCTTCCGAGGAGGAGAAGCAGCCAGCTCGTGTTTGTTGCGATGCATTTTGAGTCCTTTTTATTCAGGCTGACGAGGATCGTAACGTGCTTTTATAGGCCTTTCCCCCCTTTAATCCAATTTTTAAAAGGGAGCTGCTTATTTTAAAAACAGCTTTGGAAGGATTTCAAGTGTTACTCCTCGATTCCGTATGGCTTTTGGGTTTGCAATCCATTTCTATTTAATTTGGCAAATGCAAAATAAACATACCGCAAGAGCGGACTTCCCCGGAGTAATTTTTATACCTGCCTCGTGTAGAGAAATGTATTGGGAACGAGGAGTCGGGGCTCACGTTTCATTTTATTTAGATCTGCATTTATAACGCTAAGCCTATTGATAATGGCCTTCCTGTATACTGGCCAATAAAACGGTCCCTTATATGGTATTAATTTTGTTAGCAGCGATACGGCCCTCATAGGAATCTGATAAGGGTTTGTCCATCACACATTAACACATCGTGGGCTTAGCCGACTTTGGGAAACACAAACAGTATTCCAGGAGGAAATGCGGGGAAAAACTCGGAGGGTTTCTATAGGCTGTCGGACCGGCTCCTATCACCCCATCCGACAGCGCTCAGAAAGGAGAGGTGCCTTGGTGCTCACTCGAGAAGGCTGGAAAAATAAGACGCCTTTCCATCAAGGTTTTATGGGTCCTGCAAAGTTGTAACAACCTCTCCCTGCCCCAGCTGACGAAGGACGGAGCCCCGGGAGGGCCCCAGCAGCTTAACTCGCCTGCGGAAGCTGACAGGCACGTCCCGCTGCCTCCAGCACGGAGCGACTCGTCCGGGCCAATGTCAAAATGTGGCAAACAAGAATTTCCCCCTGGCAAGGCAAAGGCTCGCGGGGGCGACCACGTGAGGCGTGACAGAGCCGCGGGGCGGAGGGCAGAGCCTGCCCCGGGCCGCCTGCGGGGCGCTGCGAAAGCCAAGGGTAGGGGCCGGGGGCTGGGGACCGAGGAGCCGGGGGATCGAGGGGCTGGGGGACCGAGGGACCGGGGGCTGGGAAGCGCAGAGCCAGGAGCCGGGGGCCGGTGCCCGGGCCCGGTGGCTCCGCCCGGGGCAGCGCTGAGGCCCCGCGGGTGCCGGCGCTGCCCCCGCTCGCCCAGCCGGCCGGGAGCGGGGAGCCGGCCGCCTCCGCTTCCCCGGGCTGCCGAGGGGGAGAGGAGCGAGGCCGGCTCCTCCGGGGTGGGCAGCGAGCGCTGGAAAAGCCCTGAGAGCCCCAGGCTCCGCTTAGGCTGAAGGAGGCTTAATTCCTCGGGGCAGGCTGTTAGGCGACTTCCAAATGGCATAAGCGAGAGATGATGGAAGTGAAAGCAAGCGATCATTAAGCGATTCATTAGAAAATCTATCTGTCTCTCTGTCTGCGTGCCTGTCTGTCTGCTATCTGTCTGCTCCCTCTGCCACAATTACATATTGGCTGGACAGAGCTGTCTAGTATCTCAGGATTCATCTACTTATCCTTCTTTCTATTATTTAGTACGGTGCTTGTGACAGAGACGGTGCTTTTGAAGAGGCGAAAAGTGAATGACCCAAATGGAGGGAGGGAGGGAGAAATCAAAACGACGGCCCAAATATAAACACGTCAATAAACAGGGTGCGCAGCATCATGCGAGAATCCATTTGAACTGCTCGCGTCTGGATTCTTTCTGTGGCATATGTCTGGCTTTAGATTTTAAATGGCAATCAGACCTCGGGAAGAATCCAGCGTTAACTACAGCATTAGAAGCTGCAACCGCACAATTAATCCTCCCGGAGTGGCATTGCTCCCTCTGAGATCCCCGAGCGCAGCAGCGAGCGTTTTATCTCTAGGAAATTTAAGCCCAGCCTGGCGTCGTGGTGGTGATGCTGGGCTGGAAGCAGCCCCTTCCCCGGCACTTTAACGCAAGAGACACCAGGCCCCTTTACGGTTCCCAATGATCCGTGATAAACAATAACACGTCTTTTATTCCTTAAAAAACGAGACAATCAAATAAAACGAGCAGAGCCCGGCCATAAAACCCGCGGCTTTATTAATTTCGCGACACACGCGGGCTGCGCGGGGAGGTGAGCGCGCATCGCTTCCGGCAAGCCCAACCGCGGGGAGAGGAGCGCTAATAAAAACTTCATCTGGATGCAGCCTCAGCCTAGGTACAATAAACATCGGGGCGGCCGGGGCTGTTTTATCGCTGTGCGGGCCATAGCAGGGGAGCACGGCTCGGGGTGGGTGCCCCCCAGCCCTGCTCCTGCCCCTTCCCCGGCGCGCAGCTCCCGCATGGGCGCAGGCGCTCGCCCATGTGCGCCGCGCGTGCGGGTGGAAATCCATCTCCCGCATTAATATACATCCATATCCCAAATTCAGAGGTCGACCTGAGAGCAGCTCGGTGCATACGAAACCAGACGGGGAGGGGTTGCTGGGGAGGCCCGGGCTTCCATTGGCTGCAAGCGTCCGCCGTGGTGCGGGGGTATCTCTAATCATATTCAGCATGTTTTGCACAAGAAATGTCAGCCAGAAAGGGCTATCTGCTCCCTTCGCCAAATTATTCCACAACAATGTCATGCTCAGAGAGCCCGGCCGCAAACTCTTTTTTGGTAGACTCCTTGATCAGCTCGGGCAGAGGGGAAGCGGCGGGAGCAGGAGGCGGAGGCGGAGGCGGAGGCGGCTACTATCCCAACAGTGGGATCTACCTGCCACAAGCGTCCGATCTGTCCTACGGGCTGCAAAGCTGCGGACTTTTCCCCGTTTTGAGCAAACGCAATGAAGGTACTTCTCAAAGCATGGTCCCCACCTCGCACCCCTACGTGTCAGGGATGGAAGTGTGGCTAGACCCCCCCCGGTCCTGTCGCATGGAAGAGCCGGAGAGCCAGCAGGCCACCTCGTGCTCCTTCGCTCAAAACATTAAGGAGGAGAGCTCCTACTGCCTCTATGACTCAGAGAAATGCCCCAAAGGCTCGGCCGCCACCGACCTCGCTCCCTTCCCGAGGCTGAGCGCCGAGGTCAGCCCCGCAAGCAACGGCACCGGGGTTCCCGTCCCGGGCTATTTCCGCCTCTCCCAGGCTTATGGCACCTCCAAGAGCTACGGCGCGGGGCCGCCCGGGGCTGCCCCCTTTCCTCCGCAGCCCCCCGGCCGCTTCCAGACGCCTCCATCTCTGCCTCCCGTCCCGGACGCGGGGAGGAAGGAGGACGAGGAGCGCTCCCCCAGCCCCTTGGCGTGCGGCTCCCAGCGGGAGGACGAGACCCAGGCTTCGTCTTCCACCGCCGAGGAGCTCTCCCCAGCCCCGTCGGAGAGCAGCAAAGCCTCTCCCGAGAAAGAGCCCGTAGGTAAGCAAATAACGGTGACGGTGGCGGTGAGGCTTAAGGAATGGTAGCGGTGGTAATGAGAAAGGAAAAGCGGCCGAGGAGCGTGGCAAGGCGAAAGGAGGATCCCAGCAGCCCTGCGGGGCTGCCAAGAAGCGCTGCTCACACTGACCTTGTGAACTTTGTAATATTCGGGCATGGGGTTGCCGTAAAAATTAATGTCCGTCCTATAGTTTAAAACCCTTAGAGCCTCCGCTCTGGGCAACTTTAGCCTGCATGCAGCTTAAACGTATAGCAAAGCGAGATCAATCTTTCCCCTGCGATGCGAAGGTGCCTACCAGATAACAGAGATGTTTGTAAAGCATCCAAAATAAGCAATAGGCAGTGCCAATAAATAAACCTATTAACGCGGTAAGTTATATTTTACGATCCAGAATGCTTTTCGGAATAACAGCCGCGCTGAAATGTGCCATCTATGAACTGCTATCAAATTAGACTGATGAATGCACCGCGAATATCCTTCAGCGTCTACACTAGATAACAGGCTTGTTATTTATTCATTTGCTTATTTATTTCCCTTTCTGGTCCCCATGGCAAAAAAATAACTCCCTTTCCCTGGGCTGCAGGCTTTTCAGGCGCTTCCCTCTGGCTGCATTTCAGACGCCCTGTTATTCCTTCAGGCGCCCCGTTGGAAAATAATAGGATTAAAACAAAAAGCAAGGAAAAAAAAAAAAAACTCCTAGAGAGTCGCCCCCACAACAACGAAACACTCCGAGCCACCGAGGGATCGGTTTTATCTCTTTCCCAGCCGCTTCCAGCGATAGGAATAAACACCCTGCAACGGGTGATTATTTTTTCTTTCTCTTTTATTTTTATTGTATTTTTCTCCCAAATCTTTGGAGAAGAGAGGGCCATGGCGAAGCTTCCTGGGACGGCAGGGGCAGGACGCAGGGAGGCTCCTGCTCTGCAGCTCACCTTGTTTTCAGCCTCCAGAGCACATTTACAAAGTTCAGATCTGCAGGTTTTTTTTTGTTTGTTTGTTTGTTTTTTTGAGAGGAAACAGGTGTCTCGGGAGGGTGAAAAAAGACCCCAGGACATCCACTAAGTCGCCTTCCAGCAGCAATGGGGTCGGAGTGGGTAAAAGCCTATTTTGGGGGTTTGGAGACGAGCTGCCCAGCGGGCCACGCTCCCCGCCGAGCATCCCAGCAGAGGCAAGGCTGTTCCCGGCCAGCTCCAGGGCCTTTAGGAAACCGCTTTGAAGCTCTCGGAAGCGAGGTCCCACCCGGGGCTCCCCACATCTCAGCTATGCCCTGAGGCCGCAGCTGCAGGAGCGAGCCCCTGTGCGCACAGCCGCACACACACACGCACACTTTTCCCCCTCTCTCTCCCCAGCTCGTTGCCTCCTACCCGCTGGTAACGTCCCTCTTTTACTTTCTCAAAACTAGGCAATTCAAAAGGAGAAAATGCAGCAAACTGGCTAACCGCAAAAAGTGGCCGAAAGAAACGGTGCCCCTATACCAAGCATCAAACTCTCGAGCTGGAAAAGGAGTTTCTGTTCAATATGTACCTGACTCGTGAGCGTCGCCTAGAGATCAGCCGCACAGTCCACCTCACAGACAGACAAGTTAAAATCTGGTTTCAGAACCGCAGAATGAAACTGAAGAAAATGAACAGAGAGAATAGGATTCGGGAGCTCACAGCCAACTTTAATTTCTCTTGATGAACCTATAAACACATCTTTATGGTTTAAAGAGCCAGTATCATTTTCCTAGGCTGTAGTCATCTGCACCTGTATGGATTAACGATTTTAGACGTTCTCAATATGTCCTTAACCTCTTAATAGCTACTTTGGGGTGGCGGGGGGGTGAAAGAAAGCCATGCTAATGCACAAAATGCCATGTGTGAACCTCCCTGGTTCCTGCAGGCTTCCCCGGGCCCGAATTCTTCTTTCAAGCTTTGAAACCCAGAAATATGATTTCAGGAGCTGCAAATATCTTTCCCCTTCATATCTCTCCGAAAAGTAAACGAGCTCGGTTAAAGGCGCATTCTTTTAAATTATAGGCGGTGTAACTTGGACTGTATGTAGCTTCAGAATGAATAATTTAAGCCTTGCCATATTTCTATATATTGGGAGCTCAGCTTTTCCCCCCTCTGTTTTCCTTTCCTTTTCTCCCCCCTCCCCCCTTTTTCCTTCGAAAAGCAGGACTTACAATAATGAAATGCAGGCATCCTTTAAAAGGGCTTCATGGGAACTGGCGTTAAGAGCGATTTTTTCCCCCCTTTACCTTGAAAGTCAACATTACAGCTTTAAAATTGGCCAGGAAAATGAAATCTCTTCTCTTTAAAGGTATAAAAGAGTTCGTGTTGCTCATGGACTAAGTTATGACACTTACCTCTGAATTTCTCTCTCTCTTTCTGGTTGTAGATATTTACTTAATGTAGTTTTGCTTAAATATGTGGAATTAGTGATTTCTTTTTGTCTATAAATAACGTTACCGTTGGTAACACAGGACAAGCACAGAACAATTGCCCCTTGAGAAAAAAATAGTCACTTTTTCCTCACTAATTTCACTGCAAAGTGTATATCCTGAACATCAGAAGGACTTTCTGAGCCAGAGTCTAAGATAGCGAGGGAGAATATGTTCGTCTTCCTTTATACTGTGAAGTTACATGCATCAAAGGGTCAAGCATATAGGTGAAAAAAAATAATAAAAAAAAGATTAAAAAAAAAGAAAGAAGGGGAAAAACTATAAATACAGATATGTATAAATGTCTATTATTATTAAAATGCCGATACTGTTTTAAGCAAATGCATTCTATCGTTATTATAAATGTTAGTTCTAGCTATATCTAGTTCTTACCTTAAATCGGAATAAATTAATATTGTAATGCTGCTGTGCGTGAAAAAGACGATGTTTATGTTCTCATAGAAGAATAAAAAAAGTGGAATGAATCCTTTTAATTTTACCTCTTTTTGTGACTGTTTATCCTCAGGTTCTACTTTATGTCTTCAAGAACTTTTACAACAGGAATAGTTGCCTAAACCCCCTGCAATTACTTTAGGAATCTATTTAAATATTACCTAGACGGTCGTAATTTGTCTGGGCCATATAGCGATGGTGCTCTAAGGTTTGTCGGCTTTTGTTCAGTTTTATGACTTGCTAGTATATCTGGATTGTTGCTGTCTTGAACGAGTGGTTTCAGTTGACTGAGGAGCTGCATAGACTGAGGAAGCAAATTACTATTTCTTGAGGGTCGGGAACGGATTTTTTTTTTTTTTAATCAAGCACCTACGAGTGTGCGGAGATCTTTTAGCTCCAGAGGACGGTGACAAAACCTAGCTTTATCTCAGGGCTCAGAAGAAACCGTAAAGGAGAGCGCATGGGGAGGAGGGGGGGGGACGGGGGACATGAGAGTCGCCTTCGTGCCACCGGGCCGCTTCCACCCCCCCTTAGACAAGGCTGTTCCCTACCTGGCTGCATGCGGGAGAGCTTACTCCACCCGGGCTGCTTTTTGCATCCTCCCTTCTTTTGCTGCATGCTTAGCTAGCAGAGTCTTGCACAAAGGAAAGGCAAAACGAGGGCTGGGAGAAGAGCGACAGCTAATGCTTTCTTCTCGGGTATGTGTATGCTGGGAGGAGGGGGGGGGGGTAGACTTTGAACCCGGGCTTAGTGGGAGCCGTTAGCTTTTTATGATGTAACATTGTCGTGCACGGCCTTTTCTTCCCGTTTGCATCTGCATGGAGAGGACAGAGCTGCCCGGAGGGGAGGTTATGATGATATTTCTCTCTCGTTTTCATTAACCCACCCGAGTCTGGCCGGGGTGCGCGGAGGGGGCGCCGGCGGGGTGTGCGGGCGGGCGGGCGGGTGAGAGGGATGCTGTAGTCACGTCTCTGGTTTTATTTTCGTAGCGGGATCCTTGCGTTAAAGACCACGGCTATGGGGAAAGTAATAATTAGCGCCTGAGAACTGCTCTGTGGTTTAGGTAGTTTCATGTTGTTGGGGCTCCACCTTTCTCTCTACAGCACGAAACTGCCTTAATTACTTCAGTTGATATCATCACCAGGTATGCTTGGTGCGAGGGTCCTTTGTGCCCGAAGAAATCTTAACGCTGAAGTTATCTGTAGGCGTCAAGTCCCAATGCCATTGTTCCCCATCTGCAACGGAGGCTCCTTTGATTCCTCAGATAAACACGGCAGCCGAGGGGGGAAGCTTGACAAGTTCTTCAAGGTTAGCTAGCTCCTAAGCGAGTCCCTGCCTGCTTGCGGGATTTTAATATGTCTCGTAGGCTGCATTCAAGGTCAGGTGCGTTTTTGCGTTCTGCTCGGCCCGGGTCGAGCTCGGGAGGGGGACAGGAGGGGGGGCTGCTTTTCTTTTGCTGTCCGGATTTATCAAAACTCAGCCAGCAGAAAGCTCTCGGCCGCCCGGGGGAGGGGAGAGCCCGGCTCTGCCTGCTCCGCTCCGCTCCGCACCGCTCCGCGCACCAACGCCGGCAAGGTCCACGCGTGCCAGGGGCTGCCGGCCCCCTCCGGCGGATCTCCCCCACGCAGCCCCCCCCGGGCTGGCCGCTGGTTCCCTCGGGAACCCTGGCGGAAAGGCTCCGAAACCCTGCTCCGCCGTCGGGGCCGCTCCCCCGGGGCTCTCCTCGGGCTGGGCGCCCGGGGGCGGCGGCTGCCCCGCGGCCCACAAGGCCTCGGTTACGATCACGATTGTGGCGAGCCCGGGGCCGCTCTTCCGCGGCGGCGGAACGGGCAACAGCGACCTCTCCGGGCCCTCCGCCGCCGCCGCCGCCTTTTGTGTCCGCCTCCCGGCCGCTCCTCCGGGCCCGCTGCCTGCCGCCCGCCCGGGGGGCAGCCCCGCCACCGGGGTGCCCGGGAGAGCGGAAAGGCTGATGCAGAAAAGGGCAGAAAAAGTCACGCGTCTGGGTCTTGTTGTCTTTTTTTTTTTTTTTTTTTTTTCTTTCTTTTTTAACTAATAACTTTTTTTGATTATTTTTGCTGTTCAAAAAAGAAAAAAAAAAAAACTTTTTCGAAAGTCCGAACTGGGCTGCAGGCACTCGGAGTAGTTAGAGAGCGGATTTTAGCCAGACCTACCCTAGCTGGATCTTCGCAGGAGACGCCTCGGCTGGGTCAGCAGCAGATGTCTACGCTGCAGTCCAATATAAGTGTTTGTGTCTGCCTCTATACACACTGCGCGTCTGTCTTGGCTCTGTGTACATACGCGGGTGTATTTACAGGGCACATGTGTGTGCGTGCGTGCCTCTCCAGCCTTTACACACAGGTTCGCCTCTGTCCACTTGAATCGCATCACTCTGATTTTTTGGACCGCTTCCCCCAAACTCTGAATCATTTTTTCTGCCCGCCTTGCCAAAATACCTCTGCGCGCTGGTAGCACCGGCAGGAAAAGGCGATCCTGAACTTCCCGTTCAGCGGAGATCGCAAACGGCCGCGCAATCCTGCGCCGGGGCTCCGCGGTGGGCTGCTGCTGGAGCTGTGCGCACCGATGCCCCCAGCCTAAAAATCCCGGGGTCCTCCTTCCTCTCGGAGCTGGGGCTCACTGCTAACGGCGTGGGAGCTCCACTATTTTGATCACGCCGGGATGGAGCTCAGGGAGCGTTTGGGTTCAGCCGCGAGAGGTACAGCAGGGCTTCGTTCCTGGAAAGTGCGATTTGGTATTGCGATTTGATGGGAAGGGCGATTTCTGGGCTGCTTGGGGTGTGCTGCGCCCAAGCGTGTAAAGTGGCCAAAATGCCGAAATAATTCGCAACGCAAAGGGTACGAAGCCCGTGGTACCCCCCACGAGCTGTGGTGGCTCGTATGCAAAATGTACTTTGGGGAAAACTGGGTCTAAAAGGATGAAAAAGGAGGCGAATGCTCCAGTGTTATTATCTGCAACATGACCGCGTGAAAAATGTCTGTAATTATTTGCCGTCTTTTAACTCTTGCTTTCTGTACTCCCTCTCCCGCCGCTTGGCTGCTGGCAGTGAACAAATTCAGAATTTTACAGGGAAATAAAAATACAGGCGCGTTCTTTAAGACGTTATTGTTATTGTTATTCATTTGCTATTAGTTTTGGTGAGGAACCAAAAAAATGAAACCCGCTGCAAGTTGAGAACCCAAATTCGAATATAAACATCCAGGACTCCTGCAGCTAAGATTATTTTTTTCTGAATGGAAAAAGGAAGTTCTACAATCACATTTCACCACAGCTGACTCCGTACTAATAAATACAAATGACGTCGAGTTCCGTCTTTCCAGGAAAGAAATACAATTATTTTTTTCTATTACGGCGTGTCTATACAATGGCCACAAAAAATAACAGAGGCGATCTTTATTTGCATTTTTTAAATGGTTAGAAAATAACGGGCTCCCTGTTTGCGGAGATCTTGTAACTGTTCTGTAATTTTCTAACTCTAATATGGGATAATAGTTTCATTATGGGCCTTTGTAATCCTGAATGGAGAGAGGGCGTTGTTAAAATAGGATCTCCGTAAGATTTCTGATTAAACCGTTGGGAAGACATGAAAAGAAAAAGCGAGAAAGAGAGAGGGGAGAGAGGGAGAGGGAGAGGGGAAGAGGCAGCCCACATAGCGATGTAAAACTAATTAGAACCACACTTTTGCACGCACAATATTTACACGTGATTTTAATTATTGCCTCAGCCTTCCCTGCGATTCGCGAGGCTCTAATAAATATATTTCGACTAAATCGAGAGGAGATTTTTCTCGTGCCCCCCAGCTGGATCTCGCAGGCTTCTTGGCCAGCCCCGGGGAGAAGCGGGCTGCGTGGCCGCCGGAGAGAAGCCCGGACCCGCGGGCACGTTTGCGAGCAGCTCAGCCCCTGCTTTAATTCCTAACACTGGACTTGGATCTGGCCGCGGCTTTACTTTCCCCCCGCTCGCCCTCCCCTCCTTCCGCGGGGGGACCGCAGCCCGGTGCCTAGGGGCTGGTGCTGCTCGCGTGTGCCCTGCAGCAAATAAATAACTATATTCGCACATAAATATTTTGGGGTCGGCAGAATGCGGTGCGAGCGAATGCAAGCGCCCTTTTTATAGCCGCCCCGGCAAGCAGGGTGCCTTTCGGCAGCGGGGAAGACAGGGCTTTTTCTCCCCTTTCCCCCCGCTGCTTCGCTGCATATTGAAGGATTAATCGTGGCGAGAAAGCCCGGCCAGCCCCGCGGCCCCTCTCCCCGAGGGGGTCCAAGGGCAGGACGGGGAGGACGAGGAGGGTGTTTCGGTCTTGAGGGTGAGGAGGGGGCTTCGGTGATGAGGATGAGGAGTTGGTTCGGTCACTGCTGCCCTCGGTGAGCCCGGCGAGGGGGCGAGCCCACAGCCGGCCGCCCCGGTCCTCCTCCGGCCTCGGCAAGGGGATGCGTTGAATTTGACTTTTCTCTGCTTAGCCCGGGACTGAACGGAACGGGATTATTTACAGTGAGCTCCCAAACTAAACACAATGGTATAATTTAACCTTTCCGAGCACTCGTAAATTTTTACTGCTGTGAAACACAGCGATGCAAATGAGCGCGCTCATAGTTACTGACTTAATAACAACCCCGTGGCTCCCGAAACAATAACTCCTTATGAAATATAATAAATATATATTTAAATACAGTATACCGCAACTGCTATTTTCCTTTTTTTTATTGCTTCAATTATTGTATAATTTTATGTGAAGGTCTCCGATCGGGAGGGGTTTTGTTTTGTGATTTTTATTTTTATTTTTTCGCAGGGAACACGACCCACTGATGGGATGATTAATTGTGATATAAAATAGTCCGCTTAAACGAAAAAAAAAATAAAATAAAATAAAGGGGGGGGGGAGGGAGGAGGCAAAGAAAAAGGGGGAGAGGCCGTGAGGCGGAATCTGATCTTTTAATCTCAGTTGGCCGCAATTAAAACAAACTCCGCCGTATAACTCGCGTATCCCTTTGCATAAAAACATATGGCCTCGCTATAAAAATGATGGCTGGAGAACACTGCCCCGTTAATAGCCCGCGGACTGATTTATACTTTATTGTTCTGCTCCCCCCCGCCACGTGACCGGGGCAGCCAATGGGCGCCGGGGCTGCCCCCAACTTATTACTGACTCTACTTCTCCGCCGGCACCGAGTTGGTGCGGGGAAGCCCCGCAGCCCCGAATTGCGGCGGGTCCGGCGCCCCCGCCGCGCCGAGCCGCGCCATGTCGGCCCCCGGGACCCTCAGCAACTACTACGTGGACTCCTTCCTGGTGCCGGAGGGGGACGAGCTGGCGGCGCCCCGCTACGCCCCCCCGCCGCTGGGGCCGCCGCCGCCTCCTCCTCCTCCTCCTCCTCCGAGGCCGGCGGCGCTGGGCGAGCACCCCGAGCTGGCCCCCTGCAGCTTCCAGCCCAAGGCGCCCGTCTTCGGCCCCCCCTGGAGCCCCGCGCACCCCGGCGGCGCCAGCGGCGTCCCCGCCGTCTACCACCCCTACGCGCACCACCAGGCGCCCGTGGCACCGCCCGACGGCAGGTACATGCGTTCGTGGCTTGAGCCTGTGCCGGGCTCCTTGTCCTTCCCCGGGTTACCTACCAGCAGGCATTACGGCATTAAACCTGAACCGCTGGCGGCCAGAAGGGGTGACTGTACCACGTTTGACACTCACACTTTGTCTCTGTCTGATTATGCTTGTGGTTCTCCTCCAGTTGATAGGGATAAGCAAAGCCACGAAGGCGCATTCTCTGAAAGCAATGGAGAAAGTGAGGCAAACGGAGAGAAACCCCAGATCGATCCAAGTAAGTGGCACCGCGAAGGGCAATGGACTTCATTCAGGGCGCCGCGCCGGCCGCGGGGAGGTGTCGAGGTGCCGGGGCTAATGACGTGCCGAGCACCGGCTGCTGCAGCTGGGAGCCACCCGAGAAAGGCAGCGCTGCCTTTCGTGGGCTCTGCTGGCATCCAGGACGGCTCCAGCTTCCCATGCTGCATGGGGAACAAAAACCCCACCCTGCAACTTAAAAGGGAAAAAAAAAATAAAATAAAGCCCCCCCTCCTCATCCCCAGCCCAGCACCCGAGCAAACTCCGCGGGACGGGCTCGCATCGTCCTGCTGCGCCGAGCTCACGGGCGTGAGCGAGGGACGGGGAGAGGGTGCCTGGAAAGCATTGGATGTGAATCTGATCTTTTTGTGACCTGGGGGGCGGGGGGGGGGGAAGGATTATCGCGGGGCTGGGAGCAGAAACCTCGCCGTTGACTCGGTGCCCTCCTCCCCCCGCTCCGTCTCCTCGGTGGAAAATGCTGGGCCGGGTGCTCCCAGGGCTGCGGGAGCGGTAGCAGGGCACCTCGGAATTGCTACTGCTAACAACGCTATGCAAATAAAGCTCTGAAGCAGCCCAGGCTTTAATTGTGCCGGCCGCAGACTGGCTCGCCAGCTCCTTGCATCGTGCCAGTGATGACACGGGAGAAGGTCGAAAATTAAAAAGAGAAACAATTTCGACGACACGCTGCTCTGGCTGGGCACTCCCCGGGCTGGCCGTTTGAGGGGGGGGGGGAGTGTGTGGGGAGGACAGGAAGGAGGGAGGGAGCTAGCAGGGAGAGGAGGCGAAAGAGGATTTTAAAATTGCATCCTCCTAACAATAAAAAAGGGCGAGAGGAGGCGGGGGCGGCGGGGCTGTGCTGCGTGTGGTTCTGTGTGACCTCTCTCTGCTTTGAGCCCATTGTGCCCCACCGTCCCGCATGTCTGGGGCAACGAGAGCCACGTCGTAAACCCCCAAATCAGGACACCTAGGCGGGACCCTAAAAAAGTCAGGGCACCCCTCGGTGGTCCTGCGTGCTGTTCTCTCGCCAGCCCCCTCTCGCCCCCCCCGAGCCTGAACTTCTCCCGCTGTTTCCCTTGCAGATAACCCCGCTGCAAACTGGCTCCACGCAAGGTCCACCAGGAAAAAGAGATGCCCTTACACCAAGCATCAGACGCTGGAACTGGAAAAGGAGTTTCTGTTCAATATGTATCTCACTAGGGACCGTAGATACGAGGTGGCCAGACTCCTCAATTTAACTGAGAGACAAGTGAAAATCTGGTTTCAGAACAGGAGGATGAAAATGAAGAAAATCAACAAAGACCGAGCGAAGGACGAATGATGGTGATACGCGGGTTACACTGAAAATGCGTACAGTAAAACAAAAACAAAGTTAAAAACAACAACAACAAAAAATCCTCCCCTCGAGCCCTGCCATGCAATGCGTCTGGGTCCAGGCCTCATTTTTTTCCATGGCATATTCTGCTTATGATTGTACCTTGATTGTCACTGTAGCATGGAGAGGCCAGTTTGCCAGGAGAGGTACAGTAAGACTTTTAATTTTCTAATAGGAAAGAAAAAGGGGGCATTAGCACGAAAAGGCTGTCTAGCTGGCTTGTATAAATCTACCTGTTTCTTCACTTATGAAAAAAGAAAAAAAAAAAAAAAAGAACAGAAAAAACTACCTTTTCATAATGCACAACTATTTACGGACTGTATAGTTTAGTCTACGTAGTTAATTTTATTCGCTCTTTGCGCGGCAGAGAGATCTCTGCTTTAATACTTGAACACTGTGTTTTATTGTGGTAATTATGTTTGTGACTCAATTTATGTGCTTGGGTGCTGTACCGGATGTAATTGTGTAAGCTAGAATTCAATTTGAACTCAGGTTGTTTATTATAAAAATTGCATAGAGTATAGCTCTGTAGTGTATTAAGTCTTTTCTGTATAATTAGACAGTTAACCTTTGATTGTAAAATATATATATTATATATATCCCAATTTAAACACAAAAAAAAAAAAAGTAGAAAAGAAGTTTGTCCGGGATGTCTGGGAATTACGGTTCTCAAAATATTTCGAAGCAAGTCGTTTTAGTATGCACAGTTGATATATATATAGTACTGTCTTTGTCAGTTGTATATATAATCTATATATTAAAAAGTAAATAAACAGACTAGCTTAAATATTGTTTTTGCACCAGTGAGCAGTTATCAGATTTCGGAGCTATACGTATATGTGAAAAGGGTAACTACCTATGGTTTACGTTTTAATTTTAATCGAATAATTTGATGGTTATTGTAATGAAGGTTAATTTTATTGATAATAAATTATACGCTATAAAAACCTACATTTGGTTATTGTAAATTTGTATCGCTTAGAAAAAAATAAATCTGGGAAGTGATGTCGATGCAGAACGTACACTGTCTATTTTGAAATGGTTACCTCATGGCCTACTGACCAAATCGTTGTGTTGAAATGATATTTAACTTTTTGCCAAATAAAATATATTGATTCTTTTATATTTTGTGATGTTTTAAGATTATTAAGAAGGGGTTATCCGATGTCCCACCGAAAATCACCAGCAGACGTGGCAAGGCTGCGGAGGCGAGGCGAGCGTTTTCGTTAAGCCTCAGCCAAGGCAAATTTACCGCCCTATAAACGCAGCTCGGGAAAATATGGGACTTATTTTGGTCCTAAACGGGCCGATGTGGGTCCTAAACGCCTTGCCTTCATGGAGAGGAGACATAACTCCGCGCTCCCGGATACAATTTCGTAAGCTGGCGTTTAGCGATGTAAAAAGGAAGCGCTGGCAGATAGGAGCGGGGGCATAGGCTGAAGTTAACGCGTTTTTAATAAATTCTTCTGGCAGGGAGGGGGGGGGCTCGGATCAAACCAAAATGCCCAACTTCCTAGAGTGCGGACAGTAGTGTAAATCCGATTAGGCAGCGACATTTAAACCGAGATGGTTAATTAGTCTCCGAGAAAATGTCCAGAACTAAGTGTTCTTCAGTAGGCTTTGCGAAAGGCTCGCCTTGCCCGTGTGCTCATTTTAAATTCCCTTCTAGACATAATTGCCCATGCAAAATATGCTATTTAAAACGCCACCCATTTTTTTCCTTCCCTTGCCTTCACGTTTGGGATTTTTTTTTTCCTTTTAAATGTCCCGTGGCAAATAAAAACAACCCGTTGCATTTTACTAGCGCCTCAGATTATATATGTATGTATATAGATATAGGTACAGATAATTTTTTCTTACAATTATGGTGGAATTTATGGTGTCAATATTACTCGGTGATTTAGCCGAAGGAAAGAGTAGGGCTGGCAGCCGTCGAGAGCGGAGAAGGCAAAATAGGATTTTATATATATATATATATATATTTTAATTTTTTAACCAGAAGGAAGGTTTCTTCGGAGCGGAAGATTTCCACACACACACCCATTGCACCCACCCCTCCCCCGCCGCCCCAAGCCAAACCAAGCTCAGCAACAAAAGAAAATAGCGAAGTCTGTGAGCTTGCTGAAATTTTCCCTTGTTTTGGGCAGACATCTTACTGCTCGGGGTGAATGTCCTCCATAATCTGATCCCCAGCGCGCTCCTGCGCCACGCCGCCCCGTGTTTGCAAATATGTCGAATAACAATAAAAGCCGCCTGGGTTTACGGACGTCCACTTACCTATGTATGTATTTAAAGCAAAATAAGACGGAACACACTTATGGTCTTGGCAGAAGTTGTTGTTAGGAAAATTCAGAGCCATACAGTGCAATAAAAGAAAATGACTGCTGTAACCGTTTATGGGGTGTAAAACGCTGCAGGGCTCAAGACAAAACTTAGGGAACCGGCAAGAAGTTTACAGATGTGCAGAACTGCGGGGGGAAAAAATGCTTTCGGCTTCACCTTAAAAAAAAAAAAAAAAAAAAAAAAGAAATCCGGGCTAAGATTTGATGAGTTCTAATTAGTGAAAGGGAGCTCGTTCTGGTGTGCACACACACAAAAAGCCCCTAATTGATCCCTGAGCCAGTATTTGGGGATGCTGGGACGCCCTCTGTTGTTGCAGACAGAGGCAACTTCAAAGAATCAGCATTAAGAGTGTGTAATAAATGACGGGTCTGCAAACTGTCTGGAATTCGGCTCTTAATGAGTTTACAACTGTCCAGCCACAATTAAGATTTTCCACAAAAGCCTTTTCATTTGTTTTGTCTGGCTGTTTTAGATAAAGCGGGCGAGCGGAAATAACAACCTTTTATTGGCCTTCCCCTGCTTAAATCCAGCCCGGGCGGCGGACATTTATCTTGCCGGGCGCTGGCGGGGCCGGGGCGCGGGGCCGGGCGGCGGCGGCGGGGCTGCGGCGGCGGCGGGGCGGCGGCAGGTGGCGCTCCGAGCCCGCGGAACGGGCCCGCCGCCCGCCATCAAGCGCTCGGCCGCCTCCCCGACAGCCTCCCCGACATCCTAAAATGTCGACTTTGCGGGAGCATAACTCGGGCTGAACACGCTCATTTCTTCCCCACTAAGGCCGATAATTGCCTTTTTTTTTTTTTTTTTTTTTTTTCCCCCCCACTTATTTTTTTTTTTCCTCCCTTATTCCCCGCTTATTATGGCACGGGCGGGATGGCATCACTCGGTGCAGCAACAGCAAAGGTAAAAACTTGCTCTGCACCACGGCCGTATCCTGCGTTTATTATTCTCAAAGCCCCCCATGCGTTACCTACTACTTCACAGAGCCGCATGGAGCCCTGTCACACAAGTGCCAGCTCACCTTCCCCTGTCCTCAAACCTTCGCCCTTCCCTGGTGAAGCTTTGAGCCTGCCAACAGGGTGTCCTGAAGGGTTGGTTGAAAAAGGAAATATTGGAAAACTGAGGGAAATTGAAGGTTTGGGGCAGGACGGAAAGAAAATCACGGCTCCACGGTGCTTCTTGGGTCTGCCTGGATCAGCCCAGGAGGAGAGGGGACGAGGAGGGAGCCTTGCCCGCAGAGAGGGTCGCAAGGCGAAGGGGTTTCGAGAGAAACCCGCCCGGCGTGCCTGGAGACGCAGCCGTGCGGGGAGGCGGCAGCGCTGCAAAGCTTTAATTTGAAAATTATTTACCGGCGAATGAAAATTTTCAACAGCTGTCTTTGATCCAAATAAAAAAGCCCCGCTTGCGTCCTCAGCAATTTCAGCTCTGTGGGACCCGTTGTAATTATATTATACAGATGCTAGCAGTCATGCTCTACAAACTTGACGGGTCTCTCAAAGTCATTCCTAACTTCTGCTGCCCTGCTATTTTGATTTCCCCGGGTCGTTTTCGTAGTTTTTCTCCCTTTTGCTTTTGTTGGCTTTCGCGTCTCGAGAATGAGATTTAGTGGGAACTCTGGTGCATTTTCAGACGTTGGTTGCCAAAAAGAGAGGGGGAAAAAGTAATTGGAAAGAAAATAGAGGCAGGAGGGAAGGAAGCATAAAATGTGGTCTGAAGTATGAACGTTGTATTTTTCAAGTTAAAGTCAGACAAGTAAATAAATCGCTGCATAGTACCCCGTAAGAGAACTACTTTTTCTGCGTTTTATTTACATTTCCTTAAATCAAAGCCAATATCTTAACATCGAAATTCAGCATCGGAAAGGAATGCGAGCACTGTGCTATTTTTTCCCCACCCTATTTCAAAGATTTAATTCTTTCTAGGGATGAAGAGTAACTGCCACTCCCTGCTTTCTAATAAGAGCCTTCCTATCAAATGTTTGTCTACAATGGCATTGTTAAACTTACTATGATTAATTATTTTTTTTCCTTGGGCAGTAAAATTATATTAAAATTAAAAAGTGTTTATGCATCGTCATACTAAGTAATAACTTGGCACAGCGTGCTCCATTATAATCGTGGATAAATTACGGCGAGAACAGATTCCAAAACAACAAAATCCTGTCTAGTAGGAACCACATCAAGATACTGCTTAACACACAAGCCATAACCGTGGAGTGCTCCCAGGTCGCTTATAACTTATGAGCACCGTTTTATCACTACCTTTTACTTCCCGGAAAAGCTCAGAATGCAAAGAGAGGTAGTCCAGCTCTCCCACGAAAAAAATAAATACAATGAATCCCGCCTGGAGGATTATTTTTAAAGCGTGTGAGAATATTGCGGTGACGGAAACCTTGCAATCTGTGCTCGCTCGCTGTTTCCTCGACTGAAAAAAAAAATAAATAAAAAAGTGCATTCAAATGAAAAGTGCATTTTCAGACGCCGGGGATCCGGCGTTGTTTCGTAGGCGACAAAATGAGATATTTCGGGGGGCTATTTCAGAGGCAGCGTTATGCTGCTGTTTGACCAACACGCAAAGGGAGGGGGAAGTAAATAAGGCGGTGGGGACCGATGTCTGTGTCTCCTTTTAAGATTTATTCGGTGAAGGCTTTTTGAGATTTTTTTTTGACGGCTTGGCAGGGAAAAAAAAAAAAAAAAAAAAAAAAGAAAGGAAAAAAATAAAGCTGCAAGTGAAATATTAAAAAAAGGCGGCGGTACAAAACAGACACACAAAGCTAAATACATGAAGGCGCATATTTTACAGAGACCCCGAAATACACTCGCCCGACTAATCTATTCGGTTCTATATTATCAATATTTAAGTCTAGACATTGGTTATATTTGCTGCTCCTTTCTTCTTGCATCTTGGTATGTTGTCACCAGAGGAGCAATTTATTGGTTTAATGTCATCTACTTCAGCCTCTTTGATCTTCTAAGTCGTCGTCTTGTTTGCTTCGCGTTCGTTTAACTTCTTGGGCCTTTATTCCTTTCCAGCAGCCTCTTCTGCCGGCGTGTTCCCCCCTTGCACTTCGCAACCGCAGGGATATTGTCTAATATTGGAATAAATGAACGAAGGAGCCTCTTTCTGCAGATTCCCCCTTGCGCCTGCGAATAACGACTGCGTTTTCACGTGCTTAACACTTGGCAAATATCTAGATAGAGCCGCCACATTTGCATACTCCGAAGCACCAATATCTCAGGGACCTCGCCGCAGAGAATTTACTCGCTTCTGTCAGTATCCTATATTCATGGGGCTGCAATAACCGCGCATAAAGAGTCCCAAAGGGTGCGTGCGTGCTGGAGGTGTGTGTGTGGGGGGAGAGGGGCTTCCACGTTTACAAAACGTAAAGTTTAGGGTCCGTGCGAAATATCACCAAGAACAATTTTAACTGGTGAGAAAGTCTTTGTACACGGGGCACCAAACTATAATTGAAAGGAGAATTTCCGGGGCAATTCCATTGTGCTCCTTCCAGTTTATGATGTGCAATACAGGCAGGCAGTAAAAGCTGTCTTTACCAGGACTCCCTGTCTGAGGGAAGGAAACTCATTTTACGATCCGTTTAAAGGAAGGGCACGGTGCAGCATCCTCAATGGAGAGCCATTCTCATTGTTGGGGAGCCGAGTGTTTAGAAAAGCAGCAGCAACGTTCCCCGCGGTCTGCGCGTAACGTTGCCGCCTCTCGCTGAGGACTGGAAGGTGCGTACGACGGAAAGGTAAAGGGGACATTTAGAAAAAAAAAATAATAATAAAAAGTGAGGCGATTTGCAGACGATTCCTTTAATTTAGGGAGTTTGCTTTTCCTTTTTTTTTTTTTTTTTTTTTTTTTTTTTAGGGATTCCCCCCCCCCTTTTTTTTTTTTTTTGTTTTTCTTTTAAGGCGTCCAGAAAGTTGCCTCCCCGCATACTTTCCCTTTCCTCGATTTTTTTGTTGTTTTACTTTTCTGTTGGGGGGGCGGGCTGTGCTGTTTCCCAGGGGGGACGGGAGGCTCGGGGTCCCTCGAGGAGTGCTCCCCTCTTTGCTCCCTCCGCTCCAGGACCGCCGGCGGCAGGCGTGGTGGGGCCGGGAGGACACCCCAACAGCCCCCCAGCATTTTAGGGACGAGAGAGCGCTAATAAGACTAAGCAATACCAACACCCAGCTCTTTGACTCCTTTAAAGCTTTTTTATTATTATTATTTTTAATCCCCCCTCCCCGTCTAACGAGGACCACATGGCTTAAGCCCTCCCCGCGGCGGCGGAGAGGGGCGGGGGGGGGGGTGCTGAGCGCTCTCCCCCGCGCCGGGAGCGGCGGCGGGGCCGTCGGGGGCCGTCGGGGGCCGCCGGGGGGCCGGGGGCTGCGCCTCGACGGCGCGGGGCGGCGGCGGCCCCGTCCATGGCCGGGCACCGGCGGGCCGCGGCCGGCACCACCTGTGAGGCGGGCGGGGATTGGCGGGCGGCGTCATATGACCGGTCACGTGCTGGAGGCAGCTCAGTCCAAAAGAAAATGGGGTTTGGTGTAAATCTGGGGGGGTAATGTTATCATATATCACGCTACCTCGTAAAACCGACACTGAAGCCTGCCGGACAACAAATCACAGGTCAAAATTATGAGCTCTTCGTATTATGTGAATGCGCTTTTTAGCAAATATACGGCGGGGGCTTCTCTTTTCCAAAATGCAGAGCCTACTTCTTGCTCCTTTGCAAGCAACTCCCAGAGAAGCGGCTATGGACCAGGCGCGGGTGCCTTCGCCTCCTCCATGCCCGGCTTGTACAATGTGAACAGTACCATATATCAAAGCCCGTTCTCTTCCGGATACAGCCTGGGCTCTGATGCCTACAACCTGCATTGTTCCTCTTTTGATCAGAACATTCCCGTCCTCTGCAATGACCTAACCAAACCCAGCTGTGAGAAAGCGGAGGAAAGCAACCTGCACAACCAGGCTGAGGCTAATTTCCGGATATACCCCTGGATGAGGTCTTCAGGTAGGGGCAAGCGGAGAAAGAGGGCTGGAGCTGTGGCAGCCAGGCAAAGCGTGTCGCCAAAATTACTGTCAGCACAGCCTTTATGGTTTTAATTATAGCCGAGGCGCCATTGCGTAGAAAGCCCGTGGCATTGTATGTAAATGAGTATCATAAAACTTTTTATTGCCCAATTAATGGGTTCTAGCCTCGTAAATTTATTTAACTCCATTCGCTATGGAATTTTAGCATCGAGTTTATTTGCGCTGTTTGCTAGAGGAGCGTGGAGAGTTGGCTGCGTGCTCTCCGAGCCCCCTCGGGTGAGTGTCTCCCCTGCCCTCTGCCCATGTCGGGCAAGGAAATCTCCCGCTTGCTGGGGGAGGCAGAGGGGAGAGGGGCGCTCAGGAGCGGGGGACGGGCTGCTGAGGGCTTTGCCGGCCCACGCCGCTGAGCCACGCCGCCCTCGTCCCCCTGCCCTTTCCACGGAGATAAGAATCTATAGAAATGGACTAACAGGAAAACGGGGAGGGGGGGGGGAGGAGGAGAGGCTGGAGGGAGGCTGGGGGCGAGAGTGTGTGAAAAACGAGAGCTCTCTTCTGGAGCTAAATGCGATGTATTGTTTACGGGCCGGGCGGGGTAGGGGGTGGGGGGTGGAGGGAGCCCCCGACATTAAAATAAAATAAATACAGCCCAGCCTTCCAGATTTTTATTTCCCCTTGTGAAACGCCGAAGTCTGGAAGGTTTTAGGGAAATGCATCGCCTGGGGGAAAGTTCCTCCTCCCAAAAGCAATTTCCTCCCCCACCTCCTCTCCTGAATGCTTTCTCTTCACTTTTCCTATGTCTCAGGCAACTTAATTTTTGCCCTGCCTGAGCAGGACAAGTCGTGTAGCTGAAATGTCTTTGTTAGGGTAAAGTGTGTGTGTGGGGTGGAAGTGAGAGAAGGAAATTATTCACTCTCGCTTGGCCGGTTTTAATTTTTGGTGGGTTGGCTAGTTGGTTTGTTGTTGTTGCTGTTTTTTTTTTTTTTTTTTTTTTTTTTAAAAAAAAAAAAAAGTAGAAATAGTGAAGAAAAAAGAAAACTTTCCTCTTCTCTTCCTGCCTAACTCCTGGACGTGTGTGCCTGCTTTCAGGTCCAGATAGGAAGCGAGGGCGCCAGACCTACACCCGCTACCAGACCCTGGAGCTGGAGAAGGAATTCCACTTCAATCGCTATCTGACTCGGCGGCGGAGGATAGAGATCGCCCATGCCCTCTGCCTGACAGAGAGGCAGATCAAAATCTGGTTCCAGAACCGGAGGATGAAGTGGAAGAAGGAGCATAAGGAAGAGAGCTCCAGCACTCCGGCTCCCAACGAGCCCACGTCAGCAGCACCGTCTGTTGAGAAAGTGGAAGAAGACGAAGAAGAGGAAGACTAGGGAGTCCCACTCGAGGAAGCAATCTCTTACTATAATGTATGCACGTGACAGTTATAAAAGCTCCCTTTAAAGAAAAAAAAAAAAAAGAGAGAGACACTCACTGTTTTTATTTAAAAAAAAAAAAAAATCAGTTCCCTTTAATAATCATCTTGCAAGCAAGCGTTTGCAAACATTAAAGCGTTTCTTGGGTTGGCTTTCCAGCCCTCTCTCCACTCTCCCGTCCTCCCCAAACCTACCCTGTGCCGAACTCTTCGGTAGTATCTCCTAAGCGCATCTTACAATCATTTTATTTTTCGTTCACCCAAGTTTGGGTGGGTTTGTCCAGGGGACATTTCAGTGGGAGAACTGCTGCTTGCACATAAAGTAAACGTGACCTTCCGAAGTAACTACCTGACTCAACAGTCCCAATCATATTCTAAGGGGAAAAGTGCATTAGGCTCACATTAAGAAAAACTACCTAATTTTGAATAAGTAGCTCTGCACTTCTTTTTTTTTTCTTCTTCTTTTTTTTTTTTTAATTTTATTATTGTTAGAAAAATATCATAACTAACAGCTACACTAACAAAATGTTAAACAGCAAGTGAGGGAATAAAAGATGTTCCACAAACCACTACAGTCTACAGCAATGATTTGTACTACCTATTTTCCAGACTACCTATATATCTTGCTCCGCCTACCTATCTTCGAAAGTATACTGTATTTTAGTAGTCAAAAGAAGATAACGTACTAATGTGAATCGCAAAATGCTTTTAGAAACGTAAGTGTAATTGTTCGAAAAGCACGCATCAATAGCTTTGGTATAGAATTTGGTACTGAAAAGGCTGAATATATTTAAATTTAAAATAATATATTTATTCCAAAGCAATTATAAATGAAAACCATATGCTGCAATATATCTTTGTTCTCAAATCTTTACTATTCCGAGTGAGGAAGCAAACACATGCCAATATTGTACAAAGCGGTTTATTATCTTCCGTTGGCTTCTACCTTAGGCTGCCTCAGCTAAAGGCCGTTTTCGTATTCTAGGCTGATCTTACTTAATATAGCTGAAAGTGTTCTTTGAAAAGTGAATTTAAATGACCATGTAACCACCTTTAAAAAACAAAAACAAAAACTGTTTGTCCTGATTATCCGAATGTGTTAATATGTAATACCGTGAATTTTCCTACAATAGCAGATACTGTATATTTGAACAATTTTTTTTTTTGTCATTTATATTTGTCTTGGAGCTCATTTGTAAGATCATGTCATAAATTGGGAAGTATGTAATTAATTGGGAAAGTTTGTAGCATGATGTATCGTTAAGAACTCTGTATAAATCCGTCTCGAAGGTTGGCTAAAGTTTATTCAAAAAATTGTATGTTACAATGTGTTTCGATGTGTTCGTTGTGAACATTTGGATATGCCGTGTAAGTATTGGAAGTGGAAAAAAAATGTCTGTGAACTCTCTTTGGAAGTGATACCGTGTTCAAGTATCTCCCACGATAAATGTGTTTTATGTTACACAGAAAATAAATATGCTTGTTGACAATGAATTGTGTTACTTTATTAGTGATACAGTTCGAAGGAAGCATAAAAAAATAATTTACATGGACAAATAAAGAAATTAGACCACATTATTATTATTTTTTTTCGTAATCGATATGAAAAAAAAAATAAAATCTAAAGTGATGAATGGATAGGAATCAGTCAATTTCTCTATCTCGACTTCATGATTTTTTTCCCTAGCGCAGTTGATTAATAAAGCGGAAAGCCTTCTGTATGGGAGGGCTTCCTTCCACCGTGTTCCAGTGTCCTCTTGAAATCGCGATCCCAGCCCAGGCGGCCCGTGACCAAGCCGAAATCGTAGGCAGTGCAATAATATTTAGAAATGAACAAAAAGTGCGATGCGAAACTTCCAAGTGTAAATGTTCGGGTACGCGCCGGCGGCTTTCTAGATGCGGGGGATATGAGAATGGGATTAAAAAGGGGAAAAACAAGCCTGCTTTAAAAATAGATAATTTTTTTCAATGTACCACATAACGCCAAGTTGATCAAATATTTTCAATCATTAAAAAAAGAAAAAAATGAAAATAAGAAAAAAATAAGCCCGATAAGTCCCTTTATTCGACGGGATAAATACAGGTAGAAGGAAAGCATCATTTGCGCAGAAGTTCCTTTTTTCTGCTGCGCTCAGTTCCTGGTCAACGTACTAATTGTAATTTTAATAAAATTAGTGCAAACTCCAGGTCTTTTAAAAAACTCCAGAGCTGCCTCTGTGGTAAGATGGCGCCTCTCTAAGACCTGCCTCTTCTTAGTGATGAGGAAAAGGCCATAAATCCGTTGTTGTTTATGAAAATTTACAACTTTGCAATACAACTTTATGAGTTGTTCGGTTTTTCCATTGGTCGTTGTCGGTCATGTGGATGGTAACCGTGAACATGAACTTTTTTATAATTTCCCTTGCGAGAATAGAGCCGCATTCTTTTGCTGAGCTCTGTCCTGCTTCGGATCTCTCTGGCTTTCAATCCCCATTTCATTTGTTCTTTGTAAGGCAATAGTGAACAAAGTGTGCGGAGGTTCGGCATAAGCAGCCGCCTAGAACACAGATCCGGGATGGCAATTTCCAGTTCCCCCGCTGGAAGGTGTGGCATATTGGATTCAAAGCACTGGCGTGGCAGATTTTCAACTTGCAACCTGGCTAATTTCCTGCTTCTTCTGGCACCAAAAGGAGGGCGATTCGTCTCCTGTGCAGCCAAAGCGACAGCTGTCAAAGTCGCAGGGGCTCCTGTGAGCCAGAACCTAAAAGGTGAGAAATGTATATGACACTACCGTAAGCAGGGAAACATGGTTTAATACGTTTAAATATTAGACATGTGCAATTAAACCAAATGGAAATGCTACCGGCCAAAAATAGATGTGGCCACAGCTCAGCTTATTTCGGTTTAACCAGTGCATGCAAAAATATGCCTAAATAAAATGTCTACTTGCTATTATTTAATAGGGAAGCCGTGGATTTTTCACGAAGTTTATTTCTGTTTGCATTTGCCTGGGGGTTGCTGTGACATTCAGCTTATTTTCAGGTTTACAATATCAATCCGAGGAGATATTTAATATTTTTTCCCCCGCAGGATGAAAAAAAAATAATTATATAGAAATATAAAAGCTGTAATTTGTCTTTCGCAGCATTAGCTTAAAGTTCATTTGCGGCAGCTGAATTGTAGATGTAATTTATTTGTGATTATTTCGAGGGGGGTTGGGGGAAGGAAAGAAAAATCACACCAATCAGCACAATGTCTCCTCAGGTTATTTCTAGAGCGGGGAATGTGGCTTTGATTTTCTTTATCAGCCCGGGCGCTGCCTGCAGCAGCTCCGCGCCCCGCGGCGGGGCCGTGGGAGCAGCGCCCCGGCAGCTTTGCGCGCCCCGGTTGCGCGGAGCGGGTTTGGCGGCGGTGAAACCGATTTCAGCGCCGGAGACGGAGATTTTCCCTTTCTCCCCTCGGCTCGGAAGAGGGGCTCGGGCGGGGAACGACCCCCGGGATGGAGCCCGGGACCCCGCCGCCTCCCCGCTCCCTTCCTCTCGGTGCCAGCCATCACGGGTGAGCGGCTCGGAGCGCTGGAAATGTGCGCTGTTTGTGCAGCCGGGCTGCTAAAAGCATCGCATTTGCATTGCATTGCGGTATCCGCCGGAGTGGAGCTGCAGGGAGCGGCGGATTATTTATTGCGGGGCCGCGGGTGCTCAGTGCTGCCACGGCGTGGCCGAGCGGCGGAGGCGGGCGCGGAGCGGAGCGGCCCCCGCAGCCCCTGCGAAGGGCAGCGCTGGGAGCGCTCCTGCGGGAGCCCACGGGGGGGAAAAAAATAATAATAATTTTAAAAAGACTGAAATTTAAATCATACTTTAAAAAAAAAAAGAGAGATTAAAAAAAAAAAAATCCGGCCTACCTCACCTCTATGGCAGCATCAAAGCTCGCCCCCGGGTATTCCGGCAGCTGCCCCCTCCCCTTCCCCTCCGCTTTTCCCTCGGTGTGTGTGTCAACTGCGAAATATCACGCTGGGCAGGACGAGCCCGAATCCCCCCAGCGAGCTCCCTAATACCCCTCCAGTCTAAACACCGGGTCGCGTTGCCCAAACTGTTTGGATTAGAAGCTATTAGTTAAAGGTTGTTTTTGGGGACGCTGCCGAGCATAAGAAGGATTTGTAAAGTGGATTTGTATACGAGGAGAAGGAGGCTTTGAAGCTTAAGAGGGTAACTGCCCCCGCACCTGCATCCGAGGGTGGCTGGAGCCGCTGCCGGGGATCTCGGCGCGGGGAGGAAGGCGAAATGCTTGGTGGAGGAGGCGCTGGCCGTGCGGGGAAGTCCGCAAACAAATAAAAGGCGGATGGGATAAGTGGCCGTGGCAAAGTGTGACTTTGTGGCGGTGGCAAAACGCGCCGGCTGGCTTTCCGGGAAGGAAAAGTGCTGCGAAATGTGTCCGGGAGGGCCAGAGCTCGGGGGTAACGGGTCGG
Source organism: Aythya ferina (assembly GCF_964211825.1). Lineage (NCBI taxonomy): Eukaryota > Metazoa > Chordata > Aves > Anseriformes > Anatidae > Aythya > Aythya ferina. Next base: position 35,819,340 of record NC_140297.1, on the reverse strand, counting down.
TGTAATTTGGGGTTTTCTGGGGGTAGGGGGAGGAGCGGAGAGGACGCATGAATGTGACCGAAGCGGAGATTGCAGTGCAGATTGCTTAGCTGTCACTGTAAGCACTCTAACACGACCCAGCCAGGCAAACGTGCACGTTTAATTCCTTACAATATTATGGGATCAACGAAGAAATGTTTTCGCTGCCCGCGGTCGGCCTTTGGGCGGTTTGATTTGGATGCGAGCAAGAACTTGAGAAACATAAGGAAAGAGTCAAAGAAAAAAAAGAAAAAAAAGACAGAGAGAGAAATAAATCAGTGCGTAAGCAATGCTATAAAATGTAAATATAACTAAGCCTTGAGCGATTTTTCTAGTTTGGTCTCCGTGCGATGGATTCAAACAAAAGGCCGTCTGGCCACAACTTTTTCAAGTAGGGGCGGTGGGCTTCGCTTGCCCCAAGTCTTGATTTTTCACGGTGCGTTTTCGTTCTGACCCACGTTGGCAAAAATCTGCTCGTTTTAAAACCTCTTTGTGCTTGCCGTGTTGTGTGCTTTTTTGCTGTCCTTCCCCTCATTTTATAACTCTGTTTGCCGAGAGTATAAAACTTTTTTTTTTTTTCTTTTTCTATTTTTTTTTTTTTTGAGAAGGCTGGCTTGCAGTAAATACACGTTGCTCGAATGACCTCCCAAAGCCTGTAGCTAGAGAGATGTAATTCTACCAGGTGTGTTTATGGATTAGCTGGGATGAAGAGGTTAAGGAAGTTGAAAAAAAAAATCGGAGGCAATCAACATCTGAATGTGAAAGTCCAGCTGAGACTGCGAACAATACAAACTATTGTGGAGAGATGTTTTAACTCACTACTGTTTTATAGGTATCGTAATCCGCCCCCGGAAATGAGATAAATAGTCCTCCAACAACAACAAAATTCGCCTTTTAAAGCTACTTTAAGAAACGGGGCTCGCATGAATACCACTTTCTGCCAGAGCACGTTTAAAATTAGGCTATTCAATCGGTTGTAATGGGAAAGGATTATGAGTAAACACAGCTTGCAATGTACAACCTCGTGCTATCCCCAGGAACTGCAGGGTTACGGCTGAATTAAAAGCGTCTCAGCGAATTTCATCAGCACTGTTACTGTCCCTGCCCTGGGCCAAGAATTATATTTCCGCTATGGGGTAACTGCCATGTTGAAAAATGAACGTGGAAATGCTTGTTTCATGTATTTTTTCCCTCTTAAAGACACACATCCGCGCTTGATCCAATTATTTGGAGCAACAACGAAACCGATTGGCTTCTGCTGACTCATTAGCGGGGCTATATTAATTAGGAATAGTCCTACTGGCTCGTTTTTGAATTTGAATGTTTGATTCACTCAGCTCCACTTTGGCGGGGGGGGGGCTCAGGGAAGGCAGACACGTGGAAGTTTATTTGGGCTGCTTGCGGGGCTCCGAGGGCTCGCCCGGCCCTTCCCAGGGCCTTCCCGGGCACTTGGTGCAAACCAAAAATCCCCTTCCCCAGAAGGCCGCCGCCTCCTGCCCCAGCCAAAACCTCGGCGTTAATTACCGGAGCGTTCATCAAGACACGAGACCTCACCCACGCAGGAGGTGCAGCCCCCGACACAAAAGCTGGCGCTGGGGCTGGAAGCCTCAGCCGAGGGGCAGCCGCGGAGAATCGCCTCCAAGCCGGAGGGTCGCGGCCGTGGCATGGCGGTGGGATGAAGGGAGAAGCGGCGGCCACGGGGGCTCAAACACCGGCAAGACCCCCCCCCCCCAAAAAAAAAAAAAAAAAAAAAAGAAAAAACCACCAGCGCTGCACGGTGCTGCGCGGAGCCCAGCTCCCCCTTTTCACGTGCTCCAAACTTTCCCTCCGCAGCATCCATCACCTCCTCCCGAGGGCCAGGGGCCGGCTCTCCCACCCTGCGCGGCTCCCGGGGGGCGGGGGGGGGTCGCCAACTTTTACCGGCCGCCCCCCTTCACCCCCCACCCCCAATTAAACCGCCGGGGGCAGGGGGGTCGCGTCCCCATCCTCCGCTGTCACGGCGCGCTGCGGCTCGCTGTATTATTATCATCATCATTATTATTATTATTATTATTGCTGATCTTAGGGCATCTCCCCGGGAGAGGGGCGGCGCCGCCGGGGCCGGGGGCGCGGCCGGTCCCCGCGGGCCGGGGGCGGCGCGGCGGGGCCGGGGCTTGCCGGTAACTTCGCGGCGCGGTGGCGGCGGCCCCGGGGGAGCGGGCGCCGCTCGCTCTCCCATTGGCCGCCCCGCCGTCAGCTGCTCCTATTTTCTGCTGTCGCTTTTGGCGCTCGGCCATCCAGAAACAAACCACTTCGATGACTACTAATAGTTATAGCCAGATGTACTAATACACAACAAATCACGGGCCGGGCGAGGGGAGAGCAAATGAGTTCCTATTTCGTGAATCCCACTTTCCCTGGGAGCCTGCCCAGTGGCCAGGACTCTTTCCTCGGGCAGATCCCCCTTTACCCGGCGGGCTATGATGCTCTCAGGCATTTTCCGGCTTCGTACGGGGCAAGCAGCCTGCAGGACAAGACTTACACCTCACCTTGTTTCTACCAACAGTCCAACAGCGTCCTTGCTTGCAATCGGGCTTCCTATGAGTACGGAGCCTCTTGTTTTTATTCGGACAAGGAAATTAGTAGCGCCTCTCCCTCCGGCAGTGGCAAGCAGAGGGGACACGGGGACTACCCGCACTTTTCTCCCGAGCAGCAGTACAAATCGAGCGGCGTGCAAGCCAAAATTGTAAATGACGAAGGCACCGACCGGAAGTACACGAGCCCTGTTTACCCCTGGATGCAGCGGATGAACTCCTGTGCTGGTAAGGCATTGAATGCAACGGGGAGGGGAGGTGCGGGGGGGGGACAGGAAAAGTTTCTTTCCCCCGGATTTTTGTTATTTTTCAAAATTTTTCCCCCTTAGATAGAGTCCGGGCTGCTGGAGAGAAATGGCTTCTGCAGGGCAGCGTGTAACGTGAAACCCTCCCAGGTTATTTCAGCCCTGGCACACTGGCACCCTGCGAGCGGTGGCCAGAGCCCTGCTCGGGGGTCCGCTGGGGAAAGTTACTGCGGTACCCCTGGGAAGCAGGCAAAAAAAAAATATAAAAATAACAACACCACCACAAGAGAGGGAGCAGAGAGCTTTCGCCCCTCTCCTAAAGCCACCCCAAAGCTTCTGCTCGGCTCCTTCATTGTCAGAGAGCGATGTAAGGACTATGCCCTCTGCGCTGAGGATGCAATGCGTTTGTGGCACATTCCTCCTCGCCCCCCTCCCCCAGCTCGTTAGCGTGGAAGGATTGGATATTGGGAGCACGTTTCTGGGGCCGTGTGCGCACCGCCAGGGCACGGCGGATTTTCTCTGCCTTACAAGTGAACTTCACAGAACCGAACTGTTCCGTCTAGGAGTGGTGCTGGTGGAGAGGAGGGGGGGGGGGGGGCTGCATCGGGCTGGCACTTATTTGGAATCATCCCATTAACACTTTTCCTTGCAGTGCTCGCTAATGGCTCCCCCGCTCTCCCCCTCCCGGGTTTACGCTTGTTGGACTGTGGCTTGCCTTTCTTTTTTGGAAAGTTAAACTTTCAGCAAGACCATTCTGATGCTGCTTTGCAGTCGAGGGCAATAAATTCCGGAGCAAATGGCAAAGGCTGTTCTATGATCTTTAGCTGATGTCTATCGTGAGACTTAAATTACAGACCCTCCGTAGCCATAGCCACGGCGATAGAGCGTGTTTGTGTAAACACACGCATCTGTGCACGCCCGCAGCCACCCGCACACATGCGTGCAGCTCCCCGGCCCGCACACGTGTGTCTGTGTGTGTGCGTGTGTGCGCACAGGCTGGCTGCATGCAGAGGGCAGCTCCTGCTCGGCGATTTATAAGGGTGTTACCTACCTCGCTTCCCCTAGGTCCACCTTACTGACTCGCTTTGTATCACGGTTACCCCAGAAGCACGACGCACGTCCGCTTTTACAGCTGTTCAGGCAGGAGAAAAGGAAAAAATAGGGACCCAAAAAAAAAAAAAAAAAAAAAAGCCTCCAGAAAATCAGAGCACCCCCTCCAGCCCCCCGCCCCCATGAGATTGTGCCTACGAAAGGAGGCAGAATATACTAACCGCTCTTTCTGGTCTGAAATCACTGGGCCCTGTCCAATGCGATCGTTTTGTCTTTACTTCTACAGGTACAGTATATGGAACTCATGGGAGACGAGGGAGGCAAACTTACACCAGATACCAAACGCTAGAGTTAGAGAAGGAATTTCATTTTAACAGATACTTAACCAGAAGACGACGCATTGAGATTGCAAACGCTCTCTGCCTTACTGAACGCCAGATTAAAATATGGTTTCAAAACAGGCGGATGAAATGGAAAAAGGAAAACAAATTCATAAATTCCACACAACCCAGCAGCGAAGAAACAGAGGAAAAGTCAGGGGAGTAGAACCATGTTTAATAAACGCTACCAGGCCTTTCCTTAGCGCTTACTGTTACTATTATTATTTACCTTGTGTTCCTTCTGCTACTAAAATCCTATAGGTTTGTCACAGCCTATTAATTCCCAAAAGGCTTGGTGAAAAAGATGTACATTTGCAATCAACTGTGACTTTCTCTAAAATACGTAGAAGTCCTAGCTTTCGAGCTGCGGTCATGTATATACATAGCCACTTTTCCAAAGCGTAAATGGTGTTGCTTAAAGTATTAGAGACACGGCCCAGATTTTTAAATATTTGAGGGGAGCATGTCTGTGTGGGTGAGTGTCCCTGGCGTGCCTGTGTGAGAACAGATAAGCTAGTATTTTTTTTTTTTTGTGTGTGTGTGTGTGATTATGAATGTGCATATTGTAGAAATATGAGAGATTTTAGAAAATCTTGGCTTTATCTTTTTACTAGTTCTCGCTACGGCGGGCCGTCTCGTTATGCTATGTTTGGGATTTTATGGTCTGTAGGGGAGAAAAAAATAAGTTTTACACACGTATAAGATATTTAAATAGTAAAAAAGAAGAAAAATACTGTAAAAAAAATCGTTGTATAAAAAGTTGCGTATAAGCTTGCAGTTAAAGCGAAAAATGAATTGCAGGGAGGTTTCTAAATGCCGCTAAACTGACTCTAATCTGCACTACTGGTATTAAAGTAAGAGCACGGCGTTCAACTTTAGGACGAGCGAGGGAAGAGGTTTTGAAGCGGGCGAATTTCTGTGGTTCCCGTTGAGCTTACACCGAGATTTCGGTGAGCTCGGCTGTACACTGAAGGGGCTTTGAATTATGGACTACGTTTCTTGGGGATTTGTGGGCTTGGGTCGGTCTTCTTTTTTTTTTTTTTTTTTTTTTTTTTTTTTTTTTTCCCTTCCTATTTTGAATTAAAAGAAAAGTGTCTGTCGGATTAACTCGGAGATATTCTCCCCAGCTTTTCTGGTATCTTGATTCACGTTCGCATTTCCTCGCACTGAGAAAAAATAAATAAATAAATAGATACTCTAAGGAAAAGTAGCTTCGATAACATGGTTCCATGTCGAGTTCTGCGTAAGTAATATAGGCGCAGTGAAAATTTTGATTAATATATACGTTATAGCTCTCTCTATTATATTGTGCGTGTGTGAGTGTGCGTGTGAAGCTGTGTACAAATCCACTTGTACACGCATCGAGGCTCTTTTGTTTGCAAGGAAGCGCAGTTTGGGCGACCGCTCTAAACATTTTAAAAGCCACATCTCGAGAATCCTAATGCAAAATGGCTACCACCGGCTTCGTATTTTTTCTGGGAGGCAGGAAAAGTCTCGGCGACCGTGCAGCCGCCTGGAATTTGCCCCCCTAGCTAGGAAAAACGCCGTGTCCTGCCCGCGTAGCTACCTGCCACCGCCGGCCGGCGGGACCCGCTCGCCTCTCCAAACCCGCTGCGGGGGAGAAAGGGGACGATCATAGGAACCCCGACAGGGACTCGCCCGCGGCCGGCATCCGACGATGGATCCCGCAGGATCTGTGCGTGCCGCAGCCCAGCCTCGCCCGGCCGGGGGGCACGGAGCCCCGCCGAGCTGCGGCCGGGGGGCGGCGGGGAAGCTCCGGGGGGCGCCGGGGAAGCGCCGGGGGGCGGCGGGGAAGCGCCGTCCGGCGGCCCCTTCCCTTCCCCGGCGGAGAGCTCCTCTCCGCGCCGCCGTCGGGGGCCGTCACCCCGGGCCGACCCCGCGGAGCCGCCGCCGTGCCCCGCGCCGCCAGCGGGTGGCGCTCGAGGCCGGCGGACGGGCGGGCGGCGGCGGCGGCGACGCGCGGCGGCGGCGCGCCCCGGGCCGCCCGCGCCCTCCCAGCTCCCCCACCAGTGCACGAGTTTACCTCTAGAGGTCATCAGGCAGGATTTACGACTGGACAACAAAAGCACGTGATTTGAAGCCGTACCCCATATTTGGGTGCCTACGTAGGAGGGAACCAAGTACATGTCCCAGTCATTTCCATAATTCATCATAAATTGTGCAAGGGTGCTATAGACGCACAAAACGACCAAGAGCCACAAATCAAGCACACATATCAAAAAACAAATGAGCTCTTATTTTGTAAACTCATTTTGCGGTCGCTATCCAAATGGCCCGGACTACCAGTTACATAATTATGGAGATCACAGCTCGGTGAGCGAGCAATACAGGGACTCCGCCAGCATGCACTCCGGCAGGTACGGATACGGCTACAATGGCATGGACCTCAGCGTCGGGCGCTCTGCTTCCACCCACTTTGGTGCCAATGAGAGACCCCGCAGTTACCCGGCCAACACCACCTCTGCCTCGACAGAGCCCAGGTACAACCAGCCCGCGACGTCTTCCCACTCGCCTCCCCCTGACCCTCTGCCCTGCACCGCCGTGGCCGGTTCGCCTGTCAGCGAGAATCACCACGGGGTGAAAAACTCCCTCGCCAACTCCACCAGCACTTCGTCCAATTCCAGCAGCAACACGCACATCAGCAGGGACGGGGTTGGCACCTCGTCTGGGACTGAGGAAGACACTCCAGCAAGCAGCGAGCAGGCAAGTGCCCCGACCGACCAAAGCACAGCCCAGCCTTCACAGCCCCAGATCTACCCCTGGATGCGAAAACTGCACATAAGTCATGGTAAAGCAAATACCCTGTTCTTTCTTTATTTCTCTGGAGGAAAAGCAGCCTTTAATGTAAACCGGGTGTCTGCGCCGAGCAAGGTCGGGGAGAGGGGGAGAGGAGGGCGTGAGAAGCGTGCAGCCTCCGCGCACAACTCCGCTCGCAGGGAAGCCCGCTCCGTTGTCTGGGCAAGTCCCCCCCGAAAGCAAAGCGCACGGCCCCCCGAACACAGCCCGCCCGGCTCCCACCGCCGGCCCCAGGCTCGCAGGGAGCGGGGGAGCAGCAGACGCCTTCCCGGAGGGGGGACCGAGAGCGGGGGCTGCCCCTGGCTCTGCTCTTCCAGGGGGATCCTCCAGTGGGAACAGCGCTGCCGACCCCCTTTCTTTTGCCGAGCCGTGGTAAAAAGAGAATAGCCGAGGGCGAGGAGGGCACTTTACACTGCCGGGAAGCCGGGGGGGAGGGGGGCGAGCACCCCCCCGGACTCCGGGGGAACGGGCAGAGGGGCGCGGGGGAGCGCAGCAGCCCCCAGCCCTCGCTACCTGCCGTGCCCTGGCGGCCGGGGGAGCAGCCGGGGGCTCGCCGCCTCCCGGAGCCGTCCCCAGCTTGGCCGTGGGAAAGGGCTGCAAGCCTCAGCCTCGCTCGCCCAGCCCCGAAAGCCCGGCGAGCGTCGCGGGCATCCTCCACGCCAGCTTAGCTGGGGGAGGCGTTGGCGGGGGGGGGAGAGCACTAAGCGCTCGATGAAAGAGTAGTTTTCTCTTTTTGGGGGAAATCGAAAGCAAAATCCGAGCGAAAACTTCCCACGACCACCAAAGCCCCCCTCCCCCAAGCCTTTTCGGAAAGGGGCTGGAGGGGGAAACTTGTTGAGCATTTATCCAAACCAGAAACAAAACCGAGCAGGGCTGAGAATAACGGTCCTGGTGGCTCGTGGCTGCAATAAGACACGAAGGCTCCAAGTCGCTGCTGAGAATCTAAATCATGTACTTTTCTCTTCCAGACAACATAGGGGGACCAGAAGGGAAAAGGGCTCGGACTGCTTACACCCGATATCAGACCTTGGAGCTGGAAAAAGAATTTCACTTCAATAGATACCTGACCCGCAGAAGAAGGATTGAAATAGCACATGCTCTTTGCCTCTCAGAGAGACAAATAAAGATCTGGTTCCAAAACAGGAGAATGAAATGGAAAAAGGATAATAAGCTGAAAAGTATGAGCATGGCAGCTGCAGGAGGGGCATTCCGTCCCTAAGCATTTGATCAATTAAAAGTACTGAGCAGTATTAGCTGACCCTGCGTCTCATGTCAGTACTAAGTTGACTTTCTAAAACTTCCTTGTGTTACTTCTGTGAAGAAACCCTGTTCTTGTCGCCCTTATTCATCTTTTAATCATGAGCCTGTTTATTACCATTCTCTCGCGTGTATAAGTAGATCTGCTTTTATCGTACATTTCTTTGTCTTGAATGGCTTTGTCTTGAAAAAAATAATAGATGTTTTAACTTATTTATATGAAGCGAGATGTGTTACTTGAAGTAACTGTTAAAAAAAAGCAAAACAAAAAAAGGAAAAAAAAAAAAAAAAGGAAAAAAGAGAGAGAGAGAAAGAAACCCTCCCCCGGTTTAGTACAAATGTTATGTGTTGCACTCAACCTGCTTAACTGTGCATGTGTGGTCAAGTGTTAATGTCTGTATAGCTCCAAGCTGTTAAAAATATTTTTATTCAAACTACCTATATAATTCCTGTGTAATTAATGCTGTTGTAGAGGTGAAATGATGAAATCAACTGAACTTGTCCTACGTGTAGTGAATAGTGAATCTGTGACGAAAACTGTGATTCCAAGCAGTATGTCCTTGCTGTGCCTTTGTATATGACTCTTTGCACGAACTCTTAGAAGTGGCTCTTATTAAGCGCAGCTTCTGTGATGTATGTTTTTTTGTGAACAAAGTTACAAATATAGTCAAAGTCTGGCTGTTTGAGCAAACTGTGATCAGCTTTTTTTTTTTTTTTGTATTTGTTTTTAAAAAAACTGACTGGAAATCAACAAAAAAAATAAACTTTCTATTGTAAAGTTTTCGTGATCTGGTTTGTGCAAAGCAAGAAGTTGTGCTTCCTGATTTGCCTCTTAGAAATATTAACCCGTGCAGAGTTTGTAATAATATTTTACCTGGCTCACGCTGCACGTTGCAAGAGGTAGAGCTGCATTTGTCCGATACCAGTATTTTTAATTGAAAGTTTTACCATAAGTTCCTCCTTAATGGTTTCTGGCTAGGTGGAAAGCTGCATTGCAGGACCACAATCAACACCCTTTGTGGGTGAATCAACTGTTAGTTGTTTGCTGATGGTTGAAAAAACATGTGCTTTGTTAAAACACCCTGCTAACTCCAAGACGTGTTTGCATCGCTCTAGATTTTCTCCTGTGGTTTCATTAAGTATATTTGCAGGACAGCCACGTTAGAGCCCTCTGCGTCTATTAGTAACACTCGATAGCCACTTTCCCACTTTTGCCCTTTACAGATTTTTTTGGTTTTCTTCGCTACGATTAGTTTTCTATAAACGCAATGTTACTTACCCCATCAGAGCTTGAATGGTTAACTCTTCTGAGCTTCTAAGAGCAACTAAAGATTTGCACATTTACTGACTGGTTACATTGATGCCTTCCCTTAAAAGTTATAAAACAGTAAACTTTATAAGCCCCAGTTCCGGCTATATGACATTTGGGTGCCAAATGAATAGGGTTTTGTCTATGAATTAGATCGTAAAATCATCCATAGCACAGACAGATAGGCTCACTGGCTATAAAAAGTCACGTGGTGCCATTAAAGTAAGTTTTATGGTTTTGGGGAGTTGACATCCAACATTATATACCACATAACATATAATCTCACTGACGCTGGACTTCATTTGACTCTTTTGCAGGCTACGTGTGCCTCCTGGCCATTCAAATTGTCAGTTTTAGGTACAGAAGTATCCAAACCACAAGTTCTCAGTACTGTATGAAAAATGGCTCCTTGCAAGTCAAGGTAAGTTTTGTGCACAAGTTCCTTAAAGTTTATTTGTACAGTTGGGAGCCGAGGCTCTCGCTCGCTCGCTCTCTCTCTCTCTCTTTCTCTTTCTCTTTCCCTTTCTGTCCGCCTCGAGCCTTTCAGGACTGTCCCACCGAGCCCGAGAGGCAGGAGCAACCACTAATGATACAGGTTGCGCTGCAAATTCCCCCATCCCTTCACTCGCAGCAGCTAGCGCTGTATTTTAACGATCAAATCAAAGTAAACCACAATAAGCGACTTTGGCAGAGATGGATTTTGGGGCCTAGCTTTAATCACTTTGACTACCGCAGAAGATAATTACTTCCTTTGCTCCAATAGACTCTCCAAGTTTGGAGAGGTTTTGTTTAGCAAGGACTAGTTACTGCAGGCGATTAAAAAAAGGGAAACAAAATAGATAGGGCTTGATATTATCTGGGCAGTGTCTTAAATAAGCATGATAGAGGTGGAGGCGTGCTGATATGGTAATAATCTTTGGATTGGCAAAATATGTTGCACATCAGAGCGAGTATTAAAATGGCACGGACTGCACTGGAGTGCTTAAGATTCCTATTTTCTGCGATGGGTCGTGCAGAAAGCTTTAGCTATGTGTATACGTCCATCCGCGAGTGTGTAGTGTCTTGTGAGTGAGCATATTTAGAACATTGCTGTAACTTTTTCCAGCTCCTACGTGTAAATATACAAATATAAATATATGTGAATCGTGCGCGTGTGCATGCCTGTACAAATCTACATATGCGCCTGTATAAAGCTGGCCACATGCATCTGTTTATCCAATACCGGTGTATTTATGCATACAAAGGGTGTGTACGTGTGTATACATATATATGTTCCTGCGAGTTTTTTTTTTTTTTTTTTTTTTTTTAAGCGAACCAATTGACTGTAACTTGTAGCATTAATACAAGAGACTACAGGTCATTAGAGTGCTGCAAATTATGAAATACGGGCTTGGTTTATTGAAGATTGTAAATATCCCCATAGCTCTGCTCTCTCCCTCTCTGCCTTATATTGCTGGCTGCCATTGTGGGGTAGGCCCCAGCTGCATGTTTACTTCCACATTCTTTTTATTTAAGTGGACTGTTCTCACTAGAGTGTGATTACTCAGCAATAAACTTTATGGCCGGATTTAACTTTAGTCTTTGAATTTCCAGGACTTGAATGAAAGGGTGAAAGGAGCTCTGTCTCTCTTTGGGTAGCTTTAAGGCCTGATCCTTACCCTTAGAGAGAGGGATCGTGGGGGTTTGGATGGACTATTCGGGGGCTGGGGAAGAGATCTGAGAATTAGCTCCAAAATACTTCTGTATGCAAACCAGTTGTGGGTATCTCCGCTCAGGTTCGGATCAGAAGGGATTCAACGCAATCGCTTCTGCAGGTTGCATTGTTTTCCTCGATGTGTCATAAACTCGAGTTTCAAGAAGAACTGGGCGGTTTGATGCGAGATGGGAGACAGGCTTTGTTGTATTTTGCTAGCGCTACCCAGCCTGAAAGCTGCAGTTTGGACGATATGTGGCACTGAGAGCAAAAAGAGAGGAAGGCAGAGGGGTACAGGAGGGTGAGGTTGGCGCGTACCTCTGCAAGGTCTGCACAGGGTCCACGACTGACATTGCCGACTGATCCCTTTCTTAAATCTGTCTCCCTTTCATGTTAAAGAAACGGTAGTATATAAGGTTGGCTCAGCTCAAAGATTTCCAAGTTTTACAAATATTTAATATTTGTAGTCAGCCTCCTGTGTAAGATAAATGAAGTCCGAAGCCTTTGTGTCTGTGGATCTTTCTGTGAGCACTAAACAAACACACATGCATATGTTTTTATATTCAAAAAATGGGAAAGGCTTTAAAAGCGCATATCCAAATACAGATTTGAAAATTATTTCCGTAATAAACAGCTGGGGATTTTATAGTACACTAGCTGTCACAGTTTCATCAATAGGAATACCAGAAAGTTTTTTTATGATAGGCGTGTATTATATTATATTATGTGCCATAAAAAATTGATAGTTCGAGGCAAAGGCATGAAAGGACTTTAAAAGTTTGGGCTTCATTCATATACGTGTCCTTTTCTGAAGGAAAATCCTGTTCTTGTTACAGAGAATGATACTAGGCGCGAACCATTCACTATTACTCAATAGTCGACAACATTGCATTATTTGAATTATCTGGTGAATACACAAACACACCCCCACACCCTTTCAACTAATATTTTTGGAACCTGGATATCACCCCGCGCTGTAATGGTCTAAAGCGAAAGATTTGGTCCTATTACTTTCACATTTTTGGATGTGCTTTCTAGAGTACATTCTCGTAATGCTGGGAACAGAAATTCAAGAACTATGGTGAAAGAAAAAATATCACGAAACCCATAAGCATATAAACCCGCACGTACTGCAAGAAGCACACTAAAAACAAGAGAAAGTTAGCTAGCAATGACAACTTCTCAATATTTTTGGCCCTGCCTTGTTCTAAGCAGAGCAGTCGAAGTCACTCAAAACCAGAAGCTCATTAAGATTTTATAATCCACTTTTTAAATTTTAAATTCAAACAACTCCAGACTGCCGAACTCTACAAAAATATTCCCAGGTCCTAATTGTTTTCTGAGTGAAAAATGTCATGGAGAATAATCGCCTGGAATCGAGAGAGAGGTCTTATCTGCGCACATTATTTTTCTGCTGTGTTTTGGGGATTAATGCGTGCGAGTTTGTTTTACTTTAGGCATGGCAAGTGGCGTTGAGCGCACTGAAATATAGTTTACTTAATCCTCTGAAAGAAATACTTGAGTGTAGTGTGTCATGTCTAAGCGTTAGGCCAATTAAAGATTAGGCAACTCTCTTAATGTGTGTAACTAGTGACTTTGTAAGTCGTAACTTTCTCTAAACCAGAAGTAGAACAATTCGCTTGAAAGTCATCCGTAAATTACAGTTCTGAAGCGCTTCCTAAGCCGCGCAAACGCCCTAATTGCAGAACATTACGGGGAAATTATTATTCTGCCATTTCCTTACGTTTAATAAGTGTGTATCTGTGGAAGGGTGACAATAGAAGGGTTTGCAATCTGCTCCATGGGAAATTGAATGGAACAGATCAGGAGGGGCGGATCAGGAGGTTTCGATTTCAAACCCTGGATACTGGAGCAATGCCTTTTCCCTCCCCGCAAATACAGATTTAACGCATTAAAGGCAGACATAAGTAAATCTCCTGACCAAGTCAAGGCATCGCCTTGCTTTCTTAGCTCTTTCTCTTGCCTGCCCTTAAAATATCCCCAATTTGTTGTTAAAGTTGCTACCCAGAGCGCAAAAAAAAAAAAAAAAAAAAAAAAAAAAAAAATACAGCTCCCACAGCCGCCTGATCATCTTCGAAAATATTATTCCTTTCAAATGAAAGCATCCCCACTAACGTCTCTCTGGAAGGCACATACTCATGGACCATCATAGTCACATGTTCGTGTAGCTACACGCACAAACAATATCAAATCTGACACGGAGAGCGTGTAAAATTTGCTAGGATTTCGCCTTATAGCACGCATAAGGAATCTTTCCTATAACCCCCCAAAAATGTCTTTTCAATAATAATATTTGCTATGAAGGTTATTGGGTAATTATTGCAATTTTGTGGAACAGTCCTTGCTTGAGGTGAAGTCTGTCTCTAGATAACAAATGGCAGCCCGTGCAGTTCACTGCCAGGTTAAGTAAATGCAGAAAAGATAAATCTGCACACCCTAGGAATCACCAGCAGAGCTCGCTTTAGACCAAGTTCACAGTCAACTCGTTTGCCTAGACAAGGCTTCGCAAACAATTAGAGTTGTTTCTTTATGTTTAAATCAAGGAGAAATGACTAAGACCCTAGCAGCAGAGAGCTGCAGCTTTTCCCCCAACGCCAGTCTCTACATCCTTCCAACCTCACGCCCAGAACTTACCCAGCATTTCACCTGCAATTGTAACCATATAGCGCCTTTGAGTAACAGGCTTTCCTCCAACGCTGCCGAAAGGGTGTGCAAACTGATTTAACAGCACTTTACAAAGCTGCCAGATTAAAGAAAAAAAAAAAAAAAAAGCAATAATTAAAAATGCAAACGTATCCGATTTCTCAACAGCAAGAAGAAAAAAAAAAAAAAAAAAAAAAAGCCCTTAGAAAGCGGGGGGAAACGGCAGAACTATTGAAACAAACAGTGCGAGTCTCTTACTCCTAAAAGAAGCTGCATAGCTTTTGTATATCTTTGTGGTTAAGGGCGTTACAACTGCAGGTCAAAAAGTTGAGGGTCAAAAGTTTACGTTTTGCACCACTCTTAGTCATTCGCCCAGACAGAGTTTGATGTCAATGTTATAGCCGAGATCTTGACTATCAGCACAAAAGATAAAATAGCTTTGAGTTACGTGTGTATCACAGTATGGACTCCAGGTGAACCCTACTGGCTGAATGACCTCAATTACCGAGGAAAGGATAGAAAATTCCTCTTTTCAAGAGTAATACACGTTGTATTTCATCTTGAATTATCGGCCACATTTGTGTCTGAATATCTCGGGTTCAGGCGCGGCAGGTAAACACGCATGTTACCCCCACGCCAGCCGCTGGTGCTGCCTCCTCCGAGAGTCAGGTAGCAAAATGTTTCACCCTTGTTTATTATATAATAACCCGCTTTAAGAGGTTTAATGTTAAGCCTTCTCACTTTGCAAAATGGCAGGAAGATAAGATAGGAGCAAAGCTATTAACGTGTGTATCGATCCTAGCCGCGTCTTTGTTTTTGCTCTCGTTTCTGTAGCGACCACTAAACTGTGCTTAAACAGGACATGCTGCAGATAATACGGGCGGGTTATATGTTTAGTCCGAGGGAGCTCGCTTAAAACCGCGGAGCGATGGGGCCATGTTGTGCTACCGATGGAAAATATTGTGGAGAAGCTGGCGCCCAGCGCGGCTCCGTGATTTGGATGGACCTCAGAGCCTACTGGAATTACCCGAGGCAGCAGTTGCCAGTGAAATGGGGAGCAGGAAGGGATGTTTTCCCTCCTCTCCCCCGCCAAGAAAAAAAAAAAAAAAAAAAAAAAAAAAAAAAAAAAAAAAAAAAAAGTTTAGAGGAATTTCTTTGCGCAGAGAGTTATTTCCACATTGCTGGGATTTTTTGTTCCCAGTGCTGCCTCGGTGTTGAAGCTTTAGCTCCTCGGCTAGGCGGGTCTGGAGGGAGAAGTGGCCAATATTGCACAGGGAACTGCATTTTGGGGAGAGCACTGCAAGGCGCCGCCGGATTCAGGTTGCAATGATGGAAGGGGGAAAGGAGATTCCAAAATATTGATAAACAGCTGTGAAAGGTGTGGAGGAGGGGACAATGCCATGAGGAATGCAGAAAAGGAGCGCACCTCGCCGCCATCCACGCCTTTCGACCCCAAAGGCAGGAGGCTACACCGTCCTCGATGCATTGGGCACGCGTGAATTATTTGCTACAGACCCAGCTGGATCGTGGCAGCCGGGCGATATTTCTTGGGAAGAAATTTGCGAGGTGTTAGATTTCAGATTAGCCAATGTTGTTATTGGAGATTTTGCCCGAAGTACCTGCCGAAGCGCAGAAAAGGTGTGCATGCAAGTATTTGCTCGGCGTGTAGACGTTGCTCGCATGTCCCTGCTGCTGCTAACTTGCAGAGAGCCCTGGCATTGCGCGTTTGGGGAGCCTTCCCTCACCGGAGATATTGTTTAACCTTTCACATCTAGAGTATTTATTTGGTGTAAGAGCGAAGCCTGATAACAAGCTAAAAGCCATAGCCAAATATCTATTTTGTTAAAGAATAGCAGGCAGATTGTTTCCAAGAACAACAATGCGTCTTTGATACACCCAGAATGAAAGCTGTTGCTATAACTGGGTTACTCAAGAGAAGGTGACTGAAATTCATTTGCTTCCTTACCAAAACAATTAGCCTCTCGAATTCCATATTTTTCAATCCAGTCTAGAATAAAAATATCAATGGGAATAATGGGAATATTTTCAAGGAAGCTGAAACTTCAGCGAATATTGAATCTTCTGAATCGGTGTCTAGATTATTCCTTAAAAAAAAAAAAAAAAAAAAAAAAAAAAAGTTAATAAATTGAGACAAACTATTTCTCCCCTTTCACTCTCTGCATTCAGCACACTGCTCTCTGGTATGGAAGGTATGGTCAAAAGACCATTCATTTCAAATCCGGGCACAAATCACATTTTCTATGTGTTTATTTAACCATGCCAGGACAGAGCAAGCAAATCCCGCCAAACATCCAGTTGTTAAGAAGAGAGCCAGTGCCAGTGAAGTCCCCGCTTACACAAAAGTATGAACTTGGGCAAAAATATGAACATTGCCCCAGTAGCGACCATATAGAGCGAGTGCTTGCAACCGCGGAAGGCAGTAGCTGCCTCGGGGCTTTATGATTCCCAGGAACAAAGGAGGGAATACAGTCGATACATTCCATAACGTTTACATTTTCCCGCGATTTTTTCTTAATTTTCCCTTAGAAGTAGTGACCTGGGCAAAGCACCCCGCTATCTAAAAGACACTGTTATAGACCTTTTAGAAAAACTAAGTCCAAGGCCGAGGTGAACTTCAGGTCACCGCGTCTAACAAATATGAAAATGTCGCCTGGTGAAGGGCACGCCTTGTTATTTAACAAAGACTGTCAATGTGTAAGATTAATAAGAAACAAAATGCACACGGTGTCACTTTTCGGTCACTTTGAAACTTGGGACAGCCTCGCATTCAAGAGGGGAAAGCTGGGGCTAAATATATTCAAAATGGTTCAAATCAAATTCAAACCAGGCTGCTAGTGCGATTCTTCCTCCTCCTACCACTCTCTCTGTGGAGGGTGCCCGGGCACGGCGAAAGGTTGACTTGAATTATTATTATTATTATTACTATTATTGCTGCTGTTATTGCTATTCTTGTTATTATTTTCTCTTTCGTTGTCATTACGGTTTAGCCGCGCACGTGGAGGGGAGCAGGGGTGCTCAGACGTTTCCCTAGAAAAAAGGGGGATCCCCCTCTCCTCCTCTTTGGGTATGCATGAGGTTGGCTCTTCTTGGTGCATGGCAATTAACTCTCTCCCTCTCAACTTCATTCCAGTGCAGTCCCCATCTCCTCCTCGGCCAGCCTCGGCCAGGAAACTCTGGCTCCTCTATTAACTGATTAAAGTCTCCTTCACCAGCGAAACCGAGCCTTCAATCCTCCTGCAAAAATAAGGGACCTGGCCTATTTTTCCTCTCCTTTTCTTTCCTTGAGAGGTTAGGATGATGCTACAAGTTTGTTAAAGGGAAGTACCGGGGGAAAAAAAGGGTTTCTGAGATTGTTTATTACAGCCATAAATCTTGCAGTAAAATGTCGAAATGGCCGTGTGCAAGATAACACTTGGTGGTCTTGGCTGGGTTCTTGTTTATGATAACAAAACCACAAAGACATGGAACAGGCCTTTTGGAGGTCCTGCCTCAGCACATCTTCGCAGACTAATAGAACCACACGAAAAAACAGACTGCAGCCGCGCAGCTCAGGTCACCTTGCAGATTTACAGTCGTATACAAAATCGCATCCTTCTCCGTTTAACCGAGCGCCAGAGACACACAGTAGAAAGAGGTGCAGTGAAACAAGTATACTTTGAGATCTAATCACGGTAAATAATAGGAAGCAGAACGCGGTCAGCTCTCCGAATAGAGCGCTCAGCCTACAAATCAGGACACCAGTTTTCGTTGTGTTTTACCGTGGCTCGGGAGCACGGTATCTGCTGTAGTGTTCTAGCCATAGTGTCTCAGGACTTGTCCCTTATGCCGAGGATAATGGGTACGGTAATCCAGTGTAATTCATCTGGTGCTGGCCAGCAGGTATTTGTACGTGTGTGTCTGTGTGCGTGCATGCATCTCCTGGACGCCGGGAAACTGCTCTCTGCTCGCGGGGGTCGCTGACAATCTTTCATTTTTTACAGTAACGTAGGTGGGAGCTTTAGTCTTGTACAGTATGAGTCGCCGTGTTGCTTTTGCTTGCTTGTTTGTTTGTTTGCTTGTTTATTAATAAAACAATGTCGCCTTTCCCGTCAAATGGGTGCTGCTGCACAGTTGCGGCTCTCTCTCTGGGTGCGTGTGTGTAACCGCATTTCCTCTCCATGCAGAGTAAATAGAGAAACTTATCTATTACACCAGTTAAAGAGTTCCATAGATGTGCTGTTGGAAATGAGTAAGTAAATGTGTTTTAACTCTCTTTACAAATTAGACATTCGATATGAGCAGGAAATGAGTGATTGTTTAGATAAGTACCCCAGTATACCCAAGTGCTGGAAATGTTCTAACATATTACAAGCCGCCTGCAATGTGCGTGTGTGCGTGTGTAGAAAATATAAATCGATACGCTGTGTGTCTAGTTAGATAGAATATATATTCAAATAGAATTTTATTGCATGTATCCATTATCTATAAAACTGCAAAAGGCAATAATCTGAATTTAAACCAGGCTAACTGTTAATGTAATATCTTTAGGAGGGCAAGATCTAAAACGTATCGTATTTACGCTTGATATATTAGATGTATTTTCCCATACCAGGGGATGAGATTACCCACTCAGCAATTATATTCGCGAGGGGTGCGGTAAATATTTATACGTGGTTTTATGCTTTCGTGAAAAGGTGAAAAAAAAAAAAATCCGAGAAGTTCGCTTCTAACTCCCAATCTACGAGAGTAGATGGCGTTCAATAAGTATTTTTTCCCCTTAGAATAAGAGTGTAATTAGTTTCACCATCAAATTTCAATTACCTAAGGTCAGGGCGGTTGCCTCTTCTCCCTCTGAGCTGAAAATATCGTTAACAGCCTCAGTTTTAGCACGGCAGAAGTGCCCGAGTGCCCTCTCCCCCTCTCCCTCCTACACCAGGGTTTCTGAGTTACTTCTGCGAAGGCTCAGGCGATTTCTCGTGGAATTAGAAATCCAGAAATAAACCCAGCACCACGCACACCAAAGCGGCGGGCTTAAATTCGTAGTTTGGCAAACGCTGCTCTGCGGGAAGGGAGCAGCGAGCCGCCGGTAGGAAGTGTTAGGGACCTCCGTGTCCGCCTCCCTTTCCCCCTTCCTCTTCTCCTCCCCGTTATTCCCAGCCTCGCTGTATCCCTCCCTTGCCCCACAAGACACTTAGGGGCTGTCTTCGGCCTTCCCTCGCCGTCCACGCTAACTTTTGCATCTCATCCTCCAGCGACCGCGGCTGCAGAGGCGCTGGGGGCCGGGGGCTGCCGGCCCTCCGCGGTCCGGGGGCAGGGGGGGGAGCAGAGGAGGTGGCCGCAGCCCGGCAGCCCCGACTCGAGGCTATTTGGAGATGGGCTCGCTTAAACCGATCGTGCAACGCCCCGTGTAACGCCTGCCTCCCTCCGGATCACGCAGCTGGGCTGCGCTCCGCTAAATAGGGGAAAAAAAAAAAAAAAAAAAAAATCGAACCCAAAGTGTTGTGGGGAAAAAAAAAAAAAAAAAAAAACACGAAACTGTCAGGTCTGGATTAGTTTTATCTCGCTTGACACCGCGACGGCCCGAGCCGGCGGGGATGGGATGGGATGGGGTGAGGAGCGGGCGCGGGGCGCGGGGGAGCCCCCGTCGGGGCCGCCCCGGGAGGAGGCGCGGAGGCGGCGGCGGCGCCGGGAGCGGCCCCCGCGGAGGGCCCGCGGGTGCGGAGCTGCCCCGAGCCCTGCGGCCGCTCGCCCTCCTTCCATTTCCTGATCCGGGGTCCGCGGCCCCGCGCGGTAATTGGCGCTGGCGGTCAGGTGGTGATGGTGTGTCGGGGTGTGTGTGTGTGTGTGTGTGCGCGTGTGTTGTGTGTGTGTGTTGTACGCGCTCCAGGGGTGGGAAGAGAGGAAGGGAGGGGAGTGCGGAGGGGAGGGGGGGGGGGGAGAAAGCTGGAGGCCCAAACTTTGGCAGCGGCGAGCACTTGACAGCGGCGGGAGGGGGAGAGGGAGGGAGGGGAGGGAGAGGGGGGGGAAGGGGAGGGGCCTCGTCGAGCCCAGAAAAACGACAACGCGAGAAAAATTAGTATTTTTGCACTTCACAAATTAATGACCATGAGTTCGTTTTTGATAAACTCCAACTACATCGAGCCCAAATTCCCTCCCTGCGAGGAGTACACGCAGCACGGCGGCAGCGCCGGCAGCTCCTCCGCCAGCTACCACCCGCACCCGCACCCGCACCCGCACGCCCCGCCGCCGCCGCCGCCGCCGCCGCCGCCGCACCTGCACGCCGCCGCGCACCCGGGCCCGCCGCTGCCCGAGTACTTCCCCCGGCCGCGCAGGGAGCCCGGCTACCAGGCTCCCGCGGCGCCGCCCGGGCCGCCGGGGCCGCCTCCCGAGGCGCTGTACCCGGCGCAGGCACCCTCCTACCCCCAGGCGCCCTACAGCTACAGCAGCGCCGGCAGCGCCGCCCCGGGCCCCGAGCAGCCGCCCCCGGGCGCTTCGCCGCCGCCGCCGCCGCCCGCCAAGGGCCACCCCGGGCCGGCCCAGCCCCTGCTCCCCGGCCATGCCCTGCAGCGCCGCTGCGAAGCGGCCCCCGCCGCCGGGGCCGGCACCGGGGCCGGGTGCCCGCTGCTGCCCGACAAGAGCCTGGCCGGGCTGAAGGGGAAGGAGCCGGTGGTGTACCCCTGGATGAAGAAGATCCATGTGAGCACGGGTGAGTTGCCCCGGGCAAGGGGGAGGCTGGGATGAGCCTGCAGAGGAGGGAAGGGGGGGAGGGTGCTGCCGGGGCCGGGACGGGTCGTTGCGTGTGTTTTTTTTTTTTTTTTTTCCTCCTTCCCTCCTTCTCCCTCCGCGTTTCCTAATAAAAAAAAAAAAAAAAAAGTGAGAAACCTTTTGTATCCGGGGTCCTTTATCAAAAGATTTACGAGACGCCAAACTGTTAGGGCAGTAATTATAGCCCCCATAAATTTAATTGCCCTGCAGTGGCTCTGGGCCATGTGTCTTTGAAGCTTTTCTTCTAACCCAAATGCCCATCACCATTTTTTATTGCTCCTCGATTGTCCCCACTGTCGATAGGCTGCGAAACAATTTTTCTTGCCGTTATGTATCTTATTTGAACCTGGTGTCAAGTTATTATATAATGATTATGTTCCATCGCCCCCCCCCCCCTTTTCTTTCCCCTCCGCGTGTGTGTGTCCGTGTGTACACGTTCAGTCAATCCCAATTACAACGGAGGGGAACCCAAGAGGTCTCGCACTGCCTACACCAGACAGCAGGTCCTGGAGCTGGAGAAGGAGTTCCACTTCAACCGCTACCTGACCAGGAGGAGACGCATCGAGATCGCGCACACCCTCTGCCTCTCCGAGCGCCAGGTCAAGATCTGGTTCCAGAACCGGCGCATGAAGTGGAAGAAAGACCATAAACTGCCTAACACAAAGATGCGCTCCTCAAACCAGTCCACACTGAGCCAGCAGTCCAAAGCACAGACACAGGGCCACCCCCATCCGCTCGATGGGTCTACACCCAACGCAGCCGCGCTATAAATACGGTTATTATTATTATTTTTTTTTAATATATATATATTTACCTATCTATTGGGGTTTTCCAGCTGCCCGTGCTGGTGGTTGGCCGCTTGGACCAAACAACTGTGTAAAATAAAACAGGAGCAGAAAAGGAAGACGAGACGTGCCCAAGAACGGGCACATGTTTAAACCAAAACCCGGACGATTGTCTACATTGTATATAGATAATGGTTCCATGCCCATCATTTTTTTTCTATTTATGGAAACACTCTCTTGCCCTCGGTGTAAGAGAGTGCTGGATGCTGTCACGGACGAATTCTCTGTACCTAAGACGGACTTTTTTTTTTTTTTTTTTTTTTTTTTTGTAGAGAACACTTTAAAAAATAAAAAGACGGTTAAAACAAAGCCAAGACCTCGTGAGACACTTGTGTAAGGCATTGACTTGAATAGCGGTGTTTCGTGGCGTGGTCGTGGATTCTCGTGTGCGTGTGTGTGCGTGTGAGGGTACACATACACGTTTGCACACACGCCAACACAGGAAAGCGAGTGAACACGTTCACGGAGGTCAAAAACTTAAGAAAACTGTCCCCTCACGCTGTCTCAAGGGAAGTGTTTTATGTATCAAAGGTAACTTAACTGGTTTTAAGTGTAGCCCCCGCTGTAGCTGTGATATATTAGTTTTTCTCCACGTTCCCTGTTGCATTTATTTAAACAAAAAAATGCTATAAAGGCTGTTGCTGTCTTCATATTTGGCACCGTCTCAATCGTTTGGGTCCATGTACAATTTTGTGGATTTTTGGTGTAATGTAAACAGTGCCAAATGCTGGTAATAAAGATTATCCTGTACAAAAGAATTAAACGCTTGAAACACACAAGTCCCCTCAGTGCTGTTTCCTACACCTTGTGCTTCGCTGGTGTTGGCACCAGGAACGGAAAACAACGGTTTAAGGCATTGTTTTAACTTGGATTAATATTGTCAATAAGGTAATGGTTGCTTTAAATATAGTGCAAAGCGTCTTGAATCCTAAGTGCCTGCCTGGAAAAAAAAAGAAAAAAAAAAAAAAAAGGCACAGTAGGACGAGGAAAGGTCTTGCTGTATTGTGTAGGTGAGTGGTCTTCTCTAGCAGACTTGTGGCAAAATTAATCCGGCTCTCCATCGCTGGGCTTGAGACTGTTTTCGACCGCAGCACAGAGAAACTGAGCTTCTACTGGGAGCCAATAAGCTCCCCTGGCGGATTTTGCTGGAGGAGAAGTCACACATGCTCCCCATGATAACACTTTAAATCTCTAGCCAGTCGTGATTTATTCGTTCATTTTCATCCGATTGTGATTTCTCAATTGGCTAGCACTTCGAAGGGAAATACATGGGCGGTAACCTGAAGTTTCTCTAGCTGTCTTTTCTGTTTCTCTTCCTTTTTTTTTTTTTTTTTTTTTTTTTTTTTTTTTAAGACCATTTCGAAACGTTTAGAGAAAGCCTTAGCAGTGACACGAAGCCAGGCACAACCAACTCGAACCGTTTATCTAACCGAGATCCTCCAAACGATGGAGGCGAACCGGGGGCCAAGAGGTTGCAGCTCGGAGCCTCCCCTCGCTGCCTCCGCGGGCTTTCACAGCTCTTTCCGAGACCAGCACCGAGCTGGGGAGGAAAAAACATGGAAAGGAGCTCCAGCGCTAGTAAATCTTCCAGGGAAGCACCACCGAAGGCCAAGACTTAGTTGCTTAGCCAAACACATCCGAGAGGGGTTTTTGGACCCTTCACGTGGTGGAGGCCGGAGGAGTGGGTGCCTCGCCACCCCTCGGGTGCCTTGCACCAGGCCCTGGTTATGCTGAGCATCCCTGCCTGTCCGAGGAGCACGTAGCGCCCGGGTGAAAAATTTAACGTGTCATTGGCAGAGTATGTTCAGCATCAGAGATATGGCGGTTGTAAATACGCTGAGCAAACACCGCTGTCTCCGAACCCGACCAGCAAGCAGGCCTGAAAAGCGCGCTTGCACTCACGTATTGCTGTTTGCTAAACCCTAAATTGCCAGCTGCCTCCTTATAAAGGGGGAGAATATAGCTGTAAGTGAGGCGACTGCTATCTGCAAGCGTGTATTGTGCGTTGCTCGAGAGTCCCTCCATATACTTAGAGCCCACATTAGCACAAGCGAGCAAAATTCCAGCTGAAACGTATTAACTGGCAATGCAGGATTTCTTTGGTGTGCAGCCTATGCGTATAAACCTGTTTGCTCCCATTGAAAAGAGAAATGAAATCACGCTGCAAATAGCAATTTTAGCGAGAATCATTAATCACCTCCTACAATAAATACTTCTTTGTAATTCAACAGCGGTTCTGAAAGGCATTCTCTTGGAAAAGTCTGTGAAGACGCAAAGGATTTTCCTGGAAAAAAAAAAAAAGAAAGAAAAAAAAAAAAAGTGGTCATGTGTAAAGACACAGCATCTTGGCTGTCTGCTAAAAAAATGTACACGCTCTTGGTGGAGATTGAACAGCGGACTGCAAAATACCCCATGGCAGATTTTCGTCGTTTAAGGTAAATTTTCCTTTTTCCCCCCTTCCCCCTCCGCCTCCGCTGGGAGCAGCGCGGTGCTCCCGGGCTGGGAGCCTTCTGCTCCCGCTTCCACACCGCCCGTCTTACAATAACTTCGAAAATTACATCGTCCAGCTTAAATTCTCGCATTGTGCTCCCTTTGCTAGGGCAACCAGGAGTTCACCGAGAGGACAAATTTTCTATCCCATTAATTGTTTTTTTTAGAGAAGCAGACTGACCCTTCAAACCCTTGACCTTTAAAGACAGTATTCTTTTTAATCCGGCACTTGGACCTAAATGTCTCTTTCTCTCCCTCCCTCTCCCTCGCTCTCCCGGTGTCTCTCACACATGTATTTATCTGCTCTGGCCACAAAGGCGAGCGCGGCCCAAAACGCTGGAAGTGGAAGTTTGTCAATATCTCAAAGAAAGACAAAATCACCTCGGAGTCAATTTAATGGCCGCAGGGAACGCCACGCCGTTAACCCCGCTCCCCACCTCCCCTCCACCCAGCAAGAAAAATGGGAGTTTTCCAAGGTCTCCCTCCCCGTTTCTCCCGCAATCTCTTGCTATACCTGGTGTTTTATTACACGGGGAACTCAGCTGTGACAAGCGCCTTGCGGTATTTAATAACTAGACCCATTCTGCATCGGAGGATTACCCAATCCTGCGATTTTATTTTTATATATATATATTATATTTTTTTTTCAGGGTGCTGGCCGTCCCATGGGCTTGCTCCTCAGTGTTTATAACGGGGAAAGGATGGGGGGAGCCCTCACACAGGCAGAGATCTTGGCAGCCTCGCCATCAATAACCGCCCCCCCCCACCTTCCCAGTGTCTCCCCCCAGCCCCCTGGCCCCGCTCTGGGGCCCGATCCGGGCGGTCCGGGCCCCTTGGCCCCGCCAGAGCCTCTCCAGGGGAGGGTGGGACCTCCCGCGGGGGTGGCCCGGGGCCGTCCCCTCGGGCAAGCCCGGCCCACGCGTGTCCCGGCAGGGCCAAGGGCCGGGTCTCCCCGCGTGGGCAGGGGGAGCTCGGCGGCCGCCTTCCCCCGCCCCCCCCTCCGGCCCCGGGCAGCCTTCCTGGCTCCGCCCGGGGCAGCACGAAGGCAGGATTGACCCGTGCCTTGGAGGGCAGCCCGGGGGCGTGGGGGGGCCGGAGGGGGTACCGCCCCGATGCTCCCCCGGGCAGCAGCATCCTGAGCCCCCCCACCCCCCCCGGCATTAGTACACCACGCCGCATACAATGAGGCTCTGGCTTCAACTCGCTGATGTGTGTGCGTGTGTTTGCGGGGGGGTGGGGGGGTTGCAAGGCTGCCCCATCTCGCTACGGAGCAGGACAAACCCGTATTATTCATGTCCGAGAGCTCTCCCTAGAAACTGAGGAGCTGTCAAAGCCAGCAGAGATTAGGGGACCCAAGTACGAGGATCCTTGCGCTCGCAGATAAAGGTGTTGCGTCTGTTCTGGGGGAGATATTGAAATTTTAATCTTTAGAGTCACGTGACTCATTAAATAATTAATGCAGATAGTCAGGAATGGATCTGTGGCCGTCAGTCCTCACTAGGAGTGATTCTCTCACAAGTGAAACTCAACTCCTTATTACTGGAGTTTGTTTTTCTTTCTTTCTTTCCTTTTTTTTTTTTTTTTTTTTTCCCTTAAAAAAAAATCCCACCTGATTTATCTTGAAAGATTCTAAACTTCTTAAGCAAGCAGTAGGGTCTGTGTTGGTAAGTAGGTAGTGTGTATTTCTAGCTTGATGACTTTAATTGTTTGTGCTTGCTTTGTCTGCTGAGCATTTGCTTAACAAGTTTAATATTTAGAAATGTTAAATCTTTGTTTTAGCTGCCTTGTGGTCACATTACGGCTTTTGGTGATTAAGCGTTACCGAGGCAAACACATTTGATAATGTTCTAATTCACACTGTGGAAGGCTGGGTGCCACAGTGCAGGAGGACCTGCTTTGTTCAATTTTCCTGGCGTTAATAAATCACCGGCTCCTAATGCAGGGCCAAAAAAGCAATGGAAAGGCAGTGAGCATTGTAAAGGAAAAGTCATGGGCGAATTTCTCTATGACTCATTAGTCTGAACGATTTATGTACGAACTTAAAGTGCCGCAATGAATATTAGAGTTTGGGATAACAACAAATTAAAAAAAAAATGTCATAGCGTTTGTAAAGTGCTTTATTGCTACTTAGCAACTCTTTCAAGAAGAAGCATAGTTTAAAGGACTGTGGCAGTGTAAAATATGGTGGTGTGGCTTAATAGCTCCAAAATAAATAACAGAAAGTCGCTGGCACCGTTTTCAGATACACACTCCATATTTAACACGAGTGGGGCAATACAGTCACGGCGTGCTTGATCAATGTTTATTGCCGCTTGTAACATGACTATTGATTAGGGATCAAAACGGCTAAGGTATGAGCTGGAGCCTAAAATGCCAGGGGGGTTCCCTCTGCTCCGGAGCTGAGCGGAGAGCAAGGTAGAGCTAAGGACAACGCCAGGCAACAGCGCCCGGGCTCAGAGATCGCAGATTGAACTTTCCATTTTCTTTTGTGTTTGCCAGTAGATTTTAACAGTCAGCGCTCTGAAATTTATGAGACGGCAATAAACAGCTTAGTAGGCTATTATTGCATGATTTTATGTAGACTGGAGTTCAACACCAAATTTAAAATTATTAGAGTAATTACGGAACTACTAAATTACCAAAGCAAAGTATCTGCTCGAAAAGTTCTCCCAAGACAGACTTAATATTTCCAATGACATCCTTCCACAAGAACTGTATTATTTAATTATTAGCATTTACATTTACTGACAATTTTAAGATGCGTTAGATGGCTTTTATTAGTGAGAATGAATACAGGGGGTACGTTATTATATCTGACAAATTCATATGTAAACGTGATTCAGTAAGTGGCATCCGAATAATCTGACTATTGTCTTTTTGGATTGTGCAATATTGTTTGTTTTAGGGGAAGAGAGACTGTCCAGTTTTCCACCCCCCTTCAATGGCTTTCAGTGTATTTTTTTTTTTTTTTTTTAAGGAAAGTTTCGGGCCCGATGCTGTTTCAGTGAAGTCAACTGTTAGTCTCTTATTGCGCTGGTGGTGCCAGGATCGGGCCCTGGCTAACTGTTTGAATAAAAGCCCAACCACAATACTCCCCGCATTAGAACTGGAACTCTTTCCGCGTTTTATTCAACAGAGATGAACACCACTAGTTGTGTTTAATGTCTGTTCTTGATTAAATGATCCTAAACAAAGGTTTCCCAGAGGAAAATAAAGCAGACATTCATGTAACAAGAGTTTGGAATGACAATATTTCCAAACACTTGGAGACAGAAGGCATAGCTGTCTACGGGAAAGAGGAAAAAAAAAAAAAAAGAAAGAAGGGAAAAAAAAAAAAAAAAAAAAAAGCCTCCCTCTTTTATTTCTCAGATAGCAGCGCTCCTCGCCCCGCTTCGCCTCGGACCCGCGCCCGCTCCGGCCGTGCCCGCCCGGCGCTGGGGCTCTCCCGGCGAGCCCGGTGTCGCCTATGAGTGAGCGGCTACCTCCCCCTGCGCTCCCCGTTAAGGCGTTGTTTGTTGCTTGTTTTCAGAGAGCCCGGGCACCCAGGAAAGCCGGTCCGGGCGGGCGGCGGCAGCCGGGAGAGCCTCAGCCCCAGTCTTCGCGGTGGGACGAGGTAAGAGCCCCGGGGGTTGGGGGGCGAGGGAGACGCTGCCCCGTACCTGCGCGCAGGGAAAAGCCCCCCGGAGCCGGGCTTTGGTGTGATAAATATTTAACCCAGCCGGGATTTTTCTGGATTGGCTCTATTCATCTTCCGCGGCTGGTGAATGCGCGTGTCCGGGCAGACAAAGAAGCGTGCGGGACCTGAGTGATAGCCGGCCTTATAAAGGGGACAGGAAGGATGCAAGTCATTGGAAGAGCCAAAGAGGTTGAGAATGCCTTTGTCCCTTCTTAGCTCCTTCCCAAATCAAAGGGCGAGGGAGATAGCGGGAGGCATGGCTGTGCGGGATGGCTCGGCGCTGCTTGCTGCCTCCTGCTCGAGGAGCGGTGTCGCCAGCCCTGCGCGCTTGGCGACGGGAAAAGGTTGAGTTCAGGTGGCGACCCTAGAAAAACCTGCCTTTTGTCTGAGTGCACGCACCAGAATGGACCGCAGATAAGTTTCAGGTATTTGTCCGTCCCGGCCTGCCTCGCCCCGGCCGTGGGGTGGTGGCTGGTGCCTGCCTCCTGGATGCGGTTGTTCCGCTGGCAGGAGGAACGCGATGCTTCTCATAGCGAGCATTTGCTAGAGCCAGCCTCAGAGGAGGGAGGATTACAGAGAATTAGCTTAAATTCCTGCTAGATTTACCTGCTTATTTTTGGACGCTGATGTACAATTAGTATATTTTACTACCTTTTAAAAGCGGCCATAAATTACAGGACTACAAGGGCTCTTTGTGTTGGCTTAATGGGCTGCTTAAATCTTAACTACAAAAAGGCGCTGCAAATGTCTGTTCACGCTTACGTTAGGAAATTAAAAGGGAGAACACGCTACGAAGGAACCTTCCTCCGGTGGCATGCGTCCACGGTATTTCGTGCAGAGATATTTGGGATTCCTAAACTGACCCAGCGCTCCCAGCCTCAGCTGACTCCCAGCAGAACTTCTTCCACGAGGGCAGAGTCGATAGCTCTACTCTTTATCTGCTTCGAAGTGATCAAAGAGCAACTTTATCTCTATCAGACGCACAGATGTAGGTAAACAGTTCTGCATCCCAGCAGATTTCCAGTCTTTCGAGGAAGCAAGAAAATAAATGCTTGTGTCGTATGGTCATTCCTATGTCTTCTCCACATGGGAGTGACACCTTACCTCTTAACAACTGGCATAAACGTAAACATGAAAGAAGGCAAAAATCCTAAATCTAATTGTATTGAAGGTAACTTTAAATAGCATTAGTGCTAAGAGTGGCTATTAGTGCCAGAGCTCGCACAAAGGCTTTCGCCTAATGAATGTACTTTATGAACCCAGATCTGTTTGTTGTTACTGAGCTTGGAATTTCAGCTCAGCTCGAAGCCATGTGTATAAAGTGCAGAAAAATCAGAAGCAGACCTACTGATAAACGCCACATTTTTTATTTTTTATTTTTTTTCTCTTAGAAACCTTGTTTCAGGTCTCCAAATCATCGAGGTAATAAAACACAATGTTGAATGTCCAGGAACAGGAACAAAGCAATATAGGGGTTGGCGGGGGAAATCTAGCGTCTGCTACTTACAAGATCATTTGAATTCGTATTTGAAATCTTATAATCATAGTACTAGAGCAAAGAAAGCTTTTTCCAAATTCGGCGGAAGGGAATCATTTTCAGCTGCGACCCAGGACAGTGTAAAGTTAGGAAGACTCCCCCTTCAGCCCTCCCAAAGTACACCCTGTGTAAGGTATTCACACGTCAAAAAGTTACTTTTCTTAAGAATTAATTAGTTTCCCCGCTACATACACGAAGTTAATTGTTAAACAGTAGTTTTAGCATTAACTTGACCATTAATACTAATAAAGATGTTCATAGAAACAGGGGTTTGAAGCCAATAGCCATAGCTAGCGTTAAGGCATTTAAGCTGACTTATGATTGTGATTTATTGCTTTTGTAGTTTCTATTTGCTCAGGACTGCAACTTCTAAAGCCATCTTTCTGCTTTTGACGCAAAGCAGTCGATAACTTTTTACAACAGACCCAAGAAAGTCTTGCTCTGCTTTTTTCAACATCTGCTCCGTTCCCCATTAATTTCGGTTTCATTGTTGCAGAAGAACTTTTCTCTGTGTTTCTTTTATGAGATCTAAACGCACTGGATTTAAAAGAGCCACGAATTCATCACATCCAGTAAATAACAGTCTTGGTTTGCATTTAGTGTGAGGGCAATGGAGTTCAAGTCGTGATGATAGTTGCAGCCTTAGACATGTTGTGTGTGGATAATACTCTCTTTCGTTCAGAGGTATATAATTTTTATTCCAGTTCTTAGTGAGGGGTAATATATGTATTTCCTGTCAGGAGCTCACTTCAATATGAAAAATTGCAAATTCTTCCTCTGTTGTAATGTCACGCTGACTTTGCTGCACTGTCCACTCATATACACTGTTACTGATGGGTTTAAATTCCAGTGGCCCACTTTTGCAGTCCAAGTGAGGGTATGGAAGACACGCCTGTAACTGTAAAAGTTACCTTTAAAAAGAAATCGCCTTCCATTCTGTTCAAGGAAGTGCAGGTGAAACACTAAGAGGGGATATGCAGTTAGCTGAAAATTTTCTTCGAGCTTATGGGGGGTGGTGGAAAGATTTAGGATAAGGTATATACATCATGATGCAAAATGCTGGACTCACAGAACTTGGTCAGAAACACGTTAAAAGCGTGAACTATCTGATTTTCTTTGACTCTAGCCAGAAAAGTTATGTGAGTTTAGGGTTTCTTTTGTTTGTTTAGCTTATTGTGTCAATAGCAAAAGTTAAACAATCTTGCAGGAAAGATGTAGTGTGTTCACACACAGGCGAAGCTGGCTCGCGTGGTAGGCTGGCTCGGGGACCGAATAGAGCTTTGCTCTTTTTTTTTTTTTTTTTTTTTTAATATATATATATATTATTATTTCCCCCCCTTAGGCAGAGAGCTCCCCCTTCCCATTTTTTTTTTCATCGTTAGAAACCTATAATTTTGTGCATCACTCAAACTAGCTGTATAGGAAATGCGTAAGCACAGGTTTAACAGCAAGGTCCCAAAAGGTTTTGCAAAATTCAGAGGCACGCCAGTGAAGGAAGGTGTATTCTTCATAGTGTGTTACAAGGACAAAAATCAACTAGCCTCTTAGAAGAGACTCTTTTTTGCCTTTGTCAGGTAATTATAGGTCTTTTTAGTTTCTACAGGAGCCCTGATGTAGCGTGTGGGAGTTGAGCAAGCCCTGTACAATGGCAGGGTAAAGACGTCTGGGGGTGGGGGGAGGTTGGTGGTCGTCCCGTGTAGAAGGGGGCTGGAAATAATGGTATTAGGGTTTGGGCTTTCTTCGGGGGGTTGCAGAGGACACGCGACGTGGAGCAGAGTGGCGGGCCTGGGGAGCAAATGCCGGTTAATTAGGCTAAGTAGCAAAGTGCAGAGTAATCCCATGTTACGAGAAGGATTCCTCTTACTTTCCAATGGGCTTTGTATAAAGAAATATTGATGTGGGAGGAAAAAGACTCAAACCAATCTCCCCCCTTAGTCAGCTACATCTCTTGATTTTTTTTTTTTTTCTTCTTCCCTCCCTTAAAACTCTTCTTCAACATACCGGGCTAAGGCTTTAAAAAGCCAAGGCTCGCTCTAAGAAACCCTGTTCCTTCAATGATTCCCTATTTCAAATAAAAGGATTTAAGTTGACGTATGACCACGTGAGCACATAATACAGCGCATTATTGTGGCATTTGGAGTGGAGACCCGGTCTGGCTCCGTCTGCGATTACGCTTTTCCAGTTTCTGTTCAGAGCAAGCACTGCTTTCTATTATTTTTTTTTTTCCTGCCCCCATCACCGTCCCCGCAAGAGCTGGCCATTTCGCTGACAGCTTTCGTTCCTTATGGAAAGATTATTGTCGAGCCGAGAGGACGAAATGCTTCGTTAGAAAGGATGGATTTTATTTTAAGGTATTTCCGTTGATTGTTCATTTATGTGGTGAGTTATTGCTGTTCGAGGCAAAGGTCAGTAGAAAAGGCTGAAGCGAGTGCGTGTGTGTGCGTGCGTGTGTGTGCACCCGGAGCCAGGCTGCTTCCCCCTTTGTTTCAATTTGCTGCGGTAAATATTCAACTCTCCCCTCGCAGCGAGCGGAGCAGGGAGAGTTTGCTTCTTTATTTATTTTTCTCCATAGAGATCCCACACGGCTGTTGATGGCCAGCTGCCTCCGCTCCAGCCCCTCGATTGCCATGTTATCGTTATTTATGATCGGCTAGAGATGGGAAAGCCTCTTGTATTGTTTTCTTGCCGGGCTCCTTTTTTTTTTTTTTTTTTTTTTAAATTAATTTTTAATTTTTAATTTTGATATTTGTGTGTTTATTTCTGGACGTATTTGGGGAGGTCGGGGAGGACGGCGCGGGGGGGATGCTCCTCGGCTGGGGTCGCGCTCGAGTGTGCGGCGGTTGTTGTTTTATGTGTGTTTGTTCGGCCGCTGCCGCTCTGGAAATCGATGAGTATGCAATTGTGCTGCCATTTTATTTATGATGCTTTAGTGGTACTTTGTTTACCGGGAGCGGAGGGCTCAGCTCTGTGGCTTCCCCTTTCCAAATGAGCCAGGGGCTCCTCTTTATTTCTCCTCGGTGAGAAGGAGCTGAACCAAGAGCCAGCCATGGCTACTAACAATAAATCAGCCTTGGAAATGTGGTGTTGATTTTTTTTTCCCCTCTGAACGGGGATCTGGAAAGCGAGAATAACAGGGATAGCAGTGGAAATTATCTTCTAGGATAACATATACTAGTCCTAAATTCATATTCGTACTGTCTTTTACATAAATATATACATATCCGTATGTATAAATATTTGAGTATATGCATGTATGTATAAATATGTCTATGTAATTACATTATAAGGAATGCACTTAAAATGACGAGTATTGAAGAATTACGTGGTTATCCAAGGAGGGCAAAGTGTTACAAAAAAAAAAAAAAAAAAAAAGACATTTCCCCGGTGGGTCCCGGCTTTGGGAAAGGTCACAGCGCCGAGGCTTTCTTTCCTCCAATTTGGTCAGCGCCTATTTCTGCTGTACCATTTTGTCCCCTGTTACCAGGTACTGGCAATTACTCGTCTTCTAAGGGGTCAGGGAGGGAGAGAGGTAGAAAAGAGAAGGATGAGAAACAAAACCTACTAAAAACAAACCAAAAAAAAAAAAAAAAAGTATTTCCCTTGAACCTATTCGTGGCCATTGTGCAGGGACCCCCAGGGCCGAGATGCTAGCGCTGATTTCTCGCTTTCTTGCTCCTTAAGCCGCTCTCAGGACAGAACTGACCCAAATATTCCCCCCTATTCCTCCCTATTTCCCCTTCAGACCATTCTGAAGCACGTTGTCCTTTATCAGACACAGCGTATCTCTTACGCCAGGGAAGGAGAGCTGCTTTGCTCTTTTAGCATGTCTAAAAGCCGAGGTTGGCTTTGCCATGTTTTGAAACGGGCCAAAACGCGCCTCAAAAATAAAATGTAAGCTTTAATTGCAGCTCAATTACTTGGCAGCGTTTCCTCTGATTTATGACCCAGTTCGGATGCATATTGACCCAGTTAAAACACTCATAAATAATACAGTCCTGCTCTGGAGCGAAAGAAAGCGAGGAGAGTTTTGTAGGAGTGGGGCATTTCGGCGGCTTGTGTAAATAACCTCGGTCTGCTGAGCAAATAGCGAATTGTCCATTGCGATTCTTTGCTGGTAGAGAACATAAACAATAATCGCGATTAACCACGTCTGCTTGGACTGTCCGATAGCCCAGTCCTTCTACTATCCCCTGCTAACTCCCTAACGACTCTCAGAGACACCGCTTCCAGAGTCTGTCCCGTTCTCCTGCAGCCTTGCCCTTTCATCCCTAAAAGCCTCCCCCATATCAACCTTGAATTATAGCGCTGGCCGCTCTTCGGAGCATCCCAGGATAAAGCGCTTTCCGGGCATTATTTTATTTGGAAACTAAGAATAACTCCACGAAGGCGGACAGTCCCGAAAACGAGACTTTTTGGAAGAAAACGCGGCTCGTTCCCGTGTCAGGAATCAGCCCCAAAGGCTCCCCGTCCCTCCCCGAGCAGAGCCCTATCGCTCCCTGCGGAATGTGGCAGAAAGAAAATATTCGGCCTCTGAGAGGGAAAGGCAGATAAAAGCAGCAGGAATCTGTGCGTTGGGACACTTATCCCTCCATCATAAGGCACATAAAAAAGAAATCATCTTCTCGTGTTTAAAATGACCTCTTTGGGGAGAGAGGGGGCGTGGGGAAACGGGACTAAGAGGCAAACACTCTTTGCAGGCAGTGAGACGAAGGGAGGAAATACTTCAGTATTGCGAGGAGCCACTTCGGTTCTTACAATTAAAGTCCCTTGCAAATCCCTCCAGTTTTAAAAAGCCCCCCTCCCCCTCCCCGTCCCCGCTTTTAAATACAGACATGCAGCCCGAATAGCCAGCTCCGACGGTTCAGTGCACTCCTAGGAAAAGATGGCACAAGCTTTCGGCAGCGCTCCCCAAACCGGCCCGGTCCCCGGCGTCCGCAGGTTTCTGCAGTCCTCGGTTCCCCCTTGGCCAAATCTCTCCTCTTTA
Organism: Aythya ferina; assembly: GCF_964211825.1. Taxonomy (NCBI): domain Eukaryota; kingdom Metazoa; phylum Chordata; class Aves; order Anseriformes; family Anatidae; genus Aythya; species Aythya ferina. The sequence goes on along the minus strand of NC_140297.1, from coordinate 35,785,037 downwards.
TCCCGGAGGGCTCCGTCGGGGCTCAGCGGTGCCTCTGGCTTTTTGGTCGGCAAACAGGGCGAATGGCGGCTCAGCAGTTTCAGAAGAAAGTGTGGGGTTGATTATTGACTAAAAAGACTTTTCTTCCGATGCAACATTCAAGGGGTTGTTTGAAGCAAAATGCATACGCGGGATTTTTGCCTCTCCTCTCCTCCTACGCTGCCCGCTTCCCCTTTCATGTGGTGCCTTCTCACTTATGCCATAAGGAGCAAGTGTTTTCTGTTTTAGTGCTCTGTTTACAGCTTTGGTGCATGAAGTCATAAATCTTGCATAGCCATAAATGACAAAAACCATTGGTATGCGTAAGAGGCCACCCCAGCCTTATAGTGCTTTTTATTTCTCGCTTCCCCCTCGCTTTGTTTGTGCTTTAAGATGACGCCGGGCTCCCTCGTGCTTTTAACGGACAAGTTTTGTTTTTAATGCCTCCATTAACCAAGTAACGTCAAATTTACACCTAGGCACTCTGCGGAGCCCCCTCTTAGGGCGCGGAGCCCACAGACCCTCATGCCTGGGGGGCAGCGGCTGCCACTTGCTTGAAGTTCCCGTGCGAGAGCCCGGCTTGCGCCCTCGCTCCCGGGTTTCTCTTGTAGGGAAAAAGGGGGGACACCGCCCCCCGCAGCTTGGGGTGCTGGAAGAATAAAGGCGAATGCCTTTCCCGGAGCTGCCGAGGAGCGGGAGGCGAGAGAGGGCTCCCACGGCCCCCCCCCCCCCCCCCGGGAGGCTGCGGGCACCCCGGGCCGCCTGTGCAGCACATGTGGGTGGGTGGGAGCGCCTCTGCGCCCGTCCCGGGCAATGGGGAGATTTGGGGGGGCGAGGGGGGTGTCCGGGCGTCCATCTGTGTGTGTGCGCGCTCACGCATGCATGAGTTAATAATTAGTAACTCTAATGATTTCCAGCGTGGCTCTGGAAGCATTGCCCAGAGCGGGGCTCCTGGTGGGCTTTTCTTGGCTCCCCGGACCCGGCTCTCCCGGCCTCTCCCCTCCCGGGCTTCGTGGGGCTCCCGGCGGCGGGGCTATTCCACGGCCGCCCCCAAACCCCACTCGTAAGAGGGACAAAACAAACAACCCCGCCACAGCAACCCCGGAGGCTGGTGAGAGCGACCCTTTGTGAGCGCCGTTTGTCTTCATTAGCATAATTTTCCTGGACTTTGGTGACGCCCGGGTGCTGGGGGGGGCCGCACTCCTTCACTGCCACACTCCTCCGCTCCTTCCCCCAGCCCCCAGGCTTCCCCAGGCGGCCGTCTTTCTTTCTTCCTTCCTTTTTTTTTTTTTTTTTTAATTTGTCTTTTTTTTTTTTTTTTTTTTTTTCCCTATCCCCCCCCTCTTTTTCTTTTCCTCTCTCTCCTTCCCATCCCCGTCAGGCGCGGGGAGCAGCCCTGGGAAACGTCCCCGTCCTCCGGTGCCCCTCGCAGGGGGAGCCCGGGGACGGGCTGGGACAGGGTGGGCAGCGTGGAGCGGGAGGGGGCCAGGGGAGGCGGGTGCCCGGAGCAGCCGTCCCCATCCCTTGCGGGGCAGGGCTCGCCCCTCCCGGCCGGGTGCGGAGGAGCTGAGCCGGTGCCCATCCCGCAGCCGCAGGGACTTGGCTGGGGCAGCTAGTCCTTGCTCTCCCTGGGCTGTGTCGCCGAGCTTCCAAAAAAAAAAAAAAAAAAAAAAAAAAAGAGAGAGAGAGAGAGAGCATGCTGGCTTCCGCCTCAGTCGTCAGAAGTTAAGGTAAGCAGGCCACAAATACGCTGCTATCAGTCGTGAATGGCGGAGTTTATGTCCCAGTGATTTATGACCGTAGACTTAAATGTCGGTTCAAGAAGAGTTCACAAGCTGGGGCTTCCTTCCAGGCAGTGACTGATACCCTTACACTTCGTGTTCAGGCAGCTCTCTCTCCTCTCCCCCCAACCCCCCCACCTTCTCTCAACTTTGTCTTTATCTTTCAGGAAATCTTTCGGGGGGGCTGCCTGTTTTTTTTTTTTTTCGTCCTGGAGTCAGAGTTTGGGGCTCGGCTGGGAGTTAGAGGGAAAAGATGTGGTGGTTTTAGGGACGGGCAAGGGGGAGGAAGGAGAGGGTAGGGGAGAGCTGAACTGAGGAGCGGGGGAGACGGGGGGGACATGCCTCCCCCAGGCAGCTTTCATCTGCTGTCTCCGGTCTGTCTGGCGGGGGGAGAGGTTGGTGAAGGGCAGAGAGGTGTATTGCGCAAATGGAGATGGAGCCGCTGAAACGGGCACTGGAAAATTTGGGGGCCCAGCTGTGTTGGCGAGAGCTGGCCTTTTGTCTTTGATGGGGGAGAGGAGAGCTCTTCCCATCCCAAGCACCAGTTTGGGTGGCAAACTTTCTCTCCCCCTCCTCTCCCGCTAGGGCGCTGTTATTATCGTGATCCCTGGCGCTATAAATCCCGCTAGTGCTCTTTTCGCGAGTAATGGCCGTGCGCTCCTCAGGTTACCCCGCTCCTTTATAACTTTGTAGGAAGTGATTAACTTTCGCAGCCAAAGGCGGGTGCCGATTTTCCTTTTCTGGCAGAGGGCCGAAGATTCACTAGCATTTTGCCTCCGAAGGGGAGCTGCCCATTGTTCGCGCTCGGGGCGCGCAGCTCTCTGCGGCGCTCAGCCCCCGGCGCGGTGCGGGGCTCGCCCCAACTTGGAGAGCCCAGGGAAGGGCGAAATATTTGATGTCGCGACCGTACAAGGCGAGTGCCTTTTGTAAAAAAATCGCTGCTGGCTCCTCATTCTCTTCTGGCAGCGGTGCTCATTTTTTTTTTTTTTTTTTGGAAGCAAAGGAATTGAGAAAAATCACAGCAGGCCCAGAAGATATCATTAGGAAAGGGAGGCGAGGAGCTGGAAATTGTGTGCGCGCCTCAGATCTCCATCGGCTTATTAGCTTAATAACATCCAGAGAGCTTGCTTAGTGCAATAATAGGGCAGCCGCCCTGCTGTAGGTGTGCTACCTTAATTTTGTTGTGTTATAACAAAGGGAATACTGTTTTCTAAGAACTTGTGTAACTTGAAAGGCTTAGAATGAGATCGTTTGGTGTATGTGTTGTGTAAGACTTTTCGCCCCTAAGCATTTGTCGTCGTTAGATGTTTTTGGGGAAAATATCCAGCTGCTTAAGTGCAGGGGAAGTGGCAAAAGAAATGAGGGTTGATGTGACTCCCGAAAAGACGGAGTTGTTTGTCAGCAAGAGGATAGGGGGACGGTGAGCAACACATTTAATTTCTGGAACAATGTGTGTGCATGTAGAAAGAGCTGCTAGATCCGAAATTGCGCATAGGTCTCTGCTCTCATTAGTGCGGGCAATTCTTTAGCTGGTTATTTTCAGGCAGGTAAGCAGTAGAATTTAATTTGAAGAATAGCAGTGAGAACAGAAGGACTGGGGGGAAAAGAAAAGGAGGAGAAAGGGATTCGCCCGGGCAGGAGAAGCATTCTCTGGGTTTGTGTCCACCCTCTCCCCAGCCAAGTGACCCTCATACATCAAATTACATAGCAGTTTCCAAGACAGAACCTATTATCGCTAAGTTGGAAGGAAAGTTCAAGCCGTGGTCATGGAGATGAACGCTGGTTTTTCAGGTTCCTGTTTTCTTTTTTTTTTTTTTTTTCTTTCCAATCCATCATGTTTTAACAGGTAGAATCTGGCTGATTCCACAAAAAGTTAGTGTCTTGAAAATAACAACAACAACAAAAATCACAAAAACCGAAACAACAACCTCCAAAGCGCCTAACTTGCCCCGGCTGGCCTTGCTGAAGGGGCTTTGCATGGAGCTAGGTCCAGCTGAGGCTCCAGAGCCCCTCGCGGGTGGGAGCGGGCGTGGGGGCTGCGGGGGCAGGGCCGGGGGCTCCGGCTGCGCTCCGGGGCCGTGCAGGAGCCGCTGCGGGGTGGGTGCGGGGGCTCGCCCGGGCAGGAACCGCTGCTGCCAGGGTGCTTGACCTGGGCGGCTGGAGGTGGTGTGCGAGCACGGAGGGGAGAAGGCGCTGGCTTTGTTTATTTTCCTATCGAGTGTTTCATAGACAAGCCAAAATCCGTCACTTGGGATCGGCGTGTGTAAATATTTCTGGCTAGAAAACCTTTCCACCCCTCTCCTGCCCCCTGCCACACGTAGACAGGAACAATTTCATGTATTTCTTTGAAGTTGGATGGAGAGCCGTAACCTGGAGAGAAAGGCTAAAAATAAAATGACGCCGGTTACAGGAGAGGGTTTGATCCTGGAGCTGGAATGAAGGCATAGCCCAGCCCCTTTGCATTAGCGATTCCTCGATCACCCTTATCTCAGAGACCGGTATTAAAACAGCCTCACGGTGATAAATGATCAACCCGTGTGCCGTGTGGTGCCCAGCTCTGTTTCTTAGGAAGAAAGAAAGGAAAAAACCCTAGAAAGCCCCTATCCCGGTGCAGCAAAGCACATATTTGTAGCTGCCAGTAAATCCAGGCAGCTTTTATATCGAAATGCTCTGTGCCTGAGGCCAAGTCATGCTGCTAAATATTGCTGACCACTTTTTCTTTTATGGCTTTCATGTCACTTAGCTATTGAAAGTAAGATGGATTTGTACCATTTCTTCACCCTGCTCTGCTCTCCCCACACCCCAGGTCTGCCCGGAGAGGCCATTGGAGGAAGAGTGCCACGTGACAGAGGGGTGCCAATGTTATTCTCCAAGGGTGTCAAGACCCTGTCAGTTTGCGAAATAAATATTGGGAAACAACGAAATGCAAAAAGCGACCTACTACGACAGCTCTGCAATCTATGGTGCCTACCCCTACCAAGGAGCAAATGGTTTCACTTATAATGCGAGTCAGCAGCAATATCCTCCGTCTTCGTCACTTGTGGAAACTGAGTACCACCGCCCCGCGTGCTCCCTCCAGTCCCCTGGCAGCTCCGTGTCCCACCACAAGGCCAATGACATCAGTGAGAGTTGCATGAGGACCCTCCCCAGCCAACCTCTCCAGCCCCCTGGCCTCGCGGACCCGCAGGCCCCACCGCAGCCGCCTCCGGCCCAGCAGGCACAGCCTCCTCCACCTCCGTCCTCCGCCTCGCCATCTCAAAATGCCAGCAGCAACACTGCCCCGGCCAACCCCACCAAGAGCCCGGCTCTTAACTCGCCCACCATGTCCAAACAGATATTCCCGTGGATGAAAGAGTCTCGGCAAAACACAAAGCAGAAAAACAGCAGTTCCAGTTCAGGTATGAACCATGCTCCTCTGCTCCCTGGGTGCCCCTGGGCTAGCCACATGTCCTGCGGGGAGGAGGGCAGCCCTGGCCACCTTCACTACGGGGAGGGAAGGGAGGGGTACTTTTTTCCTCTCTGAGCTGACCCCCTTGGGCTTTTGGAGAGGAGCTTCTGCTGCTTGCAGTGGGAGCTCAGTGAGAGATCACCCCCCTGGGAAACTTTCCCAGACTTGCAGGATGGATCCGAAGTGATCCAGTTTCCTTGCGGCTCTAGTACTTGTGCCCTCCTGTGTCTATCGCATTTCGTAGGTAATCCCCACTCCAGTAAATCATGTCAGTGCGGAGCAGCCCAGGCCTTAAGCCAGAGGCCCATCCCAAGTACTTTGTTGGCACAGTGCTGCTAGATTAATAAGACAGTGACCTATCTCTGCTGAAGTGTAACACAAATAAAATAGCTCATAATCATGTGCAGTCAGGATCAATGCCCTGCACGCAGTCAGAACCTCTTCCTATTTTAACAGGCTGATTGGCAAAGTTACAAGCCTGGTAAACAAAAATCTTATGTAGTGCCATAAACGTAAGCCCATAAAATATTATTTGAGGGATGGAAGTGTATATTAACACTTTTATTACTCAAGGAAACCCAAATCGATAACACCAGTGCTAGCTCCAATGCCCAGGAGTTGTGTTTATATTAACCTCTTCCTCTTCTTCTCTTAAACATGCCTTGGAAATAGAGTCCAAAACTTTAGCGAATGTCTTCTCCAGTGTGCTTTTTAGAGCTCTGGTAACACTGCTGTTTACAGCCTTCCATATCATGTATTTATTTTATTAAAAAGCAATAACATTTAAATATGTCTGTACGCCTTTATGCAAGCATAGCCACCGTATGTTCTTACGTGCATTATACTTCCCAATTACTACCATATGTTTATGCTAGATGTCCTAGAAACAGTATACTGTCAGTTTTATATGTTATAACTTTATATGTGGATACCTGACCTGCAAACTTCTGTAGCTGATGTGTATACATCAGGGTTTTCAGAAAAAGAGGGCTGCAGATCTTCACAGTAGTGAAGAAGACAGGTAGTTGTTGAAGAGCTGCTTGAGCCTGGTATGTAAGCAAAGCCATAGATTCACCTTCTGAGTTTCTAAAACTTTCAGCTTTATTTCTCTGAACCTCTCTTATTCTTTTATGCAGTGTTCATGTTATGTTGCATGCTGTCATTCTTACAGGGAGCAAGGATAGCCATATAATGATGTTAATGAGGTGAAGAAAATCTACTGAGGCTTGTAGATTGGCGTGACTGAGCTCATGCCAGGGCAAGTACTCATCACACATGTGGGCATCTCATGGCCAAGAGCTGGACCGTGCAGGTGCTGGTGTTGTAGGGTGCTGTCTGTGGTTGCTGTGTCCAGGTTCACCATCTGATTGTGTTCTTTGTGTGATTTACATAGGTGAGAGTTGTGCTGGTGATAAAAGCCCTCCAGGGCAAGCCTCCTCTAAGCGAGCCCGTACAGCTTACACAAGTGCCCAGCTGGTAGAACTGGAAAAGGAGTTCCACTTCAATAGATACCTTTGCAGGCCACGAAGGGTAGAGATGGCCAATTTGCTCAATCTCACAGAAAGACAGATCAAAATCTGGTTTCAGAACCGCAGGATGAAATACAAAAAGGATCAAAAGGGCAAGGGCATGATGACCTCTTCAGGAGGACAGTCCCCAAGCAGAAGCCCTGTCCCTCCAGCCGCGGGGGGATATCTAAACTCTATGCATTCTTTAGTAAACAGTGTCCCCTACGAGCCCCAGTCGCCTCCGCCATTTAACAAGCCTCATCAAAACACCTATGGCATCCCTGCATCGTATACCGCTCCTATTAATAATTGCCCACCTCCTCAAAAGAGATACACGGGGACAGCAGCTGTGACACCTGAATACGATACTCATCCTCTTCAAGGCAACGGTTATGGGAATCCACATATACAGGGAAGCCCCGTCTACGTAGGGGGCAACTACGTGGAGACCATGACCAATTCTGGGCCTTCCATCTTTGGTCTAACTCATCTCCCTCATCCTCCCTCTGCCAACATGGACTACAGCGGGGCTGGGCCAATGGGCAACAATCACCACCACGGACCTTGCGATCCGCACCCAACATACACAGACCTTACCGCTCACCATCCTTCTCAGGGAAGAATTCAGGAAGCGCCCAAACTCACCCATCTGTAAGAGACAGGAGTCACTAAGTGGAACACGAAGCCCCCAACTTTTTAGAAGTACTCACCCCTTCCTCTCTCTTTCTCCTCCCTGCCATGTGCCCTCCCCTCTCTTTCTTCTTTCTTTTGTTCGTTTTAGTTTGTTTTGTTTCCTTTGGTAAGAGCGTTTTCTAGTTCATGTGACGTAGCAATATTTGTTGCTTGAATTGCTCTATAGTTTCACTAGTGGATATTTATCTTCTTGAACTGTAGCCTTGTGTCTCACTTTGGGAGTATACATAGGCTTTATACTTTACCTTCTACACTTTTATCAAAACAGGGTATATGAACAAATTTTCTATAAAAGGAATTCTTAAATGTGAATTTGTTCGTACATGATTGATCCCACGGGGAAGCAATTTTTTTTATTGCACTTCTTTTAAATAGCGAGAAAGACATCAAAAGCGCTTGGACAGGGACTCCCTGGACAATTATTAATACGTGTAAGTCTTTCAATGTGTGTATGCTGGTGAACATTCAGATTTATTTATATTTTTTTTTGCAAACATTGAATAATCTAAGTGTTTAAAATTTTATTTATCCCCATTTGTTCATATTTATATATATATAAAAAATCTGTACCCTGAATATTCAGGAGGTATTTACCTGGCCATACATTAGATGGCATATCGGCACGCGTAGGAAATATCATTTGAAAGGAAACTATAACTCCTTTATTCAAAGTGATGGTAACGATGATGATGACGATGCAATAAAATCTGGGAAAAAAAAAAAAAAAAAGATCACAGTTTGAATAATTTATGCTTGTAACATCCAGCTAGGCGGAAAGCGTGTAAAGCTGAAAAGGCTAGATTTGTTTTGAAAGTTATACATTCCTTGCTGCTCACGTTCTGAAAAAAAAATAAAGTTTTTATTCTGAATAATAAAGAGTTAAGAACATGTTATTTGCAGTGGAAGGGCAGGGAGAGCCCTTCATGACGTGGGGAGCCGGTAACTCGTCTGGAAGCTCACACGAGGACCGGCTCTCCCCCCCGAACGGCTCCGTAGCTCCTTTTCAGCGTTGTAGCGATAGAGAGAGGGATGGTGGATTTTTTCCTTTTTTTTTTTTTTTTTTTTTTTTTTTCATTTTTTTCATTCCTTTTTTTTTTTTTTTTCCCCATCGGGGTTTCACAGCCGCCAGCGGCTGCATCCTTCCCCCCCCCCGCGCCCCTCCGTGGCCCAGCCGGGGGGACGGGGCATGGGTGCGCGCACGCGTGGGTGTGCACGCGCGTGTGCGCGGGGGCGAGCCCACGGGCGTGGAGGCCGGAACAGAGCCAGGCGCAGGCATGGAGGGACCGCTTAATGCCCGGGCTCCCTGCGGGGGGAAGGAAGGAGGGGAGCCGGGCGGCGGCTGAGCCCCGCCGGCTCTGGGCAGCGGGGGTGCCTGAGCCCCCCCAGGCAAACCCCAAAGGCGGCTGGGAGGGGGGCTGCCGGGCGCAGCTGCCTCTGGACACCTCTCCTCCCCCCTGCCGTTTTGCTTCTTTTCCTAAAGCGAGCAGCTTCTCTCTTTTCTCTTTTTTTTTTTTTTTTTTTTTTAATTTTTATTTTTTCCTTTTTAATTTTTGATTTGATGCTGGGGTCCTTTCCCTTCTCCCCAGCCTCCTCCCCTCCCCGCTGCAGCCTGAAGCAGTGGGGGAGGGGAGCCCCGCTCTCCCTGCCCCCCCCCCCTTCCCACTCCATCCTTGCCCCCCCGCGGGGGTGTGCGTGTGTGCGTGCGTGTGTTAGGGGGTGTGTGTGGGGTGCACACCGGGCTGCGGGAGGGCCACTGGCCCCAAACGGACACCCCCGGGGTCTCCGGGCCGAATCGGTCCAAGGGGGATGGCAGGGACTGGAAACGTGGGTTTAAATCCCATCTTTCTTCCTTTTCAGGCCAAATGTCCGTAATTTTTAGATCGAAACTTGAAAGATAAATCAAAAGGGACCTTAATAGACTAGGTAAAATATACCCGTGCACGTTTATAAAGACATATTCCTACGCTGTGTAGATAACAACGCACGCTGTTTACCATCTGTATCTTCCAGAGCACAGAAAAAATGTCGCCATTTTGGTCTCATGCTGAAATATTATTAATCTTTGGGCTTTATCTTGTTCCCAGAGCCATCCTTGCCTGATGCTGAAACATTGTCATGCATCCACGAAGCTATATAGAGCTTTTCTGCATAAATAGATAAAGCATGCTCAGTCAAAGAAAGGGATTGTAAATATATTTATACCATGCGGTTTATTACATAGAGAGATATGTAACCATGGAAGGGAGGCTTATTTAGTCTGATATTTTTCATTGAAACATGGTTATTACCCAATACAGACCAACGACTGATGATTATTTTGGAGGAGAAAATGTTTTTTTTTTTTTTTTTTTTGCCACATTACAAGACATGGCTCCTTTCAAATAAGCGCACATACATAAAATTCAACACCCCCCCTCCCCGCCCCGATAAGCTGCGTTAGATAAAACAAAAGGTAACGGTACAGCCGGTGAATTCCTAACGTGTGGTTACTTTAGCAGCAATAATAACATTTCTGAAAATGTTCAAGAGAAGGAATTTGGCGTTTTTTCCCCCTCCCACTCCGAAGAAAGAAAAATACAGGCGATTTTGCCCCTTCTTTCCAGAAACCGTTCCCTACCCCATCTTCAGAGGCTTTACGTTACCAGTAACAATTTGTATTTTTGCATTTAAGATTCTCCCGATTAAAAGATCCCTCTGGAGGCAGAAGTAATTGATTTGCCCAAGAATTTCGCGTCCCCTCTCCAAAGGTTTTGTTCCAGGTGGTTTTTGTATTAGAATGACCACAAGAAACAAATGTGCAGAATAGAGACACCCACGCAGGTTTTTACTCACAAAGCCTGGTTAAAGTCCAAACCTCTCTCTTTATTATTTGCCATCCTGCTGTTAATCCCAATATTTTCCAGAAAAAAAAAATAAAATAAAGAAAATAAAAATAAAAGAAAAGCCCGACCCCAAGGTAGGCGCAGAGAAGCAAAATAAAACCGGGCTTTCCCACAAGCAGAGCAGTCCTCTGCCAGCATATTTTAAAAGCAGCTTTTTTCCTTGTTTACTCGCGTTTCTTGCTCTGCCTCTTTTCTCGGCCACATTTGATCTTGGAAAGAGCAAGAAGCTTTAAATGTGTTCTTAAGGGCCAGTAGCTGTCAAACCTTTTGGCGGCCAAGATTGATCGCGCGCAGACACCACCAGAGCTTTGTTTGGACTAAAAGCAAGAAAATTAAACCCCTCGCATTTTCCAACAGCATCGATATTTGTAAGGCATCCCTTTTGAGGGATTAAATGACAAGTCTCGTTCTATATTTTATTTAAACAAGCAACCACCAAAAAGCCCATTTAAAGCCTCCCAGCCCCTCCCCTCCCCCTCTCTCCAATGCCTTCGCAGATATGCTACATCTTGTGGGTGCATTAACTTAAAACCGATTTTTTAAATGCACTTCGTGCAGTCTGGACGGAGACTGATCCGCTGAATGCTTGGGGGTCTTCTTTTCTTTTTTTCCTTCTTCTGCTTCTTCTTCTTTATTTTATTATAATTATTATTATTTTTAAATACGAAGACGCTTGCCGACCCCTTTTTGGCAACTCCGAAAATAAAGAGAGACAGCAACGCATCGCGCAGGCGATGGTCCCCGGCTGCTCGAGGACACGGAGACCGGCTCGGATGTTCCTTCCCCCGGCCCCCCCGGCCTCCCCCGGCCCCCCGGGCCCCCGGCCCGGCCCGGCTCCGCGGGAAGGCGAGCTCCGGCCCGGCTCTGACCGTAGGACTCATCGGGCTGGCTCCATGGCCATCATTGTCATCGCTCGCCTCGGTCTGGTTGGAAAATTGTGCCCAAACCTTCCAAATTCGGGGCTCGACTTGGCAGAGGAAAATGGAAACGACGGCAGAGAGCCAAGCTTCGGAGGCGAGAGCCGTGCCTCAAGTTATCGCCCCCGCAGCATTTTCGCTCTGCCTGGCCCCGTGAAAACAAACCCGCTACCAGCCCATATATTTCCTGGTAATCGAAAATACTCACCAGACCCAGCCTACTACGGTTATTAAGCAAATTATGCCAGCAGACGGGAGTATCGTTTGCAAGCTAAGGCACAGGATTTTGGTCTTTTTTTTTTTTTTTTTTTTTTTTAAAGAGGCAACAGCCAGACGCTTTCGCAGCCTCGCGATTTGGCTCGCCCAGAGAGGTATTCCTAGGGTATGTTTTATGGTCCAATCCCGGGAAGCCAACTGGAGAGGGAAGTCACGAAGCGCAAGGGCTGCTGCCTATGTGACTCTTCCCCTAGAAGCAAGGTTGCTGAGGAAGATCCAGTTAAACAATGGCTCGGCACCGGCGGCCAATTGTTCTCCGTACTGTACGCCCGATAGCCACAAAAAAAAAAAAAAAAAAAAAAAAAAAGGAAGATAAAAGAAAAAAAAAAAGAAAAAAAAGAAAAAAGACACAAACAAACAAAAAAATAAAAGAAGGAAAGAAAAGAAAAAGGAGCCAATGGAGGCTGAGTCGGGAGCGATAAAGTAGTTTTGGAGGAAGTGCTATTCCCTAGGAAAAAATCAAGACTCTCTGCTACAGACTCCTGCCTGGGTGCAACTTCTTATGTGGGGGCCTGGCGGTGTCAAAACTTTGAAGATTAATGGATTACTTTGTTAATGACTCAAGGCGTCAGATTGAGGTGCTTAAATGATTTGTGAGGTGCAAAGCGTTTTCCTGACAGTCCCAAACAATGAGAGAGGAGTGTGCGGGTGGAGGCGAGGGAGGCAGCAGGCTGCAGGACAAGCAGCCGCACACCCGCACACACACTCGCCCGCTCTCACACACACACACACACACACACACACACACACACACACACGCTGGCACACACACACCAACACTCGCACACACACTCGCAGCCTCCCCTCCAAACACAGAGACGCACCCGCACCTCCCTCCCCACCCCCGATCATTTCGGATTAGGACGCCAAGGGGATAGATACTAGAGATATCATTTCCCTCTTTAAAAAAAGTGTAAATAAAGCCTTTCTGGCCCCCAATGAGGCGTTCCTTCCCGACTTTTTTGGATCAATCAAACAGACAGTGGCTTCTTTTGATTAAAGCCCAAATTGTCATTGGGCAGAGGCAATCATGTGACAGCCAATTCGGTCCAATTTCAACCTTGTCTCCATGAATTCAATAGTTTAATAGTAGCACGGTCCCCATACGGCTGTAATCAGTGAATTAGAAAAAAAACACCCCACCAGCGATCTTCTATGATATATTTTTTTCTTCTCTCTCTCCTTTTTCCTGGGCCTTCCCCCCCCCGAGCCCCCTGAATCCGAGGGAACTTTTTCTCCGCGGGGGCTGCGAGTTGAAGGCCATGAATTTCGAATTCGAGCGAGAGATTGGTTTTATCAATAGTCAGCCATCGCTTGCTGAGTGCCTGACATCTTTTCCCCCTGTCGGTGATACATTTCAAAGTTCATCAATCAAGAACTCGACGCTTTCACACTCGACACTGATTCCTCCTCCTTTTGAGCAGACCATCCCCAGCCTGAACCCAAGCAGCCACCCTCGCCACAGCGGCGGCGGCCGCCCCAAGGCGAGCCCCCGCGGCCGCAGCGGCAGCCCGGGCCCCGCCGGCGCCCCGCCGCCCCCGGAGTACCCCTGGATGAAAGAGAAAAAGGCGTCCAAGCGATCCGCCCTGCCGCCCGCCTCGGCCTCCGCCTCAGCCGCTGGACCTGCCTGCCTCAGCCACAAAGGTCAGTCCCAAGACTTTGGCCGTCGGGCCGCTTTGGGGGGCTCCCCGCAGCCCCCCGGGCCGGCCCGAAGGGGGACGGGGGGCTCGGGGCGGCCGGGGCCGTCGGGGCTGGGCTCAAACCCCAAACTTTTCCCCCAAGTTGCCCCGCCGCGGGATGATTTATTTGAGTTGGAGCTGACCTCTCTTGTCTCGCTGTCCTAGACTCGGGGTATTTGACAGTAATGAAGAGTGATAGATTGCTCCCGCTCAGCTCGGCGGCTGATGCATTAATTATAAATTGCGCTATGGCTAATATAAAGTTTGCTCTGGCCTGGGGAGGTTGGCGAGCTGCAGGCGACGAGCTGGAGGCGGCCGAGGGGCACGCAGCACCGGCCGCTCAGCAGGGCGACACAATGGGCTCGCAGCACCCGAGGGCGGCCATTTTGTTGCAGTTGCTGGTTTATGCTATGTGGACATATAGATAGAGCCGCTTCCAACGCGGGGAGAGAGGGAGAGAGCGCTCCCCCCCCTTCCACACCCCCCCCCCGGGATGCGATGGGCTCGGATGCTGAAATTCAATCCGTGCATTTATCCGTTTTGTGTGTGTGCGTGTGTGCTTTTTTTTTTTTTTTTTTTTTTTTTTTTTTTTTTTTTGGCTTTTCGCTTTCCTGGTGCTGGTGCTTTTGGGGTGTGTGCGTGTGGTGGTGGTGGTGGTGGTGTTTTTCTTTTTCTTTTTCTTTTTTTTAACAGACCCCCTTGAAATCCCCGATAGTGGTAACGGTGGATCTAGGCGGCTGAGGACGGCTTACACCAACACCCAGCTTTTGGAGCTAGAGAAAGAATTTCATTTCAACAAGTATCTCTGTAGACCGAGGAGGGTTGAGATTGCAGCCTTGCTGGATTTGACTGAGAGACAAGTCAAAGTCTGGTTCCAGAACAGAAGGATGAAGCACAAGAGACAGACCCAGTGCAAGGAGAACCAAAACAGTGAGGGGAAATTTAAGAGTTTAGAGGACCCGGAGAAGGCGGCGGAGGACGAGGAGGAGGAGAAAGCCCTCTTCGAGCAAGCCCTCAGCAACGTCTCAGGCGCTCTTTTGGAAAGGGAAGGCTACGCTTTCCAGCAGAATGCACTGTCGCAGCAGCAGGCGCAGAATGCGCACAATGGCGAGTCCCAAAGTTTCCCCGTTTCGCCTTTAACGAGCAATGAGAAAAATCTGAAACATTTTCAACATCAGTCACCCACTGTTCAAAACTGCCTCTCAACAATGGCCCAGAACTGTGCAGCTGGCCTAAACAATGACAGTCCTGAGGCCCTAGATGTCCCTTCTTTACAGGACTTTAACGTTTTCTCCACAGATTCCTGCCTACAGCTTTCAGATGCAGTTTCCCCCAGTTTGCCAGGATCTCTGGACAGTCCCGTAGATATTTCAGCTGACAGTTTTGACTTTTTTACAGACACACTCACCACAATAGACTTGCAGCATCTGAATTACTGAGAAATTAAAGACGTCCTCTCCAAGGGTCCTGCCTTCTCCTCCTTATTCTCCCTCTTTATTTTTATTTTTTCAGTGAATTAATTTTATTTCCCCATCCCACCCCTTTTCCCGGTCAGTATTTTCTGTTTATTACCTCCCTTTTGCTGTGCCATTTTACCGTTTCCTACGAAGTTTTAGTTGTGTTCAATTTTAACCTAGCCACATTCTAGGTCCTTCTATGAAAGCAATATATGAGGTCTGTAAGAAAGTGATCATATAGGAATTGTATCGTCACTTTCTTTTTATTTTTGTATTGCATTAGGATGCGTTGTCATAAGTATTTTTGGTAGAATAAATTCTTGTTTGCTACAAGGAGCTTTCTCTTTTTTTCTTTCCCTTTTTGCCTCTCTCTTGCTCTCTCTCTCCTTCCAGCACTGATAACACTACGGGTTTTTCTCCCACTCCCTTCCACTGTTTACTAATAATCAAAATCCAACATTCTGACTGCGATCTCTCCCCTTTTGGCAATTTAGGACATTTAGTAGAGAGGAAAAAAAAACGTTCAAATTCTTTATTGCAAGAGTTTCTCACAAGGAAAAAAAAAAAAAAAAAAAAAAAAAGGAAACTAAAACCGTTCACAGATTTGACGGAGATTTCTTTCCTTTAATGTATAAACGCAGCATCTTATCTCCGTGCCGATACCAAGCTTGGGAATTCTGAACTGTAACAAAAGCATAAGCGAGCACTTTCTCTGTTACAGACCAAACGTGAGGCAGATTCAGGAGGCTGTCTCCTGCAGAAACTAGCCTGTTACATACAAGAAAACCTTTTTTTTTTTTTTTTTTTTTTTTTGAGGGGGGGGGGGCATATTTTTCTAGAATGCAGCGCTTAGCCAGCAAGCTGATGCAGGGATCTTAAAAGATACGAGAGCTCACAGAGGGTGCGCTTGGTGAGTCCTCACGTGCTGAGCGGTCCAAGAAATCAGCCCTAAAAGGAGAGGAAAAAGAAGAAGTTAGCGTTTGCAAAATCAAAAGGCACAAAAGCGAGGAAAAAAAGCGTCTAGGGCGGAATCGCACCCTCCGCTCGGTCCTCTTGAGGGAAGGTTTTTCCCGTTTAAACCCTTCCTTGTGGGGCGAAGGGGTGCTCCCGAAAAGGGTCGGGTGTGACTCCCAAGCTGAGATTTCCTCGGGGATCCCCCCAACCCTGGGGCAGCAAAGCCAGGCTTGGAGAAAATCTCCGGCAAAGTGCGTGCGGCCCCGGTCAGCGGTGGCGGGGGGCTCGGGAGGGGACCGAGCCCCGTCCGGGGGCGGCGGGCGAGCAACAGATGCGAGCGGGGCTTCTCCACGAAGGGCTGAGGGCGAGGGGACATCCCGGAGAGCGTGGGGACATCCCGGAGAGAGTGGGGGCATCCCGGAGAGAATGGCTGGAGCGGGGGCCGTGGAAGGCACCGTCCGTGCGAGGAGTGCTGCTGCCTTCCCAGCTCGGCAACACGCTGTGGAGCTGGGATGCGTGGGTTATAGCTGGAAGGGCTGAACGCAATTCTTCCGAAAGTCATAAATCAAACTCTTTCTATGAATGAGAATGTCATCAAAGAGATCAATTGCAGGAACACATGCACAAATAAAAATCCTCTTACGTATTTGCCGGGGCTGGGGATCCCCGTCTAAAACCATTAAGTGAGAAGGCGTTTAGTCATAATTCATTTTTATTGCTCTTTTAAAACAACAGTTGGCTGAGCTGCGGCCGCGGCGAAACCTCGGCCCTGCTTCTTGTCCTTCTCTCTGCTCCAGCCCAGCCCTGCAGAAGGCGAGCCGCAGTTTAACTCCCGTGGCACGGGGCTGCATCGGCCGGGTCAGGGCCGCTTTTGTGCCCAGATGCCTGGATGCTGAAAATACTCAAAAGAAAAAAAAAAAAAAAAAAAGGACTAAAAAAAAAAAAAAGTATGGGGGAGAAAAAAAATACGCTACAAGGCTCAAACCTTTAGCTCGCTATATTTAAATAAATGGGGGGATGCGGAGATCACGACTCGCCTCAGAGTCTCCCATGAGCCCTGCGGCCACAGCGGGGGCACTGGGGGCGGAGGCGAACTCCCACGAAAAAGCCTAAATCGCCGGAATCGCCCCGTTGGCCCCAGTCTCGGACAGGAAACGCCAGTTCCCGGCCCGGCCCGGAGAGGAGTAGCGGAGGGCAGAGCGGGACCGGGGGCCGGGGGCGGCAGCTCTCCTCGCCGAGGATGGGGGATTGCCCCCTCGGCTCTTACCCTGCTGCCCCACGCACAATACCGGCAGCAAAAAACCCAAGGCATCGCGAGAGAGACAATGCAACAAAAGAGATGGGGGCTCTTCCCAAAAATGGCACGGAAAAGGGAGGAAAAAAAAAAAAAAAACGATTTCAGATTTCAGGATGCTGGAGCCTGTAAGAGAGGTGCTGTAATTTGTCGGATTTTACGGGTAAAAATAATCTATTTGGAGTAAAATATACATTATTCTTGGCCGGCTGTTGTAAAAAAAAAAAAAAAAAAAAAAAAGCTGAAAAGATGTCAGCTCTTTTATTGGTAAACAGTCCCAGCGGCCTGCCTTTTTTCCTCTGCCTTATGCAGTATTTATCACAACAGGTTTACAGGAATGAAATAAATATGTTTATGTCCCTTTCCATAGCTCAAAATGATGCAGTATAATGCCATAAACGCCTCTGGAGTGTTGTTTCTGTTGTCCTCCCCCCGACCCCCCCGGAGTTTAAGAAAAGGAACCTTTCCAGAGGGCCCTCAACCATTCGTGCCTGTGCAGTAAATGAGAACAAATAGAAATAGTAGGAGCATCCGGATAGACGCGTGGTGGAGGGAGCAGCCCTTCGGTGTCTGCTGGCCATAGGGAGGCCTTGGAGATGGCACGGGATAAAGGCTGACCTAACAGCAGTAGGAGAGCTTGCACCTAGGAGAGGATGTTGTGGTTCAGATGGGAGGGAGGAGCTTGCGGGTGAGTGTGTGTGTGTGTGTTGGTGAGCAGAGAGAAGTGGCAGGGTTAGAAGAAGCCCTTTGGATTTCCAAACGAGCAGCAGCCGACCACGAGAGCACAGCGATGGAGGAGCCGGCTGGGAATGCACCTGCAGGAGCACGGGAGGCGGCTCCTCCTGGGGCCGGCGGCTGGGAAAACCACTTCCCATCCGTCCTTCCCCGAGGTTATCGTTAGGACTGTTGGTGCCATCCCCTCTCCCTGCAGACGGATGGGTGCCCTGGGGCGGACGGATGCCCGGTCTTCACCTCCCCTTTCCTTTTCCGCATACGTAACCCGAATACGGGGTCGCAACCCACATCCCACCGCCCTCCCTCTTTTTCGGACCTTTTTTTTTTTAATTTTCTTTTTCTGGGGGGGGGTTGGTGGTGGGGAGGGGCAAGCTGTAGTCGATGCTCAGCGCGGTTCCCAAGGGTCCTGGGGCCGCCTCTGCCACCGGCCATCTGCCACCTCCCGCCGCTGCCGGCCCGGGTGCTGGCGGAGCGCGGGGACAAAGGGGCCGGGGCGGCGGGCCCCGCACCTCCCGCAGCTCCCCTGCCCCGGCCCCGGGCCGCCTCCCCGGGCCGCCGGGCTGCGACCTGCGGCACCCCGGGCAGCTTTCCCCCCTCCCGGCCCGGGGCGGGCGGCAGCGGCGCCGCGGCGCCCCAGCAGATGGGCTGCGGAGCCCGGCGGGTCCCCGCCCCGTCCCCGTCCCCCCCTTGTCCCCGGCTCCCCCTCCCCTGCCCCAGTCCCGGGCTGGCGCGGGGGAGCCCGGCGGAGGTGCGGGGGGAGCGGGGATGCGGGCCGGGGGGAGGCCGGTGTGCCCGGGAGAGCACAATGGCCGTCAGTCCCAAAAGCGCCTCATTTCCATGCTAATGCCCGCGGCCGCCTGGTGATGCGGCTGGACAAGCCCCTTTAACTCTTGGCGTCGCGTCGCGCTGGGCTCTGCGGCGAGGCAGGACCCAGGTCCTTTGGCCCCATCTCCATCCTCCGGAAGACCCCCGTCCCCGTCTCTATCCCCAGTAACAGTCCCCATTCCCGGTTCCATCCCCATCCGCGTCCCCTGGGCTGGTGCTCTCCGCGCTGCCCCCTCCACCTCCCCCCGCACCCCCCGGGGGGCCCAAACCGGGGGGCGAGGGGCGTCGGAGATGCCCGGCACCGGCCTGACAGCTCCGGGGCCGCCGCAGAGGCACTCACCCTGGAGGGGCCGGGCTCCGCGGGCCGGGCTCCGCCGCCGGGCTCTCTCCAGCCTTCCCCTCTCAGCGGGCGGGCGTCCCCCGGTGGGCAGCAGCCCGGCCCCCCCGCCCCCCGGGGGGCCGCCGCCGCCCTGCCCCGCGGTGCCGCGCCGCGCCGCGCCGTGCCGTGCCGCGCCGTCGGAGCGCTCGGCGTTTAAATGCCCCCGACGCGGCGATCTATCAGCGGCAGGAGCCGGGAAAGTCCCGCAGGCGCCGCAGCCATTGGCTGCCGCCCCCCACGTGCCTCCCCGCTCGCGGTACCTTCGTGTCATTTTCCTCCCGGCCCCATGGAGGATGTGGGAAAGTTGGCGCGGCCCCGCTGGCCGCTGAAGACCCGGTGGCGGCGTGACAGCAGCGGGACGCGGCGAGGATGAGCTCCTTCCTCGAGTACCCCGTCCTCGGCGGCGAGGCGGGGGCCTGCGCCGCCCGCGCCTACCACCCCGAGCACGGGATTACAACTTTCCAGCCCTGCGCCGTCAGCGCCGGCAGCTGCAGCGGGGAGGACCGCTTCCTCGTGGGCCGCGGCGTGCCCATCAGCCCCCACCGCCACCACCACCCCCCGGGCCAGCCCGCCGCCTACCAGCACCACGGCGGCCTGGGGGTGTCCTACGCGCACCCCGGCTGCGCCCCGACGTACGGCTCGCAGGGCTTCGGCGCCGCCTACGGCCCCTACCCGCTGGGGCAGGACGCGGAGCTGGCCGCCGGCTTCCCCCCCTGCGCCCCCGCCGTGTACTCGGGCAGCCTCTCCTCCTCCGCCGCCGCGCAGCACCCGCACCAGGGCTACGCGGGGGCGCCCGCCCAGTTCGTGCCCCCCGCCTACGGGCAGGAGCAGCAGAGCCTGCCCCTGGGCACCTATAACCATGCCCTGTCCCCCCTCCACGCCGGCCACCAGCAGGAAAACTCCCGCTCCCCCTCCGCCGAGACCTCGCCGCCGGCGCAGACCTTCGACTGGATGAAAGTTAAAAGAAACCCACCCAAAACAGGTCAGTGGCCCGGCGTGGAGGGGAAGGGGGGAGGTCGGGGCAGCTCCCTGCCGTCGGGGTGCCGGGGGTGGCTCGCAGGTGCCCCGCGCCCCCGGGAGCCCCGGAGCCGTCTGCCCGCAGCGCTGGGAGCCAGCGCCGGCCCCTGCCGCCCCCCCGCTCCCCTCCCTTGGTCGTACGTCTTGTAATTCATAACCCACTTATCAAGTTTCCTCTGACACCAGAGGCTGACTCCAGTTTAGCACCTCGCACTCCATCACTCACCCTGCCGGGGCTTCCCTCTTATCCTGCGAAGTCCCCGCTCCCTATCGCTTAGCCGGTGTGGACATATTGATTACGTCGCCTATAAATCATTTGCGCTCACTTAACGCCGCGTGTCCCCTTTGCAGGCAAGGCCGGCGAGTACGGCTTCGTGGGGCAGCCCAACACCGTCCGGACCAACTTCACCACCAAGCAGCTCACCGAGCTGGAGAAGGAGTTTCACTTCAACAAGTACCTGACCAGGGCCAGGAGGGTGGAAATCGCCGCCTCCCTCCAGCTCAACGAGACGCAGGTGAAGATCTGGTTCCAGAACCGGCGGATGAAGCAGAAGAAGAGGGAGAAAGAGGGGCTGCTGCCCATCTCCCCCGCCACCCCCACGGGCTGCGAGGAGAAGGCGGAGGAGTCCTCGGACAAGTCCTGCTCGTCGCCCTGCAGCGCCTCGCCAGCCTCATCCTCCTCGGACACGCTGCCTGCCTCCAACTGACACCGCCGTGCCCCGACGGGGGGGCTCGCCCCGATCTCCCACGGGTGCCCAGATCTCCCACGGGTTCCCCCGATCTCCCACGGGTGCCCCGATCTCCCATGGGTTCCCCCATCTCCCACGGGTGCCCCCATCTCCCACGGGTGCCCGCGGCTCCCACGGGCGCCCCCCCGCCGCCGGGCCCCGGGGTGCCGGCTCGCACCTCGCCTCCCAAAGGTCCTTTTTCGGTCCCCCCCCCGTCCCGTTTCGCTGGAGGAGCCCCTTACCCGCTCAAGGACGGGTCTCTGACCTTCCCCGAGCGACAGGCAGGTTACATAGGGTACACGACCTCACGAAGAGCTGCACTATTGCGAGTGTTTACACGACTTACAGGACTTTCATCCCTTAATTTAATGTATTCTTTGTTCGTGTCTATGAGTTGGTTGCTTGTAAATACTTTGTCCGAGAGATTTATCTTTTTACAGATTTTTCTAGAAATGACGTTTAGATGATCAGGTTGAGCAGGGTGAGTGCATTCGCAGAACCGGATCCACTTTTGTACCGGCCAAAAGCCGACGACCACATCAAGCAAACGCGTGAAGCTCGAGCAGATACCTCAAAGAGTAGCGCTGTTCCTCTCCGTGTGACAAGCAAGGCTTCAATTGCACTAGGTTTTGTAACCCTTACCCGGTGTGCTTGCCCCCCCGCCCTAAAGCTGTGCCGGGTTATACCCGCCCGAAGGGTACACCCGTCCGAGAGAGACCTCACCTCTTCCCGTTTTCGGATTATTTAGACTCGATGTCTTTTCAACCTTCTCGTGAATGTGACGAATGGCCAAATGAATGTATCATTTCTGTGGTTGGTGTCTGGACCGTTGCATGACGCCCCGTGCTTTGATGTACCCCGGGTACACTGAGGTCTATCAGTTGTCGCGTGTCAGCGACACCTCCTGATTTTCTGTACAATCATCGGAGCTCTGGGATTACCCGCTGCTGGAACCCAGGGCAGGATTTACGGGTCCTTATAATGTCTGTAATAAATATATTCCGCTTTCAGGTATACCTCGTGTGTCTGCCTCTGCGTGACATCACCGAGGAGCCCCAGCCTGGGCCCAGCACTTCGGTTTCCCCAATTTTCCTCTGCTGGGGCCTTTTGTAGGGCCGGAGGGGGAGGAAGTGTCTCCCAGCGTTCCTCCTCCCGGGCTGCCCAGGCTGACTCATAACACAAACCTTCTTCCTTTTCTATGCTCAAATAATATTATTTTTAGGGGATATAAGGCCCTCCTCTCCCTCCACTGTAACTGGGAGGAATTTATGACCCCGATCTATTTCTGAAGCACAAACACGAGAGCTTCCTGGGTCAAGTGCTAACCTTTTCACCTCGGGATGGATGTTGACACTTACATAAACAGAGCACGCTTCAAAAGCAGAAACTGTCTTCAGCCAGTCTTTCCTCACATCGCAGGCCCCTCGCCAAGGGCTGCACATTTCATTAGCCCGGGCACTGAGCTGGGCCAGCTTCTCCCTCCTTCCCCCCCCCCGGCTGCCATCCTGATGGACTGCCAAGGTAGGGAGATGGCTCCCAGGTGCTTGGCAGCCTGCTTCTGGCAACTCCCAGCCCATTTTCCAACCACCAACTTTTTATTTCGGGGAAAAAAAAACCTAATAAAATAAAAAAAAAAAAATAAAAAGCAAGTTCTCGCAGGTAAATAGCTTGAGGTTTCCAAGAGGTGTCAGATGAACGCGGGGTCGGGGAGGGGGGAGCGTGAGTGTGCGGAAAGTGGGTGCCGGGAGAGAGCAGAGACCTGCTGGGCTGCACGGGGGAGGGTGTCTCAAGTCACCGCTGCCCCTCGCATTTTGGGGCAAACACTCGTGACTTCTCCTTCACCCGGCACATCTGCAGGGGAGCGCTCCCGGGCTTCTCCCGGGGCCGGGGTCGGTGCCCGTGCAGGCTGTGCCGTACGGGACCCGCGGAGAGGCAAGGAAAATTTTCTTCACTTTGGTGTCAAAAGAGACAAGCCCCGATTTGCAAGGCGCGGCGGCCATATCAAGAGCCGAGCTAGCTGCGAGGGAGCGGGGCTGTCTCCAAAGGCGCCCGCCACTGCCTCTATTTCTTTCATTTCCCCGCCTGCCATATACTTTACCTTTTGTTTATTAGTGTAAAGCCACAAAGCAAAACAGATGGCCTTCTTCCAGGGACTTGGATGTGTTAAAGTGGCATTTGCATGCCAATGAGGGCATTTCAATATCGAAATCTGGATCTAAACATTGCTGGAATCCGGATCTGCAACTCGGCTCCCCCGGTGTTGACTTAATGTGCTAGAAAGAGCGGCCATAAATTATAGCCTAAATGCGGGAGACGAGACACTTGTCAGTGCGTCAATCTGCGCTGGGCTGCGGCAAAGAATCTCCTCTCCTTCCAAGCCGAAACCTCACTTTATCCTTTTTTTTTTTTTTTTTTTTTTTTTTTTTTCCTCCTTTTTTTTTCTCTCTCTCCTTTTTTTTTTTTTTTTCCCTTTTTTTTTTTTTTTTTTTCCACAGCTCCGAATAATTTCAAGCGACGACACCCCCAAACCTCCCAATCCTGTCTCGTTTTCTTATTTTATGGTTATTATTTCGATGCATTCAAACTCCCAGGGCAGGTGGTGTGGGCGAGAGGACCGAGAACCTCCTGCCCACCCCACGTGCGGGGTTTCTAACAGAGAAATAGCACTGGCAAGCGGAGCGTGCTTTGGCCTGACGGAGTCACTCAACTGGCCTTCAGGTTGTAGGGATCCTTTTGTTTTTACACCATTTTTTTCTATTTTTCTCTCTAGAGTCTCAGGGGAAAAATGAAAAAAAAAAAAATCAAACCAAAAAAACCCCCAAACCACCCACCAGACAACCAAGCCGCGTTCAAATGTCAAACGGAGTTTAGCATCTTCCTATCATACTTAAGGCCAATTCTGCTGTTCACCTTTAAAGTTTACTTTTGGAGGCTATTGAGATGCTTTGGTGTTTTCCTCTGGGGCAATCAGATTGAAACCGATCAATATTTACTCAGTCTGAAAGGGCTGTTGAAAAGGCAGCTAACAACAAACTGCTTAGCTGCTCTCCCCTCTTTAATCTCAGGTTCACCGAAAGTTCAAGCAGAAATGAATTCAGTGATGGGTCACTTTAAAATAAGTCCCAGTGCTTAATCTCGCAGCCTCGGCAAAGGCAACAATTACAGAGCCATCCCTCTCTCCCCGTCCCTCTCGCCGTCTCCCCGGCAGCGGCAACTTTCCTCCCCTTGCAGCCCAGCGCTATTTTTTGGCTCTCACCCGCTCTTTTTCCGAGGCAGCGGCCGCTCCCGCACCGCTCGGGGCTGCCCCGCACCTTCCCACGCGGGGACCGTGCGTTTCCCAGAGGGGTGACAGGGGGGTCCTGGGGTAAGGGAAGGGATGCTCGGGGCTTTATCCCCGCAGAGATAAGGGTCAGCTGGGGCGGCCGGAGGAGCCGGGTGGCTGCCTGCCCCCCTTCAGTCCTCCCTGGGCAAAGAGGAGAGAGAAACCCGGGCGCAGCGCTGCTAATTGCAGGGACCCTTCGGAGGCCAAAGTTCACGCAATCGCTGCATAAATGCATGCTTAACGGGGATTTATTAGTACCTCTCTAATGGCAGCTCACGCTGGAGGGGCCAGCGGGTTTTCACCAGCAAATTGCTGCTCAGGACCCCCTGACACCCCGAGGTATTGCCCGGGGACCCCTCCGGCCGAGCATCTCCGGGCCGGGCACCGCGCCCACTCCTCCGCTCGCACTCGGCCCGGGGGACGTTTTCTTTTTTTTTTTTGGGGGAGGAATAATAATCGTTTCGGCATATTTTCCTCATAAGCTTAGGAACAACGTTCTTTGCTTGTTTTCCCTCTGCAATTCTGCGCCAGCTTAGTAAACTACAAGAAATAAAAAAGGAAATACAGAAATTATTCAATGAATAGTATATAAATAACATCATAATATCGAAAATGACTCAAATTATTTCTTTCTTTGCATCTTTCTTTTTTTCCCCTTTCTCCCTTTCTCCCTTTCCAAGGCAAACATTCCTTTTCTCCCCCAGGCACACTACTTGGCCGGCTTGCACTGTTAACATTATTCTTTTATGGTTTATGTGTCATAAAATATTACAGGTCACAGTTACTCCTGTTTCAGGCTCAGAAAGACCATTGAAATCAATGGGGGCTCTGGGAAAAAAAAAAGTCTTCCCTTGTGCTTAAGAATCTGAGGGCAAACTTTGTTGATTTTGATCATGTGAGGAGCCCTATTTGCCATATAACTTCAAAAGGATTACACATTTCAGTAATACGAGCAGAAATTGGCCCGGAAAAATGCTTCCGCGCTATTTTTTATAGGGCAGTGGCATATTTTAAGCATTTGTTCCACACGGAGAATGTTTCAGCTATTACTTTTACAATTATTTTGGCTTTCCGATTTACATTCCTTGAAAGTTTATATCTCGTAAATTTAAATCAGGACTATTGATTCTTATAAAAGTGTGACCGGATAACGACTAGCCTCAACAGAGACGATGAAAGCAAAAAACAGTTCGTGCCTTCTGCGGGTGTTCAGTTTATAAATACAAACTCAACGCTGCGAAGTTTTCTCTCCATTCACGACTGTAAAAGCGGGGGAAAAAAAATCAAATAAAAACAAATTTAAGCCCAAACGAGCCCAGAGAGGCGCTACCGTTTGGGGACAGCGAGAGGACACGGAGCCAATCTCAGCCACGAACTTTCCCCTAAGCTCACGTAGGTTTAGGATGCGGTGCATCCCAAAGCAGAGGGATGGGGAGCACACGGGGGCTCACGGAGCGTTTCGCGACTGCTGTGGGAAGAGGCTGGGCGGCCGGGGAGCGACAGCCCTGCCCCGGCTTCCCCGTTACTGGCATCCCATGCGCTCGGCTTGGCGCAGAAGTATTTCTGTGTTTGCTAATCCCAGCCTATTCTGGTTTTAGCTCGGCAGGCCACTGGCCGCCAGAGGAAAACCGAGTAATACGGTATCGATTATTAAAAAAATAAAAAAGAAATAAATCCCGGGAAATATCTACTTTGATTGAATGCTCCGCTAACGCCTTTTGGAGGGATCGATTGCATTCACAGCTGTCCTCGGGTTTGATCTTCGGGAAGTGACTAATAGAAGGAAAATTCGTTGTGCGCACCGTGACAGGAACCGAGGGAGCCGGCCGAGGGGCGGCGGGGCCGGGATTCCCGGTGCATGCACCGTCTTCACCGGGACAAGGCGTACAGCCGGGCCGGGAGGGACCGGGGAGGTCCCGGGGGTCCCCGTCCCGGTGGCTGCCTGAGCCCGAAGTGGCACCGCAGAACCGAGAGAAGGGCATCGCGCTTCTGGGCTCCTTTGTGTATTAATGCAGCTATCAGCAAATCCCCGATAACCTCCCTCTCCCTCTGTCAACACCCCTCAGCTCCGGCCCGGGCTCGGGGAAGAGGGATGGGACCTGCCACCAAGGGTCCTGCAGCAAGAGGTGCCCCTTTTGGGGGTTTCTCGGTGACAGATGTTGACGTTTCTAGGGAGCTTGGTAAACACAGGGTTGGACTGGACTTTTTCATAGCCCATGTGGTTTTCATCATTCCCCGTCAGGCTCAGACCAAAGGCAGGAGCTTCCCTCTTCACACTCCTCATCCCCTCTCATCTTCAGCAGTCACTCAGCTCCGGTGACACGGAATAAAGAGCAGAGAAAACACAGGAGACCAGGTTCGCTAAGCAGTGAGAGGAGGTGGGGGTGAGGATGGGGCTAGCGGTGGGAACGGGGGGAGTGGGAATCTGTGCCGCGGCACGCAGGGAGCCTTCAGGTGCAGAGCACATCTGTGCGAGTCTGACTGCATCTGGGGACAAACCAGGGTGAGCACGGCAGAGGAGGGAGGTAAGAGCCTCAGAGCACAACCACTTGCCCAGACTTCTCACTGGCTTCCTAGGAAGGTGAAGGTCAAAAGGGGCTCCATCATGACAGTAGGAACTTTTATAGTTTTAACTGAAATTCCTTTGTACCAATAAAACATTTTTTTTTTGACTTTTGCATCAAGTCTACTACCTAAACAAACTCCCATGCAAAACATCAGTTACACTGGAAATGCCATGCAAGCCTCAATTCACATTCTTGACTTAGTTGTAAAATATTCCCTCCAGCACCCAGCAAAGATGGAGACTTTACCCAGTCTGTTTTGCAAGAAATAAAATCCCTGCAGCATTGCTCTGTAACATCAGTGGATTCAACATTTGTGCATAGTTCTGGGGACAGATGGATCATAAAACAAAATGTGTTGGTTGGGGTAGTGCTGTGTTCCTCATGCTGTGTTGGGGAAAAAATAGTTTAAAAAAATAAGGCTGTCTAGAAACTGAAAGGTGATCCCATCTGAGCTGAGCCATTGAAGAGCCATGCATATTTCACTGTGCAGAAATATTATATTGGAGGAACCCTCCTTCCAGAAAACAGTATTAGCATGAACAATATCTTTAGACATGGAGGTGGGTATTGCAGACAAGTAAGACTCCGTGGGGCTTTGCAATTTATTACATTTCCCTCCTCCTCCCCCATATATTTTATTTTGGCATTTCCAGCAGTGCTAGGAGGCAAAGCAATGATCATGGAAACACAGTGATGCAAAAAGGGTTGGAGAAGGCCCATCCCCTGGTCAGAAAAGGATGAGGATGAGGATGAAGATAAACATTCCAGCTCACATATATATGAACACATGTTTTCCCAAAGAACATAGATTAATTTAACAAGCTATCATCCTAGCTTCTTTAAAATCAGCTCATAAAATGAAACATTTAGATGTTAGCAGAGGATTGTCCCTGATTGTCCATGATTACAGTGATGTTGTGTGGGACCTGCTGTGGCCCATTGCCCAGGGAGTTTTGGCTCACCTGAGCCCCACTGGTCTGCAAATCAAAAGATTAGGCTAAGAGAATATGAAAATCCCCCAGTAAAGATACCTTTTCTCTCTTCAGATTAGATCTTTCTCACCCCAGGGTTTTGAATGCCATGATAAAGCACATAAGGAGCATAAAGAAAAACACAAAATTCTGCTGAGACCTCTCCAGTGATCTCAAATTTGACAAGAGACTATAGAAATAAAAAAAGTCTCCATGAAAGCCCCCTTTAAAACACAGTGGTGTGTTTTGAGACTGGTTGACCATATAGGTTGCCTCCCACTTTCACCAAGGCTGAGACAGAACAAGACATGACCATTCAAGTGAGCTCTGGATCAGTACCTACTGCAAGCTCCATATTCAACAATGTGCAAAAATTTCTCCTCTGCTTTTCACTGAGAAGGCAGCAGGGCAGGCTGTAGACTGCAAGCAATGGAAACCCAACAAGCAATCTGGTCTGGTCAGACCCTCAAGTTTTTTTTTTTTTTTTATTTTATTTTATTTTATTTTATTTTATTTTTTTATTGCATTGCACTTGTGATCTAGCACTGCTTGGAAAGGGGAAGATAAAGCATTTAAAATAATTTCTGCTACCAGAAAAGACATTTTTGCTCACCCTACAGAGTGCATGTGATTCAAAATAAATGCAAATCATTGAGGTTTAAATGAAAATCTGATCTGCAACCTTAGCTACGATCTTATTCAAAATCCAGGAATGAAGAAGGCTCTTTGGTAACCAGTCTTAACCAGGGTTAAATGCAGAATGTATAATGGGACCCTCTTCTGCAGACCTTATTCATTACAATCAGTGCAGTTTTGCCTTAGAAAATACTGCAGACAGGGTTTTTTTGAGCCACTAACCATTTTTCAATGTGACATTTTGCAATTTAAAATAATAAGTGAAAATTAGTTACCACAAATGCAGCATTTAAAGCAACAGTGAGCCCATGTTAACATTGATTTCTCTCTGTGTGTCTCCTTCTCTCTTTCTTTATAAAACTTATGCACTCTGTCGATACAATACTACCCCCTTTGATAATAAATCTGTTGTTTCAAGCGAGGATGCTACCATTTCCTTTTCCATGTAATTTATAGCTATATTGATTCTAAAGCTCCGGTTCTCTATTTCCCTCCTGTTGTATTAAAAATGAGTTCTAATTGCAAGGCAAATGATCTTTGGTCAAAGCACCTCACAGAGTATTTTAACTGTGGCTAAGGAGATTTAATTTGATTAATAGAGAAATGAAAACCTCGAACATCTTAAATGATAATTTTCAGCTTAGTGGAAAAGAGAGGCAGAGAAAGAAGGGAGGTTAATGGAGCCAGGGAAAGCTTTAATAGATCAGCACGAGCAGATGTTCTTTTGCTTTTCTGTCAACAATTCTGGTTTGTTGTGCATATAGAAAAACAAGCTTTTCAACTCTCACCATGATTTCAGCCTGTTGCCAGCTTTGCTTGCCTGCAGGATATCTGCTTATCTAGCAAGGGAGCAGGATCAGGCCTCCTCCCCTTTGGTCTAGAAGCAAAACAACCTTTCACATGAGCTGTGAGGTTTGTCACACTCCCCCTCCTCCGCACACACTTTTTCAGCCCTTAGATCTTTATTTCATAAAATTCCTTTCCTCTTAGAAACTGAAAAAAAACCTGACCAGGAGATGAATGGAAAAGCTGAGAAATATTAACTGCATTCAGGTGTGCGTTTGCTGAGGGGAGACGAAAGGAGCTCGGCCCCTTCCTTGAGGGCAGTGCGTGCATTCATCCCCGTGGCCCTGCTGTCGATGTGCAGCTGCATGAGGTCCTCTGCACCCTTGGTGTCTGCACCCGGTATGCAGCCTCAGAGGGAGAAGAAAGCTGCTAAGCAATAGGGGAAATTAAAGCAGCCATTCTTCTCTGTGAAGCATCTTTGGTAGCTACTTTGCATGCTGGAGGGTCCACGTTGAATGAACAGTGATATATGGGTGCATGGGTGTGTCTTTCAGGATTTAGGATTTGGGTTTAATCCTTGGAGCAGGTATTTTGTTTAGCGCATTTCCCTATCAGTCCAGAGTAGCAGCACTAAAGGTGATGGAGTCCAGTTTGAGCTTCAAAATCAGGTTTGTTTGTCTCTAAACATTCTCCAAGGCGAGGAATAAGCATCAGCCTTTGAAACAAAACAAAACAAAACAAAAACAAAAACAATCTGCATTTAAGAGAAGATTAAATAATCTAAGATTTATCATTCACTTCTCAGTGGGTAGGACTTCACTGGAGTAAAACATTTAAAGTAGAAAATGCTTGCAGGCATCAAATAGAAAATTCCCTTTCATCACAAGAGGCTAGCTCCTGCTCTATTTGTGCTGTATAAAAGGCCCAGAAGTTCCAATGGGAACTGTCAGAAATGGGACAGTGGAAGTAGCCCCAGAGTCACTGTCTGTGAGGTAAACTATATCTGATCTCAAAGAGAAGAGGGTGGGAGGAAGGAATGAAGCTTGTCAGCAGCCCTGTCTTGAAACAAACCTGCCCGAGGTGGGTTTGTCCCACGGCAGGCACGGCAGTCTGCTCCAAAGATCCTGTCAACTAGGTGTCAAGACATTCCTTCAGCCAGCACGTGTGAAGACCCCTTTGGTTGTGAGGAGGAGTATGTGCGCTTAGCCAGAATGTCACTCTTAAAATTACTGCTTTTTCTTGTCCAGTTTGGACACACTCAAAGGGTGAAGACTTGCAAAAATTCTTACTGAGAGAGAGGGGGGAAAGGAATTTTTCCTTGTATACAGCTTACACTTGTATTTAAAAGAAATTGGGGGAGGTAGAGAGGGGAGGAAGATTCATCTATATGTTTTCCAGATGCTTATCCACATCTATGAGACCAGCTCTTCAGGATCTCATCAGTGCTCCAAGTATTTGCAGGATCCAAGTATTTTCAGGACTTCATTAGCTTACTTTCTCCAGCCTGTGCTCGTAGTGCAGCACTTCCATTGCTTTTATCCATGTTAGGATTAGAGTGGCCAAAAGGCAAAGCTGATGTGGGTCAAGAAGGGGGACAACTTTGCAGGTTGAGGAGATATCACCTCCTTTCCTGGTCACACTGAAATTGCTGAGATGCATGGTCAGGTATTCTAAGCTGCATCTCATGAGACAATGTTGTCCCTTAATGCATCTTATCATTTTTTTAGGTTTTTCCTTCCAGGTTTCTGCACTGGTTACTCTAGCTTGGCTCCCATTACCCATAGTTTTGTGCTTTTGTGCGTAACTTAAAAACTGCTTTTTTTTTAAAAGTCATGTGGCTGAAAATGAATGACTTGACGTTTTTATCCATTTTTTTTAATAAAAGCAAACATTTTTTTTTCTTCCCTCATTTGTTTGTTCATTTCTTCCTACCTTCCTTCTGCTTTGCCATTCTTCCTTCTGTCTTCCCTCCCTCCCCTTCAGACAATTTGAAACTATTACCCTAGTCAGTCAGGTGTGAATGTAAGGTGCATGCACCTCCATTTCCTCTCTGGAAGGCCCCAAAAGATTTACATGGGTGTATGTATGGGAAGGAAAGGATGCTGTGTACTTCCCCAGATATCTATTGGCCTTTTCTGTGCATGGTTTTAAAGCAATGCTTTGATCTGATCAACAATAACTCTGCTGAGGCCAAGGATGGTGTTTTACTCTCATTTGATATTTGTTTGTGGTTTGCTGTTGGTTTCATGACTTCCCTTCATTCCTTCATGCTGTAATTCACAGACTCAGACTCCTGCTGCAGGGGAAACATAGAAAACATTTTTTTTTTCCCTTGCCACAATGTGTTTTCTAATAGTTGCCTCCTTTTCTTCTGTCCTTTCTTCGGCTTTAATATCTTTCATAAGTGTTACCATCTGCTTGGGTGCCTGGTATTACATGTTGTGAACAGGGCCAACAGTTTTGGAGGGGCTGGGATGGTGTTGTTTACTACTGTGCATAATGAAGATTGTTGTCTTTGCCTGGGGCAGGTGGGCTGGGTTCTGCATAGAAATGCAGAACATGTGCTGGTTTCCAGCTACCTACTTTTCTCCTAGAATGAGGTTGAGCTAGCGGCGCTTGCTTAGTATGCAGCGACTCCTTTTCCTGCCATTTTCTGGCCCTTAACATGCTTAACCTTAGAGAGAAAGACACAACATATTGTGATGCTACTAACTGGCCGAAAAGCACTATCAATTTTAGAAGTGATAGGTGCATGTCAGAATCAGCATAATTAACTGGAATGACAATCCTGTTAAATGTGCTCATGCCATTGCACCGGCAATAAAGCATGTGTAAATTTACAATTAAGGCCTGTCTTTCTTCTATACCTCGGAGAGTAGTGACAAACATTAAGAAGTTGTATAGCATCAGGAACTGAAGGGAGGTATTTATCACAATAAAAACATCAGGTGATGCATTTCCTAGATTATCGTACCTTTTTATGCAAATACTCTTTTTTTTTGCTGGAAATTTCAGGCTGAGTAATAATTATATTTCTGATCTGAAAGGTGATATTTCACTCTCTGGATTTTTTGTTTTCATTTGCAAGATGGATGATGACCATACTGTTTACCCACTTTGCAAAATGCTGTTTGAAATAGCCCTCGATCCACATTATGCATCAGGCTGTACTTTCTTTACGCTGGTTGCACTGAACTTTGTGTAGCCAAAGAGAAATTTTCAGGGATGCTGTGAAATGTTTTCCTACATTGTACAGAGATGCTCCCGCTACGGCGGCTGCTGGAAAGCATCAGCACAAGCAAGATAAAGGTGATTTAAAGTGCGTCTGTGAGTCAGGCGGTGAACTGACAGCCATCTTTAACCAGCCTGCCCCTGGGATGACCCTGAGCTCAGCTGGTTGTGAGATAGTTGGGTCTATTATGGGACAAAGGATCATATGTCTGACAGGATGCAGAGAACACATTATAGGATCACAGCTGAGTAACAGTGCAAGACATAATGTACATTTATTTGATGAACAACACAAGCAAATCTTGCCAAGAAAATTTAATTTCAACTATTTTGTTTATTCCAAGTCAATCTCTTTCTGCCGCCTATTTCAAGAAATTCATATTTGCTAGCTTTTTCTCTTCTAGGAACGAAACAGATGATCATGCTAGCAAAATTTATAAAGCTTGCAGAATGTACACTGATAAATTCATATAATGGACTTGCACATTTCTATTGTATTTCCTGCTTCCCATGTGGGCTCAATCTGCATCTATTCGACATTAGATTTCTAACATCTTCGCCTAAAACCACATATAATTTGGTCAAGTGAGGCTGGGAATGTCAGAATGAATGGAATAGCAGGGGAGAAAGAAAGCCATGGGCTTGAAACTGCATACGGTCTTGTATGTGTGTAACTGCTCATGTGAGCAGTGCCAGGAGAACACAATTTGGTGTGACAGAGTTCTCAAGAAGGAGGAGAAAAATCTGAGTAACTTTCCACACTGAACTTCCTTCACATCTACTCTTAAGAATAAGATATTGTAGCAAGGAATCTGATATCCACCATTTCAGTACAGGGTAAACAGCTGGTGGAGACACAGGCAGTGGTAATCTATAACCTTGCACATTAAAAACAAGACTAGCTCCAGCCTCCCCTCTGTAGAGCTCATCGTATGCCATGAAAGAGAGAAATTACCATGTTGAGGATGTGGAATTGGAGGCTGGGGAGGGAAGAGGTTTGCCTGAGCCACTTGGCTGGTCAGTCCCCAGCCTCCACGTCCTGACTCTGCTGCTGCCCACGTCCCATCTCTGACACAGAGGTGTGGGAGGCTGGGTGTTGTGATGCTTCAGAGCAGCACTCAGCACCCAGGAGGAGTGCAGTGCTGCACGGTCTCTGCCAAAACAAGCCAAATGGCTAGTAATGCCTGAGGTGGTTAAGCTGCTGGTGTGGTACAGGAGAGAGGCGGGAGCATCATGTCTGTCGGAGGACAAGTCTCTGCGAGGAAGGCACAACCATGGCTGCTGGAGCCGCAGATGGTGTGGAGCCCCAGTTCCTCTGCTGCCCCAGGGTCTGGCTCTGCCGGGTAGGAGGCAAAGGCTTCAATCAGCAGAAGGAAAATTGAGCATTAACCCCCCACCTTCCCCACTGCCCCCCGGCCGATGTGTTGGGGTGAGGAGAGTGGCGCGATGACGTACCACACTGCAGGCAAGGCCGGGAGCGGCTCTTCACCTCCAACAGCTTCAGAGGGGATGGGGGGTTAATCTGCTTCCCAGGCCCCCATGTCGGTAGCCACACGTCCTATTGCTCTGGGCAAGCTTGAACCTGGCTCAGAGTCCTGTACAAACAGCTCACTCTTCACAGAGCTGCTGCGCGGGGTGACCTCTCCTAATACATGGCTGGTTTATATTTGGGCTGATTGCTTCCAAAGGGGGAACGACACAAAGTGATTCAGCGTGACCTCATTAGCTCGGCTCACACTGGTAAATGGATGACCACCATTAGGAAGGCTCTGTTGTGGCAGTGCTTCCATCGTATTACCTGTGGATAGTATCATAATCTTGCTATAACCTGCTGCAAAGATTTATGCACTATGCTAACTTGTGCACTACAGCTGCTTTCTGTCTTATAAATATTGACTTCTGTGCCAAAAACAACAACTTGGTACAACAGGAATTAATCTTCTGCTTGACTGATGCATCTTTACAGACCAGTTTGTCTTTAGCAAATAGAGCTCAAGAGAGTTCTATGATTTAGAAAAATACTTTATAAGTTGATCTAAAATATAGGCTGTGATAAGCAGAGGCATCATTAAAGTGACATGGGGGCTATATTTTGCCTTCTAGATTTTCCTAACTGTACCATCTGTTTGTCATCTTGTGTGAAATTTTAAAGAAATTGACAGACTCTGCATCTTGAATCTTTTCTGTATTTCACAGTTTCTCTGATAATTTATCACACTATCCAAATGCTTTTAATTCACTCAATATTTAAAAACAATAATATTTTTTTTTAATAATAAAAAAGTATCTTTAGAGGAACCTTGTTTATCAAAACACTTACAGATGTTATACCTTTTGTCCTCAGCTATAGCACTACAATGCGAGGGAAGCAAAGTGCATCCCCCACCTAGTGCTAGTCACTAAGATGAATTCACAATATTGAAGTATTCTGGAGTTGTCAGCAAATAACAATTTATGGAATCAAGGTACTAAAAAGATTAAAAGATAGAGCATTATCTCATCTTATCCAAGTTCCTTCTAAGAATACTTTTGTACTATAGTTATTAAACAAAGATATTTGTCTATGCAAAGGAACCATTTAAGATATTAGGGGCAAATACAAGTTTTCCATGTTTTAACAATGGCCCTTTATTGAAGTTTGAGTTTTCGGGGCTTCAGTTACAGACATTTTTGTAAGTCTGTTCTTACTGTGCCTAAGAGTGAGAGAAGGTGAGTACTCCCTGCTGTGGTGGAATTTTTGACTTGACTATACTTGTACTGATCATGGAAAAGTCAGGAAAGTGTTGTGGTTTAGGACAAGATCAGCTCAGCTGTTACCACATATTATGGTCTTATATTCTACAGGCTAGATCTGACTGACTTAAAGACAAATTTTTATTTGTGTGGAGACTTCAGTGCTGCTTCTTCAATGACTTTCAGGAAGCCTACTTCCATGTACCCCTGAATAGGCAGGCTGCTGGCAAAACTTCTGCTCCAGAGGTGAAATTCATGCCTCTGAAATGGAGTCAGTCAGTGAGTTGTCTCTAAGTCTCCTAGGCAGCTGTTTCCTAGGCAGCTGTTTGGTTTGTAAGTACAGGGCTTATGTTTCTTAGGAAAAAAAAAAAATACTGTAGGCATATAATATGAACAAATTAGTTGTTCTTTAGAGAGCTTACTTGTTACATAGTGAAATTGAGTTTTAAATTTGATAAGCCATTAGCTTTGATTTTTTATAGTTAATTTCCATACTTTCTCAATGCGTAGGAACTCAAGCAAGTATGGCTTGTTTGTACTGGCTGAGCTTTATTGCAATCCCAGAAATGGAATGTTAAAATTTCATGATGTTTTATCCATAGAGAATATATACATCCATGCACTTAAAATTTGGTGCAGAGTGTCTTCAAACAAGAATTGTTTTTATCTTTTCAGGGGGGACAGCTAGGTAAGGTAAACCAAGACTGAGTTTTAAGCTTCATCCCTTTATGGATCCTAGCAATGCAAATATTCTCATAGGGGAAAAGAGTATTTATTTTGTGGTCAATCCCCTAGAAAAACAACTGAACTGATTAAAATCATTTTCAATCAATAGGAATTGTAATCAGTAGGAATCTTCATCAATAGGACCTTGGATATGTTAACTGAGAATTCAATTTCTCTTGTGATTATAAGCTCTACAGCTATTTAATTACTACAGGTGCAATGCTTTTATTAGAAATAGGTTCATTCATAGTGAAATGCACATAATTCAGGCATTTTTTAATATATAGTTCTAAGTAGTAGCAAAGATTGTTTTACCAAAAAAAAAAAAAAAAAAAAAAAGGGAAGTTACATGGTTGGAATCGTTAAGTGGGTTGGAGCTAGATACAGATCTTCTGTAAGTGCCTGATAAACTGTACAACTAATTATAAATATGCCAAAGCACAGATGTGATCTTCAGTAAATACATGTTCATGCCAGTATATTAATGGATTTATATGAAGGAAATAAAAACATTTTGAACTCTAGGAATGATGAATATATGGAAAGTAGCATGAGCTGTAGTTTAGATGTGCTAATTCCTGGACTACAGACTGCAAGGTAGGAAACCTTATGATAGTTTAAGTCTTATTTTAAATTTAAACCTATGAAGGAAAAGATATTTGGTTCTTTGTTCAGTACCTTTCACAAATGGGATGGTTAATCGATACCACAGTAGTAATTCCAGTTGTTCTTCTGTAACAGAAAGCCATGCCAGATGCTGGCACTTTGGTAGCATTCTTGATCTGTGGCTCAATGAGCATCAGTGGGAGCTGTGGCTGATGGCCCAGGACCGGCCACATTGCAGTGGCCAAGTCTGTACAGGGGAACCCTCACCTCATCTACAAACACTGCCCACTCTCAGTGTGTCTGTCTGTGCTCCTGCAGGGTTGGTTACCCTGACGCTTTTTTTCAGGAAGCTATGATTTCATTATATACAGGTCAGAATAGTCCCTTTGTTTCTGAGGAAGGAAAGATTCTGTGGAGAGAGTTTCTCCCTTACACAGGTTTAATCTTGAGACCTTAATCAAACAAACAGATCACAGTCAGTAAAGTACACACAATGTTTTGGGTTTTCATAGCTCTGTTGAGCCATAGTCCACCAACTCTTCAATTCCTGACAGTACTGGGAAATAATTTTTGGTGTGCTACCCAATCTTACAGACTTGCTTAGGCTGTGACACTAGCAATTCCTTCCTACATATATACAGCAAAGCACAGGCAATTCCTTCCTACATATATACAGCAAAGCACAGGCATTACTCTGGATTTCTACCTACGGAAAGCTATCCTGTTGCTTCAGACTCTGAAAGCAGTCTGAAGCATGAAAGCTTTCATGCTTGATCTCAGGATATAAAAAGACTTTTTTTTTTTTTTTTTTTTTTTTTTTTTCCTGCTGAAGACTTAAGAAAATTTCTTTGATCCAATTTTAACTCACAAAAGAGTAAGGTAATTAGCCTTTTTACAGACTACAACTTAAAAACAAGCAAGTAAGCAAGCAAACAAACAAAACAAAAAAAAAAAACATAGAAAAGGATATCTAATCTTGGTGTCTGAATGTTCTTCCAAGAATGCCAACAGACCCTAGTGTGCTCTTGGCTGTAGTAACTAAATAAGTTTGAACCTATTTCATCTGATGGGCCTCCTAGGCCTAGGCAGATATTGATATGGATACACAGTTCCTATTTGAAATTCAACTACTTATCCTTCATAAATCATCACGATGCTTTTATTTATTTTTGTAGCTGCAAAGTGCTAAGCATGTTTTGTTGGCCTGATTTTGTATGATGACAGATAAAAGCCTATAAAATAGCAGACGATCTGAAATAATACCAGCAGGAATATGTAATGAAAGCAAAGTAATAGTGTTTACAAAATCAAGGCTTATCATGCTGTGTAAAGCAAGGCTCTTATTTCAGCTGCATTCAGATCTGAGATCTCCTCACTGGTTTTGTCTTAATAACAAGCACACAGCTCATACTGGCAAATAGAGCAATCCCTATTGAGAATAATATGCCTGTTGTTGTCATAATGGATCTCCACTGACACATTTAACAGCTTGAAGGTATACACTTCAGACACTATAACTTACATTAATTAATCTTTATTACATCATTACTGCCTTATAAAAAAAAAAAAAAAAAAAAAAAAAAGCAGAACCCCTGCAAGAACTTGTCATTGATATGAATATGCCAGACTTTAGTAAAGTTAAAGTTAAACTTTATTTTTAAACAGAGATGCTCTAAGAACCTTGTGCAAACAGCAAGGCAATAAAGCCAGTCAACTGAAACTCCATTCTTCATCACAGTAAAGCATAACGGTAGCATATTCTTATCTGATGATGAGTTATGGATGTCTGTGTTTAGAATTCAGAGGATTACTAAGGAGATTATCTGATCTGTCAGTCACACTGATATCTTGATGGGTTGGAATACCGCTGCAAATTTAGCATAGTGTCTTTGCTCTAATGTTCATTCTGGATGTCATGGTTAACCAACATCTTAATTACATATAATAAATAATTTTTCCAATGGCTTATTATTGTAATGCAAGTCTCAGTAGTGCCATGTAAAGAGAGTCCCTAGCTGGGAATCACTCAGAGCTGCAGGGTTCCACCGAAGCACTACTACAATAAAGAATTCAGCAAGCCTCACCCATAATGAGCTGAATGAATTTGTTTCTCACCTGCTTTGGAAAATAAGCACACTCAGGCCTTACCAGCGGACTCAAATGACCATACAGAAATTCCAGGTACAGTGAACATAAGCCATGGCATCACGGCCAAGCACTTGGATGCAGAACTAAGTAACTAAGTTGAAATAATCAACACTGCTGCTGTACTGTTTGTTATGGTGATGAGAAGATGCCTCAGTGTAGTCAGCTGAAAATAACTTCTTTGATTAACTTACTGACCAGTGTCTTGGTGTCTAGTAGGACATGGAGTTTTTGTGTTGCCCTGTTGGCCTCCATTGGCAAGTTTACCTCTCTTTTTTACCTCACCCTCCCTGCTTTCCTAGGACTTTTTTTTTTTTCTTTTTTCTTTTATTTTTTTTCATCCCTCTGTCTGTTTGCTTGTTTCACAGGAGAAAGGGCTTTTTGGTGAGGAGAGAAGGCTTCCCAGGGAGAGACAGACACATAGCTACATGCTACCTGAGAATTCTTGGTATGGAATAAACAGAATTTTGCATGAACAGCTATGTAAGATGTCTTGGAGATAAGGAGCAGGGGTATAACAATACAAGGCACCAGAGGAGGGATTTATAGATACTCCCCAAAGCCCAGTAAAAACATCTGATAAGAGGGAACAAGCAGTTTCATCACAGCACTTCTTCATTTGCATGCTTCAGATTTCTTCAGCTTGTTATCAGTGCTGTTTAGGCAACCCCAGGTCTAGGACTGCTGAAAGACCTAACTTGACTCAAACATGAAAGCTTTCTGAGGTGGCAGCTGCCAGGGCTGACTGCTCTGCATCATAAACTCAAATGGAATTGCAGCAGGATGGTGATAGTGGGCTGGCATTGCCCCCTTGTAACTCTGCAGAGGAAGGGAACATGACTTGAATAACAGTATCCTTTAAAGTATGGCTTTGCTGAGGGAAGCTGGTTTCACCAAAAATTGTTATTATAGGATACAGCTACATCTATAAGGGTTTATCAGCATAGAGGCCAAGGATGAGTTTCAAAGGCTGAGTGCTCACTCTTACAGCAATGCAAACTCCTCTGTGCTGTGCACTGCACCTTCATCTAAAACGTACTTACTTAAAACCTAGATATCTCAAAATCAACACCATAAATTCTCTGCCTGGGCACTGAAAACAAGCACAACAGTTACATGGGGTAGTATGTATGACATGTTCCTCTTGTCTGCAGATGAGCACAAAGCAGTAGCTATCGTACACATTTCCTGTGACTTTCTGCCACAGCTGAATACAGAGAGTACAAAAAGGACCCATAACCCATAGCTAGGCTAGCTGATGAGAGAGAAAATATTTCTGAGGAAGATCTGAGAAGGACTCAAAGGATTAACAAATATGAATTCCAGTGGTTACATTTCTAAATTCATGGTCGGGCTCTATTTATAGCCATTTCACATGGAAGCCCTTGTGTTCCTGTCACTAGATAGCACTAGTATGAAGTATGTAGATATCTGTACGAAGTACCCTTGAGTATTTGCTTCATGATTGCTCACATGCTTATCCCAATGGGAAATGGAAATGACCTGAAATGATCAGCTACAGAAAAGCTGCATGGACACACGAGAATAGTCATAGCTGGGCAATGGAAAATTTGGTAAGTCATTAGTTAGATAAGATTTTGGAGAAAATATGGCCAAAATGTGACAAGATATTTGCAGTTAGCATTAAATTAATTTTTTGGTGCATAGTTCTAGTCTATCTTAATGTGTTTCTAATTAAACTTTTGCCATCTGTGCCTGGTATTTGTAACAGGTCCTCTGTAACTGAGACAGAAAACGATGATCTGCAAATACAAACTGTGCCCTGTAGCAGCTGTGACTTAAATGTGAGGAATAGAAGGGAGAACTACAAAGTTTGTTTCACCTCATTGATGCATCCCCGGAACAGGAGAATGGCTGGTGGAAGTTGCATGATTCCCATGGGTCACTACTGTGGGGTGGGCTGCCTTGCTTTACCATTAGCATGTCTTGGGCCAGATCTTTTCCTACCATAGGGTCATTGAGGTCTACATATCCAAAAATACTCCTGGACTGGAGAGTAAAACGTCCCCTGCACTTCTTACTTTGGACTCGATAAAAACAAATGAACAAAGTGACCTTGCATAAACATTATCCAAAACGATGTGCATGCCGTGTTGTTCCCAGTTCAAAGAAACAGCTCTCTGCTTTAAAAATAAAATGGTAGAAATTGGCAATTTAACGGCATGTTGCAAGCAGTTTTCAGCTTTCCCTGCTGTGAATCAAGTCCATGTCTGCCTGTCTTAATCAGGATTTTATTTAAATAAGTTTCATTGTACCACAAGAAACAAAATTGGCAACTCATTCTTTTGCAGTGAACTGCATGATTTGCGGGGCCAGCTCAGAGCCTCTCAGCTGTGCTGGCAGAATGGAATTTCACAGCCCCAAAGTGGGAGGACTGGGCTTGTCCTGCTGCTGGATGGGGAAGGACGAAGGAAGGGCTGGAATCGAGGCCAGTCCTGGAGAGCCCAGCTTGCTCTTCCTGCACCACTGGGGTGGGACATCTGCTACATCCCCTCACTCATCTTTCCAGGGCTCTGCTGTAGATAAAGCAAAGCTATTTTGCTGTTCCTACCAGTCATCTGCCTGAGGTAATGGCTGACTTTGCCAGCAGCAGTGCCAGCTGTGGTTATTAGTTTGTCACATTGAACATGATGTGAAGGCAGACCAAACAGAGGAGCCACTGTCGATGGCAGTGGGAGAGAGGTTTCGATTGGCAATGTGCCTTTGAAACCATCTTTCCCCAGTGAAAAGCTGGCTGTTCTTGTTTACTGCTTTATGCAGGTATTATTTCTACCTCCTGCTGTGAAATGTGTGTCTTGCCTTTGAACTCGAAGATCACAATAAATTCTCCACTTTGTCAGAGTTTGACTCACATTGAGCAGGGTGAAAGGGAAAGAGGCAGCATTAGTTTGACCCTGGATGTAATTTAGATTTATCGAGAAGTGTTAGACCATGGGTCTGTCATGCCCTTGCCTTGCCAAACAGCCTTCCTATTGCAGGAACACCAGCCCTACCTCCTCTGCTCTTCCTTGCCTGTAGGACTCTCCCTTCCTAGACAGAAGACTCCACTGCCTGCTACTCACCATAAACGGTGTGGCTTGAATGAAGCAAAGATTTTGAAGTTCCATAATTTACCCAAACTCAAGGAATGTGGGATCATGCAGGTTTTTTTTTTTTTTTTTTTTTTTTTTTTTTTTTTTTTGGTTGTTCTTCCTATTGCAACTTGCTGTTTTCTGATGCCAGGAAAACCTGCCCTAGTCCTAAATTGGTTGAAGTGACTTTGCCATCACAGGACTGCCCCAGCTTAACCAAAAAGATGGCTAAATCTTAAATCTGTACACAAATTCTCAAATAAATACAGAAACTGCAGTAGCTCTGGGGCAAGGCATGCCTGTTTTACCAGAGAGGAGAAACACAGCTTCCTTGGGGCCAACGTAGCCTGCATATACAGGAGCAACCTTCTGGTGGCTTCTGTGGGATTAGCTGTGGAAGAAGAGTGCTTCAGTTGAATCTTTGGCCTCCAACTATTCCATCAGCCCTGACTGGAGTGGTTTAGGGCAAGAAAGAATGACCCAAGATGGATATTGCATACGGCTCCTTCCTAAAAGCTCTGGTATCACTTGATATTCAGCACAGGCAAGGTGTGCTTACCGTGGTCCTTTCCCTGTGAACACTTCTCCAGCTTACAAGGCATCCCATGATGAATATTTGAAACACTTAGTTATGTTCTTAAATGCTTAGTTTAAAGCAGTAATTGTAGCTAATCACTGAAGGAAATAATTAGACACTTCTAGATATCAGATGACCATAACACAGTAATACCTGTCCTGTCACATTTTATTGTCTAGTGACATGATGAAGGTTTTGAAGATAATTGAATGGCAGGCATTCACTAGTACAGCCTGTGATTAAAGGAGCAAATAGCCTAACAAGCATGGTCAGGTACCGTGTGCATTTCAGCTGCTCATTTTGCTGAAGGCCAAAAATTTATGCTACACCCAGTGGCTACTGACTCTCTTCAGACCAGATACATGCAATAAAACTGGAATGTTAATGGGGCTGACTGCAAGACCTTAAAGAGACGGTGTCCTTGCAGGTACTGACTATGCCTTATTCAAAATCATTTCACTCTTGAATTTTAATTTAAACCAGAGTAGTTGAAATGCTTATGGGAAGAAATTAATAAAAGAGGCAACATGTTTTGACACATACTGGACATCCTCATTTCAAAGTGAAATCTAGCTCTCATTTTTTTCCTGCAAGTGAGATGACATGGCAAAGGTTTTAAAGTATATGCCTGTGGTCTATGAGAGAGGCATGGCACTAATAAATGTGCAAGAATGCTAGTGTTGTGGAATTATTGACAGGTCTGATACAAAATTCAGTTTTTCCAATACCACTCCAACTAAATAGAATGAATGGGTTATTAGACTCTCAGGGTCTGTGGCTGCAGGCATATCACTCACTAAACACCTTACCAGCTATGCAGCTTAGGAGGAAAGACCAATATTATGATTAAAAGTACTAACTTGCCAGTACTTTTTCTGCAGCAGGTAGGTGTCTTGCTACTTGCAGTATTAGTGCCTCACTAAGTAAATACTGTTTTGATTGGTCCTGACCCTTAATAACTAGAGTAGGGATCCTTGAAACTTGGGAACAGCTCAAGACATAACTCCTCAGGAAACCATTTAAATGTCAGCTGTCTAGGCTCAGTTTCCCAAAGGTATTTACAGTCTAACTCTTCTGTAGCTAAATTCCCACCAAGGCCAGAGGGAACCCAAGTACGCCTATCGGATTTGGGCTTCCAGATATCATTCTGAATTTGACCTCTAGCATCCGTAAAGTCTGTTGAGTGGCATAAAATGTTTCCTGCTCTCTGGAGATTAAGCACATTGGCTATCTACACTAATCCCCATCTGTCAAAAAAAAAAAAAAAAAAAAAAAAAAGAGAGAGAAAGAGAAAGCGTGTGAGAGCGAGCTGAGATCAGTAGCTGGAAAGCAAGTGTCTCTCCAGCATAACACTCACTCCCTGGACCTTCAAGCCAAGCTGTGCTTGGAGGTTTGCCACATCTTCTGTTTTCTCATGGACTGGATGTTGACAGCAGTTGAAATCCTCATATTGCCCAGACTCTCCTGACAT
Source organism: Aythya ferina (assembly GCF_964211825.1). NCBI lineage: Eukaryota > Metazoa > Chordata > Aves > Anseriformes > Anatidae > Aythya > Aythya ferina. The sequence continues at coordinate 35,741,583 of NC_140297.1, read as the reverse complement.
GAGAACTGTACAGTGATTACAGATTAAGGGTGTTGGTTACATCTGTTTCAGGGCCGCTCCACTCTCTCTGCTAACAAGCTGAACTGCCCCAGGCCAGTTCCCTGTTGTTTGTGGCTCTCCTACCTTTTCTCACACTTGCTCATGAGGCAAAGCATTGATATTTGTTCTGCGTGGAGCCTGGCAGCTGAGCATGTCCTTAGCAGCTCATGTCACCAGCAGGATCAGCTGGATTAGTGTACTAGGCTCTTGCAATGGATCCTCAGTGTTTAGCAATAATGGCAGGGGGGACAGATATAATGGTGGTGAGTTCTGAATAAGATTAAATGCACGGAGGCTTAGGACTGTATGATCTACACTAGTCCATGTTTGAAAGTTTTTGCCTGATGCCATGATTCTTAGGCTCCCCTGAACATGATGGGTTTATGTTTCCACTGAAATGCCACAGAATTCTTGTACACATCCCCCTTTTAAAATTGAAATGAGCAATCTGGGATCAAAAGTCTATATCTCTACCCCCATCAGAGGTGGACACGGAGCAAAAAATAGAACAGCAAGTGAATAAAGTTTAGAAAATAAAAGTAGAAATAATGGGAGAAACTCTGGAGAGAAAATAATATATGGAAGCTAATGAAAAGCATCTTGGCTTATTCTTATGTGAACCATTTATCTTTTTAAATACAATTTTTATTTTTATTTTTATTTTTATTTTTATTTTTATTTTTATTTTTATTTTTATTTTTATTTTTATTTTTATTTTTATTTTTATTTTTATTTTTATTTTCATTTTCATTTTCATTTTCATTTTCATTTTCATTTTCATTTTCATTTTCATTTATTTTAACTTTCAGGAAAGTCTAACTTGCACACAGTGCAAAGGAGAGGTGCGCCTGGGGAGGAGGATCAGAAACTGCCAATATTGGCACTCCACAGTCAGGTTTTGTTTTCTTCCTTCCTGGACTGTTGTGTTTGGATAGCACCTCCTGCAGTGAGGGGCAAGTGTGCTGGTCAGGGAGGGGCTCACATGCCTCCTGCGGCCTCAGCTTCTCAGAATACATTGTCCTTGCAGGCCATTTGTCATCTAGCCTTACATTTGGGATGAAATAAATGAGCCATTTCAGTGAACTTTTCCCATCTTTTCAGATCTCACTTTATTCGAGCCATCACAGTCAGGCAATATGAAGTTCTACATTCAGGAATAAAGCCTGCAGAAGTCTGCAGTCTGGCGGCAGTGCCAGGATATTTAGCTGGGGTTTAATTTTGGGAACCCACTAGGTCCCAGCTTATTTTAGCCTTGTTCTCTCCTGCATGGGATTAGAGTGCCTCTGCTGTCAAAATTACTAATAGACCCCTCAGGCAGAAACTGTTTCTTCTGTAGTGATATGTACTGAGCTACTTCACATCTGGAGTGCTGCAGGGCCGCTCTTTTGGCTACCTCTCACTTTACTGGGGAGAGAGATGGAAAAATTACTGTCTTTGCTGGTACACCTTCAACATACTTTAGTTCAGTTTACATTAAATACCCAGGAGTGAGGACAGAATGACAGCTACTGTACTGTGTGAGCTGCCCAAAGGTAGACTCTGTTAATACAGAAGTTAGACAGTGTGACAGATAGATGGGAGATAAGCAAAAGGCTATTATCCCAAGGTAAAGTTATTTCAACATACTGCCAATAACCCCTCCGTATAATTTGGATGAGAGGTGGGAGAGGCATGACTTCAGCTGAGATCCTTTGACTGCCATCTACACCTTTCAGTGAAGCTCTGACACTTTATCAAAGAGGGGGGGGGGGAAAGAAAGATCAGTCTTTATATTCTGGGCAGATGTCCAATAAGAAACTCCACCAGAAGATTAAAGTCTTTAACATGAAAGAGAGATCTAGTGCAATGTGTAATATCTAACAGTTCTAAAAATAAGCTTGTTTGTCAAGTCTGCAACAATCAGGCTGATTGCTAGCTTTGACAGTATGACATACAGCTTGCAATATGGTGCAGGGTAAAAATGTTATTCAAATATCTTCACAGTCAAGCTGGCCTTTGCATTTAGTGGGGAGGGACTGCACAGCAGTCCTGGCAGGGTGTACCTACCTCCTCTCCCCAGCTGTGACACCCCATGTCCTGATGAGATGGGGAGGGGCTGGAAAGACACCTTCTGAAGGGTATTCAACAAATATCCCTGCCTGATTTTAAAAGTGTGTGTAGAAGTTTCTAATGGTCTTGCCATAGTACAGGATTCCCTGGCATGTCTGTGGGAGCATCACACAGAGACCAAATTGTTCAGAGTGCTGCCGGGCTAAGGGGAAGGATAAACCCAGGAGATGATGGTCCTTCAGCAAGCAGTGGCAGAGCTGTGTCTACGTCCTGCCGCTGCCCTCAAACACTGGGAAGAGATAATAGGTCAGAGAAAGGGCTGTGCAGAGAGGGCGAGTGCTTGTGTGCTGATTGATTTCACAGAGTCTTTGCTTCTGAGCTCCTCTGGGAGCAGGAAAGGAGCATTATGCCTGTTCCAAAGACAGGAGTGGGATTTGGGGAGGAAGAAAACCGAGGTAGAAAAGCTTTGTAACTTGACCGTAGCCACAGAGTGAGCTGATGTTCAAAGTAGGATTCACATATGGAATTATTCTCTTCCTGCTTCTAGGCGTAGTGTAGAAGCACTAAATATAAGTTTAGGACACTGGACAACATGTCAGTCCATGGTGAGAAGGCTGCCCTATGTTTATGCCCAGAAATTTGATCAGTGGCCCTGAAGGGACTTCAGCTTGTTCTGTGGAGGGAGCTGCTGTCTTTGGGCTGCAAATGGTCCCTCTGTGGCAGAGCTCTGCTCCTGGGCTGACACAGTGCTTCTCCGAGCGAGGCATCAATACACAGGCACCCCTTCCACAAACACTGAGCCCCAGCCAGAGCTGGACTGAGACCAAAAACGAACCGTATACCCTAATAAAGAAGCCCCCAAACAGTAAGCATTTGTTCTGTCTGAGAGGTATGATTGGCCTGGTTTGCTCTTGAAAGGAGAAAGGCTTTAAAAACTCCCTTCAGCTTTCATCTCTTCCAATCTGAGGATGAAATGGGGCAGTCAGTGGTTTCCATATGTCCGAGATCTGCAGTGAAGGCTCTGTATGGAACTCTGACACCCTGTCCCCTGTCTGTCCTGGCTAACCTTCCTGTGCACTCCACGAGCTTCACACTTGCAAACAATTCCTTCCATTTCCAGGTGTCTTTCTGATCCCTTCTGTTGCATAGGATTTTTTTTTTTTTTTCTGCTTAGTTTTTCTTTCCAGGAAGCCCAACATTAAAATCTGAATGTGAACATAATGTTAACTTTGCTAACCAAAAAAAACCAACAAACTAGCTTTAGGCCAAAAGAACAGCCACGTGAATTGCAAAGCTAACGTTCTTCACCACCTCATTAACATCCAGAACAGCTAAATGCAGATGCTCACATGACCAGAACTGCAAGCATTTACAACCCTTCACATTAATAAAATTCTGGAATACTTTACTAAAAATTGCAGCTCCACCCACTCCACAAGACACCTCTGGGGGTTGCGAGCCTGAGGAAAGAAAGCATCAGGCCACAGAACTACTTCTGGGTCTGGCAGGCATCCTCTGATCACAAATAGTGGCTTTGATTCCTGTAGCTTTTTTTTCTTCTTTTAAATGAAGAACTTATGACTGTATACCTTCTTCCTGGGGCTAAGTAGTACTGGTTTATACCCATTACTGTGAATCACTATCTGGAGTAAATATCTTCTCATGCTCTGTTCCTGTGAAAATAAAACACAAGCTTTTTTGTACGGGGCAGATCCTGTTATTATGGAAATTCATTGGGCTTAGAAAAATATAAAGGTTTTAGGGAAATACAGCCCATAGAGAGCTGGCTTAGTGTCTCACTGTTTGTCTCCAGGGCTAGACTGGATGGGGAACACCCAATTTCATTTAGAGATGAGACAGCAGAGTTCATTCATGTACTCCTTAGCTCTTCCTTTGTCAATCCATAAGGCTGTTGCTTGTGTTGTTGAGAGCATATCCACCTCTGATAGAGCTGCAGGGAATTGTACTATACTTGCTATAAGGAGAGGGGTTGGATATACTGGGTCCATTACACAGTTTGAAATAGTTTAGAAAGTGTATGTAATGAGAAATGACCTTGTGGTAGTATTTTGAGTGAGGACTGGGAAAATGTTCCCATATACAAGCATGTCCAAAATGTTTCTGGTTTCTGGGAAAGCCACATCCAATTCATCTTTATAAGGTAGGGAATTAGATAAATAGCTATAATTTATCTGCTCACTCACCCGTAAGTGTGAATTGCAATTCCTTGCCTCCTTGACCCTAAAAAGATATGTCTGGGTTTAATGACTCTAATTCAGACGGTATTTTACCCACAGACAGTTGGCAACAGCAGTGTTACTTGCATGACAGGGTAAGGGTTCATTACCCTGGGAGAACAAATCCAAACCCATACCTAGGAACAGGTCCAATGCCAGTATAGCCACGCTCCAGCAACCTGCTTCAGAGCATCCAACAACTTGAGCACTGCCGATTAAATCTTCCATCAGGGATGTGTTTTTTGGGATCACAGCTGTTACTCTAGGCTCACCAGGAGGACTGGCATGTAAAGCTTTCAGGAGGGAAAGAAAGATCCTGTTCTCTTCCAGTTTCAACACTGCTGTGTGATGTGTGGGAGGCAGCAAAGCATGTCCTGAAACCAGCTAAGCTAGAAGAACAGGCAAACTTTGTGTGAGCAGAGTTTCTACTTTCAGCTAAGCAAAGGCACTAATATTTCCTCAACGCATAATTTCTGACATTTAAAAATGCCTGGCTTGATTAAGACAAAAACCCAAACTGTAAAACCTGGCCTTATTACAGTTGGTATGAATTTCATCATTGATTTCAGTGAAGCTAGAATTTTACCTTGGGCATACAGACCTGCAAATTAGCTATAAAAATTTACCTATTTAAACTTACTCCAAAATGCTCTTGTAGACAGGTTTATGATATGAGATGTAAGATCTTATTGCCAGTTTAAGTTGAGTCATATGCTGAAAGCCCTTTCAAATTTAAGGCATGATACTTGGGAATAGGATGACAGCCCATACCATTTTACTCTTTAGTAGCACATAATAGAGCAAGTGCCACCTGTTACAAAAGCTGTCAGCACTCTGTTCAGTGGAAGGGTGATTGAACAATGAAAAACACTTGTCTGATCCAGTCAGGATTTATGATGACATGCTTCTGCATATATTTTGGTTTTAACTGTAAGAAAACATATACACATGAATGTGTCTACCTACATCATTGACCTTTGCCCTTGACCTGGGAAATTTAATTTGCTATTTATGTATATTTTCTTGAAAATGTTTTATTGCATATATACTTGCAATGTTTCTTCCTCCATAACATTTCCCTTGATTGCCCCTTTCATACACCATATCACTGAGTTTCCCCAAAACTACATGAAATAAAATATGCTCCATCTCACAAGGATGAAGTCATAATTATATATATATACATATATATATATACAAATATATATATATATTTTTCAGTTCTTCCTCTCCTCCCCTGTTGTTGAAGGTTAAAAGAAGCAGTTCTCATCCAGGCTGTGTGTGCAGGAGATGAGGTAGGGAATGGAGGCCATTCCTTCCCCCAAAAAAGTGTCTAGGAAGGTCATCTTTATTTAGACAGTCCCACTTGCCACCACAAGAAGGACGCATATGGCTAGCTTCCATTTTTCCATGTTGCCTTGGCTTAAGGAGAGTATTTTTTCTCTCTCATTTATAAATAAATTTCATAAGTTCCCTGGAGGCTTTGGGTGAATTGTGCCAGATGAACCTTATTTGTTAGGATACTTAGCACAATTACCATATAACACCTGTTTTGTTATGACAACATTTCCCACATGTACAATCAATCCACTGTAGTCACCCAAAGCCTGAGGACTTACTTCTTACTTAAAGTCAGTTTCTGTTTGTTTAAATAAGCATTTAAAGCAAAGCAAAGTGGAAATCCTAGTACTTGATCAGGTTCTGACAAGCAGCTCAAAGAACTGTACTGAAAACTAAGGAGACTGCAGAGGTACGTTCCTCCCCATTGCAGGCATACTTGGAGTAATGAGGATGGTTAAATTGAAGGTGACAGGAGAAGCTATTGCTTAAGCCATGATCTTGCAAAGACTTTCAAGCAGGTGAGCTTTTAGGGCTAACCAGAATCCTGGTGTCCTCAGTGCAGCTCTCTGAGCTACTTGCCAGAGCCTGATCTGTACGCCCAGCTGTGTCTGTATCATCTGGCAGCTGTGCTGTGGGCTGTATGTGAGCACTAGCTGCCTGTTTGCCCTCTCTAACCACGTCAGAGCCTCCTGTAGCTTTGCTCTGACGCATACAAGCCATCTCCCTCAGGGGATGAGCGTAGGGTGGAGAAGGTGCTGGTGGGCGAGTCACGTCCTGCCTGCACAAACAGGCCTGATGCAGCTGGTACAGTCCCAAAGGGCCAAGAGGCCTTTGACACATGGCTGTGATCAGTGGTCCCACTTTCTTCGGCACTTCTACTGAAGAAGTGGAAGACACAAGGGAACTTAACCTCGCAGCTCAGCCCGTTGCTCCCTGTGATGTGTGTGGGAGGCAGCCCGTGCTTAGTAAAGTGAACCAATGGAGTAGCTCCACTGTGTAAAATCCCATTAGTACTGCAGATACAGGTAGGATCACACAATCATAGGAAAGCTCAGGCTGAAAGGAACCACAGGTGGGTTCCAGTCCCACCTCCTGCTCACGGCAGGGTTAGCTATGAGAACAGATAAGGTGGCTCAGGGCTTTATCCATCTGGGCCATGCAAACTTCCCACGATGGAGGGCAACTTCTTCCAGTGTTCAACCGTCCCCATGTTCAAAAAGTTTTTCTTCACACTCAACCTGAAACTCTCATCTCAACCTATACCCATTGCCCATTTTCCAGCTGCAATGCACATCTGTGAAGATCCTGCCTCCATCTTCTCAATAACCTGTTTAGGTACCAGAGAGCTGCTGCCATGTCCTCTCAAAGCTGCCTCTTCCACTGAACAAGCCCAGGTCTCAGACACTCCTCAGTGGGCAAATGCTTCAGCCCTGACCATCTCAGTGGTCCTCTGCTGAGCTCACTCTTGCTTATCCATGTCTTTCTTATATTACAGGGTCCTCCATATGTCTGGGAAGAAGATAAAAAAAGACAATGCCAGCTACAGTAACACTCCCTACAATGGGTTTTATTTTGTGCCTAATCACAGACATAATGAAGTTTTGCTTCACTTTCAGCTCTGCAAAAATGCCACAAAGAGGACTTCATTGGATGTGCTTAGAGCAGATTGCATAGATTCATTATTATCTTTTGGATTTTGGTAACAGTGGATTTTTTAAAGAGATATATAGTATTAGGAGCTCCATAAATGTAGTCTCAATGCATATAAAATGCGTAGAGTACTGCTACTATTTTGAAACATTTTCTTTTATAATCAGTCGGATTTATTAAATGTAGATACACAAAATCTTCTGTTTGGTATTTTTTTTTTTCATAATCAGAAAACTTCAAAGTTATTTCCAAGATAAAGACATTTTTCCATAAGTTTGCTGAATCACTGTGGAAAACTATCAAAATTCCAGATTTCTGCACGCAGTTATTTTTCAATTATGAAAAAAGATGCTTACATGGAAATAGGTGTCAGCGAAAAAGTTGATGAAGCTGAGGTAGTTGTTATATTAAGGTTGAGTTTTCCCAGAGATGGATTCTTATTTGATAGAAACTGGCATGCCAACGTGCCACGAACTTCAGCTGACAATCTGAATAAAATCTCCCAACTTAAAAAATATAAATGAGTTCAAAAACCAATTAGAAAAAAAAATCACGGAGAAGAACACGTCAAGAATAATTCCATTAAAAAATGAAGTAGGTACAGCCTTCTGCTTAGGGTATCCATGTTGTATGGATTGCTGGATACTAAAATAATTTACTGAATAAAAATTTGCTTGCTCTAGTCTAATACTCTTCTTCAGGCGTTTGGTGCCAGACACAGAGCAGGGCTAGGCAGAGCTGTGTTGATCCTTGGTCTGTCACAGGTCTGTCACTGATTTTTTACTTCCTCACAACAAACAACATGCGAGCCATCATCAGTCACACAGTTCTCCTTTATGTAGCAGAGGTTACTGTACTTCTCTGATTTTCAAATGAAACCATGCATAACTGTATTTACATATATCTTGTGAAATACACACTGTGGGGTGTAAAGCATCGCTGTGCTTAACTTCTGTAAAAATATCCATTTAAGACACTCCAACTGACATTTGTCACTAAGAAAAATGCATTTGAAATGTCTACGCTCTGACTTGTTTTTGCACAAGAAATCACATACCGCAGATGCACATTTTGTTTTGAACTACAAACTTCAGACTTTTTTCCTCCCTGCAAGGCATACTGAGCTACCACTGCTGAGTGGTGCAGAGGATTTAGCAGGCACAGTTAGCAAAGAACCCCCTGGAAATCCCATCAGTGTGTCAAGACTGATGTTATTGATGTATATAGGGAGACTTCTCATTCCAACCCCTGCTGCTTCTTTAGAAACCCAGAGGATTGTTAACATGGTTAGAGAGAGTTCATGAACTCTGCTCTGTATGAATGCAAAGTATCTGGAACATTGATATGGAAGTGGAGACTCTCTTGCCTTTGTTTCTATTCATGTTCCTTTACATAATATTTTAATGATTAAGAACCAGATTTCGCCCTCTGATATGCCTGCTGACTCCTCTGAAGTCAGCCAGCTGTTACCAAATGCAGAATTTAATCCTGAATTTTGTAAAAATAAGGTGATAAAAAATCCCAGGCCTCCCAGCTTGTAGAACTTTTAAATAAAACCGGTCCTTTCAGCTCCTGCCATCTAATATTGATTCTACCAAAAAGAAAAAGAGAAAAAGGAAGCTTGAAAGACACAACACAATCCTGTGGATCTGGCTTTTGTGATGGAGGCACAAGCAGAGGCTAAGTTCCTTATTAGTTTTTCCATCAGGCAAGCGGAGGTGGAGTATGATCCAAGTGAAGGATCTCTTCCAGAATCTTTAGGGTCACAAAATGGCTTAGAATGGTAGATATAAGGCCACATCACCCCAGCAGCCAGAGGTTCAACCAAGGGAGCTGAGCTGTGAAGCTGGAAAATATTTTGCAGCATCAGAATTTCTCTGTGAGTTTGTTCATCAAGCCACTGGTGTTGTGTTAACCACTGAGGTGACTACGAGGTATGACATGAAGCAGGGAGATGCAACAGTTGTTCTCTAATTAACCACATCTAAACCTGGGACAAAAGCACTCTTTTTGCTGGACTACGTCTAGCTCCCTCCCTGCTCCCAGAGTGCCATCAGCAGCACCTGCCACCTACCCTTGCTCCCTCTCCAGAGAGGTGCAGTACACCTTGGTGTACTGGGTCCAATCCCTTGTAGTGTGCTCCCACTTCTCCCGTCAGGCCCCAGTAATGGTCTGGGAACTCCTGAAAGGGAGGCAGGTCAATGTTATAACTGTACAGACACTTCATGAACTGCTTATTTACAAGGCACTGCTAAAATTCCTCCCTCCTCCCCCCCCCCCCCCTTTTTTTTTTTAATATAGTTTTCTCTTTTTGACAGCCTGGACTCTTTTATATTCAGTGGGTCAAATCCTGGGGAGTATACCATTGATTTAGCTTGCATACAAAAGGTCATATTACACTGTGCTATGAATTTAAATTTCTTGATACTCTAAAGTTATAGGATGAGCTATGAAAAGCACAATAGCTGCTAAATAACTCTAAACACCTTACAGTTATAAGTAATAAAATGTTTACAGTTAGCATGTAATTAAGAGAACTGCTTGATGTAGCTGCAGGCTGGTAGATCATTTAAGGAGAGTACATACATACTGCAGCAGCGATCTAGTTTATATCGAGAGTTAGTTCAGACTAATAGCTGGGGCAATCACTTAATTTCACAGCTACCATACTGAACAACTTTTAAAAGACACTGAGGTGAGGCTCAGATGTGGAGCAAAGAGGAACCTTTGAATGTCCTCAGCTTCCTAACAGTAATCATCTCTGGCACTTGAGACAAATGTCTGCAGCTACAAGACAGGAATTTCTATGGCATTGTTACTCTTTAAACAGTGATAGGTACATGCCTCCAAGCCTCTCTATTGATCTTTGGGTCACATTCTTTGTATGGCTGGACTCTCCTGGCCCATGCTGGCACAGGTAGCCAGAAGAGAGCATTTTGGCTGCAGGCGGCTTTCATTTAATGCACTAGTGAATACCGCCGGTGGGCCAGACACTAAGTAAATGCCTGTCTCTAAAGTAACTTCTTAGTTTGCTGGCTTGCTTCATGTATTTACGTCCAGGGAAGTTTAGCTAAAAGGTTATAGTCTCAGACTGTAATCAAATGCAGTGATTTCAGATGTGATAGTTGATGAAATTGTTAGGTGATGTAGCATGATGCCACGTTACCTCTGTAGTAATAAATAAATAAATAAATAAATAAATAAATTGTATTGAAAACTGTTTATAGACACAGTAATTTGCTCAAGCCAAATGCTATAACAACAACATTCCTACTGTCACTGTCACCACCAAAGCCGCAAGCCCATGACTCATATTTTGCAGTTGAAGTCTGACTAAATGCACTGCCTTTCTGCACATGGGGAATGTGCAGCCAGATGAATACTGAGCAATATTGTCATTTTTGATTAGCTCTGCCTAATGATAAGCCATAACACTTTTCTATTTCTATTCTGTTTTCAGTAGACATTTATCCAGTGACACACTCTCTTGCTGTGTAAACTTACCTGTCTCCAACAGAAATAAAACACATTTCAACTAGCTACATTTTGCCACTAGACATAACATTGCTCTTCTTATACTGTCAATGATCCTGTCATTTTTTTTTTTCCTGGAGTGTTGTGTGATATTGTGCTTCTGGGTCCTGCTATAACAAGTGAAGTCAGGAATTCCCTTCTCGGAGTGAAGCCTTCATTGCTGATGGTTGTATTGACATGGAGATGATGGCTGAGGGTAATGTGTATTGAAGGCAAAGCAGTCTGCTGAGATCGGTGATAGCCATTCCTGAAATGCTTAATATAATCTTAAATCTTCCACTGTTTTTTCAAACAAGCACACGCTTGGTTGGAAAGTGTCATAATTTCAAGAGTTCAGGCCTGAACTTGGCTTGGTTTTATGTATCTTTCAGACATGAGGGTACACATGCTGACTCCTGAAGTTCTTCGTTTTGTCCATGTCCTCTTACTTGGCAAAATAAGTAGAAAAGGCATCTCAGTCATCTTTATGTTTGACTGTGTGAGATTTCTGTTCTTAGCAGAAATCCATTCCATGTGCATGTGAGTCTGCAGCAAGGTCCAAACACAGCTCTGACTGATGGAAAAGATTCATCAGTCTCCAAGAAGGGAGAATCTACTCTCTCATCTGGGCACCCAGATCTCCCTGGATGATAAGAAGGATGTGGATACATCATGTATACACCAGAGGAACATGACAGAGAGACCGTGATTGTGAAGAAGGCTGTCAGGTCAGAGAGACACTGGAAAACAAACCTTGCCCTCTGCTCCTTCTTTGTCCTAAAGCAGAAAGTCTACTGAGATCGTGACTTGTGACTGAGCATTGTTACTATCAGTTATGATTAACTTAAAAACTGTGAGACCTTCATTTACATGACTATAATACACCTGGCTGAGGTGCATTTTTAGGTGTGGATTAGTGTCATTATGAGGTGATATGTTTGGTCTCTGTGTATTCTCTCCACTCAGACAGGGAGCAGCTCTTGCATTTGCTCATCCATTTGGAATATAAATGACTATTTCCGTCTCTGATGCATAAACCAGAATAGACAACAGGTTATTCATCAGCTGTTTTAGAGCAGTTATTAAACATAATAATGGGTGTTCACCCACATACTCCTTCTTGTTGCCTGGGTAGGAATCATCCCTTCAATATACCTGAGGTTGAACCTCCCAGAAAACCGTTTTTCACTAGCCCGTAGCTATTCTGTGATCAGCAAATAGAGGTTAAAAAGGTTGTTTTATCACTGAAATTATGATTATTATATTACAACATTAAGTTGCATGAAGAGAAGTCCAGTGGGTTGGAAGTTTGAAACATAACTTTCATACAATTTTTCGTTTCAATTTCTCATCAGTAATTCTCAGAAGATGGCTTCATTTCATTGCCAAGAGCTGTGTCTTTGTGAAGGGCATTTTCTTCAAAATAACAAATGTTTTGGGTGATTTATGCTTATTTGTAAACATAACATCTTAGTATGCACTCTACATTATTATGGATGTCTGTCACTCATGTTTCATTCCAGTGGAATTACTGGTGAAACTATGACTAATAAAATTGGTTGTGAACCAAAATTCAATAACAGCAAAGTTAATTACATGTTTGCAAGAGTATAAACTTACAGTTTGATCAATATGTAAATTCTGACCTTCAATGGTCTTTTCAGCCTTCTTTTAAGCTTTTAGTCTTGGAAAGATTAACTTAACTGCCTAGAACTTCCATTTATGAAGTTACTAGAATATGAGAATAAGGAATTTCAAACGGTAAGCTTACAATTTTTCAGATTTTTTTAAAAATACACACATTATAGATGCTGTAAGTATTCACTCATCTGAGCAGCAGCACTAAACTGATATGTATGTATTCTGATAAGAATAGCTAATTAACAATTTTTGATTTCTTTTCAAAAGAATTATGCAATTATCTATATTAACACAGCATGCTTGAAATACGTTGCTTGAGACTCCCATCCGAACTGAAAAGGAGTTGTGTATAAGGGATGACTGTAGAATCAAAGCATTTATGAAGTTATTTGTCTCCCTGGGTCTGCCAGAGTAGCCTTTATGTATCAATGATCCTCTTTCCCTGACTGAATGATGACTTTTTAATCCGGCTTTCCTGAAGTGGATCTGAAGACGCCAGTGCACTTGATTTTTTACTGTTTCTCCTGGAAAATCTATGTCTCTTGCAGATTAAACAGGCCTATCATTCTCTATATTTAATATTGCTGTGGGTACTAATAAACCTGACAGAAGCTTTATTCAGGACAATCAAGAAAACCTGTTTTTGGATATATAACATTCTGGTTTAGCTGTAATCTGACCTTGGGGTGACATGTTGTTTGAGTGAATAATTTGCGGAATACTGCCAGCCGCACCACAAACATTCACTGAGAAGTACATTGTTTCTGTCTAGACATTCATCATTTTAGAGAAATTTGTATGTTCGCTTGGCTGGTTTTGTGTGTTACGTTTATGTCCTCAGAGCCAGTACGGAATTACAGCGACTGGGATAGAAAATGAAGGAAGTCCTAGCTCAGACATGAATATATTCCACTGTGTAATATGAGGCTCTATTTTTCTGGAGGAGTTGTGGTTACGAAGAAAACCACAAACCCAAAGTAATTGGATGCTTTCTAGCATGTTTGGATTGAATGGCTTCTGCATGAGGACATACATACTCCTATTCATGTCTCAAAAACCTCTTAGACACTGAAGTAAGTTGCTTGATAGACACAGAAAGGACTGACTTACTTTAAAATAACTTTCAGAATTTCACTCAATGTTTTTTAATGATTATCCCCTAAGGAAGATTACATCTCTGATTGAATGATAAAGCTTCATCTGGGAGGTGAGAATTCACATGGCTCATCTAACTGTAGCTCTGCTTGTAGAGCCTCCCTCTGCGTCCAACTGTTCCACTCTTCTGAGACCTATCAACAAGTCCCATCTGTTCTTCTCCATTGTGGTCTGCTTTGTTAGTGCTAGAACAGAGGAACTCCTAGCCCCCTTGGTTTAGATGGCCACGGGTAACTAATTTATCTCCTGATATAAACCAATATCCTCTGATATCATCAGTGTGACCTGGGAGCTTCTACATGCTTCATACAACTAATTCCTCAACTTCAGTCTTAACAATGCAACAGAATCGCTGAAGAGAATAATAATAATAATAAAAAACCAATGCTGTAATTTGCCTTAGTATCAACAGTCACTTCAGGACTGACTAAAGTGGGAATAATGTTGCATAGGAACAGTGTTTTTAATGTAAAATATTAGAACATTATTCATATCTCAGGATCATAGAAAGTTAATCTGTAATAGCACTGACAGCTTACTCCAAGAGGTACTCTTCAGAAAGAGACCTAATGCTTCCTGATCAATCCTGAGCACCTATTTTCCCCAGCACTGACATAGCTGGGAACCAGAGGACCCAAACAGTTTGCACAAGACCCTTGGTGCCTTGCAGAGCTGCTGTATTATGACTTGTTGAGATGGAAGACTATTACTGTAGTATAAGGCTTAGTGCAGTTTGCATGGTATTTGCTAAAGAAGCCTAATAGAGTCTTGATAACATATAATGAATGTATAATTTGCCCTTGTTGATGTGATTCAATTACAATGTTGAAATAGAGAAGTGAGTGGAAAGTATCGGGCAACACAAAAGAAGCGAACCTAGTGAGAATTACTTGGTCATTGAAATCTAAAAGTCAGGAAGGTTTCGATCTTTGGGCTCACCTATAATTTGTGCACCATAAATGTAGACTGAAGTCGTTAGGGACTTTGTAATGACAGTGCTGTCTATAACAGTATCATCAAGCAAGACATTGGCATAAATCATTGGCACTTTGCAAAGTGTCACTTCTGTCAACCTCCCAGTGATGTGATCTTTAGTCTTTCAAATCTATAGACTGGCATTTGGATCAGCTAAGCACCTAACATCCTGTCTTGCATATTAAAGCTGCTTTAGCCAATATCTAAATGCTGAAGTAATGCCTGTTTAAAAATATTTTTAAATGATTTGCATAACATAATCCCACTACTTTAAGGCTTTCCTTTAGGGCATAACTGTACAATCTGTCCTCCTTTGATGAATTCACAACAACCTTAATCAATAATAAAAAAAATAATAAAAATTGTTCTTAATTGAAACAAGAGACCCTGTAAAATGACTAAATGGATGCTAAGAAAAATCAGATACTAAAATAATCACAGTTTATATAATACTTTCAAATAAATGTTATGAATACTAAAGCTTTTCAATTTTAAATTATTTTAAATAATATACAGGCTTTTTACGGATTGGAACCGTGCTTGTATGGATTGATATAAATAAAATAAATAACACATGAAAATTTAATAATGGCTGAAAATGGACAGCAAGCAAGGAAAGCTGTCTTCCATCTCTCCAATGAACTTCAACACTGGAACTTAGTAAGGTAGCACCTCTCTGGACAGTACTGAAATCCTATCAAAAGTATCATGTTTTTCCATGGGTTAGTTTTTAGAAGCAGCGTATTACTAAACATGGAAAGTTTGTGGCACTGGACGTCTGTTAGGACTACTGATAAATTGTTAGAAGGTCCCTCCTATGGTCTTGTAAATGCTGTATCAAGAACATTTAATCGACAGGTATAGATAGATATTGCCCTTATGTCTATCTGGAGCTATTAGGAAGTATGCGCAGAATTTGGAGGTGTTCTTATGACTGCACTGAGAAGTATAGTCACTTCATTATACTCTTCTCATCATTTCTCAAGCTGTTACTGCCCAAGGTTTTATCTCATATGAGATTTTAGAAGAATTTTATTTTAGATTATGAATATATTTTTTGAAGGTACTTCAAGAATCTATCATTGCAGTCTGTGCTAAAAATGCACTGATGCAAAGAAAGGCACAAAACCACCTTTGTTACAAACAGAAATATGTGAAGCTCTTTGAAAGTAGAATAATTATTATCATCTACATCCTAGACTCATAGCCTAAAAGTCTTGTGCTTCTTAGACTGTAGCTGTATGGAACAGGTTAGATAAGAGGAATGGATTTCATTTTCTTGCCCACTGGCCTCTGGAGGTTTCTTGACTACTTCTAAAGTAGTCAAAAATGAAAACCTGTTTTCAGTACAATCAGGTGTCCTCTCCTTTGTTGGAAACATTGGAGAGGTTGAATGGAGGTCAATGAAACACAGCAATTTAATTAACACTAAACATCTTCAAACTCAGACTGAGTATTAAGAAAGATATACACCCTATTTGCAAAGAAATATGCTACACGCTGGCCTTCAGATTTTATGAAGGCTTTACAGAATTTTGGTGTAAGTAGCTATACAAGCTAATTTGTCAGTAAAGAAATCTAGAACTTTTACTTAGAATACTGTGGTGTACATAAGCTCTGTGATGGACTGAAACCTTATTCTTCTATGTTGTCTGTCCAAACATAACATAATTTTGGCTTATTATTACCATCATAGCAAAAGTTAACAGTAGAATAATGGCAGCATTCACACAAAAACTTTAAAATATATAGTGGTAATCACAGATGGATGACTTCACAAATTGATTTTATTGTGTTTTTTGATTGCCAAATGTAATAAATGAGTGACTTAGCCAGGTTGTATCAATAAATCTGAAGCAAAATGGCTACAAATGGACATGATATAAACAAGTGTGTTCAGGTTTTAAAGATTTATACCTGTTTTGACATAAAACCTGCCATATCTTTGTAGATATGTTGAAGTCTTCAGTATCTGATTTGGAAAGCTTCTTTCAAAGACAAGAATAAAAGTCTACATTAAATACCCTTAATGATCGAAAATACAAGTGAGAGAGGTAGTTTCTTATTTAAAACTCTAGAAGTTATTTTAAAATTAACTTGGAAATATAGTAAGGCTTCATCCATCATCCACCTAAAACTCAGAGGAGAAGGCCCTCTTCTACTTTTGCTATTTAAAGTCAACCTATTCACAGCATATCTCATAGGTTTTTTTTATTTTTTCTTTCTTCTGTTTAAACTGTGCAACAGTGAAGTCATAGCTTTCCAAAAAGATCAGAAAGGAAAACTGAACTAATATTTGCATTTCTGCTTACCCGATCTTGTTTGTCTGTAAGCTCAAAAAATACTTGTTCATGTTTATATGACTTAATTCTACTGTGAATTATGTTAAGCGATGAAGGATGAGACAATAAGTATGTATATAAAGAGATAAAATGAAAGAATTACAAGGAAGATTTCTATCAAATGTCTTGCTAACAATTGGAAAGAAAAAGAAACAATCAGCGCTGAAGGTAATGACTATATTTCCATGGGCTTTTTGGAGCTAGGATTTTCTTCCCTAATATGCCAGCCAGAAGAAAAAAAATAATCGCACAAATGATACTGGATTCAGGGCTAAGTCTAGCAGATACAGAAGAGATGGTACTCCAACTCCATTTCCAGTGTCACTGCAGCTACATGTTTTATCTAACCATTCAGCAGAACAACAGAAGCACTTTAGATTTCATAGTTAACATTTAATTGCAATGAATACATTCGCTGCATCTAAAGCAGGGACAGAGGAATGGTCTCAACAGAAAACAAAAACAAAAACAAAAACAAAAACAAACAAACAAACAACAAACAAACAAACAAAACAAAAAACAAAAACAAACAAAAAAAAAAACCAAAAAACAACTCTCCCCCGTTATTCTATTTCTTGCTTACAGCAGGCTCAGTATTCAAGGAGCTGGATAATTTCGTCAGATACTAAGGTCAATGAGCTAAATTTTCTGCCCTTATAAAACATCATTGTAGGGCACCTTTGTTGAAGCTAGTTAAGTTAGACCGGTGGAAAAATGGCCCAAATGAGAATGGATCCATACCAAGAACAGGTGAAGATGCTCAGCAACTCTCAGAAAATACCATGTCTCTGGAATGTATACTTTTTGGCAGAATATCAAACAAGGGAATAAGATTAAGGAAAGCCCCACTTCCCTTCTGGTTTAAATACTGCCTAACAAGATATCTCCCTTCTTAGTACAGCATATTGTTTTTCCTGCACATATAAGCAGCAGGTTCAAATCAAACATAGCACCTCAAATGTGTTAAGGTCTACATCATGGAATAGAATAGGCGATACCTATCAAAAATCGTTCCACACCTAGACAAAATACACTTACATTAATTCAGTGCTGTGGGCTGCCAAGTGGCAGGGTAGCCTTATATTGTTGTGGGCTTAAATTTTTCCAGGACCAAGCCTGAACCTCTTTGTGGTGCTCAGATGGCCAATGATGAATTGATGACATTCTGTCTATCTGCAGAGAGCTTTACTGATGGGTATGGACATACCTGAGAGCATAGCTACTTGCTCTCTGGCTCCAAAATTCTGAGCTTTTTGGGACTCACTCTCCAGTTTACTTCTCTTCACTTTTGAGTTTTATCTACATTAAGAATTCACTGAGATTTCCTACATTTCCTCTTTGTCTTTCCAAGAATTGTTTCTGATACTTCCACCTTCTCTGGACTTCTGATATGGACAATACCTCTCTATCCTCTTCCTGTCTGCTCCCTGGGCAAGAGTTTGGAGAAGCAGCAGCAGCAGCTGACTCTTCCAAACACTCAAGATTCAGCTGGCCTGAGAGCAGATAGCATTAACTCATGACTTCCCTAAGTAAGTTGTAGCCATAACATCTAGATTGAGGGCCGGGTGGCTTCAGGAGGTTTATTGCATAACTGTAGGTAATAAATGCCAAGAGGCTGGCTACCAAGGTGGCTAATTTAACATGTGGCCATGCTGCTTTTCCATTCTAGGAGTTTCACAGAGAACTAGGCATTGAGTTCTTACTGATTTTAAGGAAATTGACCTGACTTTCCAAGGACCTTTGAAAATGTCTTTTTTTATTTTTTTTATTTTATTTTTTATTTTATTTTTTTTATTTTATTTAAGCAAGTTTTAAAATTCTTGTACCAGCCCCAATAAAAGGTGCTATTGCTTCACATATTATTTACCATGGAGACTGGCAACTACCTGGGATACAGCAGACACTGGCTAGTAACCCCTTTAAGTGCCTGGTCCTAAATGGGAGACAGCTATAGCAAAGTAGCATGTTATTTCCTCTCTTCCTGCCTCTAATCACCATCAAACTATTTTCTCTTACCACATTTCACAAGGAGCTCTCACCTGACATGAATTTTATATCCAGTATTATTTGTGATGCTGTGTTTCTCAGTCCCTTTGTAGAATTTGTTAATATAATTAAAAATGCTTCAAGCCTGAATGTCACATGTTTATACTTATTTGTACAAAAACATAATAGAACCTGCACTGGTTATGGTTTCAAGGTGCCACTGCTGTAGTTAATGTACTAGCATGACTCATTAGTAGTAAATTGTGTTTTGTAATAAAACTAAGGTGTTCTCAGGACTGACACATCTGATGAAGTAGAAGATGCCTTTAATCTGACCATTGTCATCAGAACAGTGCAAAAGAGAGATTTATATTTATGTGCTAGTATAGTTTAAAATTATAAACTCAATCCTGAATCCTACTTTTTAAAAGCAAAGATGTGAGGGGTACTTGTGTTTCTTTAAGTGTTCAGGATATTTTTCAGGAAGTGGTTTTCTAGCTTTGCTTCAAGTATTACTTACCCTCACACCTAGCATCTGGCAAAGGAGCTCAGAAAAGCATTTGCATCTTCAGTAACTTATCAGAAAACATGTGTAAAAATACTCAAAAGCAATGCGCACAACTCTTAACTTGTGGACTTATGATGACAAAGTGTATCAAACACTCAACACATATCTAGGCAGCAGCTAAAGTTCAGCTACTCAACTTTAACCCCCGAGAGGAGGTCAACAGGAAAAGGAATGCATGTTACAGCTCACACTGATGTTAAGTGAGATCCTTCAATGGGGCTTGAACTCCTACTCAAGATATCAGCAACGGGTCTGAGTGCCTTGGAATGCAAATCAAGCTTGTTACAAAGCATTGGAGGGGTCATAAAAGTTCTACATCAAAGATGCAAATACCGGCTGAATTTTATCCAAGGGATATTTCACCACCTATCCAACAGCAGCTTCCAATCTAAGACAATAGCAGGGAATACTTTGAACTATGTCTCATTACGGGGCACGTAGAATGCTACTGATTAGACTTCCTCTGGCTTCACAAATGCATTATCATTCTTTGTTCCACTAAATTAACACCAGAAATGTGAGATCGTGAAACAAAGTCTCCATGAAACGCTCTCAAAGATGAAAATCTTCACAACTTATAACCTCCATTTTTATTGAATGATCTTTCATTTGGGATCTTTCCTATATCGGAAAAACAAAGGGATTTCACTTCTGAGTCTTGTTGGACTAAATCACAAAATGTAAGTTTTAATAGCCATAAAATGCCTATGAACTTTAGGGATTAATTTTAAATAATTTTGATATGGAATGCTTCATCTTCAACTATGGCAAAAATAAATAAATTTGGGGGACATGAAAAAGAATGGCACAAATAACAAAAATCCACCAGTGTTTGTTTTTCATTGTTTAAAGTTCAAAGCACATAAAAGGGACAAGCAAAGAACCACAGGGATCATGTTTTATCCATCTCTTACATTAGGGGGAAGAATGTACCAAGGAAGTGAAGAAAGTCAGATAAATTGAGGGGAAATGAAGTGGAGCAATAAAATTCAAAATAATGATAATTTGCATAAACTCAGGTGTTTTACTGTTAGTAGATGAATGAAAGGGAATATTAAACAACACCACAAAAGGTGCAAGGAGACAAAAAGAGAAAAGAACAATGTTTTTTTGTGATACTGGCCACATAGGCTCTAGCTTACAAAACAAGACCTATGAAAACAAGACCTATGAAAAGAAGACACTGGTCACCTGTTTGGACCTCTTTGTACCCTTCCTGCAATGAAGGAAAGAGAAGAGATATGTAGCTCAACTCTGTTTTCTCTCCTAACTTCTGGAAGATTTTAGGATACTGCACCACAGACAGAGGTGCAAAAATGCTGGCAGACAGACAAATAAGCAGGGACATTCACGAGAAAAGGAGACCTGTACCTTTGGTCTCATAATTCAACACTTTTTTTTTTTTTTTTTTTCCAGATTCTCTTTGTATTGTTTTTGCTGAGATAAATTTACCCACTGTTTACTTCCATGACACTCCAAACTTTGTCTTTCAAGGTCTGCATGCAGCATTTCATGCTGACCACCTTTTGGTGAAGGCTGTCCTGCCACCAGCCCTAGCAGAGCAAATTGTGCCATAGGGAATCTGAGTCTGTCAAATCTGCCCTCGCATGAGGACGGTGTTTTATATTGCGCAATTGTTTCCTGGTGAATCTGTGTGCTCTGCTCCCTCTGCAATATTCATTAACACAAGTCACTCGTACAGTAAATATTTATTTAACTTTAAGATTTATATAATGTCTTTCCCTACAGCATCTAGGTGGTATTTGCAGAAATTAAAAACATAAGTTATATGAAGCTTTCAATAATGTTTTGCATTAAACTGCTACTGTTGTCAGAAATAAATCAACCATATTGTCACAAAATGAAATAAACCTAACAAAACCCAAACAAGCAAAAGTACAAAATCAATCAACCAAAAGCTAACCAAATAAATGTGGCTTGCATAAATACAAACAAGAAAGATTGGCTATCAGCTGCATCTCTGAAATACCTAGACATGAATGAAAGCAGGCATCATTAATCTGCATTGATTGCACTTGTTTGCCATGCAGTGCTTCCTATCTGACCCGAACACTAGCTGGAAGCCATAATGCTAACATTATTTGTAGGCAAATGTGTGTTTGCAGCTGAGCCGGTGTTAAAGGCGAGCAATCACGGTGACTGGTAGGTTTAGGAATGTGAAAGGTGAGCAGTTTTCTTCTGGCAGCAAAGGTAGTTCAAGGGGCTCCAGTCTTCTCTGCAGCCTCCTTGCTCATTTTCTCTTTGTCTCTTTGTTCATCACTCCATCGTCTGCTTAAGGGCAGCTATTAGTGCTGTTTTGCTATATGGCAAACTGTAAGTTGTTCTAGGTCTAATACCTCCAAAAGCACCGTTTACAAAGAAAATAAAAAAGAACAAACTCCTCCAGTCATTGTGCTGATCCAGTTTCTGACACAACCTCACAAACAATAAAGCTAGCGTTATTGAGAGACAACTGACCTTTGGGAGAAAGAAAAGAGGAAGAAATGGGCTACAGACAGCTCCTCAGTGGGCTTTAGTGCCAGAGAAGATGCTTGTATAACTACACACAGAGTTAGGGAGCCATGCTTGTGTCCAGTGATGGCTGCAGGAGAAAGAGGAACTTGACTTGGGACTCCTTAGACTTGGAAACCCTTGGACTTAGGAACTCTTTCCCAATGTCCACAGAAGCCTGAAGACGACTAGTCACTACAGGTGTACATCCATGGAGATGCACATGAACTGCCATAAACTGCTACTTTAAACACCACAGTCAGCCCTTTTAGTGTTGGGCTGCATGCTCAACACAGAGCATGTAAGCGACTAACTTCATGCATCCAAGCTGGGAAGGCTGCAGTGAACAATTGGCTTGCTCTTTACATGCATTGTTTCTAAGGGTTGCCTTTATCAATGGGGTTCTTCCATAGTAAAATATACAAAGAGAGGGAGCCTGAATCCACCACAGCGCTTCAAGCTGAGCTGTTCCCTTTGAAGGGCAGCCAATTCACTAGGTGCCTACATGAAAAGCCAAGCACTCTCCAAAATGTTAGCCAACCTTAGAGCACCTTCTGCCCCGTGATCTGTATCCTTCTTTTACCCTTTCACCAGCTGATCCTGAAGTGTGCTGGGTTAAGTTCAGTTTCCATTTGCACCTCATCACAGAAATAACATTACCCAGATGCAGAAGAGAGCAGAAATGAATCCAGTGTGATTTTACTTGCCTATCAGTCCTGCAGCCGTGATTCTCTCTGCTTGCATTAAGTGGGATTTATTTTTCCCTTTGTGAGGAATCAGTGGTTTGACTTATGATATTATTTAGCATGATGATGCTAGTGCAGGGACCAGCTCTTATTAGAGCGATTTGGTAACAGATGCAGATATAAATGAATATACCTTAGAACAGCATTTTCCCATCTTTCTTCTTTTAGTACCACACTGTGTTTTTTAAAACATCCTTTACAACTCCTTGCTAAGGAAACCCATCTGCATCATTTGCCCCCTTAAAGAGCATCTCTGGTGAAATAGATTTCACAGGCAGTGTAGTGAGGTTTTCATAGGAAATTGAATTTTTTTCCTCACTTAGTTGTACTAAACGTTAAAATTTATTCCTGTTTGATCGTGCACACCTCAAAGATGTCCCCTGCAGGCTCTGTCTGTTGGCAGTTTACATGGGTTTAAAGAATGCTCTTTAGGCCATTTTGCAGTGAGAAAGTAGTAAGTCTTACATGGAAATGCAAACAAAACCTTTAAAGCTTTTGATCTTCTTGGGGACTTGATGAAATCTCTTGAGCAAATTGAAGGATTACATGCAACAGCAAATATGTACAAGTATAACAAATTAACTGTAAATGATATAACTAATCTAAAATGGAAGTATAAGATATTAGTGTCTTATGGCAACATTTGAACTTTGCTTCACTAAAACTCAAGGATATTTTAAAAGAAATGGTAAATGACTATTGACTACAAATATTCATTCAAATGCAAAAGAGAATTGCTCTGGGGTTTCTTTTCCTTTAATCTCCTCCTGATTTGATCTAAGCACATCCTTCTAACCTTAATGCAGGGGGGTGGGAGGGAGCAGAGGGGACAAGCTGTGAAATTCATACTGCTAATCCCCTGAGGACTTTCTAATCAGACAAGAGCCACTAGGGAGACAGTTTCCTAAAGGTCTTTTGTTTCTCCTCATGTAAAGAACACAGAGAGCAGGTAGGCTGCTGCGCATGGTACACTGGGACTTTTGCATGGTAAAACAATAACACTTTGAAAGGCAGCAGGATTACCATATCTTCTTGTACTAATTGTCATTCAAAAAGGTGACCTATAAATTTCCCCCTGCTTTGAGCAGGGGTGGTGTGGTGACCTGGTCAACCCAGGTTCAAGTGTCATTGATTGGATGATGATGGACAAGGAAGAGTCCTTTGCCAGACATGAATCTACTTGACATTTCACTCATCAAGCACCTTGGGTTTATTTTCAAAATCAGCCTTTTCTCTTGCTTTGCTTACAGTTTAGCAACAGTGGCATGCACAGGCACATCATCACGTTTACATCTGGTCACAGCTCTGGGGAGCAGACATAAAGGAAGAAAAGCCTATGGATAATTTTCACTTCACCTAACTTTTAAATGAATGGGGTGAGCCACAGCCAGGACTGAAACACTGAGAAACTCACATCATTAACGACTTCAAAAGAGGAGGACTGCAAAGCTTCTCTTGCAGCACCATCTACTAATTTGTTATTCCTTTGGGAATGCTTCTGTTTGAAACACTAGAAAATAATTCACAATCGTGATAACAGTTTGTGAAAGAAGTCCAAATGGTCATCTTTATCAGGACCTTTTGAAGTTGAGTATCTCATTTCGTAAAATGGGAAGTGTTCTTAATTCAGGCAATCATTTAAAAGACCTTGTGCAGAAGGCTGTGTCTTTTGCTACCCTTGTGTTTACAGACAAGATTATGTATCCATGTTCTCCCTTGAAATCAAGCAATCAAACTTTTAAAACTTTAATTAATACCACTGCCTGAATCATTTTACAGGTTCCAGATATTAAGGGCTTGCTTGGGCAGCATTTTTGCATCTGTCTTTACAGTTAAATAGGTGTAACCTTAAGTGTGAACTCAGCAAGAATTCATATTGGCACTACACACTGTGTTTTGGCCACACAGAAAAAAGGTGTCACTTGAACTGTATGGGTACTAAAAATGCAGTACAGTTCCCCCTTCCCAAGCCAACAGAGGTATAGTTATATTAGGAGAACAGTGCTTTATTTCAATGTGAATAACTCATGATAAGGAAAGGGAATGGACTGCAACGTTCCTACTGCATCATCACCAGAGACTGTGCCAATGTGGCCATTTCGATATAAAATAATGGAGGTATGGGTGTCTCTGGGTGACCCTGCAGCAAGGCCTATCTGCACACAGCGTGTGTGGTGGCCCACCCGAGGGCGAGGGGCGCAGGAGGCTGGAGTGCAGCCCCCAGGGGTCAGAGGAAGCAGAGTGCTGCTGCTTATCTGTAGATGACTCTGTCGTATCAACTGGGCAAAGCCCCTCGGAGTGGAAGGCTTTTCAGCACTGATTTGCCCTGTCAGGATGACAGGTTTATCTGGAAGCTCTCCATGGCTGGCTGGGACAGATACCGAGGTTCCAGCACACTCAGACACCACTCCCTCCCTCCCAGCCTTACCTCCAGGGTTGAGCCCTCCATGTGTTATCTTTTCCAGAAGTGATAGTGAGTGCTTTGGTAGGCAGAACACTGTGCCACCAAGGCCCCATGCTCATACGAAGTATTGAATACAACTGGCTCAAATTTGTAAAGAAAATACTTATTCACTGCAAAAATCAGTTTTGGTCCTGCTGCAAAAACTGACAAATTCATGCCAAGTTTGGTGAATTTTCTCTTTCTCTTCTTTTCTCTTCTTTTCTCTTCTTTTCTCTTCTTTTCTCTTCTTTTCTTTTCTTTTCTTTTCTTTTCTTTTCTTTTCTTTTCTTTTCTTTTCTTTTCTTTTCTTTTCTTTTCTTTTCTTTTCTTTTCTTTTCTTTTCTCTTCTCTTCTCTTCTCTTCTCTTCTCTTCTCTTCTCTTCTCTTCTCTTCTCTTCTCTTCTCTTCTCTTCTCTTCTCTTTCTCTTCTCTTCTCTTCTCTTCTCTTCTCTTCTCTTCTCTTCTCTTCTCTTCTCTTCTCTTCTCTTCTCTTCTCTTCTCTTCTCTTCTCTTCTCTTCTCTTCTCTTCTCTTCTCTTCTCTTCTCTTCTCTTCTCTTCTCTTCTCTTCTCTTCTCTTCTCTTCTCTTCTCTTCTCTTCTCTTCTCTTCTCTTCTCTTCTCTTCTCTTCTCTTCTCTTCTCTTCTCTTCTCTTCTCTTCTCTTCTCTTCTCTTCTCTTCTCTTCTCTTCTCTTCTCTTCTCTTCTCTTCTTCTTTCCTTTTCTTTCCTTTTTCCTCTTAGAACAGTCAAGACATTTTATCTTTTGTTTAAGCAGACCTCAATTTATAAGAAAAGAGAAGGTTTAATCCTCTCCTCCCTGAACCCTGGTGTCTAAATGAAACATCTTCATAATACAGAAATGTATTCTTTCATACTTTGTATTTTTCAGGGTTGAAAAATGTAATGGCACAGAAAAAAAATTAGATCACTTTTTGGTGATGCTGTGTTTTCATTCAGCCTGTAGACTCTAAAATCACTTTTCTCATTTCTATTAATTAAAATACCCACATGTGCTCTCTCTACTAATATAACATGGTAATGAAGATCTGCTTGGAAGAAATGAACAATTCTGATACATGGAAGAATGCAGAAAAATAGCCTTTTGTGAGTAGTGCTGAGCAAGTAAAGACTGACTAATAGGTACGGCATGATGGAAGAACAATCTAGGGGGCACTGGCATTGTTGATTTAAATGCATAACTTAGCAGGTGAAAGAGAGGTGGTATGAGTTCCCTGGCTATTTTCCATCTGCCTTTGGTAAAACACAGCAACCATGCCAGCTAACAAGAATCTGCTAAATATGGCTGGGCATAAGCAAGCTACAAGTCAAGTGCAGCATGATAATAATGCAGTGATATGGGTGCACCAGGGTAGAATACAGGCAAGCCCTTGTCAAGGATCTGCAGATGTATTTTATGAAAATGGTTTGTGAGTTCACATCATATGGGTAACAGAAATTCACTGCAGGACAGCTGAGGCTGCCTGCTCTGCAGCCCTGTGTCTGGTGCCTGGGTTCCCTGGTGACGGCTGAGCACAGCCTACCCTCAGATTGGTGCAGTAAGATCATTTCCCTCCTTTCTGTGACTGACCATTTTTAGGACTCTTTTAAGTACTTAATATCTCTGAGACCATTATCCCTCTCTCTAACTTGGATGAAATTAGTCAAGGAGCCCAGGGAAGAAGTCAGGACAGTCAGATGGGGGACTCACCAATAAGCAGACAGAAATCACTATACACTCCTTTTACCTTCATTTTGTGGACATCCTAGTAATCTTCAAGGATCAGTGGACTGCACACAACAACCAGCTACACGCAGAAATCCCATGACTTACCCTGAGAGCCACACACTGCTCTCTTCTTGCTAATAAGCCATGCTCTGCTTCAGTGTCACTGATGTCTACCTTCCTCAGCTTCTCCTGCTCACATGCTGCTATACTGAAGAATAACCAAAACAAAATCTAGCTTAACCTTCAGACTTAATTCACTGCTATGAATTTCTACAAGTCAGAAAAGAAGGGCATTTCCTGGAGTACCATGTAGATATTGGCCACAGTGAAAAAAAATGGAAAACTGTTGGGCAAACCTAGCTGAAGGCAAAGCAGACTTGTATGCAGTATTGCTGGCTCACATTAAATCTACAACATTTTTCTTGAGACACATTTTTATTGGTACATTTTAAAGAAATTCTGGCATGAAAAGCCATAATTAGAAAATGAATAAAACCCAAAGTGCAGGCCTGGAAGGTATATATCACCACACAGACAGCTTGCTCTTTGTCCCCTTCCCTCAAAGCCAGCTTGTGAAATGGCATCGCAACCTGACTACTTCTCTCCAAATTTCTGCAAGTACAGCTAATAAAAAGCCAGGAATTTCACATTTTTGGTTATGAAAAGGAAGTTTCCAAGATTGGAGTCACTGATAAACTGAATAGCCCCTCTCTAAATTGCCTTGTTACTTCCGTCTCCTTCCCAGCGCTCTGAGTACAATAAAATATTTATATGCATCCTGGCATCAGCCCAACTCAGAAATATTATACAGCTGGTCCTATTGATTTCAGTGCATGTGGAATAAACGTCTACCCATGTGAGTAGAGGAGCCAGAAATAAGAACCCAAATTCTAATACCTGAAATGTTTATTTTAGATTTGTATAAGAAATCTCAATTAGCCTTTCTCTCTCTCTCTGTTTTATACTGCAGCTTTAATAGATGGCTTTATCCTGATTCAAAATCTCTAATGAACGATCCTGTCTATGCTGAAAGACATCCCTGTATGATGGTATGAAGTAATCTGGCTTGAACTATTTCTACATGAATTTCCACAGTAACAACCATTGCAATACTTAGGATTTGAGAGGGGCTATGCATCCCCTATGCTATCAATACATCAGCTCTTTTCCTATGATTTTCTCCTTTAAATTGCAGCATTAATGCTCTGCAAAATATTCCACTGTCTATCTGAGAACAGAAACTGATCTCTACAGAAAAAAAAATAAAATTGACTGGCTGAGAAAATTAAAAATAAAGTCAACATCAGCTGAAATACAAATGAAGTCCAGAGCACTTGTTAAGTATGTTTTGCTTTTTTTTTTATTTAAAAAAAAAAAAGGCATATGAACGTTAACCTTGCACAGCAAGTCTGTGTTTAAATTTATGTTGGGGAAATGTATATGAATTCTCATGCAAATAAAATGAAATGATTCTCAGGATTGCTTTTTTTTTTTTTTTTTTTTTTTTTTTTTTTCCCTGAGTAAGCAGTGGCTATATGAGTTTTGAAAGGGAAATTTATCTGGAGGAAAAATTATTTTTGCCAAAATGATTAAGCATTTCAGGAGATGACTGTCAAAACAAAAGAACTGCAAACTTTCTTTGTTAAAATCTTTATTGATTAAATTCCTGTGAAAATATTCATAGGACAAAGCTATAAACACATTTTCTATTCCACAATGCAATAAAAAAATAAATCAAATATATAAAAATAACATTATGGGTAACTGTAAATTTCAGTCAGATCTGATGACACAATAAATTTCTTGCACAGGAGAAAAATGAGGATATTATATTTAGGAAGTATATACTTCCTAATGTTGCATTTAGGAAGCATGCCTTCTCTTCAAGCATTTATTTTCTGAAAGAATTCAGAAGTATTTTGTAGAAATGTAAATTAGGCATAAAATAGTGAAATGCTTTTTTTTTTTTTTTTCTTTTTCTTTTTTTTTTTAGGGCCTTTTTCAGCAGCTGTAGATGTGCCACAAGACATAAGACACACGCTGTTCGCCATTAAGACTCAAAGCAGAACAAAGCAGAGGACATGAGGTACTAAGGGAAGGAGGTGTATGAAAGATTGTTCTTTGCTCTTGGTATAAAATAAGAAAGCTGATTCTTACATCTGATTTTGTCACCGAACAGAGGCACAAACCTCCCCTTCCCTTGCAGGTCAGGATCTCTATGTATAGGCCAACAACACGACAAGTCCAAACAACACTTTATTTCACCCTTTAAGAATCATTGTTTAAATGAATTGTCAGGATTGTTACAGAATCAAGCACTATAATCTAACTTTTTGGTACCCTTTGACCTACGTAAGAATTTGGATTTGGCCCCACATGAATTCCAGAGATGTGCTGCTGCATTTGTGTTCCCACTTATGAATCATACAGTTTTTATCTGGCTGGAATCAATACATCAAAAATATGTTATTCATCCAAGTTACTACTTAACATGATAGTTTTTAGCAGAATCAACAGTCTTATCACTGTTTGCACCAGTGTGTAAACACTTTGTGACAGTATCTCTTGAGTACTACCACAGAATGTGATAGTGAAGTGCCTATTATTTAGATATTATTTTCTTAATAGCCAAGTTACATGGAGAAGGCAACTCACAGCTTGGCAAGTGATTTTATTTTATTTTTTTATTGTCAAGATTTTGTTTGATTTGCAGACTTTCTCAGAAAAGCTGCCTAAGGCAGGCTGCTGACCGGCCACCCTGTCCTCAGCTGCTCTGAATCTCAGGTCAGCATCCACAAAGACAGCTTGAAAGATGGCTCATTTTTCTTTCATCTCAGGAAATTACCCAAGGTAGTGGGCTACCAATAATTTGGAGACATGAGAAATTAAAATAGTCGAGAATTTCTGATCTTGGGGGAAATAAGGCTAAGTGCCTCATTCACATTTTTATCTGATTTAGAAAAGAGAAACAATCAGGAGGCTAGAAGGAGGATTATTTATTTCAATTAAGTTTCAGCTCAGCTCAGTTTAATAGCAGTGAATCCAGCACAGGATAAAGACAATGCATCTATATATTAACACAGAAAAGGTTTATCCAGTCAATCCTAGCTGCTGCAATCGTACCTTATTTGTAAATTTAGGCTGGGCTGTTTTTACAAGAAATGATTTTAAGCACCAGGAGACACAGGGCAATTTCTCCAAAATCACGTTCAACTCAGCTCCACTGTTGGGCTACAAAACTGCTCCTTCTCTCCACTGACTTAAAAGCTGCTATAACTCTCCCTCAGCAGAGCACATAAACATAACCATATGGCACAGAGACATAGAGCCACTGCAGAGACAGGAGACCAACAGGCTGTCCTCAAGCCCTCTGTGCCCACCAGCTGCGGAGCAGTGTGTGCATCCCGGTCCTCACCCGGGGCTGCACCTCTTGGAGGTGTTTTGGACACAGTTGTTCTCAGTCCCCAGTGCAGCTGTCTGGGAGGATGTCATGACAAAGGAGGGGCAAAGTGAAATCTGCCAGTATCTCAGCACACTGAAAATACACAGAATTGGACAATCTGAAAAAAAAAGTGCTACTGCTGCTCATGATTTCAGAACAGATTAACTAATGTTAAATAATTACTTTCAGAAGACAAGACAATTTTCAGTACAGACTAACACAACCAGTTTTCCTCAGTGTGATGACAATAAAAAAAATAATACTTTAGCACTGTCACACCTTAGAAACAAACATTTGTTGAGCTGAAATATTCTTCACGTATTTTTGAAAGTCACGTGTATTTATCCTGCTTGTGTCCAGTTCATTTGAGACAGTGTTCAAAAACAGCTTATTCTAAAAATATTACCAAATTAAACTGGCAAAAGTCACTGGAAAGTTGGATTATTTTGCCTCAAGAGCTTATGCATACAAACTGAAATCACTAGGAGCAGTATAAATCTTGAATGATGAGTTATTCAGAGCACTTTGTGCGGCTCCTTTCCAGGATTTTTCTGCCTCCAAGTTGTGCTGCTTGCTTCCTGTCATCCTGCAACGCCTCTCGAGATTGCGTAGTCTGTGATCACGAACACACCCAACAGGAATTTGTGTAAAGAAGTCTGTGATGTGCCCTGGGAGGATGTGAATGTAGCGGGAGAGGATGGCTACCCAACAGCTCTGCTTCACCCTCTTTCCTAGCTTACTGAATTTTGTATTTTTACTCCATACTAAACTTCAGTGTTATATTTTTCCTCTTCTGTTGCAAGCATTTCCTCCCCCGTTCTGCTGCCAAGTGAGGACAAAGCTCTCTGACCAAGCCCAGAGCCTGTCCTGCAGTTCCTCTT
Organism: Aythya ferina; assembly: GCF_964211825.1. Lineage (NCBI taxonomy): Eukaryota > Metazoa > Chordata > Aves > Anseriformes > Anatidae > Aythya > Aythya ferina. The sequence continues at coordinate 35,710,339 of NC_140297.1, read as the reverse complement.
CCATAGCCAAGTGGGAAGATCCAGACGCCCTTGCCTAGTTTTCATCAGGATGGAGGCAAACATGAGTAGGTGTTTTAAGAATAAATTTTACTTGAGGGAGGACGAAAGTGTGCAAACATCTTCAAAGGAGAGGAAACTGGAAGGGGACAAGCTTTCCCAGGAAAGAGACAAGTGCAGGCTCTTGTTTTATCCTTTAACTTTATCCCATCTTCTATTACATGCTTCTGCTTATCTTCCTCATTGTGGCCTGAAAATGAGTTTGGATGTCCAAGAAACTCCACAATAAAATTGTTTCTTCCTGTTGCCTCTATTTCAGCAGCTGCCATGGAGGCTTCCTCCTAGACAAGGAGGAGGATTCCTCCTCAATGGAGCTACCCATAGGCCTCATGTAAGCTGTGTCTCCACAGCTGATCTGCTCCCCTTTTTTTTTGGTTTGCTTTGGTTTTCTCTGATGAAACATGATGATTATTGCAAAATTCTCTGTTAAGTAAGCCTCTACGTCTTTTGCTGAAACAAATTTCTTTCAACGGGAGGAATAGAGGAATACATTTTGTTTCAATAAAACCCAACTGAGAGCAGATTTTCTTGTCTGGTTGAAATTTCTGATGGAAAGAGGATCCATTTTTCCCCCACTTTTTGTGCCTATCTCCACCAAAGCTGTTTATTTTCCTACCTTGTTGTTGGAAGCCTTATGTAATTTGAAGTCATCTGCAAATGATTAGGTACTCTGTCATAAACTTTGCTTGAACAAACGTCTCCTTCCAAAAAAAAAAAATTCTGCAAAGATTTTATTCTATACAAAACTAAGGAAAAAAAAAAAGGGGGGGCGGGGACGGGACACTGCTCCCTCTTCTAGGGACAGGTTTTTTTCAGTTTTAAAGCTGAAATAATGGAAAGGGTGGTAAACTTAAGCTTAATAATCTGGGATGATGTACTGCATTTTCATGTTATGTGAATGGGGAGAAGAACACAGCAAATGAGGTACTGCTCAATTTCTATGAACCCTCACCCAATTCCTCTCACAAATATTTCAATCTATAGCAATATCTAGGCAATTTCTATTTTCCTTTACTCTTTTTCTGGTTTCATCCTTGAATACTTTTGAAGGAAGTAGACATTCAAGTGCTCAACTGTGTCATTTCTTAAAGATAAATCTAAATTCAATTTGGAAGAAAATACCCTCCAGCACAGTGCTTTCTAACAGCCAAAATAAAGATTAAGGTGATATTAAGAAAGATGAAAATACTCGGCTGTGTTTGTAGACAAATCTTGCTCAGATACTCTGTCAGTACTCCCAGCATCTTGCTAGGTACATCCTAAGCAATGCTTTAAGAAAATAAAAATAAAGAAACCATTAAAAACGTGTTGTATCAGTTCAAATCAAGGCCCTAGTAATCAACTTCAGACCCCCAAGGTCACTTGGTCAGCTTGTGATTACAACAGCAACTTCAGTGCTTGGTATTGTCCTGTGGCTGTGGCAGGTCAATGGAAAAATGTTCTTTAAACACCATAAGCATCTGATTGTGCAATACCTAAATCAGTGTCATTGATTATTCACAGTGCTGGACCGCTCAAAGCTGGGGAAGTAATTAGGGCTTTTTGTGTGGATTATCCACTGAGAAAAGGTCAAATAACTACAAACAGTGCCAGAAAACAGGAGTCACCAAGGACCTCAGCCTCCGTGATCAGTTAAGAAATGCTAAAGCAGGGTTTGATAATGATGTGCTTATGCCAGGTTCTACAGAATTTGATCATTCTGTCATAGAAATCCAATGAAGCATGAGTGATGGCTACTTTTTGCCTTGAAGCTTGCTTCAGGTCCCTGATGCCCGTCAAGCAAGTTTGTCAGTGAAACTTGACTGAGAAGAATTTAAAAGGCAGTTTTTATTCCAAGGGGAAATGTATATATATATGTGTGTGTGTGTGTAAGTAAATCACTGCCCAGACATCTTAGACAAATAGTTTCTAACTGAGATCCAAATACTTGTTTTGTTCCATCTTTTGTCCTCCCTGCTGCAAAACCTGATGGGCCATGCTGCACCCACTCACAGACCCTTTACCGGAATACTCCCCCCCCTCCCCAAATGGGGAGTCTGTACAAAGAACAGCTAATGACTTTTCCCCCATTGAAATGTGAGAAGCAATAAAAGAAGTCCCTAGTTTTGTAACAGCATCTCCAATGTTTGCTGAGTTTACAGGGATGCTGCTACTTAGCAACACCTTGTAAATTTAATTGCCGAGCCCGGGTGTACAAAGCATTCCAGTTCCATATGGGAGCCATTCCTTACAGACCTCCTTCCCTCGTGTTGTAAATCTCTCCCCCTCCTCCCATCTCTGAATTGCACTAACACTTTGGATGATGAGGGCTGCAGCAGTGATCAACATTTTCTCCCAGTCATTCCTTTTCATTGATCATTTAAATGAGGGATTATTCTGTTTTCCCATTTTAGCCTGTGGATCAATCATTGAAAACAATACATGGAGTTTTGTTCGGGAAATTGGAGCATTGAGAAGAAAGTATAAAGGCTGTCCTCCTTGCACAGAGGCAATTAATATCAGCCAATGAAAGAGGATATGAAACAAAACAAAAATTAAGCAAAAGAAGAAATAGTGATAGCCAACAGTCTGCAGGTCTGGCCAAGTAAAGACAGGGTCATATAATGCCTGCAGTGAGAGCACAGGAAGGGAAAGCAGTACAGTGGCAGTCAGATGGGTGTGCTGGGGCAATTCACAACACCCTTGCTCTTGCTCTGCTGTGTAGGAGTATTTAAACTGTGCAGTGAGAGTCTGAGGTCTTTATTTTTAATGGAAATCTTATGACACTGACAAGAGAAGTGGAAGACAAGCTTGTCACCTTGTGACAGGCTGAGCGGTTGGGCCATTTGTAGGACTCAGTGAACGAAGAGCATGGAGAGATGAATAGCTCCCTTTGCTCCCCAGGCATCTCAAGGTAGGCCTTTGGACCTTTAGTGGGGTTTTAATCCGTAGACTTATGGCTTTGGCAAAAGAAGAGAACTTATCCTGGTACTGGCAGTATTCTTAAAGCCAGCGGGGTGGTCCATCTTCTTTAAAATGTCTGCCTAAATATTACTGTCTGGAAAATCTCTGTGTTACTTTCATCTAATGACCCCCACTGAACTCAAACATTAATGATGTGGAATAAGCATTTCATTACAACTTAAGTTAGGCTCAGTGCTCTCAGGTTGGACTGCAACCCAGTTATTATATGTATATAATAAATTCCCCAGGGTGATCCATTTACCTTAAGTATTCCTAAGACTTGTTACAGTTCTATATTCACCAACATATTAGGTATCAGCCCGATGAGTTTTGCAGAACTCTGGATCCATTCTCTGGACTTTTTTTTTAGCTTTTTTTTTTTTCTTTGCTTTACATTGAGATTAAGCAGGTAGCTCAGGTGCAAAGCAAGAATGAAGAACATGCAGCAAGCCCTGATGTTCAAAGTTAGCTCCTGCATCTTTTATCTGCCTCAGAACGGGCACCTATGGACTTTCTGGTACTCTGCAGCAGCATTAATAACTTCTAAATTAGCAAATACCTGCTTGGGGAAAAAAAAAAAAAAAAAAAAAAAAAAAAAAAAAAAAAAAAAAGAGAGAGAGAGAGAGAGAGAAGGGAGAAGAGAGAAGATAGAAGAGAAAGGTAATGTTTCAGGTGAAAGTCAACCCAGAGCAATGTGCTGGGCAGAGATGTAGGCATTATTTAAGATTCATGAGATCCCATTTCTCATCCACAAAACCCAGGAAAAAGCAGCACAGTGCCTCTATGGCTGAACTTGTCACAAACATGGTGCCACTACTTGCAGGTGGGTGTCAGTGCTGGTACTTGCAGGTATCCAGCTGCAGAAAGCTGCATGAGGCCGAATGGAAGCAGGCCGAAGGGCTGGAGGCAGAGCAGAGAGGCCCTTGGTCCCTGCCATTTAACATGTCACAGGGACCTACGGGCGCATAGGAGCATGTGGAGGGGCCGGGGTATCAGTGGTGGAGAGGATTTGGGCAGCAGCTCTGCCTGCTGGGCACAGGCTGAGGACAAGGAGTGTCCCAAAGCTGCTCCTCACCTCTGTGCAGAGCCCAGATGCTTGGGCAAGCAAGGGAGGTGGCTCAAGGCAGACTTTCCATTCCAAGGTGAATTTGGAAGCTGTTCTGTTCTGCAGTTAATCCTCACTGGGATTAGCTGCCTTATCTCTGTTTTCCATGTAACGGTGAAAGGGAGCTTTCACTATGGCCCTTTTATCATCCATATACAACAAAGAGGATTTTAGTTCTGACAGTTAGTCAGTAAAACTAGAAGTCTTGCTTAACTATTTCATCAGATTTTTATTTTATTTCCCACTATGACTTATACAGTAAAACTTTATTGTAACATATTGTAAGCTAAGGTATATAGCTCTCCTATCAACAGCTGTATTCTGATTTGTAGCCCAATAAGCTTTCTTGCTGCAGAATTCATGTGTACAGTTGTGTTGAGGTGTAATATATCACTGCAACATTTTTAAACTCAGAGCAATAATGTATTCAATTAGGTGGGAAATAAAACATCTAGTTTTCCTTACAATAAATCTTTTACTAAACCCTCTACATCACATGTTCAACAAGGAAATAATACATGTCATTCAGACTAAGGGTTATTGTAGACTGCTGAGGGAAACATGAAATTCTGGAGGTTTCATCAGTCCTGTGAAATCCTGCAACATGGTAAGTGTACAAATTAGAAAAGGATGTAATATGTGGCTAATGACACCTCTTGGGATACTCTTTGAGCCCCTATTTACTGTTATGATTGGTAGGTTCATTTAAGCTGCAGGAGTCGAGAAGTTACACTAAAGTAGAGTGAAAACACCTCTGAGTTCATTAGATGTGGCTGTGATTTAAACTCAGAAGGCATTTCTTTTCTTTCCTGTCATTCTCCATATTACTGGAAATATAGTGCTTGAGCTCCTAATAAAAGCATTATACATGATCACATATCTACAGTCCCTGCAAAACACGTTTACACCTTGACATCTGTAGCAGTGCCACAGTCTGAGCAGCACCCTAATTCACCCCAGATGTCTCTTTAAAGGAAATACTGTAGTAGGGCTACTGTTCATAATATTTTCTGAGCATTGCTTTTATTACTTTGAAAGCCTTTGATTTTTCAAGTGTCACACACATCTGCAGTCACTTTTTTTTTTTTTTTTTTTTTTTTTCCTTTCCTGTGGAGGGAAAGCCTATATCATGTGCTTAAATATGAATAGAGATGTTGGTAATATTCACCCCTGGAAATGCCAGTTGTTGATGATACATCAACTCCTATCCATCAACTGCATTACATAACAAGGATTTCATTATAGGCAGCCTCTGCGCAGCAGAGAGCTGAACACCAGAGCACACGCTCGTGCTGGTGTTGTATCAGTTATTGCTAAGAGCGCTCTGAGAGTACCGTGCCAGAGCTCCTTATCTGCACTTCAGCCAGTGTTTAACTGTTCCAGAAGTATAACAGATGGCTTGCAGTGTTTGGCGATGCTCACTTCACAGCCAGAACCATGGTGAATGAGACTCCACTTGAGCATCTCTCTCCTTTTCAGATAGGTGATATGGACGAGGGGCTCAGCAGCTCTCCCAGTACTGCTGGACAAGGTAGATGAGCCAAATAGAGCTGTGAGGGTCTACAGGACTAGAAACATGAGAAGGGCAGAAAACAAAGCATGCTCCTAGAGCAGAGTTTTCCAGGTCCAGAGTTTTAAAGACATGCAGGTTTCCCTGACCAAATTTATACCTGCACAGGCTCTGACTCATGCTGTAAGTACTTTGGGGTATGATCCCAGAGTTCATAAGGAACATGGTCAAACTCTGGCCATCAGGGAATCACAGAATGGTTGAGGTTGGAAGGCATGTCTGAAGATAATCTAATCCAATCCTATTGTTCGGAGCTGGGTCATCTGGAGGAGGTTCTTCAAGACTTTGCCCAGTTGGGTTCTGATTATTGTCAAAGATGGATACTTCACAGCCTCTCTGGGCAATTTGTTCTAGGGCTTGACCATCCTGAGCCTTCTTCAAGCTGAACAATCCTAGCTCTCAGCCTCTCCTTGTGTGTTAGATTCTCCAGCCCTTTAATCATTTTCATGGCCCTTTGCTAGACTCACACCAGTATGCCCACAGCTCTCATACACAGGGGAGCCCAGAAATGGGCACAGTACTCCAGACACAATATGTATTTAAAGCACATAGAATATTTTTAATCCTTCTAGCCTCATTTTCAAACCTCTTTCTCCACAAAGTCCAGCAAAGTAGGCAATGCAGGGCACTTGCAAAATCGGTGCACTTGATGATTTAATAAACAGTTCACATGTTGTGGAAAATTTTAAAATCATTCTTTGTGGTTCATTTTTAAATTTGAAATAAACATAGACATTAAACCCAAATTTAATCTCTCATTTAAGAATAACAAATTGAAACCTTTCTGAGCAGATAAAACAGTGAATGTAATGATTGTACCAAAATACCATGGAGGCTGTTCTTTTCTTCTTTTCCAGTATAATGTCTCTCACTGGGGTATTTTTGAAGGCTCATGCTTTGAATTTCATTGAATACAATCCAGGGAGGGAAGACAAGGAGAGGGAACAATCAGGGAAAGAGGTTGAGCTGACAGTGCAGTTTTTTTGCAGTGACAACTACATGTGTTCATAAATATTTTACAAGTGCAGCTTTCAGACTAGTAAATTTAACTGCCGTATTAATGCAGCCTGCAAGTTTATAACCTGAACATTTGCGTGTTTTGAATGTCCAGTATTCTGCAGATGATGACAAGTAAAAGGTTTATATTTTGAAGGCTTTCCTCCTGTAGAGTGTTTTCTAACTGTAAGACTGTGTTATATGGCAGCTGTGCTTCTTGTATAATACAAGTCATCAATTACTAATTCCATTGAAAGATGTCACAAATATATTCTTGATGACATATTCCATGCTGTCCAAGAATGGGGCAGAATTTTTTCATGTCCAAGAACACCACAGAATCATCTCAGGAGAGCTGCAGGAAGAGTTGCCTGCTTTTTACATTTAATACATTTTACTGTTAACACAGCAGTGTTTCTAAAATGAAAAAGATGAAAATAAATGTCATAATCAGGGACAATCATGAGCAAAAGGATTGCAGCTGACATTCAGAAATGTTACCAAGATCACAAATACCACTGTTCACCATTAAGACTGCCTCCCATAAGTCAGTGTGAAAATTAGTGGTCATTTGGAAAGCTTAAATATGTTTCAGCAAATTATGTGGATTTTTCCACTTATTTAGATAAAACAGGGAGAGAATGACAAATGGTATCCTAAAAGGAAGATGACATTGTTAAAGGGCAGACCAGAACTGAAAAAAACTATGGAGTCTGGAAATGTGCAAAGAGAAAAAGCCAGCTGTGCTGGACTTGGTAAGGGCAAATGCCACAATCACCTTATAGAACAGAGGTGTTTGGTATTGAATCTTTTCGTCTAGCTTCTGGACTCTCACATTATAATGACATAAATAAGGAAAAAGTCAAGGGGAAAGCAATAAAAAGTAAGAAAGTAATTTCTTCTGGAAATTTCTAAGCTGTTGTGAAATCTGATTTATCCTGATCCTGTTGTCTGAACAACAGGAACTTTTGTTAATATTTCACATGAATTACACCCTTGACTGCAAAACCAGCCCCATCCCACTTGCTGTCATGTCAGGGGAACACTAAGCCAGTGGCAAAGGATGTGGCTTGATTAAGTTTGTCTTCTCTGCAGCCTTTGCTGACAGTAGCTCTATAGAGCTTTTGATGAAAATGAAACCTTCCCATTTCTAACATACTTCTCAAGCAAAGCCAGTGAGCACAGTGCATGTATGCACTACTTGCACGTCCCTCTACAAGCCCAGGTGAATTTTTCTCCAACAACAAATGCTTCAACAAAGCAGTCTGCCAACAAAGCTAACAGCTGGCTCCTTGGCTATTTTATGCCAGAGTCTAATCCAATGGATACATACCAGTCTGGTTAATCCAGCAGTAAGTAGCAGGGTGGTGCTTGTTAGGTGAAACTATATTTTTTCAGCTACATGAACCACATACTACAAAATTCTTCTTTTTCTCTTTTGCTTGCACATACCATAATCGTTTGCAGCCAGCTACAGCCAAAACCAGTTTGGATCTGCTCCTACAGATTACTTGGTCTGAAGAATAAGACCCTATGAAGTGCAGACCCTTCTTCTTTCAGTTGTTCTGAATACGAGGGATAAAAGCAGTCAAGTGTTTGTACAGTAACTCAGGAAAACTGCTTTAAAGCGGATTGAATCAATTTCCCTTTATCTTGTTACCTCCCACCTGAGAAATTTTAAAGAATTCAAGCCAATTAACTGCAATCCATGACCCTGACATTATATCCATACATCACTCTCTCTTTTTCCTTCTGTTCCCAACGTTCTGCTTCATGTCCTGCAGGGATTAACCTTCCAATGCAAAAATGATCCTCCTGAGAGGGTATCCCAATGTGAGGAAATGTGGATTTCAACATTCCTGCACAAGAGTTCCCAAACTATTTTCCTTTTTCACTTTGCACTGCATGTATCTCTGCTTAAATGCCTGTTTTGTAGGTCTAAGAAGATTGCAAAGCGTATTTAGTGCCTATTATCTTACAAATGCAATGAAATAAAGACGTAAGGAGGCAGTGAATCTTCTACCAGGTCTTCCATTCACACATGGGTATGTCAAATATTCCCTAAGTGTTAACAAACAGAATGGTCAAAAAACAGGTAACATGTTCTTGGTGCACCTTGCATTCTACGCCTAAATTTTCAAAATTGGGCCTCTTATTGCATAGTATATGTGCAAAATTCCCATCTGTGTTATTTAAATGAACATGAAAATATTGTATCTGTGCTCTAATATCATCCTCTGGCTTACTGAGCATGTCTTACTTCTTGCAAGTGTTCCAGGAGGTGCAAAGAAGAATTGTTTGTGGCTGTATGCCACGCTTCCCTCACCCTCACCCTCACCCTGCCCCCACCCCCAAGTACATCCTCCCCCTCTTTATTTTTTCTAAAACCTCTTAGAAAACCTTTCTGGATTTGATTTATTTTTCATCCCAATCCCAGATAGATACAGGCAATAAGCAATACGCCCTCTGCTTGCTCCTTTCCAATCTTGTATGCACAGTTATTAATCTTCATAATGTTTCTCAGACAGGTCTTTGTTCCCTAATGACTCCAGGCACACCTTTGGGCATATTAGTAGGCAAAAACCCTGATGTTTTTCAGGGCAGATTTCCCATAGTTTAGTTTAGGAACCAAGTTCTGAATGTTTACTTAGGCACTGATTCAAATTTGGACCTGGCTTTTTAAAAGTAACAAGCAACTGCTGTCTTCAGTGTTGCATGGCTTGAAACTTATTTTTAGATGCATTTTGGGCACTTAAGACCCTAAGTTTGTTTTAAGTCAATGTCACTAAAGTTGTCAAAGTCTATTTATAAAGTGGACCTTAGCTGTGTCAATCATTTAAGCTTAAGTTGTAGAGTGAATCAATGTCTAAACCTTTTAAAAATGGTATAGAAAATGCTCAGAATTTAGACTACTACAGGTCACGTTGCCAGTCTCCAGAATTCTAATATTTTTGTGTTTCAGAATAGTGAATAAAAGGAAAATATACTTCATGTATTATAGTGTCAGCCTACCAAATGTGTCATTGCATTATAAGCAAAGACACATAATTTACAATAAGATATATCACTAAAATTCCATGCATCATTGCATCAGATGACCATTGCACAAGGTCAGCTAGTTGACTGTATGAATTTGCAAGGTTTCTCTTCCTCCTCTCAAGTACAAATATTGGTCACTGTCAAAGAAGAAAATTGTATCTGGCTAGTCAAGATTCGATATGTCATGGACAGTTCTCTGTTACCCAAAAAGATATTCATTTAAAGAAGATCAAGTGATTGAAGAAAGATTGCCATGGAGAAAAGTCCCGTAAGTTTTGCTTCATAATAATGATTTTACATCTAGAAGTGTAAGTTGTACTGAATAAAAAGCAAATTTGAACAAGATTTTAAAACAGATAATTATGAAACATGGGTTCTACCTCTACATAAACTGTAATATGGCATACAGGGTTTTCAGCAATGCAGAGCTTATTGTACAGATACACATAAAGCTCTTCAGCTGAAACTTTTGCCTTTGTGAATTTAAGAAAGAGTAACCATAAAATTAAAATTCCACCTCTTAAAAATACTTTGAAGTTGTACTTTTAGTTTCTTTTTCTATTAATCCACTGCCGCAGAGCAAGTGGGGGAAAATACCACAGACATGTTATTTGCATGTGAACAATGAATCACATTTAAAGAAAGAACTAGTTTGTATACATAGAATTTTTAATCTATCACTGATGAAAATTTATTGCCCTTAAAATTCTACAAAGACTGTCTTTTAACACATAAAAGTTTGTGATTTCCTTTCATCAAGAAAGAGAAAAATGACCCTAAGTGGTTCTGTTTCTTTAAAACTACTATGACATTTGACTGTTGCATTTCACAGGCACAATGAAGCCAGATTTTAAACAAAAATAAAAATATACTTTGATGGAATATTTCCACATCTGAGCTTTTTAAAGCCTGTGCCATGAACTTAATGATCTGTGAGACCTTGCCCAGGAGATCACAGATTCACCACTACTTTACTGTTTGACACCACTGTTCTTTCTCAAATACAAAAATGCAGCATTACTCATCTAGGGTATTATTTAGAGTACTTTAAATCAGAAACCAATCTGTGCAGTGCAAAAAGTCATCAGGATTTGTTTTATTTGGAAAGATCATAGGGACAAAAGATAAAACTTATACATAAAGATATATATTGCATTTTAGAAATAGAGCTTCAAGTACATTATGGAAATGTGTGGTCAGTGCTAGCTGGAGGGACAGAAGAAACTTAATATAAAAAAAAAAAAAAAAGCTTAGCTGAAAAAACAGAAATTATTTAATTAACTTGTATGGTACAAAGTGTTTCCTAGCTGCCTTTCAACACTTTCATTGAAATTAGGTGCCGTATCCCCCAGGTAAAGGGGGACTCTCTGCCAATGTTTTCAGTTCCCTTTATGTGATTTATCACAAGGAAAAAAAATAGCAACTAAGATCTTGTGATGTGATCAGAAGCTCTCTGAGAGGCTTTTCAGAACAATAATTTTGCATAGCTGCTAGATGTTTTTGTTCCTATTTTTTTTTTTTTTTTATTTGCATATTTCTGGCTCCAGCATTACAATAGAATAAATGCTACAGATAAGATCACAAATATTTAAGGTATAGCTATTTATACACATACTGTATTGTCTTATTACAGGTACATACAACTTCTTGATAAACCAGTGGGAAAGAAAATCCAGCATTATTCCTTAGCCCTATTATTTAGAATAAAAGAATAAATTAGTTAAATTTATTAAAGTCTGAACCTCTGCAAGAAGGCTTTCCTTAGTATGTTTAATCTGAACATAATTCATTAGACAGTATATTAAGCAAACTAATACTTGGAGAGAATTTTATAATTTTCAGTACATATTTCAAGTGAACTGTCTCAACTCTCATCACCATCCACAGTGTTTCAGCCCACAGCTGAAACAATGAAACAGCTGCTCAATGTACTTTATTTTAGAATTAATGGTTAACTTTTCCTTCCCTATTTCTCTTCCTGGAGGTGGAATAACACTTTTCCTGGTATTGCTTAGAGTTCATCTTTCTGCTTAGGGTAGTTAGAATGAAAATGCTTTTTCCTCTTGTAAACTGCAGCAAGAACATTGTCAGATGGCCAGGTTAGGTCAAGCCAGACTATATTTCATGCAACAAAATACACTGGACTAAAGTCAATATTTAAGGATTGATGTTAATATTTAGCCATCATGCATGCCTTTATTAATTCCTTCTCTCTTTTTAATATGTTTAAAATTAAAGCACTTCAGCACATTTGAATACATTTTCCTGCTCCACACTCCTCTGTTTGCCATGTCTCTGCAACCTTGCAGCCGCTGTCCCACTTGATACCTGGGCAGGGATGAGAACCCTGCCCAAGGATTGCTATGGCTGGGGTGTAACTATAGGCACCAAAAAGGCACCAAAAGGGAGAGGGAAGATTGTGCTGTGTCTGAGTTATGCTACCCTGACCTCTGTCCTTTACTGCTCGATATAGTCTTCTGTCTGCTGGTTTGTAAAGGAGAGGATCTACTCACAAAGAAAGTTTACGCGTGGAAAACAATGTCAAGCAATTTCTTGGGATCCAGTCTGCATTTCATTTACTGAAATGCCAAGCTTGCTATTGCCTCAACACTTTTCAGTAGTTCACTTTATTTGGCCCCACCTGCGAAGTGAAAAGGAATAAGATTATTGAAGAAAGCTTGCTCTTACTTGACAGGTTTTCAAGTAACAGATCTAATTATCATGCCATAAACTGACAATTTCATGGGATAATCTTCTGATAAATACTGTGTTAAGGCCAACACATTTTCTCATTATGGCAATTGGAATGGAAAAAATATTTTCCTTGCCATGGGCACATTAGAACATGGTCAGGCAGAAGCTGTGACAAAAATAGGTGGCAATTTTATTATAATTAAAGATAATACGTTCAGCTTCAAACATGAAACTGGAGAGCAATTCCTGGAGGCAGCTACTATCCACTACTTTTTGCAATTGTGTCATTTTAACAGGGCCACATGAGAATACGGTGTTCTTGGTGCTATGTGCTTGTTTTTACCTGTCTATATATGTGCCCAACAATTTATCATTTGAATCTTTTTGGTTTCAACCTTACTTAAATTGAGCAGACGTTTCACAGATACTTAAATTCTTTAAAGGCTTATGAAAATATGAAGATGACTAGGGGAAGGGATCCCATACATTCTGGACGAAGAACAGGCTGAAGAGTAAATTCAAGAGTTGTATGGCCTAAGAGACTCCACACCAGAGACAGCAAGATCTTTCATATGTGCCAGCCTGGGAGAAAAATTTCCTTGGAGCTCATAGCTATCTACAAGGCAAAAATCTCTTGGTTTCAGTAGTTCATAAAGTTTCAGTGCTCATAAAGTTACTCATTTAGAAAGCATAGTAATATATTCTGTAGAACAGACCAAATGGAAGTAGCTGCCTGCCCTCCCATGCCTTCTCAAGAACCACATGGTATGCAGTCCCTTGCTTGGCCAGACAAGTCACTAGGCTGGCAGGACTTCCCATTTTCCTCAGAGGAGGTGTACTATATGCTAGCAATACCCTGTAATGGGGATATTGATTACAGCGAAAGCAAATCATCATCTCATCTCCTCAACTTTCCTCTTTGATTTAGGAGCATCTAGAACTAAATGTCCAGCTTGAGACCATTATTTATTCTTTTTTTCTAGAAAGATGACAGTTCCCAAGTGTGATAAAAGCACTGTGCTTACCAGCACTACATTCCCACCACTTTCACACAAATACCAAGCAAAAATTGTCTATGACAAAGAAGTGCAGATCTGATTCTCCTCCTATAGTCCTGCTTTCAGATAAGCTATCTGCTAAGGGTTTTACTTTGCTAGTGTCACACAATCAGAATAAAAGTCCATGTGGAGGAGACACAGAATGAGAGTAAGAGGACAATATTCTGATTAACACAACCTTAGATCTTCATGCCATGAGGCCACAACATGGGAAATAAACTAGTCTTGCCACAGCCTTCCTGAGATGATATAATCTGAATCTTCTCTGATGCTGATTCCAACACAAGCTGTTACTGTTATGATACTGACCCTTTTAAACAAAAAGTCAGAGATGGTTTAAAGGACTATATGTGAAAGTGGTTTCTCCTCATTCCAGTTGGACTTATTTTGCTGAAGAAGTGAGAGTGAAGGACCTGCTCACAAGTGTTTTCACACCAAGGTGTAGGCTGTTGTGCAGGACAGTGCTGAGAAGCATTAATGTATTGCATTTATTTAAGACAGTGATAGTACTCTAGTTCTGGTACATCTTTTAATCTCAGCCCATTCACACCGCTATTGGATGTATCTCTTGTGGTTTCTCCTTGAAACAATACATATGTCTGTGAATTGGGATTATTAATACGTAACTCACAAAGGTAGGTTAGTTTAATCATATTATTGTTGGCCAGCAGAGATCTATTGGGTAATTTTGGGAAAGCATCAATACCTTTTTAACCACACAGCACTCATATATGTCAATTTTTATATTCAGAGCCATGTCCCATCAGGACAAGAATGTGAAAATGAATTCAGATGCCATGCTGTTGGGAAGGTGGAAATAAGCAGCATTTTGACATCTCTCAGAGCCAGCTGGATAACTGCAACATGCCGGTGTTTCCAAGAATCCCTGGCATCCCTTATGAATGTTGGACTATTTAGCTTTAGGTTTCCTGGCCAAAATGCGCTCCTAACACTTTGTCAAGAAAAGAAACATATTAGCTCATAGAATAATTCTTAAATCTCACTATGTCAGACAGTGGCAACTTTCTGAAGAAACTACTGATAGCTATGGGGGAGAAAGAAAAATCCCAAGGGAAGGCGATTGTATATATGGATATGAACTGGCAACCTGATATACATCAGATGTTCAAACCCTTTGGATCAATTCTCTACAGTAAACTGGCAATGCTTTGGGATTGAGAACTCTGTTTTCCTGTTGCTAGCAGTTGCCATGAATTTACTGGAAGCACTGACTCATGCTTAATTAGTGGTGCCTTGAGTTATTTTTGTACTGTTTTTATGCATTTGTAGTATCTGCTATTTTTAAGGCACATATTGTTCTTCCAAACATGTCATTGTAATCTGGCGTAATAATTTTTCTGTAAGATATTGAAACCTGAAGAAAATATCTTTTCAATATCTTGTTTTGACTTAATTCCAAGCAGAAAAATCTATGGATGATAAGCTGCCTTCATATAAGTCAGTTAATCAAGTAATGGATTGGCTATTAACTAATACATGGAGTTGGCTCCGCACCTATATTCCTTGGAGATAATGAAATGATACCTATTAATATGATTGTACATCTCTTTGTATTGAAATAGAAAACAACAGAAAACATTTTTTTTTTCCCTCTGAAGGGAGAGCAGGAAAGTGTTAATTTCTTAAAATCCACGACAAATCTCAGTGGAAAACATCTTTGCTTGTAGTGTTTGTTCACCACATGGTGCATGCTTCAGAAGGTGCTAAATCAGCAAAACTGCTGAATTTGAAATATCGGGAACATTCATCTGCCTCTGAATTCAGTTATGCTATGTGTAAAGATCCTGAATAGAATCTGATGGTGTAACATCAATGTGGAATTACATATTAAACATACCTAACCTGTCATTAAAAACCTCTAATTACAGCCATCAGATGAGTCCCTGTGCTGCTACTTGTCATGCTACATGTATATTTCATTTTAATGGGAGAAGATAGTATTTCTGATTATGTCGCTTAATGTACAATATATGAAAGTTATGGGCCTGAACCTGTTCCCATGGAGGTCAATGACAGTTTTGCCATTGTCTTCAATTAGAGCAGGATGTGGTTTTATGACACTAGAGTTTCATTTGCATTAATTAATTTACTTAGTAGGTAATGAAAATTTTGAAAAAACAGCCCTCTGGCTCATGAGTTTGGCACTGTGTTTAATACTTTCATTAGGAATAATTGCATTGATAAACTTTAAAGCAGAAATGGTTAAGATGGCTCAGGGTATCAGGCAAAATCAAGCTTACCAGCAGTTGATTGGGAAGCCCTGAGACTGCCTTCTGTGTCCTAGCCTCATTTGCTTTTATTCTTTGCTAACCAAGTCTGGGATATCAAATCTTTAATGCTTAGTAGTGTAGATGGAAGCACAATAGTTTCATACTTTATCGATTTATATGCTTTATACATCATGGAGATGCTTGCTTAGCAGAAACCATGGAATGGGCAGCTGGATTTTGTGTCTGCAGTCTCACTGGGAATGGCAAGGACAGATGGGTAATGAAGCTGAGGTGGTTCTTTCATGTGGTTGGAGTGAGGGGCTACATTTCCATGCAGAAGATCCATGTAGATGTTTCTAAATGCAAACATAAACTCCGCGGAAGTAGGCTCATATAGAGTGCTTTGATTTCTTAAATTAAAAGTAACATATCAGCCTCCTAAGTTTTTATTTTTATTTTTAGCTGTTAATGGCATCTGTTATCTATAACAGCATCAGGCTCATGCCTGGGAAAAAACAAGAAGCTGCGAAAATGGTGATGGAGTCAAGCAAGCAGGAACGATCTATGCCAACTGGTGGGGATGTAGGTTAGTCCTAAATTGCACAGTCTGAGATTGAAGAATTACACGGAATCCATATGTACCACGCTGCACAGAAAGGTTACAAACCTTTCAGTCTTCCAGTGAGCTACTGACAGCTGGAGGACTTCACTGTCACTTGCTGGAGGGGTGGAATGAGCAAGCAGTGGATACGCCTTTGGGATTTCTGGGAGCTGGCTGGGTTCCACATTCTGCCACATAATTCCTGTGTCATCTTGGCAAAATCACTTCTCCTCTTGGGCGCTGCCTCTACAGCCTGGGGGCAATAACTCTTCCTTACCTTGTGCAGTTTTTGTTTTGGTTGGTTTTGTAAGGTGCTTAGTTACCAAGTGTCGGGAGCCATAAAGTACCCAGATCAATTGAAAACCCGTCAGTCAGAGCTTGAAAACACATCAGTCTCTGTATTCGGAGCTTTTTATTAAATTAAGAAGAAAAAAAAAAGTGAGACGATATTGGCTTGGGGTCTGCTTGCCCCCGTTAGCATATTGCTATGATTGTCTTTGAATACTTTTAGCCAGGCACACTGTAGTTTATGGACATTATTGTAGAAATACTTGCTGAGAAAAGCTATTTTATTAATTGAGTAGTCTCGCTGTAAACCATGTGATATCCCAGAAGACACTTTATAAATAAAGTCTATTTGCATCAGGAGTTTTTCAAGGTTCTTTATTTTACAAAATAATAATTCACGGCTCTAACTAAATCCATCAACATGAAGTTTATCAGTTGAGCACTTTAATAAAACGGGAATAAATGCAATTTGTAGTGGAGACAACAAATGCTTCTTATTTGGCATGATGTTTTGCATATCTAGGTATCACTTTAAAGAAGGTAATTGATGATGCTCCACTTTTACAGAAAAGGAGTTTGCGTGGCAAGAAATGAGCCTATATATCTGCCTCACTTTGATCAGCCCTTTTCACGAGTCTGAGGAAGACTTTCACCTCTGTTTCCCAGAAGCTGTGTTGAATTCAGACTTCAAGAACTGTGATTTTGTTTGAAATTTTATGATATTTTCCTGATTTGTTGCTGCTTGTGGCAATCACGTAAGAGTAGCAAATAAAATAAAAAGCTAGGAATGCAGCAAGAAAAAATGCTGAGTTAAGCACACTGAGATAAAAGTTCATTTATGCTATTTAAAAAAGAAAGATGGAGAGCTAATGCCTATGCACATGATAAGACAGCTCTTGTCGGCTAGACTACAATTTGTCAGATACTCAGTTTTTTAGGCTGATGGAAGCACTTTTCGAAAGTGCACTTAACTTTTAAAAAATAAAATTAACCTAGCAGCACCTTTTAACTTTTTAAACTTGGCTTACTTCTTCACTAACATGTAGTGGAAGGCACTCAGCTCACAGAGTCATTTTTAATAGCATGCGTCTTTGAGAAATTCCACTTGTTTAGGAAATTCTTTGTCTTTATTTCTGTTAAAAATTGTCAATTCAGAGGTTGCAAGCCAGTATTCTGTAGCATAATATAGGAATTTTATTTAGATTTTACCCAGATTTTGATTCAGTTCTGTTTTAAACCAAAGTGACCCTTTTATTTCTCCTGTGAAGGGAAATGCAGCACTACACATGAAGGTTTTGCAGCTTTGGAAACCCATTTGTTTTCCTGTAAATATATTGTTATTGCTACTTGTACAATTTACAGAAGGAACTTTAAAAGGGGGAATGCCCTGCTGTTCACAAAACACATGATACTGGCAGGAAGGAACACTTATTCTGGCTGTGCCTCCCTGCTTCTGCCAATTCTTGTCCATTTTACCTCTGAACCTCCAAAGTAACAAGTTTTGCTTGATTACCCAATGAAAAGTGTCCTGGTATTGATTTCTCCCTAAAATCTAATTGCTAGTTTCAAACAAATCGGGTAGAGATACAGCCTTCAGATATTAACTTAAGAACTTGGTGAAATGCAGCTGCTGGATGAAGGACAGAGAGTTAGGATGATGATGCCACAGAGGCTCAGCAGGTACCTATTCAGTTCGGGCTGCAGGCTGGTCAACCAGCAGAAGGGTGCTGACAGCCCAAACAGCACAGCAATTCCTCCAAATTGGCCATAGAAAATGCTGTCTCCTCCTTGCTGATGGAATAAGAGGCATGGAAGGAAAAAAAGGTGGCAGTGGCTCACATGATGGTTGGTGACTTAAGGCACAGGGGACTGAAGTGATGTTATTGCAACAGGAAAGTGATAAAGGATATTAATATATAAATTAATGGAAAAGTATTGTTCATTCATTTCATTACCTTTGGTATAATTTGTTCAAAACATGACTGGATGCATTACAACATAGATAATAAAAGGCTAAAATAACTAGAAAGAAAACTAAAAATTACATTAAAGGTTACCTAGATTTTCTTTCATCTACTTTTCAAAGAACTAGGAAGAAATTTTGCTTTTACTTTTGGAGAATGCAATAGGATGATCAGGCATGTTTAGTCGTCTTTGAGTTATTAAGGCTTTTCATTGCTCCAAAATATTTGTTAGATATCCAGGTTAAAAAGGGGGAAAATAAAAGTTTATGTAAGATCTATATTATTAACTCAAGTCAAACAGGGCTTCTCTCTTCACCTTCTTCCTACACCCATGCTCAGCTGCATCAGTTCATCTCTATGTATCAGTTCATTGACCCATCAGTTCATCTCTATAGATCCTGAAGAGGAGACAGGGGCAGAGGGAGATCCTTCTGTCCGTTGATATTTCTTTTTAAGACGTCTGAGAACAAAGGGCTAGACACAAATAGGAACAAATGCATTTAGTATGAGCTGAAATCTTACAACTCTTTTTCAGCTGGTTGTCTCCATAACTTCATTGGAGCTATCTGAATGATGAACAGTGGAGGACTTTTTTTTTTTTTTTTTTTTTTTTTTGTGGTACTTGGGGAGTTATCTTTGGCTCGCTTTCATAGGCTTTAGCAAGACAAAAAGTCCACCGAAATCTTATACCTGTGTCAAAACTAACTTTCAGGATGTTCCATTTGAATCAACCCAGCTGGAAAATCACCTCAAAACAGGATCTTAGTGAAACTCTGAAGCTTATATCTGATGAGAGCTTTCTTAACAAAACTTTATTTTAAAAAGAGACTGAACTTGTACTTGACGGGCTACAGAATATATATATTTTTATTGTAATAAAATATTGGATGGTGTGTAATACTATACAAACTAATGGATACTCAGGTAAAAAGAAATGTTTAAACAAACATGTTCCCTACAACAGGTAGTGCTTAGAAAACACTATTTAAAGTTATATTTGTCATCCTGTAGATTTGATTATATAAACACCAACCTTTCTTTGCAGAGATAATTGCTAGGCAAAGTTAGACACTGCTGGAATATATTAGAGTATATAAAAGTAAATTGTCTAGGGGAATCATTCTCAGTCTTTTCCATGTCAGTACCTCTCTGTGATGTTCTAGCTTGAAGAACATGGACAGAGAAGGGAATGACTTGTGTTTCTCAATGTGTTTCTAAGCCTGTTGGAAACTGCTGTCCTCAGGCTGACATCTCAAAACGTGTTAGGTTTACAGAAAGCAACATTTAGAGCCAGACACTACTTCATAAATGGCAAATCACCTTCACCAGGAGAAGTTTATTGGTTTTGTAACACTGAACATATACAGTGGTGACACCAAAGTCTTCAAATGATGTAGAAAAAAATGGTGCTGTACCAATTTTTCATCATGAAACTAATACAAAACCAAGCACTTGGTGTTCAAAACTTCTACATTCTCACTGAGTACATTTTCAGTTCTATTTGTGATCATCACTGTAACCCATAAACCGAAGAGTGTGTTCAGCTCTTGCTCAATGGACTGAATTCAATGGGCTGGATTCTCAGTGCAAGACCAAAGGGCTGAACAAAGTGCAGCCAAAGCAAGCCAACTGTGCACACAGCACTTGAAAGCCTAAAAGACTTTTTTTTTTTTCTTTTTTTCTGTCTAAGATGCCTTTAAGAACACAGCAAAATAGGAAGCTTTCATGAAGATGGATGCTGAGTCAAAGAGGATACGTGGAATTTTATCCAGTCGTTACACCAAATGTTAGCTTTTCTTTGTGCTTCAAAGTTAATTTAGAAACTTATTCTCAAAACAAGTGCTGTGATGTCCTGGATGTATCTCTGACTGAGGAAATCATTTTAACTTGTTCAGCAGTAGCAAATCCTAACAAAACATTAATTATCTTTTGCCAGAGGGCAAAGGGTACAAAATATGTTTTTCTACTGTTAGAGACACCAGAGCTTTTCTTCAGTGCAGTGACCATGCCTAAAATGCATAAAGAGTTGCTATGTTTAGAGCACTGTCCTTCAATGACACAATTTTCTGATTTTTTTTTTTAACCCAGAAGTTAAGTTTCTGAGTTTCTTTGTAAAGAAAGTCTGC
The DNA here is from genome assembly GCF_964211825.1 of Aythya ferina. NCBI lineage: Eukaryota > Metazoa > Chordata > Aves > Anseriformes > Anatidae > Aythya > Aythya ferina. Next base: position 35,689,667 of record NC_140297.1, on the reverse strand, counting down.
ACTCCTTCCGTTTAACAACTATCTATGCATGCCAGAAATCGTTGCCAGCCACTGTTTAATGCAATTAAATAATTAAAAAATATAAATATTCTGATTATTGACTAGCTATATTGTTTCAAATCTGTCAAAAGAAGACAGACAACCAACAGGGGATGAACAGATGAGAATACTGACTAGCCTCAACAAGCCTACTGCCTGCCTGTGTGAAACAGTGCAGGGTGCACGCACTGTAATCTGATTAATTTTCTATTAAAGGACATGCAGAGAACAAGCAGCAGCTGTACACGGGTCCCGTCTGCTTTTTAACCTAGAATTTAAGTTTTAAAAGCAAGGCTGCAGAGAAGTGGAACATTTCATGGAAAAATGCCCCATTTCCCAGTACACTGGAGATGTCAGATGTCTTCAGCGGGGCAGGGTGGTGGTGATGTTTCTCCTGAATGGGAAACTTTCTTCTTTCTGCAGCTGTGTTACTGCGGGCTCCCTGCAGATGAGATGGAGGCTGCTCCTCATGAACTCTGTTTTCATAGCTCTCCCCACACGGAAGGACAATAAACTTGTGTGCATTCCCTGTGGTGCCGCTACCCACACATCAAGAATCCCTGATCTATGCGCCTGATCAGGCGATGCAGTGTGTCTGGTTTTGATGAGGCACAAGCTGTGGAATCCTCGGAAAACAGGCTGAAATGGCTCTGAAGCCAGACATGCTTCAATGAAGGAGTCTGTTTTGAATTATGCTTCCTATTAGCGGTAGATTTAAAAATTAGGGAACTAAGAGTAAATCTGGAACTCGACAAGGCTTAAAATAGGCTTGGGTCACAAATCTTGCTAGCTGTAAGAAGGGCTGGTCTTCAGTGCAACAAGGAGGTCTTTAAGGAAACGAGTAGAAAAAAACAGGGTGACTAGCGTGGGATGAGGGAAATAATAAAGGTAAGTTATTTCTCCCCATTTTATGTTCTGAAACCCAGGGAAAGCTTGTATGAATGGTAAACATATGGAATAAATTATTGGGAAAAGTGATCTCAAAACAAGACTACAACAGAGTTCAAGTGACACCCTTGACTCATTTCTGGAACAGAAATGGATGGAGCCATAAAGTCAACATAAGAAAGCAGGATTAAGATTAACCCAAAAAAGGGCAAGTAAATTAGACTGGAAGCCATTTTCCTGTTCCTTATGGCAGCTTCCCAAGACTGCACATCTGAAACCTGTAATTTAACATAAGCCCTAAGAGTCCTCGCTGCCAACTACAGAAAATTAATCAAACGTATTCTTGTAATGCCTAAGTAGTTGGTATTTATACAAATACAAAAAGGCAAGATGGACACATTCATGTTTATTTTGAAATTAAGAGAACCAACACAAAAATGATTGTGCAACGTTATACAGGTCAGTTAGTTAACTGCTTGAGTTTCAGTCAAGATGGCCATAAAATCAGGTAATAAAGCTGCAATGCTTTGAAAATCCAGATGTATTTGAAATGAGTTGCTCTATGGAATTAAGAGATGTGAGAGGTCAGGAGAACAATCCAATCTAACACCATGTCTCCACTGCAGACTTCTGTTGGCATCGCTGCATCAGCCGAGGTATGAAACTGCTTAATACCTGACAGTTACCGCTGCACTGCCAGCTGTACCACAAGTGTTAAGGTAGTTATGCTGGTGCAAAGGTGAAATTTCATAAATAGCACTTTTCCCTGCTGTTTTTTCTACCCCAGCACGATACACAGATGTGCTAACATAACTGCAGCTCTAACACAAACAGTTCCTCTAATAACAACAGAGATATAGCCAAAACCACCGGGGTCACAGAAGCACATGCTCGTAGTTTACTTTGACTACTTCTACACTAAACACATTGCACCACTTGTGTGTTCCAAACACAGATGAGTAGAGATTTGCTGGCAAACACACCACAGCTGGCCCCCTGAGGAAAATAGCCCTGAATCGGGCCAGCTGCGGCGCTCGGCAACAGCACCTCTCCCTGCACACCTGAGCTGGCAGGCACCAAGCGGGGGACCCCAGCCATTGCCGTTGCTCATTGCAGTGCCTGCCCGGTGTGTGTGCCTCCCTCCTCCCACGCTCTGGCTTTATTGCCCCCGCTGCTGCTGTTGTCCCCATCGCTGTCCCCAGGCCTCAAAATGCTCAAAATGGCGGCAGGCCGTAAGGGGAGCAGGGCAGCCCAAGGGACACCGGGGACCGGATCGTCTCCCTCATTCCCCCAGCAGCGCTGTGCGTTCCCACAGGCGGCCTGAGGCCGGCTGTCAAGGACGTTTGGGAGAACTGGGGCACGTCTTTATCGCTCCTCATGCCCGCCGGGCTCCCGTCTGACAGGGTGAGGGCACAGAACCCCCACGCCCTCACTTTGGGAACCAAGGGCGAACCAACGGACCAATCAGAGAGCGACTTCCGTGCACCTCGCCCAATCACCAACCTCCTGCAGGTTTCAGGGCGGAGGCGGGGAGACGACTACCGCTGGCCGCCATGCTTGCTGCTGGCAAAGCGCGACCTGCCCGCACGGCGCCCTTACGCAACATGTCCGGCGGGGCTAAAGGCGGAGAGGGGGCGTGGCTATGCAGCGAGGCCCCGCCCCCCGCGGCCGGTGTGGGCGGGGCCTCCGCTTCCTGCCCGTCGGGGCCGGGCGGGTGCCCGCGCCCCAGGCGCTTGGCCCCGCCCCGCCCGCGGGGTGTCCGCGCCCCGCCCGCAGCATGCAGGGCGCCGCCGCCATCCCCGGGGACGTCCGCGGCCTCCTGGCAGGTACGGGCGGGACGGACCCACCGACAGACCGACGGACGGAAGGAGGGAGGGATAGAGGGAGGAGGGAGGGAGGGAGCGAGGAGGGCTGGCTTCCCGGGGGGCGGGCCGGCGGGATGTGCCGGCACCGGCACCGGCACCGGCACCGGGAGCGCCACCGGCAGCGGCACCGGGAACGGGAGCGGGGTGGCCCCGGGGGTGCCGCTGCACCCTGCTCGCAGCGGGGAGGGGAAGGGGAGGGGAGGCGCGGAGCTCCCTGCCCTGTGCCCCTGTGTCCCGCTAAGTTCACTTCCACCTCTGTTTTTTATTTATTATTATTATTATTATTATTATTATTTTTGGGAAAAAAAAGATCCCTAAAAGTCCCGAAACGGCCTCGAAACGGTTTCGGTTTGAGCGGGAGCGGCGCCTTCCTTGTGACAACTTCTCTTTCTGCCGCAGGAACTTGCACGGCTCTGAGCCGCGCACGCTGCCCGTGCCCCCGGGACCGTGCCAACGAGGCCGAGCACCTGCTGGCTGCGGGGGCTGCTCGCCTCTGGGATATGGTCACTGTTAAACACCGGGGCGGGCAGAAGTAGTGCCTGAAGTGCTCTGCTCGCACCTCTCAACCCCACCTTGAAAGCCCTTCTGCCGGCTCTCCCTGAGAGAGTTGTTCCCGCTGTTCCCAAGCACCTTGTGTGGAGGTTGTGCCACCTGTAGGAGCGCCCCCAGGGAAGGCCACCAGCAGAAATGGGAAGCTTTTGGTGATTTCTCATCATGGGATTGATTCGTAATAATAATAACAGAGAAGCCCTAGAGAGCTTTTCCAGCCCTCTGTGGTGTTGCAGTGTCCTGGAGCCTGTGCTCACATGAAGTTTTTGTCTGGTTCAGAGTGACTTTCGCTGGGCGAAGTTGCTCCGAGAAACTCTTCTGGGGGAGGCTGATATGATGCAGATGGGATAACTTCAAACTTTTTTCTTTCTTGTCATGGTGCCTCATCTATACAACCCGTCCTTCTCCATGTCTTTTTCCAGTCTGACATGGAGAAAGCGTTATAAAAGTTCGTGTTTTGAAGCAAAACTGCGAAAACACCTATTTTCTCCCAAGAGGGATGTCAGTGTGCTCTGTCAGAGTTCAGCAGCCTAAATCATGCCTGGGTATCTCCTGTTTGTACTCCAAGTACAACTTTAGCTTTTCTGGAAAAAAATGAGATAGGTTCAATAGTGCCATCCATAATTGCGAATGGAATGATTTACCCATGGTCTTTAAATCTTTTGTCATTGTTATGGTAGCATAAATGCTACACAATATGTCTCTATAAGCACTGTTTTAGATTTAATTTACATTCACATGCAATTTTGGTTTGGGTCTTGATGCAAAATGAGCTTAACACTTGTTAACTTTATGGCGGTGCAATTATAGAGCAAACAGAAATCTAGCAGAGAGGAGATGGGGAAGTGAGGAACAAATACTAGTTTGTAACTTTTAGGCCCTACTTGCAGAATTATCAAAGGGAAACAAATGCATGGATAATTATGGTCATGCAATGTAAAAATTCAATAACCTGATTCTGTTTTTCAAAAACAAAGCCTGACTTTTTACAGTTAATGTGTTAACACCCCCCATTAATTGCTACAAGTATAAAGTTTCATGAAATTAGAGTAGTTCAAATGGTATGAGCAGTTCTTTTGTGGTCACATTTAGGTTCTGGTAATCTTTATTTATGTAGTGCCCTGCTGCTTTTTGCCTGAACTATTCACGTACTGAAGATGTATGGTAATGGAGGAAGGAAGGGAGCTCTGTCATATCTTTGCTATTCATTAAGCATCCCTTATACAATACAAAGGCTGCAGTGAATAGATAGTCACTCATTTCTGCATGCTCTTCTTCAAGGGTGCTTCTTAATGTATTATTTTAATGGCTCACAGGTATTGATTCAACACCTCTTTGAGATGAAAGAATATTGTTTTCCCGTCGGTAAAATTAGCGTAATAAACAAGATGTGATCTGGGGTCACAAAAATAATCAATGGCAGAACAGAAGTGGAATTCAGATTCACCTGCCTCTGTGCTGTGCTGGTTTCTCCAGAAAATAATGTCAGTTGGATGTCTCTATTCAGTGGCCATTATGAGTGGCTGGCACTTTTTCATATCAAGTTCTGTCGAGAACATGCAGTTGATGTCTAGTGTCAAGCACCCTTTTTTTTTTTTTTTTTTTTAGCCTGATGTTTGTAGAGCAGAGAGGCAGTGACAGATACAAAATCTCATAAATATTTTGCTTTTTCCCCGTCCTAGAGCTTTTTGCCTACTTTTCCCAACTTCAGCAACAAATGGAGTAGCGATCATATGGATTTCCTTATCCCTGCTTGGCCTTGATTGATTGTTAGAGAACTGTCCGCCCCCCTATGCTGAACAAGTAGGGGTCCTACTGGAAAACATGCTAAGTGCTCCTGTAGTTAAACATGGTGATAATGGGAATAAACACGCCAGGGGATGAATTAAAGTTGCACAGGAAACTTTCTGACTCGTGAGTGCTTTACTTTGAACCCAAACAATATTATATCTTCAATGCAAAAACAAATTCTGTCACACATGCTGGCAGGGTCACTGTAGCTGCATGTCAGTGGCGCTGAAATGTTCCAGGCAGAAGCACAGCTTGAGCTCGGGGCTAACCACATTAGTTGGAAGCAGGAGGAAGCTGTTTCTGTAAAGCTTAAGGGGAAAGGTCAGTGAAGCAATGGGCTTATTGCAGAGGATTGCTGGGATTTCACAATCCCGTCTTCTCTTCTCTGGCTTGTTTAAGTGGTGGGAGGGAAACACTGGAAGCAGAAACAGGGTCCTCTGGTCACAAGTTGAACTTCTGGTGAGGGGAGAAAGACGTCTTGTTGCTCTCTTTACACCTGGGAGGTGTGTGGTAGCATATCTAACTTCTTCATTCCCACCTGCGTCTCTGCACCTTCCAGATGATGCTTGAGGTTTTGGGATTTAGTGAAGGAAGCCCAGTTCTACTGTGTTTTTTCTTCTTTTGAAAAGGTATCCTCTGTGTGTGTGTTCAGGATCTCTTTGTGGATGCTTGGCAGAGTGGGATGTTATTTGTTATATTTTTTTTCTTGCTGTCAAATTATGATTGGTTATGTTGGAGGCCCCTGCTCTTTTTCTTTTTTTTTTTCTTTACTTCTTGATGCACACTCTAAGCTTTGGCCTGTCCACAGCTGAGAAGGACTTCAGAGGCTGTATTTTCCCCAGAGGCGTATTATTTCTTCTGTAACATAAATCAGACTGGTTGCTTCAGTCATATAGATGGAAAAAAATATATATTTTTTTAATTTGTGGAGATTTAGTTGGAGGAGTTGAGAATGCTTTATTTTGGAAGTTTTTGGTAGTGTTGTGATCTTTAGATATACGTAGCATTTTTCTTTTCCACTTATCTTCATGACATCCATGATTATAGTAAGGGTCTTACTGTTTTTTTTTTTCAGTTCTCCTTTTGCACTTGTCAGCATTTCTAGTTTGAATTTCTGTATTCATATATGAAAAGTTATAAAGATTTTTTTTCATAATGGAAATGGAATAAAACCCTTTTTCTAGTTCATATAGAGATGGGAAAATTCCATATCCACTTTTCCTTGTTCTACAAAACAAACAAACAAAAAATAAAACTAAACAGTAAAATTCTGTTCTTGCCTTCAGGACTGTTTCCACCGAAACATTACTCAGTTTGTTTAAATGCTTGGTTGTATTATCCAAATTGCCTTATTTCATGATTCTGTGGTTCTAAACTTTTCCTCAAATTAATATTTGTTTTGCCCCCTTGTTTCACTGCACCCTGGAAACAGCATGCAGAAGGGTGCAAGGTGAGAAAACTGTGAGATGGTAGATCCAGTGCATGAGTCAAGAAAGTTTCCTTATGCTTACCTCTTATTTCTGAGTGCTGCAGTAGTTATATTTACCCCTGATGCCCAGAAAACTAGCTGTCCTTATTGACCTCCTTGTCAGCTGTTGCTGGGCTTGCTCCTTATGTTCCTATCATAAGAAATATCACCTAGGTACATCATAGCTCTTTTTCACTGGCTGGCTTGATTTTAAAATGAGGCTTTCATTTAAAACTTTACCTTTCTGTGTTTTAAAGTACCATTTTCCCATTACCATGGCTTTAATGAATGCTGGTTCTTGCTGAAGAACCCATCTTTAGACGATAAACCAGGGCGATTATAGACGTTTTCGAAGCAGACAAGTATTTACAGCTTTGGTAATATATATGTATTTCAATAGTAATGGAATAAGAATAGAAACAGTGAGGTGAAAAAATGCGTGGAGGCATTCCTGGTAAGAAATAACCTCCAGTGATTTGAAACATAGTTCAATTGTCTCTGCCATAAATTTGAGAATAAGTGTCATATATGGGTGATAAAAATGGCATAGGCTATTTTTTATATACTCATTATTCACTTAGTTTGTCTTTTTCAATTAACGTGGAGTCTATCTTCCCCATCTGACTGGGTTTACATTTCTTTCATAATCATATGTCAACAAACCACAATAGATGCAGCATAATGTAGCATACAGTGTAAATCTTTAGGTTAATCCTTAACATTTTTTATTATAGTTCATTTGGAATCACTTTGTAACTTGATCATGATTTGTACTAGTATGGCTTTTTCATGATAAGCTTAATGTGTTACAGCTTGATCTTTTCTCACCTCTTTAATGTAGAGAGAGGATGCTCAGCTACCCAGTCAATGGGATTAGAATATAGTCCTTGATTATGATTCTGTTTTTCTTTCACTTCTTAAAAGAGATGCCTTATCTGTTTACTTCTTCAGAGGAGTCTCAGTGGTTTTAGGGTACTTCTGCTTTCTAAATCATTAACAGAAATTGTTGAGCGTTAATGTTTTTCAGTATTTTCACTTTGTATGTGGCAACAAGGCAAGATACCCTTGCTTTTGGAGATCTAAGCTTCAACAGTTTGTAAAGGCAGTCCTTTCCAGGACTTTGTGCTAAAGGAGTGTTCACCTATCTATTAGACTGGATCAATGTGATTATTTTTAAATATCTTAGTGTCAGTCACCTTTATTTTATATCTGTTTCTGTGTAGGTGTTTATGTAGGTATAGGTACATATTTGTGTGTGTGTATATAAAGACAGTTTAGCAAACTCTGGAGAGAGACTTCTGAATATAGTTGGGGAGGAAGGGGGGAGAGAGCAGAAGCAAAATGCTCAAATATTTCTTGATTTAAAAGGTGCCAGATTTATGTGCAGAGGGACAGGCAGTCACAGGTATTGCATGATAATTTGTCTTCGGGCCTGTTCCGTATTGACGAGTTGTACAAAAAGTTTGAAACCCAATGAATTAATTGCTTTCTAATGCTACCCTGTGTAAAGCTGAAAGATAAGTGGCAGCCTGTTTGATGTTGGTCACCTTTGAAAAGTGTCTGTGCACAAATGTGCCTAGCTTGCAGCTACCTTCAGAAATGTGCTGGCCGGCCTTCCAAAATTCCCTGGCTTGCAGCCAGCTCCTGGCTCTCGCAAACCGTAGTGTGGAGGAGAGAGATGGGAAAGGGCTGGTGGTGGATTGTTGTGCTGACCTGCCGTTCCCTCCTGGTGTGACCGGCAGCACATCCACCAGGTGACATGGTGCAAGTGTCCCTTGTCATATGATGGCTGTGTGTCCAGTCCTGGCACGGGGTCGCTCGGCATTCTCATCAGGTCGCGTAAAGGGAGCTGGCTGCCTTCCCTGCCCCGTGAGTGGAAACACACCTCTCTCATCACTCTGTCATTTGAATAGCATGAGCTCATCAGGTGGTGAAGAAGTGACTAACGTTTTGGTTATCTGAAGAAGGAGGGGAAAAAGGAAGGCCCAGGTCACAGTGTTTGCCTCTGTGAGAGCCTGTTGGGCCCACCTCAACACAAAAAATGGGTGGTTCTGTCCTATGTATGTTTGTCTATAAGTACAACTGGTAATCATTGGAATAAGCACTATAAACAACAAAGTACTGTGAGTTATGATTGGTACTCTTAAATGCAGCACTTGCTTTGGGCTAAAAACCAACAATATTCTTGAAAGCATCCATGTGTGCTGTTTCCGTCTTCATTAAAGAAAGTAGCCCCAAAGACTTCAAATGGTGGAAAACTTGCAGAAGGTATCTGCTTACAGTTATTGAAGTAAGGAGAAGCACAAAATGTTTTAACGATGAAAATCAAAAACAATCTTAACTTTTTTTCCTCCTGAAAGGAATGCAGATGGAAACAAAATTAAACTGGCCGTTCGGCTTTTCCCGGTTGTCTGAAATGGCAATTAGGCCTTGAGCTACACGAGGCGGCTGAATCGGACAAAGCTCTACTGTAGTGTGACTTCTCAGCTCTATCAGCTTGCAACCTGTATTGACAGAGCAATTTGTGAGGGGATCTTATCAATTGGATCTTTCAGTCCCGTGTCTGTTGTTCGTTTCTGTAGGCAAATAATTTCTCGGGGGTATGGTTCAGGCGAAGGTGAAATCATGAGATTTAAGAAACTGAGGATAAGTACTACAGTCAAGCAATCAGGCAGTTTAACATGCAAGCTTAACAAAAGTTTGAGTAAGTTTTCAAGGTTTATTTCTCTTTGGAATTCTGGTATTTTCAGCGGAAATAATCAACTGAGTAGCTGAGTTGCTATGGTGGTAGACCTCCCTCCACAATGTGTGATTCTAAATAGCTGCTCAGTTTGTTAGAAACAAGGGATGGAAATATGGAAAAGCATCATTTGTTTCATGTGTTGTTGGAAACTTTAAATCATGAACCAGTTCAAAGAGGTTTTCTTCTTGCTGTTTCTCTTTTTGTTTTCTTAAATTAATGAATGGGCCAAATGCTACTGAAGCATAAAGGAAATGGATTTACACTCAGATGCTTGTGACTAGTAACTTACACTACTAATGCATCTCAGCATTAAACTGTCAGAGAAGAGATCAAGTATTGGATCATCCTGGAGAAGGAAGAGCAAATTAGTGACTAGAATAGTGGTGAGAAATAGGTAAATTTTGTATCTTCTGTATGAAGTTCTGCCTGAAATTGACTGTATAAGACTTGCATCTCTCATACCAAAGAGCTGAGTCTCATTCTAAGGTAAGTTTGAGGAATGTCATAGAAATTGAGTCATCATTCCCTTATGTTAAGCCAGCGATGAAGCTTTTGCTAATTATTCCTTTCATACTCTTCCATGGTGTAGAAGAACAGGTAGTGAAGTAATGATCATAACTTAGATTTTCTTGCTTCTTGTCCAGAGGAACTTAGGATAAGTGACTAATCTCATGTGCATCTGGCACATCATGAATGGATTTACAGCGCTAGATCAGAAGATGGTTTGAGGAAGACATATATCATCTGTGTAATTGTCAGTAGTTAAGAAAATGTATGATATAGTAATATGGTATTTGCAAGTATATTACTTCTTTGGCATCCTGTTAAAGATCATGCATACATCAGGTCTGTCTTCATATATTGGGGCTGTGATGAAGCAAGCCATACGCTTTCTCTGAACACACATAAGAGACAGTGTTCCACGATGAGTATAGAGTATTCTGTTTGTGGCTACCTGAACTTATAGAACTTGTTTTAGTCTCACGGGAGAGTGAAGACATTCCAGGGAGGTCTTCTCTGTAAGTGCTGCTGTGTAGAAACAACTAACTTGTCAGGAGCTTGTGTGTGCTTGCTGTCTTTCTGGCTCTCCCCCACCTCACTTTTCATCTCCCTCTCCACCTCATTATCTGCTTTTACTGAGAATAGATGGAGCGTCTACTTCTGCCCTGTACCTCCATGGTTAAAAATGCTGTATTATTTCTGCTTTTGAAGTCCAAGCTTTTCAGGAAAAGAACAGGTTCTCTCAGTAATGTAGTTAGTCAGATTTTTCATATCTACAGTGCATTCTAAGCCAGAAATGATAATAAACTTGGTTTCTCTTCCCCACCCTACTCTTAATTGTGTTATCTCAACATCAGTGATTAAAGAAAGCTTTGACAGTCAGTCAAAACCTGAGATGACATAATACTCAGCTGGGTTTTGAGCTTTTCCAAGAAGTAATGAAGCCCACTGAGTTTACATGAAAACTTCTGAGGCAAAGCTGGTGATTTAATGTTTGAAGATTACTGTGTAATCATTGCTCTTTATTTATAAACCACCTGATTATTCAAAGCTTTCACATTGTTGCTGTAATGGAAGGTAGAAGTGGCTATCCGTTTTTTTGAAATAAATATGCAAAAGTGTGAAGAAACCAATATTTAATCAGCATGTCCCTTCGAGACTGAAAGGTTGGTCTTTACCGGAAAATCCTGTTAGGTATAATTGAGGAAAAACTGTTGGCTGTTCTGGCTTTTGCCCTCAGAAAGTAGCAGGTCTTCTGACCCAAGGGAGGCTTTGTGGACAGTCAGTGTTTTGGGACTGCGTGTGCCTTTCCTTGCTCCCTTGATCGGAAATTACAATCGTTGGGATTTATGGAGATGTATAGGTTTTCTGTGTGTTAGGACAAGATGTTTCCATGTATGCTTGGCTTACGGCATTGAGGCCTTTGGGGTGCAAGTCTGGAGGATTCATTAATAGACATGTTAAGTGCCTTTCCTTCTGTCCTTTTACAGAAGGAATCACATAGAACCGAGTTTTTTTTTTTGTTGTTTTTTTTTCTTTTCCTGCCTTGGGGACTGCTCTGAGAAACGTGACGGGGAAGGTTCTCCCTTCCCTCTTATGGGAATGGGGAATAATATTATTATTCAGAACTTCAAAAATGCTTGAAAAATGCAGATTTTACCATATTTTGTGAAGACATGTAAATATTCTGGTAAATTATTTGAATTACATGAAAGAATTACATCTTTGTAATGGTATGCTAGTGTTCTCAAAGAGTAACTTTTGACTTGCTTTCTTGCAACTGACAGGATGAAGAGTGACACGTTTCTGTGGAATTTCTGGTTTGTAGAGAAAAAAGCAGGCAATTAAAGCTTTCAGTTAGGGAACCTGAAGTAAATATTCACTTAACACTGTTTTAAAGGGTAATTTTTGCATGTGAATATTTGAGTACTTACTTGGCTGGTTTTGTATTTTCATTGTGAAAAGTGAAATTTCATTCAATTGATGGGATGAAAATACCTTTTTGTCATTCCAAAAAACATGGAAGTATCTTTTCATCTAATTTGAAAAGGCACAGAATAAATCAGTACTATTGGTATCTACATGTACGTACACAGGTTGTACCAAAGTGTGGGTGGGGGGCACCTGTTGGGGGTGTTCGTGACTCAGGTACACTTTCCCTTCTTGAATGAACGAGTGTTATCCCATACCGCTGAGAAAATGAAGTTAACAAGCAAGATTATTTTTTTTTCTGTAGCTCTGCTTTTCAATTCTTAGGATAGTTGATTGGTAATCACAAGAATTTTTTATGGTGAATTTAGGGAATTATTTTTGTTAACCAAGAAAATATACTACTGGAGGACTTGCTCTCACCAAAATTAAGTCACTGCACTGTTTTTGTACTATGCACTGGATATGTACTATATTACAAAGAACCACAGTAGCTTTTATGGGATGCTTTGATTCTACGTTACTATATAAATATGTCTTCTGTGTAAGAATAAAAAAAATACAATGCAGGTTAGAGTTTTAGTTTGTGATTTTACAAGTGCATATATGCTTAACTTCAAGTACATGCTTAGTCTTGACTAATTCAGTGTGGTTATTTTCATGGCTACCTAATTGTTTGCAGGGTTAAGGCTTTGGTTATAAACTTTTAGTCACATAGGGAGTTCAGAGGCAAAGCGAGAACGTTTGAAAATACTGGAACCAGTAAGTGACCTATATTAGTGGCCAAGTAGGCATTACTGCTGAAACAGTGAATTACTCAACCGCTTTCCTACCTTGATCTTCTGAAGTAACATGGCAGTAATACTTGCATAAAGGCTGTTTCCATGTTTTAGCTTTATTCCTTACTTTAGATGATGGAAAGTAATTGTTACAGTACTGAAATTTATTAGGACTTACTTGGCGTAATTAGGTGAGCAAGAATCAAATGTCACCATAGGATTTGCTGTGCTAAGCATAAGTAGATCAGAGCACAAATGTATCCCATTTAGAATCTGAAATGTCTGCTAGCTATGCTGTGTGTAGGCCTGAAAATAATTTTCTTAGTTTCTTCATAGTAGTATCTGGACAAACTCATTAGAGCAGTATGTCTTATTTGAGCTGTACAATTTTTTCTTTATTTTCTTATTTAGATGTCGACACATTTATTTCTCAAACCCTAAAAGGAGAAAATCTGTCTAAGAAAGCAAAAGAAAAAAAGGATGTTCTTCTTAAGAAGATAAAAGAGGTTAAGGCAAGGTATGTGAGCTTTATGGCTTTCATATGTTAATATGTTGTAATGTAACTTACTGATAACTTAGTTGTGTGTTTTTTTTTTTTATAGTCTTTTAATAAGCGTTAGCAATATTAATAATCTGTTTATATCTTGATTTCATCAGATAATCTGTATGGGTTTACCTCTATATCGTTCATGAAGCTGCTAGGATTCAGTAAGAAAAGGGAATGTAAAGATTTGTCCCATTTGAATTGCTGTAATATTCTGAACCCTGACTGTAAAACTTGTTGCATAGAGCTTACTTTCACCTCTACTTTAAAGAAGACTCATTAAAATACAAGAAAGAAAATGTATTAACAATATGATCAAGCTTCTTATTGCCATCCTCAGCTGGTGTAACATAGTAATTCAGTGCTGAGTTTGCTTTACTGTATAGTCTGCCCTTGAGCTCTTTGTAGTAGAAAATTGAAACATAACTGGATACTAGTTTGTTTCAGCAATGTTACAATAGTGAAATGCTGGGGCAGGCCAAGCAAATGTTTGTTCCGTTGATTTTTAAATAACTACACACAACAAAAAATCAGCTATGATTTCAGACTCAGCTCTATTGTGATTTACTGTTAATAAAAACAACTTGTTTAAAGATATTTGGCTATAGTTTTGTGTGTGCTACAAAATATCCTTTGCAAGATTTATTTTCTTATAACTCTAGACAACTAAGATGTAATCTAGTACTTGCTATTCCTTTCCCATTGTCATTTCTTAAGTATCTTTCTACTGATTGCTCCTGTTGGATACCTCCTAAGCTGTGCTTTGATGATGTGCTCCTGCATATGTGGCAACTTGTTTACGGTTTCAAAGACAGCACAGTCATCTGGCAGGGGCACCATTCTTAGTATCGTAAACTGGGGGAAGACTTGAGATGTGTCCAAAACTCTTGTAATTGAAAACTTTTGTGCATTTCATTCTGGCCGCAAATGCTTAAGCGTATGCATTTTTCTATCTCTTATCCTCAGACCTTTCCTTTCTCTCCTTCTCATTACTTGTAGGTATCTCCTTACTGACTAGCCTGTTACGTGCACTACTGGTTATTGTCCATAAAGATGATCTTGGCAGCTGCGTTTTGTTTGCCAGTCATTTCTGGTGAAATTTTCTTTTCACATAATCTCTAGTCAGTACATGCTTCTTGAATAGCCATTTTACATAACTCTCCCATGATTATTTATCTTCATACATCAAAGTGTATCCGAGGATTATTTTTTTTTTCTGAAGAAACAGTATTTTTTGCCTGTGGGATGATAGATATTTTTTTAGGCATTACATAGTCATCTTCATATTTGAAAATGCTTCTATATTCAAGCAAGCATCAACTTTTAAATATATAGGTAATTATTAACACTTCTATTTGGATTTGAAAATATAGCACAACTAGAACTACAACTTCTGAATTCTTTTTTCCTGCTAACCTACTGTGTTATAGGATATGTTTAGTGGCTTTTACTTGCACACAATTTTTGAAATAATTTTAGTAAACCTTTTAAATGTTAACATACAAAAGCATCTTCATATTAAGATATCTGAGTTTGACATATGTACCTAGAACAGACTGCCCTATGAGAGTTGATTTTTTGTTGGAGTCTTCTTTAAAAGGACTGGGGATTCTCTCAGCTGCAAAGGTAAAATGAAATATAGTTAAATAATTTAGCCAAAAATAAAAATTAAGGAAAACTAGCAGCACTACGTTTCAATCACGGGAAGTAGTTGAAAACTAAGAATTGTTTTATGCTCTGTTCTGTTGCTCTGGATTTGCAAGTGTGTTGCATTATGTTTTGTTTTCCTTTTTCCTGCAGTTACCCTCAAGAATTCCAGGATAAAGGTAAATGTCATGCATTTTTTTTTCCACTGTAGTATATTTTTACCGACTGACACTCAGTTGAACAATCAGAACATGCTCTGTTTTTAAATGCTGAAGCGTGTGTTGCTCGACTCTCCAGGCTGAGGCTGCTAGCTCCACCTGCTGAGGGAAACAGAAAAGAGCTTCTGAGTTTCAGACTTCGTGCTGAGCCATCATTCAGGGCTAGGTCCCGTTCCCTTCATTTAACTCATGTAAGAGTGCTTACTGATGAAAAGAAAAGTTAGAAAAATAGCTCAGAAATTAATATATATTATGTAAGTCAGAGCTTATGTCTGACTTAATTAGTAATAGCTTAACATTGTGTAAGGCCATGTCGTGCAAAAAAAATTTTTTTCAGAAGAAGTGTATGCAAAATAGTCAGTTTAGGAGATAAAATGGTAACAGAATAACTTATTTCAGCCTCTTTTCTCAACAGTGATCACAAAAGTCTTCAATTCCATAGTGATATTTCTTCAACCTTTTAATAGTCTCATCTAGTGGCAATATGATATTGGCTTTTGATCCACAGCAAATGAATGTTTTCATAATGCAGCAGGATCTCAGACCTTTAGTTGGAGAGGAGACAATTTAACGTGTTAGTAATGAAAACTGAAGTGTGGGTTATCTATCATCTTCTAGAGGAGTTAAAACAATGCTGCAGAGTTCAGTTTAGAAAAGACTAAGGAGTGTGTTGCTACAGTGTTCTGTTCTGTAACTAAACCTGGAAGGGCTCTTATTTCCATGATGCTAATTCTTGAGGTCATGACCTATAGCCTGTGGATGCTGGTATGAGGGTCACAGTGTGAGGTCAAAAAAAGCCTATGCAAAACTCCACTTCTTGTAGTGGTTGAGAAACTGTCTGTTTCTGTACCCAGAGGTTCAGATTTGTAGGCTACATTGTGCCTCCTGATAAAGTGAAAATATGTAAGTCATATTCAGGCAAGTAACGTTACAACAAGGCACAACAAGTTCATACATTTCTTATCACTGCTTAAGTCAAGTCATAGAAGTATAACAGTTCAACTGCGTGAAAAAATAAAACTGCCCAAAGATTGCCAAGATTTTGTAAATTAAAGCTGTGTTGATTCTTTTAAAAATTATATTAAAATCATTGCTGTTTTTTAAAGTTGTACCTTAGCACCCTTACTACAGTTAAAATGTAGTTTCCCTCCTTCTCTCACAGTCCAAACTGAATTAAGGATGAAAAAGTTAAATGTTATTTTATTAAGAAAATGACTAATGTGAAAATAGGAGAGATGCTTGTTTTGTTACAAATACGAACTTTCTGGAAAGCATGCTTTTGAAAAGTTATTATGTCTCAGTCTGCAACTCTCTAGTAAATTTGAGAATTGTCTGCAGAGAACAGCTTTTGATTACGGCTTCTTTTTTTTAAAGTTCAAGGAAGTTCTAACCTATTTGCTTTCTTCATTGGCAATTTGATTCAGCATTCCTTTTGCAACTCACAATTTATTAATAAAAATAAGGTTTCATTATCTCCAGTAAAATGTGATTTAATTGATATAGTCTGTAATTGTAGCTATAAAACTTGCTCTTACTTCTGTGAAAATTATATTCGATCTTATTCTTTTTATTAGAGTGTATTTGCTTCTTAAGGAGGATATATTGTGTCTTTTATTTAATTCTCATGATCATCTCTTTAGTTTCATCTCTCTGAAACTATGTACAGATGGTGAAGCTTGCAAATGCTGACATCTTAGTTTTCTTTCAGTATTTATCAATAAAATGAGAGGGCTTTAAAGTTATACCATTGTCTTCTGCAAATAAGGATAAGTTTCTCCAAATCCAAGTACATTTACATCCACGAGTATGAAAAATTTGTAAGAAACATGAGCCTGCATTTATTTGCAAAATATTTGTGGGAATGTGGTTCAGTGGTATGAGTTGTCAGTGTAATCTCCAGAGATCAAGAAATGTATGCTAAACTTTATTTGGATAGTGTCATTCTTACTTTAGGCCTGTACAAATTAGGCGTGACTTGTGTAGGTGTAGAACAAAGGACTCACATGGAGGTGAGCAGTCAGATTCTTTGCCAGCTATTGGTGTAACAAAGCAGAGGCAGCTGCTGAATGAGGTCAACTTTTGTGCATGTTCTTACCTACGTGCACACCTAGATGTTTGAAAAATGGAAAAAATTAATATTTAAAACTGCAATGGTATTGATGGGAAAGACGTCTGACCATTCCTCCAACCCTCTCCAGAGAAAGAAGAAATACTTGCAAAGTATGAGGTGATAAAGGAGAATATCTTTTAGGAAAAAAGGAGGGGTGGTGGAAGCAGAGATGTGGAGACTGTACTGAAACGATCTAGGAATGAAAAAAACTACTGTGCACGTTTAACTCATTTGCCGTTCTTTGTTTTGTATTAGCAATTTCTTATTTTTTTAATGCAAATAGTAGTCTTTTTTGTAGCTGAAAGGAACGGTGCAGAATGATTCACACTATGTGCAGTATCATCATGCTATATTAATTGCCATGCTGTCTTAGCTCTTGTCAAGAATCCTGTGGGCTGTGACCTGACATCGTTCCAGAGGCGCGTAGAAGAATGTTTTAAAGGCTGAAAGAAGTGGACTACGTTTTCAAAATTCTTATATTTCCTAAATAACGTAAAGCAACTTGACTCTGGTCTCTCAGATAGCAGTTAGTAAGTTGTTCCACAAGCATGCTTCGTGGGCATCTGCTTGTCGCTCCGCTTTGTTTCACCACTGCTTGTTCCTGAAGTTCCACTGGCTTTTGCGTGTAGTGACTAGCCTGTTTGTCTAAGGTATTGCAAGTGGGCTTTTGTTGTAAGGGCTTTTGCCAATAGCATACGGAATCTTGCCTCCTATAAAGATAAGGCAAAGAGGTTTAAAATAAAATAACAAATATCGAAGAGCCTGCGCATGAGTAGAATCTGGCTTCTTAAAAATGAAATCATCCATATGCATATCTAACTTTCAGAAAGTGCCTCCATACTTCTTTGCAACTGACCTGATGAAATCGAGCACTTTCTTGCGTCCTCATCAGAAAGAAAAAGCCTATTACTGACTTGTTAGGTCAGTAAATATGCTGGCATATGCATCTTTGGTGCCTATGTACTGAAAAATGAAGCTTTTTATGGGAAGTGTGAACATGTGAAAATTTAAGACACTAAATTCATAGTACAGTCAAATATTTGACTTGTGTTACCTAATGATACAATGACTTTTACAGTTAAGCAGAATGCTGATTTATAAAGTGGATTTGTTCTCATGATGAAAAAAGTATAATTATTATCCAAAATAATAATATTTCTATAAAAGTATTTATTAAATTGTTAAATATTTTATTCTTAAATTAAGGAACTCACTGGAAACTTCTTTTTGCTCTTAGACACTTCTGCATATATTTTTTTTTTTTTAAATTTGAGCTATTTGACTCCTCATCTAAGCAGTTTAAGCAAAAATAAAAGCTGTGGTCACACTCACGATGACCTGTTCTAGATCATAGGATTGGGAAGGAACTTGAAACCAAAGATAATTTTCACAGAAGTCTGGACTTTGTCACAGATTCTGAGTTAATACAGTTTTTGGCATTTCTCTGTTTTGAGATTAATTGAATCAATACTATGGCTGCCAAAATGTTTAGTTAAAAGAACCTTGCTTTCAATTATGCTAAAAATAGTGCTAAAGTTGGCAGAAGCACTGTGAGCCCTAGAAACTGTATTTGCGTGTAAAGTTCCCTTGCCATCTGTTCTTTACATTTATTTTACTAAAATATATATTTTTAATCACTTCGCAAAAAATTGGCTTGGTGTTTAAAGTGTCTAGTACTTTTGGTGTCTCAAATTCTGTCATAATATGGGAATTTGCAGAACAAGTTCCCTGTAAAGCTCTCAGTACACCTCATATCTGATCTGCAACACATGATGGTGGCAGTATTAATGCAGGAAAGTATTATATGACTTTCGCTAATTACCACTTTTGAGTGTGGTTAAAAAAAGAAAAGAAAAGAAAAAAGTCCACTTTCATTTTCATTTCACTTGAGCTTAATAGAAGATCAGCCTATGCCTCTAGAGCATCAGTGGTGGTCTCTGCGTGGTTTTGGGAGCACCTATAGGAAACCTCGAGATGATTCAGATGCCTGTGTGGCTCCTGGCAGAGGGCAGAGCAGTGGATGTCTGGGGCATGAGACACCTGCTTCCTGCAAACAGGCAAGCTGATAGAGTAGCACTGTATACAAAGGCTTTGTGTTTTCTGCTTTTTTTTTCCTGTTTTGTGTGGAGGTGATACTACTTTTTTTGCCGCTGTACACCGTTTTTTTTGGGAAATGGCAGCAGGGATTTAGGAGTCATTTTGGATTTGAGAAAGGGAGGTGGTAGCTTGTGGTGATCAGAGCAGCGGCAGATAGGAGTTCTGTATTTCAACACACTCGAGTTTTCAGTCGGGAGCATAAATACACCATTAGTAGTTAGCCATAAATGGAAAAGATACGGCTTGGTTGTTACGCAGTCCTTCGAGGACCATCATGATGTATTTCTGGAGAAACCATCAGATGCATTAGAAATGTGCCAAATACTGCTTCATCCTGGAAGTCTGGAGCGTTTCATTGTAGGCAGGTCGTCGCGTTGTCCTTTTATGCCACGCACAGCTGTTATCTGTGCAGTGTCCATGCCAAGTGCAATTTCAGGCAGCACAAGGTACAGCCACCAGTGCACCACAAAACGGTCTTACCCTGATGTGGATCATCAGGATGAGAGGCAGCTTAACTATATACTCAGCGAGTAAAACACGTTTGTGTTGCTCTTTTTGCTTGAAGCATATTTGCTTATAAACCTAATGCTCTTCCAGTATCGTTTTAACAAGCAGCTGCTAAAGGATTCCTACTTGACCTTTACAGAACGAGCCATTAAAAACTATGATGGTAACATCACAATCCAGAAGACTCTCCAGCAGTGAGTGGTCAGAGCAGATTGCAGGGCAAAGCGCATGTTGAGAGAGTGGCTGTCACCAGTCACCTTGCAAGGATGGATGCTCGTGGCTTGGGTCAGCAGCAGCTTAACAAATCAGCCTCAGTTATCACGGGGCTAAAGTGGGCCTGTGACAATCTGAAAGCAGCTTCGGTTGTTTCTGTGAAAACCTGTGTAGCGAGAACCTTGCGTTTATTTGCGTGGTGAGTTCATACAGTGCTTTGCTCAGCAGGCTCTTCCCACAGCCACGACTGGGCAGAAGGCACTTACTGCAACCTGCTGTGACTTGGGACCTCTTGAAATGGCAGTAAGCAAGACATTTTGACTTGCGTGTCTCTTTATTTTTGTGAGTTGTTTTATTTCTCTTACACTTGAGCAAGCGGTTAGTGATCTGAGGACCTCTAACAAGCAGGAGTCTCTTTCAGAGGTATTGGCTGAAACATCTTGCTCTTCTGTTAGATTTAGGGGCTGAAGTGCTGCCTTTTAAGGTTTAGGGGTTCATTACTATAATCAGAGTATTTTAAAAAAGCAACATACTTTTTCCCGCCTTGCAAACTCATTTTCTTCCGCAATAAACCAAATCCCTTTAAAGTAACATAGCCCTGCCTATTATATTCAGTTTATACCAAATAAACCCATTGGAAGCCCTTCAAAATAGGGAACAGGGACAAAACTGCAGCCCTTGTTACAAAGAGGAGAGTTTGTCTTATGCTCCAGTCTTAATGTGGTATACTCAGCCTTTGGTGTGCGTTATTTCCTAAATCAATAAATAAGCTGTAATTGAAAAGGTAGCATTTAATAAGGAAAGAGATTTTTTTTTTTTTTCTTTACAGATAGCTTAAAATACTGATTCTGCTACCAAACCTGTAAGAGGTCAGTTTAAATTGCAGAATCTAGAGAATAAGATCAGTTCATACACGTATTTTTATTATTGTTGTAACTGTTAAGTATCTACTGTTAATTAAACTTTTTTTTCCAAGTTCCAGATAAATCATACGTTATTTTGGGGAAACAAGAAACCGTATTAATGAGCATCAACTCCTTAATTATCCTTGTGACTACATAACAGGGACACATTCATGTCATTTCTTTGTGCAATAACTTTTGCAAAGAAGTATTTTTAAACTGATCATTAATTTTATGACCACAGAAATGAGATGCAAAATTTATGCTGTTGTCATTGGCACAGGTTCAAGGCACTACTGACATTATGTGTGATTGTAATGGAATGGCTGCCAACTAATGAGTCTATAGACATTTCGTTTGAGCATGCTTTGCTTTTAGATGTCTGATTAGGCAGTAATGCTTTCAATTATGCCTGCAAATTGCATTGGATACATTTACCTGATGCCCATTGTTGCTTTGTAGCTCGGTTTTCTATTACATAAATGCAAGTTGAATGCTTTTCTTTAATTTATTGATGGTTTTGGGGTGTATTTTTAGGTCCTTGGCACCTGAAGAGAGGAGTCGTGGCTTGTGCTGCTCAACACTGACTCCTCTGACTGTTTAAGGAGTAACACTGATAGTTTCAAATGCAATTCTATCTAGTCTTCCGTAGGAGGTGGAGTATAAACAGCAGTGCAGCACCTCCATGGAGGAGAATGTGAAGTGGAGAAAAGGAAGAGATTACTCTGAGTGGGAATGCAGGAGACCCCACAGAATCAGTAGGAAGCCTCTCTGTAAACTGTCAGGAGCAATATCCTTATATATTAATAGCATACACTCCTAAGATGTCTTTTAACCCTGCCAAAATTAGGAAGTGAAAACCCAAGGCTGATAGTAGCCTGTAGTTGTTCTTTCATGTGAGCACGTAAAAACGTTGTGAAACGTTGTCTGTTAAAGCTCCACAGCATGTTGCGTCAGCTCTCTATCAAAATGACTGCAGCTCTTCTATACAAACTAGATGAGTTAAGGATTACATTTCAGTATATAGTGTAAAATCACAAATACTTCTGTTTATTCTAAAATAAAAAATAGAAATTTTTGCTTTAATCTCATCCTGCAGAGCTGCAGATTACTTGTATCTCTACTTAGTGTCTGTGACCTGTTCTCCACATTTTTCACACACAGAACTGGGGGTGCCTAAGTATACTATTGTATGACTTAGGATCTGTATATTTGTTCTGATAAATTTTCTCATGTTTTTTCATTATCTTCAAAGACTTCAAGCCTTTATTGAGAATTTTACATATCATGGATGCTCTGAAGGCTATAAAATATTTTAAAGCATTGAGTAACTTCTTTATGATAAATCAGAGTGTTTTTTATTTTGTTTTTAGTTTGTTTTAATATTATTTTGACCTCAGATATTGTGGACATTAAGGCAGATACTTGTTTTATCATAAATCGATATTTTATGTGCCTATGGTTTTTGTTGTTTTAAATATATTGTATACCTAGGGAATATACATGGGATGCTCTAAATATGTATTAAATATATATTTAATATATATAAATATATATTAAAAAGATTCTTTATAGATCATTTGGTGTTTATATCAATGCAAAGCACAAAGGTTTATTGAATTTAAAATCTTCAATATAATTAGAAAATGCTAATAGTGTAGTTTAATGAAAGAACAGGCTAGAAGTGTATCTGCATAAACTGGCATAAATATTACAACTCCTCTGAAGGAGATTATGCATTGCTGGGAGGGGTAAAATTCTATGGAAATGTTCTTTTCATATGTGTACTTTTCTATTAGTCATCCAGATATACTTAGGTTTACTCTTACTGTTCAGCCTGTGGCTTTTGAGTGCTGGACTGTTTTGCTTGTGGAAATGTTTTCCTCTAGAAATACAGCCTAATATTTAAAATTTATGCTGGCATCTTCATGAAGGTTAACTGACAGTACATTTGTGCATAGCTGATAAAAGGGCATTTTCGGCTGACAACCAGGGTACCGGAGGTGGGGAGTTATGTACGCCTATATTCTGTGCATTCTAAGCTAGTAAAAATTTAGGATAGGGGAGTAATGGAACAACTCTTGACAACGTATAAGTTGTGAATATCATGTCTACTCTTTTTTTAACCATCTATTTTGTAATATCTATTCTATATATATATGCATAGAGAGGCAACTGGTCTCTGGCAGGCAAGAGTGACAGATGATCATGCAGGCTGTAAATATGGCATAATATTTTTCTGTTCATGGGCTCTCTCTGCTCTGTGGTTTTCTGTTTGGAGGAAGAGGTGAATCCTGGAGAGGGATAATTTACTTTTGATTGGTTTGACAGGTGTGATGAAATGCAAATATTTTGATCAGATTAACACGGTAGCTGGAGAGCTACTGGAAGATGGCTGTGTCAAAAATAGATTGGAGTCAGGTTCAGATTCTAAGCAGTTGTTGTATGGCCTTGGAGCTTGAAAAGAAGCTTTCCCAAGAAAAGCATACTAAATTAATGAAAGGAAAATCCAATTTGGTATTCAGCAGTCTTGGGCTATAAAGAAAAAAAAAATCCAACAAAGTAAAAAATCTGACTGTCTTATCTGCAAAGAAAGCACTCTGCTCTTTGGTAAGACCTGTGGTGCTTTTTGGGCACAGACTGAATTTGCCATGTTTTTCTGTTATTAAATAGAAGAGGTAAAACTCTCAACCATGGCTAGACAGTCCAGCTGATGAATGTGGTTCGTATGGGTGTGGAGAAGAATATTTTCACTGTTCATAGGGGTTTATTTTGGATCTAGAGAAATTAGATATGTTACAGTGCTCCAAAAAGGAATATATGAAAAGAGAAGCATGTCTGGAGGTCTCTGGAAAGGTTTTGCATATGAATATACTAAACAATCTTTCTTGCTTTTTGAGAAAATTGAGGGTCATTTGATCTATTGGAGCATCAGCATTGTGATTTTGGTTTGGTGTTAGCATCAGCTTTAATTACTGGATTTTTCTTGTTTGCCAATACTTTGTTTTAAAAAAATCATGGTTCAAGTTGTATTTTTTTTTCTGTTTTCCTACATCTTCTTTGCCTGGATATAGTGTGTATATATATATATATACAAAAATAAAACCTCAGAAATTATACTGAGCTTTGGAAAGAACTTAAGGAGAACTTGAGTTTTGTTTAACTAAACAAAAGCCTCAACTAATATTGATTTCTCTTTACCTTTCCCAAAGCCTTACCTTTAATACACTCGGATCAGCATAGTGCACAGGTTAGCTGATCATGTAGATTTTGTATACGCTGTAGTAGGGCACTCAGTTGTTTAAGGAATGCATCAGTAGGATGCTGCAGTTAGGCACACATTCAGACTGGGCACTGTCAGAAGTCGATCCTGCTTTTAGCTTTGTGGGAGCAGTACACCATGCACTACATTGCAAAGTAATCCGTAATTATGGTGAAGAAAAGTGGACAGAGGGCAACAAACTGCTGCAAAAAGTAGTTTGGCAGTTCACTGGAAGGAAGTTGCTGCAAATACTCTCAGCACTTAGAAGGGAAGAACTTCTGGTCTTGACACTTCCTATTTCTCTTCCTGACAATGTTTTCTCTTGCCCACCTCTTTGGCGTGTTTTTTTTTTTTTTTTTTTTTTTTTTTACCCCTCTGTAGAAGAAGCCGTCAGCCACACAGCACCAGGAGTAGGGTTGTTATATGACAGCCTTTAAGAAAACCATTCCAACAAAATGCACTTGGCCAATTCTCATGTTGCTCCAGAGCCGTGGTGTTTGTGGCTGTGCTTTGAAGTACAATATGCACGTTATGAGAGTGCATGAGGAATAGGTATTTTTGAGTTTGAAATACTAATTGATATCCTCCTGAAGAATAAAATAAATTGAATAATGAAAATACTTGTCTTTGGATTCTGTGTTTGTATGACAGACTGTATTGGCGAGTAATGTTTTTGTCTTTTTTTTTTATTTTATTTACTTTAACAGAATTGGAAGATGAGGAAGAGTCTGAGGGCTCTTTTTCTTCGCCTCCTGATAGTGTCTCAATAGCATCTGACCGATATGATAAAGACGATGAAGGACACTCTGATGGTATGTGACACTGTTTATCTTAAAATATACTAGATGTGCCAGTTTGCTACAAACTCATGTAATTGGAGCCTCGTGATGAGAATGTTAGTGATAAACAGATAAGCATCACAGCTGGATAGCTTTCTTACCTTTACAAGAACCTTTAAAGGAACTGAAGAGCTCTCTCTAGTGGTACCAGAGCATAGTGGTAGCTGTCACAGATCTGCCTTTTTTTTTTTTTTTTGTAAACTCGTGTTTCTTCATAACAAAACATCTTCTGTAGATGCATATGTTTTTAAAGATAGATCAGTGGCTAAAACAGTGTGAATATTTGTAGTAACAGATTGTTTGTTAATTCAACATTATCAGATTCTTGCTTAATTTTATTGTGCTACTTAATGGCTTACTGTATTATTTATCGTATAAATAATGAAACAGTTACGTGATTGATATTTTTCTGCAAACTCCATACAGAATAGGTTCATAAAATATTAAATTAATTATTCCTATGTTTCCTTGCATTAAGATAGTCTTTTGTAGAATGTTTTCGTTATATACATTTTAAATTTGAGTTTGCATTAAAAAAAATAATCTGAGCTCTGTAGCTGTTTTCCATGCTGTTTTGTTTTGTATTCATTACATTTAATGCTAAATGTGACTGTTTTGAAGACATGAACAATTGAATATTTCAATAGTTAACAAGCTTGCTTTAGCACAGTGTCCATATTTTTGAGGTTCATTTATTGTATACATAATATTAAAAACCTTCTACGGATAATACGTAGCAATAAATTAAGTATATGTACAAATAAATTAACGATGTATATTAATTTGTGGCAGTGGAAGTTAGATAGACTTACTAGTGAGTGATGTTTTCTGACATGATATGATGATCAAACTGTGCAGTTCCTTCTCGAAATACAATTGCTGAATGAAAATATGCTTCCCGCAACATAGCACTCCACATTTTATGTTATCCAGATTATTCCCTTTGGAAACATAAATTGCTTTTATGAGGTATAAAATTATGTCTATTGCAGAACAGGGATAAGTCAAGTACATGCATAAGTGATAAACCTTCTAACCACTGATTCAGAATAACACAATTTTTTTTATATCCAGGACTCTGTAAAATGTGTAGCAATAATAATCACACTTTTTTATATTGAGCTTGTTGCATTTTAGCAATGTGACCTTCTATTAAAAAAAACAGAAACAAGCCTTTTTGTTTTCTTGTTGAAATGTAATTATCAGTCAAATTGAATATGGCTTTTAGAAAACTGAAGCTAATTTTCCAAACTACAGATGAATGCAACTTTCCATTTATTTATTTTTGCTTACAAACATAATCTCAACATTATTTCTAATTGTAACTTAATAACATGGTACTGATTGCATAAAGGGTATGTGACAACATCGTATGACTGTTTAATAGGAGATATGATTATGTAGTTGTTTCAAAACAGTTAATCAAGAAAAAAGTAGTAACGTTCATAAAAAACAAATAACGAATGGCTGAAGAATGCTGATACAAGAGTATATGAAATACCATATGATTTTATACAGATGATTAATTGAGTTTTAGCCCATTTTGGAAGCTCCAATTATGATATTAGGTATAGTACCTACCCAGCAATATCTTGGCTAACTCATTACGGTTTTGGGTGGAAACAAGGTAGGTGTGATTTTCTTACATTTAAGATGTTATCTCATTGTTCATTCTAAATTTTTGGATAAATTCTCTTCAGTTATCTAGTGAAAGCTCAGCATGAGGAAAAGCTAAAAAAAAAAAGATGGCACATCTTGATCTGTAAATACTTAACGTTTATTATAGGAATGTTGCTATTTCCCCCCTTGGAATGACATCCTGGCCATTCAAAAGCATTTTGATTTTAACATACGTAGTCCATCATTCAAGTGTAGCCACATAGACTATGTATGAAAGTCTGTGTTGGGGGAATCTTATAAGAGGGGGATTGATCTCGGAGGTGCAATTTGTTTTTGTTTTCATAGGCATGATTGCGTTTGTTGAAGCTTAATACTGTATTTTTATTTTTCAACAGTCTGTTAATGCACCATATTTAAAACCTAGTCAAATAGCTGAATCCGTAAGGCAGACGTTTGGTCTTATGCAGTTACCACTTTAGTTCAGCAGGGCTGTGCGCAGGTGTAAAACCCCATTTGTGTAGGATCAAGGCTCTCGGCATTAATAGAGGGGCCTAAATGTAGTAACCAAATGGAGAAGTGTTATTTATTTATGAGTCCATTTATATTTTTTATACAAAACCTTTTATGCTTGCTTTCTTTTTTAAAATAAAATGGATTTTTTTTTTTACCTTTATATGCTTGAGTTACAGACGGCAAGATTTGTATGACTTCTGAAAGTATCACTATTGGGCTTTGCCGTGTTACTGTCAAAACATAATTTGTGAAGGCACCCGCTTGATAACAGATAAAGAATTAGTGTATTACGTGTGCATTACAGTCATTGTAAAATCCTGGAGTTTTTGTGTGACCTTTGTCTAATGGTGTATTAATTACAAGAGAGATAATCCATTTAACAATAAGTATGGGATAACTAAATTAGCACAGGTCAGCTAAAGGCCTTTTGTCAAATCTGATTGTTATGTTGTCCTTTTGACTTTTACCTTATGGTAGGCACTAACAAAGTATCTAAACTTTGATGGATTATAAACTCTAAACATGATATGTATTTTTCATAATGCTAATGTAATTTTCTAGGTACTGAAAAGGTCAAACCCCCACGTCTCTGTGTGCATTCTAAGTCTGTCTTTCCTTTTAATATTTCTTTTTCTCTGTTCTTCTGGTTCAAAAGTTCACTCAGTTCCCAAATGGCCACCTAATTTTCCAGTTATTCCCTCAAGCCATATGTGTTTTGGTTTCTTTATGGTTTATTAGGTACTGTAGGAAAGTAGCATAAGTTATATCTTCTAATGAAATTCAAGCACACTTCAGTGATGCTTTGACTTGATTGCTGGCAGCAATTAAATCACAACGAAGGAGAATGATGCATAGGCTTACATGTCCAGACACCCTACAGAAATTGGAAGAGGGATAAAACACAACAAAACCCCCAAATAAAATAACAAACCCAAAACCAAGACAGACAAAACAAAACAGCACTGCCAGGCACTCTGTGCTTAACTTGATTTTTTTTTTATTGGCTAACAGCCTGATTGATAGCAAAATCATAACTTGCTGTATGCTAACAGGCAGAGTTCACTTGTAGGTTATTGTGAGCTGATAAAGGGTTAGATGGAGTTTTGATTTTCGCATTGGTCCTTGGTGCACCAGATTAATGGAATTTCAATGAGAGACTGGAGTAGTCACAGCTTTGTCAGAAAAACAGATGGAGATTCTATAGCCATGTCTGCTCATTAATACCAGTTGCCTGAAAGGTGTACTACTTCTCTATACAAAAGACTCAACATAATTGATTTTTGAGCGGGGTGTTTTTTCACTTATTGATGACTAGGTTTCTTGCAACTTAAATGACAGCTTTTTGTATAGTACGTTGTGTAACAACGTTACGTCTTGTAAATTCTTACTCCCCTTCTATCTGTATTTTAAAGAACGTATGGAGTGGAAAATATATCTCTAGATACATTAGGAACCAAAGCATACCAAAATACTTAAAAGTGAAATTATTCATTTCTTTATTTACTTTAAACTTTAGTTTACTTTAAACTTTAAAAGAAGTTGGTGACAAGCTTATTTTTAGTTGAGATGATAATTAAATGAAATCAATTAAATGAAAAAGTCGTATTAAGGGGGAAAAAATACTGATTTTCATTAAATTTTCAGGTTTCTTGGGATGATAGGAAATCTAGATTCCATATCTATGCCAAACTGGAACTTTCCTACGCTTTAATAGTACAACTGTCTTTTAGGATCTTTTTTTTTTCTTTTTTTAACAGTACAATCTTTTGTTTTATTGTATAGAAACTTGATTCTAATAATAGCATCAAACTCGATGATGCTATTATTTTGAAGGTACACACTTTCTGACTTCATTTTTGTAACTACGGTGGGTGAACCTACTGCTTCTGAAGGAGATCCGTCTATATTTAGCTCTGAAGGGAGTATGTGATTTGGTAATTACTAGATCTAAAAAGATCACAGTGAATGCTGGTAAAATAATTTAGGTCATCTTCATTTCTGTGGATGGTCTAGAAATGTTGCCTTGAGCATGTGAAGATGAAAGAAGTATTAAAAATGTGTCTGGGGACTTGTATGCTCTTCAAATTATCCTACTTGACTATAGCATATGAATAAAATATGCTTTTTAGTAGAAAATTCTTAAATAGACTGATAATGTCAGGGAGTTAGTTTCGCTGAGACACTTGTGGACAATCTGAAGATCTGCAGCCTTCAGTGTTTTCTAGGCAAGAGGAACACTTGAATAATGTCATCCCGAATAGAAATCTATACAAGTTGAACACAATGCAAAGTAAAACATACTAAGCAGGAGCTTAAAACATGAAGAGTATCTTACAAATTCAGTTTATGACTGAAACCCATGTCTCTTCTTTTAATCTGTATGCCCAAGCTGAAGGGGATACTGGTGCATGTGGGAACATGTGTATGAATTCCCAGGTTCAAATCTGTTTAATAGATGAGAAGAAGGTGTTAACCCTGTTGAAATAATAGTCAAAAGTTAAAAAGAAGATCCTTTGGTTAGGAGGAACCTCTGAGTAAAGTCAATGTATCACCTTTCCCATGCCTGAGATGTTTTTTGGCAGACACCTGTCCCATCTTTCCTAAAAATCTCTCATGGTGCAACTGCACAGTGTTGCCCAGGCAGCTTGTCCAAGTGCAGCCTTGTGCTTGCTAGCAGGAGGATATATCCTAAAATTTTCTTGTCAGTCTCTTGACATTTGACTCTTCTGTCCATAAAGGACATGACAATGGTATACTTCCTTTTTTTTCTTTTTGTCATGACTATATTTAGAGACTGAGAAGAGGCTTTGTAACTCTCCAAATGTAACTGCTGTTTAAATCATATGAAAAAAAACAAGCAACCAAGCTGTTTGTTTGTTTATAGGATCCATAGCAGTGAATATAGCAGCAAGGACTAATTTTGGAGAAGCATGAAGTTAAAATAAATAAATAAATAAATAAAGTACATTAAAATATGGAAATCTAATCTGATTAATTTTGATTTAAACCAGTTGCGTAGAACAGAAGGGATGAATTTCTGTCAGGGAACAGAAGTTTTAAGTGCAATTCTGGCCCTATTAAAGTCAATGGTAAAGTTAAAAATGATACCATGTAGGTTAACAGTGTGTACAAATTGATGATACTAAAACGTTTGAACTTCTAATTATCATGATGAAAAACTTCCTATTAAACAATAAACCCCTGTGTTCTTTTAACATTTACCTTTCTCCCATGGGAGAAATGACATGGTTTGTTGCTCATTTTATTTCATCTATGTTGCTTCAGTGACTGAGCAATAACAAAACAGCCATGTATGCTCCACCACTACACAGGACTATATCCACAATAAAAACAAATAACGGGTTTGAGCCATTTCTTCTTCATATTAGATCATAATTTTATTTAAGTTATCTAAATATTACGGTAAAAAACAGGAGGCTAAAATGCAATAGATTTTTCTATTTATTTTATGTTGCTTGTTGGCTTAATGTTTTCTAGATCAGTTCTTATGAATCTGAAATAAAAAGGAAGCAGGAAGACTTTCCTTCAACTTCCTTGGTACGGGATAAGGTTTTCAGTTATGGGTTTAGGACCTTATTAACACTTTCCTCAGCTGAACAGATTTCTACCATGTGATTTCCTTGTAATTCCGCTTTCTTCCTGCTAAACAACAGTATCAAGTCAGCTTCCATTCTGCTCCTTACTCCTTCCCTCCCAGGACCAGTCAGATGCATGAAACAGAGATGAGAACACTGCTTCGTGCTACCTCAGTAACACTTTGGGGTGGGTGATAATCCAGCACCCTTCCAGAGGTGAGCAAGTCCAACAGATTGTTGCTGCTTTGCTTTCTAGGCAAGGGGAATGTTTTCCTTGCTGGTGTCTACCTAGTAAGACAAGGCAGTGGGTCAACATACGCTATGCAGTATCCCCAGACATCTCAAAGGAGAACAAACCCTACAAAAACATAATGGGTTGTGTGGTTTCTCTGCAGAAATATGTAAAATGTGTGCTACTTTGTGTTTCTATGTCACGGCCTGGATGTAAGAGCTCGCTGAAAAAAGTATACCCTTGCAAAAAAAAAAAAAAATTAAGTTTGGTATAGGCTTTTTTTTTTTTTTAAACTCAGTATTGATGATTAAGAATTTGTGCCCATATTTAATTCATCATATGTATGGAAGTGTATGTATATCAACACTAAAGAAGAGAAAAAGGATTTTTCCCTATATTCCTATTTTTGTGTTTTAAGTGATTAGTACTTTCTGTAGAGGTGCAAAGTCCATCTGTAGAGCTTAAGGAAGTAGAAAAAGGACCTGTTTACTCTCAAGTATCATGCAATCCTCTGGATATTCATTGAATGCACGTTTGTTTCTTTTTAAAAAAAGAGGAGGTTGCAGTGGTTTAATATTTGTTAAAATTGAGATTAAATTTGAATGACAAAGTAGACTATATCATAAAAAGTTTTATCAAAATGCTGTGAACACAGGAAACAACCCATTGCAAAACAAATCTTTACAATACCCACTGCATGGGCAAGTTCATAATTGTCATTCTAAAAAGGTGATGTTGTGACCATTGTCCATTGCTTAAAAATTTGCAGCAGGAACCATACTTCCCTTAGATATTTGTCACTAGACAGTGTTGGCTTGATTAATAGCTTGCTCAGTAATTCTTTGTAGGTTTTCACTTGGGTTACTTATCAAAGTAGGATTAAGTGTAGAGTGGGAGACCAAAATATTGAATGTTGACTTTTTTCCAAACTAAAATTATTACTACAATTTCTTAACTAACCTAAGTCAGAACCTATTAACCACTATCACAATAATGAAAGGTAATATCCCAACAGGATATTATCCCTGTCTTCACTACAGCTGGTAGTCAGAAATTCCTGTGGGCCCATTTTGGGCAAAGCATTATGAATGAGCCTGTACTGTAAAATGGAACAAAACCTCTTGTGGTCTAAACAAGATTTTCCTGGCCTCTTCCTGAATATTCAACTCTGTCAGCCTCAATGTACAAGTACATCTCAGCCTGGTAATAACTTTCCAGTGATATCCTAGTCTTCATATGAAACAAATTTTTTGTTTGTTGTTCAACTGTCGACTTTTGTGTTTCTGTATTCTGTATGGAGAAGATACGATGTGTATTCAAAGATGCAATTAATTTATGTGTTTCATGTATCCACAGTTGTGCCTTGTCACTTTGTATTGAAGAGGCAAGGCGAAGGATGAGTATAGAACGAATGTGAGTGGTGCCAGAAGGATGTTTGTAGTGCGTATGTGGTGTGCTGTAAGATAAGAATGTGGAGACAAGTGGAGTGAAGGTGGTCTGAGTCCTTTTTGTTAGATAACAGATAAATTACTCTTTCTCAAGCATGGATACAGGAAATGGGCCTTAATATTACAGTTGCCTGGGAAAGAAGTTAATGGTAGCATTGTCATTGAATTCCAATTAAAAAATAAATAAAAAAATTAACCATGCATGTTTCCAGGTGCAGAGTCTAACACATTTTTACACTTCTATTTTGTGTTCAGTAATTTGAGTTTGTATGCTTATGAAGGCGGTGGGGGGAAAGATTGTCTTTTTGATATCTATAACAGCTTTTCTTATATGAATTAAAGAATGGAGTAATTTATCTTCTTCTAATAGCTTCTTCAGAAACTAGCTTTAATACTGTGTTTTAACAGAGAAATAATTGGTGAGACTACCACAAACATTCTTGACCAAAGCTTTTGGGAATATTTTAGCAAAGTGGTTATTCTGTATTTATGTAATACATCTGCAAGTTAAGAGTGGAAAATACACAGAAGAATGTAGTTGTAATATTGGCAAATGCAGAGATTTCTTCTGTAGTCTCTATACATAACCAAACTCTATGCATAGCATTTGGGATTTAAAGCAGTAAATAAAACCTGGAAAACAGAAAGTTTGTTTTTTCTTGTTAACCGCAAACACATCTGCAAATTTCACTTGGAAATATTATGGACTATGTCATGAAACTGATCGAGACGTATTTAAGTATGTATTGCTTTTTTATTATATCGCATACATTTTTCTTCCGTCTCAGATCGCTGGAATCTTCCAGTGTCTTCATTCATTTCAGCGATATTTAGAATGTGGTATAAGAATAATGTGAAAATGCCATAGTGAGCTGGTGATAATTGATTTACTCCATCACACTGAAATACCTCTTGTTTTCCTCTTCCTCCTCCCTTGGGCAATAATCATGGGATCAAGCTGCCAGTCTGTAGATATAATTTTTCCAGCAGTGCCATCTGGCTACTTGGCACTAGAAGTTGCATTGGCTTCTTTGCTGTTTCCACTGATTTTTGTCAAATGTATGTCAGTTGATGAGATGTCTTCTGCTAGTAGATGCTGATTTTTTAATTTATTTTTTAATAAATGAATATTGTTTTTTATTGATGTTGTAAAGGGCCACTTGTGCTTGGGGTTTTTATTTTTATTTTAATAAGGAATTTCCTCTCTAAAGAAAAATAAGGTTTTAAGTATGAATTGGCATCTTCCACCCATCTTTAAAATAGTTTGTCATGATTTTTGAACTTCTTGAGAAGCACTAGCATGTTGTCTCAGTTTATTTTAGAGGTTCAATATGATTGTAGAATTTGTTCTTTCATTTTTGGAAACTTCATTTTTTAAAGAGAGTATAAATGATCTATAAGAATTTGAAGGGTCTGTGGGACAGAAGTGACAAGCGTTATGTTTTGGAAGAACCAGCCAACTGAGCTATCTTTCCTTTTATTAGTTGTAGTTTTATTTTTGCTGTAAACTTTTCCTTTAAAAAAAATAAAAATCTATAAATGGATGGCTCAGTGGAACACACATCTGAGTTCCTTTCTTTTGTTCAAGTCTTAGATGTGTTTCACTAACAAACAAAATATCAAGACAGTATTAATGATTCAGAAGAGTGCTCTGTAAACAGTATTTTAATGGGGATGTGAGGCAGGGAGAGAATCATCTTGATCTAATATTATTATTATTATTATTTATTTATTCATTATTTATTTCATTTTTTTCTATTTCTTGTAATGTTCAGAAACATTCATATTAAAAAAAAAAAGCTTGAGGATCCCAACACAATATGAAGAATAGAGTTCCAGATAACACATTTTTATTCTGCTTAAAAAAAAAAAAAGCAAAAAAAAAAAAAAGCTTTGAATATTTTAGATATTTTAAAAATAAAAAATAAAATCCAAAGCCTTCTCTTTTTAATATGTTATTGATGTGTTAACTAATCAGGACAAGGCTAGTTTTTAAAACAATCCCTTAATAATTTTTATATTTTACAGTCTTTTTATTTGAGCCACTGTTTTCAAGTGCCATGTCTCAAATGAATGAGTTACACTCATCCTTATGTGTAAATATGCATTTTCTTCTAGCAGTCTGTGTTAAAAGTACTTTCTTAAAATTGTTCAATTGTTTAACACTGAACTCTCAAACACTGAACAGTTGTGTTTAGTGGCCTACTGGAAAATGTGTATATTATTAGCCCTAAAAGTAGAAAATCATCAGCGCTATTTATTTATCATAGTCTTAGTACTACCCTAGTGTAATGTCTGTGTTAATAAAATGCAATTAAATTGTTATTTAAATCAATATTATTGTTCCTTCCCGGCACTGGAGAAATTTCTCAGTACTGGAAATGATAGGAGTAAAAATCTTAAGTGGGGCAGAGAAGACCTTGCTGTGAGGTTTTTGTAGCAGTTGGTTTGAATTAAATTCCAAGGGCTGTTTGGTATCTATTTATAGTTGTCTTTTAAAGAAGAGGAAGAAAGACAAGGTGTCTGAACGTGGGTCTCCTTATCAGCAACTTGACTCTGGCACAAAGTGGGTATTTTTAATGTATGAGTTCAGTTGAAAGAATCTATAGAAGCTGCTATAAAGCCAAGTATGGTAAGTATGGCTAAATATACGTGATCTATTATAGTAGCAAAAGTATAAGTCTTCAGCTTCACAAAATCTGTTCTCTCATGAAAGATTTTTAAGGGGGTTGATATATCATGATTTTCAAAAATAGCACCAAATCTTCTTTTTGTTCATAACTAAATGTGAAGATAAAACGTTGCCGCTAATCAATTGTCTGGGATGCCACCTCATTAAGATTTACACGATCATCAAAAATGCCCAGAATTGTTTGTTGGCTATATCCTAACTCAAATATATAAAGGGGATACTACAGCATTTTTCTTTAGAATCGCAGGGAGTTCAGTGACCTTTTGTGGCAAATTATGTAGAAAGAAAATATTTATATTCATTTAAAATAACCTCCATGAAGAAATAGTCTCATTACCCTGTTTGATCAATTTCTTGTAGCCTGAGCTGCAGCATGCTGCTATTGCCATCCGTTGATGGAATACACTGAGAAGTGGCTAATGGTGATGGTGCTCATCAGGACAGGGTTCAGCCAGCGGTCAGCAACAAATAATTCAAGACTGTTTCTAAGTTTGTGGCTGGTGGAATTTGCTTCTTGCCCCAAGCCAGCAGCATTGCTGAGCTGGGCTATTTGATTAGAAGAGAAGCATATTTGCTTCTTAGCAACTGCACATTTGCACAACACACAGACCTACACTGCCTCCAAAGGTTTTCCTTTTGTGATGGTGGAATAATACTTTCCTCTTGATTGACAGACAAAAGAAATCTTTGCAATGCAGAAGAGTTTACAACCAATTTTTCCTTTGTCTTTTGCAAACTTATCGTAGGTACTTAATTTAGTATTGCCTGGTGAAAACCTGTATTTGCAGCAAGGCTGTCCATGATTTGAGCTCCTGCGTGTCAGCGCTTACCGCTATGCGTATTTAAAGGACAGATGCACACTTAGGTTTAATCATTGGTGTGTGCAGCTTTTTCCCCAGCAGGTCTACTTAATGGAAATTATTTTCTACTGTATTTTGAAATAGCTTTTTGGATATGTATATTACTATCTCCCATGCAAGAGTGATATTCATTTTATGGAAGGTGGTGATAAAGTGAAAGCTGTCTTATTATTATTATATTTTTTTTAATGTTTTAACAGAAGTGTAACAGTGGTTGCAATTTTAATACATGGTGTGTGTGTACTTTTCAATGTAACATTTCCCACAGGAAGTGAGTCTACAGAAGAAAATCTGTCTAGTCAGGAGATGGCAAAGGTATTTATAACACCGGTAATCCTTGAAAAAAGACAATTTAGGAAAAAGAAAGCCTGAGATTTACAGTCCTAGGAGGGCAGGGCAAGAAAAAAAGCAAAGTTTTTTTTTTTTTTTTTTTTATGGTTTTACAGCTCTTTTCGCTCCTGTGTTTTATTGTGGAAGTTTCCATACTGCTATAGTGGAGCAATAAATTACTGATGTGGTTACTGAAATGTTGCATGAAATGGTACAGTTGGTGTTAATGTGAATTTTTGATGCAGGTATGTGCTTGCATATTTTCCTAACTAAAAGATATCTTCTAGCTTTCATAACTAAAACAATGAGGAGCTCTTTCTCATGTGGACTTTATACTTTGTTAAAACTGTATCTTTTAAGGGCTCCGGAGAGTTGGAGCAGGAGTGCACAATAAAAGGTCTGTGGGCCATACTAGCTTGGCTAACATAAGCATCCAGGAGTTTGCTTACTAATAACCATTTCAGTGGCAATTCAGAGCTAGAAGAGGAAAGGAAGAAAGCTGTCTGATATGGCAGGACAATAATAAGCCCCAGATGTCCCTCTAAGTTAAACCTATCAGAGTCTTAATTTTTTTCTTGTTTTTCTTTTTATTTATTTATTTTTTTTCCAGCTAGGAATTCTTTTTTTTTTTTAGCCAGATAAACACTTTTAAATCAAAATACAAAGATCAGACTCTTTTGAGAATTTTGAGGGTGGGGAGAAGGGGGGTGAGAGAAACTGAAAGAGGTGAAGGAGAATCATTGCCTAATATGGGGAATGGGTATATGGGGTGTGCATATGGGTGGGCAGTAAGCAAGATGTAGAGATGGGTGCAACTGTTATGGAGGCTCTGGGGGGCTGCGACTTCTCAAATATTAAATTTTCAGTATGTACATACAATTTTTTAGAAGAGTGTTTCAATATACTGGAAGGATTTTACAGACTGTAGGGAGAGTTGTTAGCTTTGGCTTAATTTCAGAGATACTTGGTTTTATGACAATGTGATAAGGTGGGGCTGCTTGTTACGCTGCTGAATTGCCAAAGAGATGCTTACACCTGGATGACTTAATTTTAGTTGGGGTGTTACATGTGTTCTACACTAGTGTCATGCTTCTTTCTAATACATAATGAATTAGCATTTATTGTTTTTTCACTGTAGAGAACCTTTGTAAGCACTAGATTTTTGATCAGTTACTAAAATACATAGGAATTGCCACATAGCTACTGTGAAAATGTAACTATCTCCAGGGCAGAATGCAGGAGCTTTTACAATGGCACTCTAAACAATACCAAGCAATTTAAGAGCAGGATGTGAGGAATATCTTACCTAATTGAAATGACAAGGGGGATTTTTGCATAGGTGGATCCAATTATTCAAATTGGAGGTGGGCCAGAACACTGGGGTTAGTCCCCTCATCTTGCTAATTAGGCTTTCAGTTTCATTAACAATCATTGAGATATTGGGTGACTGGCTTCTGTATGAATGTAACCACACTGCATATAAAGAATCTCTTATTTATTTTTTGATGTTCTTTAGAAACATCTCTTGGTTACGTTAAGAAGTCTATGTATAAATTTATTACAGATCACTTCTGGTTGTATAGCTCCAGGTAGGCAGAAATAAATGTATGTTTTAAGATGTGCAATACACCAAACATACAAAGATTGAAGGCAGCATGACTACGGCTATTTTCGATAGACTGTGTGCTGCAACTACACTGCTGCCATGTTTATATTAGTGGCATTTTATTTTCCTTTTGCAAGATATTATCTAGAAGAAGGTTTTCTACCTTTATAAATGCATGTGTGGAGAAGGAAAATTAGTTCAGTCATTTTGTGCTCCTAGGATATTTTCAACCTGGGGTAAATTTAACTTTAAACAGGTCTGAGGAATCTACAGTTCTTGTTTTCTTTCAGACCTAATTTGGGAAATATACCTTAATGTGGATGGCATCTTTGAATTCCCTTGCCACTCCGATACACTGTCACTGCATTTTTTTTTTTTTTTTCTCTTTTCGTGTTAATTGCCTTTGTCCTTTGGAAACAGCCATTTTGTGGGAGTTCTTGTTTGTTTTTGTTTTCCTTTTTAGGGAATAATAATGAGGTGCACTGAATCATACCATACTATGTTGCTACCAAATAGCTGCTTGCTATGTTTTGTAAAGTGCCTTGGGTATCTGAACCTCAATTAAATCCCTAGGCCAGTCTTTTTTAAGTTCTATGATTCTTCTTCTCCAAGTTGTATAATGAGTGTCTTCTCTTCTTTATGTATATAAAACATATTTTCTCTCTCTGGTTAGTTGCAATTCAGATATTAAATTAAAAATTACCTTCAGTGAAGAAAAATCACAAATACAAACCACAAAGGTTTATATATAAAGCAGATCTACTGAATCAAAATGACTACAACGCTTGTGATTTTAAATGACTGAACAAGCTAAAAGAATGATAATCACCTCAAAAACTGACAAATTGACTAGCTTAGACTAGGAGCATCTTTTTTTTTCTCCCCTAGCCTTCTAAGAATTAAAACAGAACAATGTTTTTTTTATGGTAAGCATTACAATAAGGAAGGATGTGGTTGCAATGTAACTAGTTATTTTGGTTCCCACTGTAGTACGCATGAGGCCATGATTTGTCCTTTTGATTTGATACTTACATTGATGATGCTTCTGTAGTTCTTCATGGATCCTTTGGGACTGAGAGAGTCAGTCCCAGCTTTCATGACTTTCATGTTAGCTTTTTCATCTATAAGATTATTCTAACTAATACACCACTAATTTTTAAGTGATTTTGAACAGAGCTATCTCTGTGTGCTGTGCTTCCCTTCCATGCCTAGAAATGACATCTTTAGTCAGTATGTGTTTTTGGCTAAATACATGGACAATTGAATAAAATACTGTTCATGAACTAAGAACAACTAGCAGAGTGATTAGTCATTTTATTAAACGAAGAGAATATACTTCTAATTTTGCACAGAAATGGACCTTGGTAGTAATATGAAGGCATATATGGGTGGAGATAATACATGACAAAGTTGATCCTGGAGTCTTGTCCTCTAGATCTTCATTGTCACAGAGTGGCTTCCATGCAGTGCTCTCTATCACAATTCTGTCAGGTGTTTTTCAAGAATTTGTTGTCAAAGTATGTTGGTTTTCAGAGAGCTGCAGGAAACATGAGGAAATCTGACACTGCATTAACATAGCTATTGTAGATGCAAATATTTTTGCAGGAACCTCTATAATGAAAGTTGGTACAGTTCTGTTACTAGTCATTCATTGACTGCTTATAGCAATTCAGTTTATGTACATAGTCTGAGGCTGATTTATTTTTTGGTGTGGAAAAAAAAAAAGAACTGAAAGCTAGGTAGTTGCCAACAAGCGTATGTTTCATCTGTCATCTTATTTTCATTGGATCAAGGCAGCTTTATAATTCTACACTGTATGTATGTGTGTTTAATCTGAGTTTGTCCATGCTTCAGAGAACTGAATCTGGATAAAAACAAGAAGTGGGAGAAGCAGTATGTAAGCGGATATGCAAATATTCTAGTGTAGGACCTAGGTTCTACAGGAGGTGTGTAGTAGAGGTTGAAATTAAATCTGTCATGTCAGTTGAAGCCCAAAGAAATCACATTCTCTGCTAAAAATACAACTGTCAATTCAGGAAAAAAATCCCACTGGTTAGGAATGCAGCAGTATTATTCTTTGTATTACCATTTATTTATTTCTATTTTCATATTACTATATCTAGGCCTTAATATTCAGCATAGTTTGTGATATTGGACACA
The DNA here is from genome assembly GCF_964211825.1 of Aythya ferina. Lineage (NCBI taxonomy): Eukaryota > Metazoa > Chordata > Aves > Anseriformes > Anatidae > Aythya > Aythya ferina. The sequence goes on along the minus strand of NC_140297.1, from coordinate 35,649,719 downwards.
GTTATCTGTAGAAGCTTTCATAGCAATAGTACTTGAAAGAATTATTTAATATTGCCATAGTATGAATTTATACATAGGTGGTGAATCCTACTATTTTGAGTGTTTGAAAGTTGGTTATGCACATTTACTTGTTTTCTTTTGTTGTGGTACCCGTTGTGCCACCTCCAAGTTTCTGATGTGGGGAAAGAGGTAGAATGATAAAAGCTTGGTTATATAAATAAGTCCTTAAACTAAACTTACTTTTTACAGGTGATATTTTCTCTTTGAGTGAAAGTGAGAATTGAAAAAAAGTGCATGTTCAAACAGAAGGAAAATCTTTGGCTTCCCTACCAACCACCGTTTTCAATGAGCTATTTGTATGTTAGATAACGGCATTTGTATCTGATCTGAAAAAGGAGGGGTGGAGAAGGTGGTGTTATTAGGATCAAAAATTGTTTTTCATGGAAAATAATTTCATTTAGATAATCAGAATCATCTTGCTTTTCATCACCAGAATCCTATTTTATGGTCCTTTTCTCGGTTTTCTTTTTTCTGTCAAGCTACTATATACTATAGCTACCACAGAAGAAAGTAGGCAGTTTTCTCTGAAATGCATGCAGTGCATACATAACGTGACATCCTTGTTGTATACATGCTGTAACCTTCCCCTGGCCCTTCTGTCTTTTTCCCACAAATTGCTTACATTACTTTGAAAACGTGATGGTGGTGGGGGTACTGTGGTAAGGGGTATTCAGCGAAGCAGCACAGCAGGCCAGAAAATGAAATGTTTTTCCCCTGTGGTTTCTTATTTTTTTTTTTTAAATGCAATGAAACCAACAACATTTCACAGCATTTCTAGAAATAAGTGCATACTGCTTCTCTTTTACAAAGAGCAGCAGTGGAGGCAAAGTAGCTCTGACTTATCCAAGATTGCAAAAGGAATCTGGTTAAGCGCCAGGACTAGCTCTGTTTTCTAGCTCCTGCTTACATGGTAAGATCTCTCCATTACGTCTCACACTTTCCAGCTTTCTGAAGTTTTTGACATTTTGAAATGGATATTAAAGGGACATTGGGTAAACTTTTTTTTCTGTCCTCAGAACCACATCATTTATTAACAGATGTCATCCAAACGCGTATACAACTTCCATGGCTTTGAGTGTTATTGTAAATGGTAAAAAGACTGTTTAGTTGGGTTTAAGCTGATGCCTTCTTCTGAAGTACAAAAGGTGTTTGAAGTTTTGTATAATGCTTTAATTTTGATAATATTTTAATGAGAAAATGTTGGTATTCCTTTAAATGATTAAAAAAACCAAACACATTCTTCTCTGGTTTTCAGAATCAGAAAAATCATGGAGATAACACAAGGTATAGTACCTCCCTCCCCATGCTCCCCAAGAGTTACAGCACTGTATTATATTGCTGCTACAGAAACAACAAACAAACAAAACCCCTTCATTTTCCCTTCCTGGTCAATTTAGGGGAATTTTTTTTTTTTATTTAAAAAATAAAATTAAAAACCAAAAAAGGTGATGGTGCAATTTAAAGTCTGGTATGTAGACCTTACCAAAAGTGAAATAGGTTCTGAAGGCAGTAGAATATATGCGTTCTATCTGGAAGATCACAGCTAAATTAAATAAACTGCTGGAAAAGTTTATGAAAGTTACTCGTCAACTTTCAAGTGATAGAAATGATTTGGCTTCACTTTAAAAACAGCAGCCTAAAACTGAGCTGCTTGAGTATTATCATTATTCCAAAGCAGCACAATTACCATTAGGAGAGAATTGGTTCCTTTAAAGGAAAAAATAATGAAGGGAAAACTTCTTAAAATGAGTTTTATTACATTTTTCTTATAAAATTAGTCTTTCATTTTGTTGATTAATGCTTGAGTTTAAGATTTTGATGTAGGCATTTCACCATTATAATTCTGAAATATGGGAAGTCCTTGAAAACATTCCCGGATTGCCTTCTGTCTGTCTGCCTTGTAAAAGATCCTTTCAGTTAAATGGACCATCCTCCTTAAATGATGTCATTAGCTTGGATTGAAAAGACATTGCCTGCAGGGAAATCATTTAATTGTCTTAAAGTGCTCTACTTCTGTAGATCTTGAAGCAGCACCCTCACTTCCATCTTTGTATCAGATAATTCATCTAAAATTCTGTTTTAATCTCTGACGAAATATTGAGATGTAATTTCCACTTTTATTGGAGAAACTTGAGACCTTTTATAGTCTCGCCTCTGTCAAATGGATGGAAAAGTTTCACTTGTTGAAATGCAAATGGGTAATGTCTTTTTTTGTCTTAAAGAATTAATTTAACTTGCATTCATGCAGTACTTTATAAATATTAATGTATTGAACTCTTACATTTCATTGACACCATGATATGCTTTTTTTTCATATCTGTTTCTAAAATCAATTATATTTGCTTGTTCAAACAGCAGGTTAGATTTTGGGGATGAATACAAACGTTTATTTTTGTTTAAGGTAATGCAATGCATTTAGGAAAACAAACATAATGACTATCTGCTATTTTTCATTGGATGTACCAATTTCTGAGTCATAGAAAAGTCAGTTTGTCAGGAATGCTGGGAATTCTTCATTGAGTGGGCATTCAGAACAACAAAAATAAAAATCTATGTATATCGATGAGCTAGTAATTTAATTAGAAAATGCAATGTTTGAAAATCTCAAACATTGTTTTCTATAAGGTATTGCACTTCAGGAATTAATAGTCATTTAGTCTTAAATACTTAAGAGCAGGAAGAAAAATCTATTTCAAAACTCAAGTTTCTGGCTTGAAGAAATACACTATTGAGAGTGCTACAATATTTTCATGAAATTTTGCCCCTCAGAGAGGCCTTTAAAATGGATAAAAACTGTGTTTCTAGTGCTTTAATAGGAAATTTGTAGGTCTCTGCATTCTCATCTTTCTCTGCGTTTGAATTACTTCAAAGCTAAGTTTCAAGGCTGCCACTGGATCTATTGCGTTCTAATGAGTTATTTTCTTGGTGTGATCTTTGTTACTTCTTCTGTATTGCTTTATACTGCAAAGGATGG